>NW_023494790.1:38506247-39106247 GCF_904425465.1 Colossoma macropomum
TACTGAGCTCCGATGAAGACGTATGGTAGTTCTATCATATTTGATTTGATGGAGGACTGGATTTTTGAAGTTCTCCACTAAACCCAGTTGGGTATTGATTATTTCTCGTGGGCAGTCAGACTGGGTTTGTTCCCCAGTTCTGTCGATGTTGGGTGGATTGAGATCTGTGCAGGATGTCGACGGTGTTTTAGAGTCAGCACGCTGTCAGCAGGAGAGATGATGCACTCTAACTGTAATATTTATTTGGTCTGACATGTTTATAGGACGATGCTGTGTAATAGTATCATTACAAGTGATTTTTGATGGGAGCATCAGCTGAATTCTTTCATCACCGCCTGTTCTCTGGGCTAGGAATAAATAAATAAAGCCTCGCTGAGCGCGGCCTGGTCAGGAAACCCAGGGGAGGTCACAGGGTCAGTAGAGCTGTGGATGGTGATGGACTCTTGCTGGAGTGTAAGCGCTGGTTTGTGCTGAGAGGCGCGGGTGCTGTGTAGTTGTGTGATGTTGGATGAGAGCGGTTTGAGGTTTGTGGCATGTCCGCTCTCGTAAAGAGTGGAGTTGACCTTTTCTCCAGGCAGTCCGGGGCCTCCCGACTCTCTCTGATGTATGATGATCCGAATGCTGTTGACACTTTGGTCTGGAAAAGGTCACTAAGTGAGGAGCCTGTAGTCTCACTTTGGAGTTGAACATCGATTCACTTTCATCCTCCAACCGTGGAGTGAACGAAGTTCCTGGAGTGTCTAATTATCTTTAGAGCTTTTCAGTGGAAGACTGAAAATAGCAGTGCAGTGAACACTTCGTATTCGCATATTCTGATTTTCTGATATATATATATATATATATATATATATATATATATAATATATGTACACAGGCAGAAGAGCGTGACCACTTAGCTTTGTGAGTAATACTAGACAACATCTAGGACACTTGCATTGGGACACTTCCTCAACATTAGCATAGCTAGCCTGCTTC
The DNA here is from genome assembly GCF_904425465.1 of Colossoma macropomum. Lineage (NCBI taxonomy): Eukaryota > Metazoa > Chordata > Actinopteri > Characiformes > Serrasalmidae > Colossoma > Colossoma macropomum. Next base: position 38,507,223 of record NW_023494790.1, read on the forward strand.
CACCCCTGCTAGAAAACTAGCATAGAGCAGCACGGCTGGTCTCCGGCAAAAGCAGCACATGCTGTGTTTTGGATGCTGGTATGCTGGTCAAGCTAAACCAGCACTAGACCAGCATAAACCAGCTTAGACTGTCATGAAATGCTTGCTGGTCTGTGCTGTTTTTTCAGCAGGGATAACATTGACATGGCTTGGCTGCTGATGCTCGCCAAAGTCTTGGATACTTGCATCAGGACACTTCCACGACATTAGCATAGCTAGATAGCTACACTCTCCATCAGGACGCTCCCTCAGCATCAGCATAGTTAGGTAGCTGTGCTTGGCTAATTGAATCCGGACACGTCCTAAAAAGATAGATAGCTACACTTGGCTAATTGTATCAGGGCACTTCATCAACATTAATGTAACTAGGCTGCTAATGCTAGCCAAAGTTTATAGGCTAATTGCATCAGCACAATTAAATGACACTGATTTTAAGTAAAACAGCTCGTCTAGTCAGTATTTAGCAGCTACCCTGATAGCAAGGGGATAGTGGGCCACTGGTGACGTCCACTGATGTTTTGCTCAGCGTTTTCTGGGCGGCCAACCGGTGGTTAAGCAGAGGATTAGACAAAATTCCACTTTCCACTCATTTTCCACTCACGTCCAATTTGTAAATTAACTTAGTAAATAATTTTAATCCAGCTCAGCATCAGCAACAGCATTCTCTATAAAATCATTTTATGTCAGGCCTGGTCATTATTTTTTTTTCTCTCAGTTGTTTGTAATATTTATCTTAGTTTATTTTCTAAAATAAAAGTCCCTGTCAATTTAAAATCTGTTTGAGAAGATTGAAAACTAGTTACAGCTTGAATGCAGGACAGTAATCTGGGCGGTCCGAGGGTGGACCAGCAGTGGCAACCAGTCAGCGAGGTCCCGACCTCATCAAGCCAGCGGACCGATATATGGTGCTATCTGGTTAGACCTTCTGGTTATTGATATCAAAGAAAACGTGTTATTTCAGATTTTCCACTGTTTTCCATCATCAACATTCCATATAAACTCAGACGACACATGTAGGTTCACTGGAGGTTTTGGACAGTAAATCAAATCAGTGTTCTTTAAATGTCTGTAAGAACCCTGCAGTGCACAGAGAACTCACTCTGCACTGGCTGGACTGTCTGTCTAATCTCACAGCCGAGCCTGGAGAACGTGCAGCTGCAGGTGAGAAAATGGCTTTTGCTTTCATGCTGTTCTCACCGCTAGCAGAGAGATATGGTGTTTCTCAGTTCCACATAAATGTCAGTGTGTCCTTGAGGATGTGAAAGGCCTTCCTGAAGGATGTAGTCTGGATATAAGGAGGGAGAATGACTTCAGAGTAGACTTCTGAAGGCTAAACGCGATGTTAGTTTAATTAAATACAGGAATCAGAACAAGCTTAACTGTATTTACAGACACACTGTAAAATACTGCACTGAAGACAACAAATAGTTCCTGCCAGCCTTGACGGCACCACGTTTTACACCAGGTTAAGCGTTATAAATAACCAAGCCTGGCATCGGCAAAGGTCAGCAGCCGCCGAGGGCCGCCTGAAAATACAGATTAGATACACTGTTCGTGTTCATGTTAAATAACCAGTTCCAAAATATGTCTGCATTTTAAAATTGGCTGCTATTTGCGATTGTAGTGGTTATTTTCCTTCATTTTAATGCAGCCCCACCCCCGGTCATGTTTATTATGGACTGTTCCATGGTGTTATGTGATGACACAGAACAGTATGAACTGAAAACCTGTTAGGGAGAAGTTCTTAGTTTTCTCTGTGTTGAGAGGGAAAAATCAAATGAAGTCATCCAAGCACAGCAGAGGAACGCAGAACATCTGTGGCTTCACCCCCAAAACTAACATATCTAACATATTCATAACGTTTTAGCCGCCGTCTCCCACTCAGTGCGCTTTCCGGGGTTAAATCTCACCACGTGACTCGATCAGTTACCATCTGATTGGTTGCTGCTCAGTTAATTTGCATAAAGTTCATCCAAAATGAGAGAGCAGAGAGTGTGGTCAGCGGTCTGATGTGTCCATGGTGTGTCCGTATCACTGCTGTCGGAGCAAAACACTGTGTGTCCATTTTTGTTGCTTTTCAGTTTTTGACATAATTTGAAAATGCCTGTTGCCCTTTACGTTGTGTGTAAATTTCATGATGAATGGACCAAAAGAAACGACCCAAAATGACTTTGATAAAACTCTGGTTCCATTGACTTACATTCAAAGTAAAGTAGGTTTTTTCCTTCTCCTGTAAAGTTACCATTTTAGCAGTACGAGGTTTTCTTCCGACAGCAGCGATGTATTGTTGTCTCTATTGACGTCCATATTGTCGTCTATAGCGCAGTATGACGCACTCTCTTTGATGTAACACCAAAAAATTCAAATGAAAAAAGGCAAACCGTTTAGCATGATGTCCTTATGCTCGCCACGCATGTGCTGCTTAAAATTTCAGCCCCAACTTAAAACACTTTCCTGCGTCCCTGCTCCTTTCTCTGACGCCTAGGGAAAAACAGTGCCGCCTCCTCTGGGAATTACCGCTTTACAGTACTTGCTTTTATGGAGGTGTCCAAGTTTTTTCCACTTCATAAATGTTAAAATTCCGAGCTGTGGCTTCCCACTTCCGAATAAAGATGAGCTCAGCATTAGACCAGGTAATCTACATGTGTAGACGCAAGTATAGTTTGAGCGTTGCGGTTTAAAAAGGCCCATCTGAGAGAGGACGCTGACCATTAGCTTCTACATAGACAAATACATTTAAATGCACTTTAGTCCACTGTAGTAAACATTAAACTCAAGAGGTATATTATAGATCATAAGAGCAGCCTGTTTGAATAGGAAGAGAATTTATTTGAAATGTATTTTCAATGCATCCCAGAAACGCCCCTACAGTGGCGAGAGTGGAGAGAGAAGCCGTTCCTCTAAATAAGCAATCTCGAGGTTCTGCTTCAGGCCTGGTGTCCCGCAGCGTCAGAACCCGCTTCGTTCTCTAGTTGATTTCATTAAGAGCAGCGAAACGGTCAATTGATTTTATCCCTCAGTGGGCGCTTCGCTCAAAAGGCCTCCTCAGACGAACGTGGGACGACTAGTGATTAATTTCTTAAAAACAAAAGCGCGTGCCGTCCCTCCCTTTAATTGATTTCCATATTGGAGTCACTTTGATTTCCATGCATTTTAATCGCCTTCTTGTCTGCGAGCGCAATTAACGCTTGATGTGAGCGGATTAGTTCCACAGCCTGGACGGCAAGCTGCAGCGGAGAGCGGCGCCATTTCAGAGAACTCATTACCAAAGACGCACTTTAATGAGATCTTCCAAAGACCGGGTTGGTCACTGAAGACCTAATGACCTCACCCTAGCCTTATGTTTGTGATATTGAGCAGAATGAGAACATGAGAATTACTCAAACTTGGGCTGTCAATCAATTAAAATGTTGAATTGAAATTAAGTGCATGCTTTATTTGCTTAAAGAACGATTAGTTCATTTTTAAAGCAGTGCAGTGTGTTAAAGCTGTGTGAGTGGACAACATACACTTCATCAGACTTTATTCATGACTTTTAATAATTCATCATTTCAACGTCCAGCATCGGTGACTATATATATATATATATATATATATATATGCATATATGAATGCATACAGTATATATATATCATGTATATATCTACATGTATATATCATTTATATCATATATACTATCAAAGTAGGCTAGTTTTGTTTACACATGGATTCATTCAAATGATAACCTGATAGTCTTCTTTCCTCTTGTTTTTTCTATGAAAAGAAAGACTTTACTGTCATCCGCCTGGTTTCTGTGCAGCTCCATGTAAAGGTGTCGGGGTGAAAAGTCAGCCCAGGTATTCTCAGCTTGTTTGAGTGAGTTTAAGTGAGAAATAATGAATATGAACTCAGAACATGCCTTCATTACTGCCTGTAGTGACTGTGTGAAGCTCTGTTCTGAGTTCTGTCAGGGATAATGTGAGTGTCCTCGTTTGCAGCGCGCTGAGAGGAGGCAGTTACGCTCGTGCGGTTTTCTCGGTGGGTGGGTCGGGATAAAACTGGCTGTGTGAAAGGGTGAATTTAAATGTGATTGTGCTCGCCTGCAAGAAGAACGCCTTCTCACGCACCTCGCTGAGCCGAGAAGCTGGCCAGCGACTCTCCGCTCGACTCCACGCTTCGGCTCGCCGCCTCTGCTGCCTTCACTCACACTGGAACACGACAGCTTAATGTGTGCGCCGGCACGTGAGCCGACTGCGGGCCAACTGTACAGACACTCGCTTTCTTATGTGCACTCTTCTTCAAGGGTTCTTTAGTAAAGAAAGTAGTTCTATATAGAACCAAGAAGCGTTCTTCTGTTGATGACACTGTCAAACCTGTAACAATAGCAGAACCCTTTTTAGTGCTATAGAACCCTTTTCAAAAAGTTCAAAAGGTTCTGTATGGAAGCGTACACAACACATTCTCAATGCAAAGAACCCTTTAATCTTTCAAAGGGTTCTTTAAGTGTCCATGTTTCTATATAGAACCATTTTCTTTCCTTAAAAAACCCTTAAAGAGGCTTTTTCAGTGTGTACTGTAAAAATCAGAGCTCAGACTTTTGATTATTTCATTTCCATCAGTTATTTCATTTTCAGCATCAGGAAAAAACCAGAAAGCATATTTAACAAAATGACACCATGTAAATCTAATCTCAGTGTCAGTGACTCACTTTCAGTTCCTCAAAGAATCTGCAGACACACCTCCAAAGTTCATTAGGCATTACTGCACATGGCGTGGGTGATGTGCTCATCTGTGAAGGCACCATTAATGCTGAATGATATATACATGTTTTGGCAACATATGCTGCCGTCCAGACGACGTCTTTTTCAGGGAAGGCCTTGATTATTTCAGCAAGACAATGTAAAACCACATTCTGCATGTATTACAGCAGCATTGCTCCGTATTAAAAGAGTCAGGACGCTAAATTGACCTGCCTGCAGTCCAGACCGGTCACCACTGATAACATTTGGCACATTATGAAATTAAAAATATGACAAATGAGACTCTGAACTGATGAGCAGCTGAAATCCTGTATCAAACAAGAGCAGGAAAACATTTCACTTTCTAAACTACAGCAGTGTCTCCTCAGTTCCCAAACACTTACAGAGTGTTGTTAAAGAAGAGGTGATGAAACACAGTGGTAAACAGGCCCCCGTCCCAACTTTTTTGGAACGTGTTGTTGGTATTAAATTCAAAATGGGCAAATATTTTTTTTTAAAAAGCAATAAAATTTCTTAGTTTTAACATTTGATATGTTGTCTTTGTAATATATTTACATTTTGCACAGCTTCCCAATTTTTTTTGGAAACGGGGTTGTAGAAGCAGCAGTGCCCAGTTGAATCTTAAAAAATAAGCCGGACTTATTTAATTGATTTTAAACTAATTTTAGTAATATTTTTTTTTCAGTGTAAATGACCACAACGCAGTAAGATCTGAAGATAAATCTGTACATAATGTTTTTATTTCACGGTCTGAGTGCTGCTGTTGGACCGAGAGTTTTAAAGCTGGTTATTAAAGGATGTATTTGTTCCAAAATACATTATTTTGCAATTTTATCTCATTAGTGCAACAAATTGGCAAAGACTGAAGTTTTTTGTTTATTTCTGCCACGATAACATTTTATTTTCACTTCACTTTTTTCACGTTAGAGAAACGGATTAGTCATGGAAGTAATACAAACTCATTTTTTCTAATTTAAACAATTTTTCTAATTTTTCTAATTAAAACAAATGTTTAATTAGAACAAAGTATGGTAAATATCAGTAATTAGTAACAGATGTGTGGGTACATTACAGTAATGTGAATTGAGGTTAAAACTTTAAAAACATAGAAGTTAATAATTTAACCATTTGCTACACCTTATAGAAGCTTCAGCTGATCCACATATTAAAAAAGATGGTTCTTCAAGGGTTCTTAGTAAAGACAAGGTTTATATAGAACCATGCTTCTTCAGATTAATGGAGAATGTGTCTATGGTTCTATATAGCACCAAAAAGGGTTCTGCTGTTGTTACAAGCCTAACATCATAACTATAGGAGAACCTTTTTGGTGCTATATAGAACCATTTTCAACACGTTCATATATACTCATGTACAACACATTCTTCACCAATCCAAAGAACCGTTCAATCATGCAAAGAGTTGCGTGTTCATGATTCTATATTGACCATGTTCTTCACCAAAGGACTGTTGAAGAACCATCAGAGTATAATAAATGATAATAGTGTTTTTGATCTGTGTGGTGATGATGACACTCTGATATTTATGGACATGATTTGAGGTTTTGTGAGAATGACTCAGTTCCACACACTGCAACATAAAATTGTCCTTTTTTCCTTTGACTTCCTTCTTCCTTATGCAGGGATTGTCTTAAATCTACCCTTGAAGAACCCTCTGTTTTAACAGCGTAAACACTTATGTTGATGTGCATTTTTCTGCGTTGGGGGCCGGTAGCACCAACAGGTCTAAACTAAAACAGGACGCTCTGCAGCAGCTGTACATGAGGTCTAAGGTCATCCCAGCATGGGCTAGAGGGGTATAAAGCCCCCCAGCACTGGGCTGTGGAGCAGTGGAACTGTGTTCTCTGGAGTGATGGAGCTCCATCCAATACCTTTGGGATGAGATGGAGTGTCCAGAACTGACCATCCAACATCAGTACCTGGCCTCACTAATGCTCAATCAAATCCTCACAGCAATGTTCAACATCTAGAGCCTTTCCAGAAGAGTAGAGGCTGTTCCTGCAGCACAGACTTACTATTAACACCTTCATTTCAGAAGAAGCGCTGGATCAGCAGGTGTCTAGTAAACTGTCGCTGTCCAAAAATAAACACGTATCTCCATTTTTGTCGACTTTGAAGAACCATCCTTCTTAAGTGTGCACCTTTCAAATGCAATGCAGCATCAGGATCAGAAGTTCAGGGAAGACAGCATCCAGAACAAAGCACAAAAACACAGAAAGTCTCTCCCGTCAGACTTCAACCACCGAGCCTTTTCTTCAAAAGCCACATCCACACAAGTTGTCCTGCTTTTCTTTTCCCCTCTGAGCTTCGGGATCTTTTTGGTATTTATTAGTACAGTGAGAGGAGATAAAGGCCTGGTTAATCAGGAGGCAGCGGAGAACGCAGATCTCAGTAATTCACATTAACATTCCTTAACCTCCCCAGAAAGACCGACGCGGAGGAGAGAATCCAAAGCGGAGTACAGTAAACAAGCTGAATAATTCATCCTGAGACGGTGATGGAAAAGTCACCGCGAGTTAGCCGAGAAAAACAGTGGATGCTCTGTGAAGGTTTTGAAGCGAAAAAGCGGAACGTTGGAGAAGAAAGAACTGAAAAGGATCTGTGGATTTTTTGTGAACTTTAGAATGGAAGCATTAAAATCTTTTAGACTTCCAAACTGGAGCAGAAGTCAGAGAGCAGCCCTCACTAATTCAGCAACTAAGCAGCAGTTCCTTCTTCTTTGTAATAGTTTTATTTTTCTTTTTAGCCAGATTCAGTAACATTATGATGAGTTTGCACTTCCCTAAGCACTAGTTCCTAATGAACTCTATTTTTGGGGGGTTTAATGTCATCTTGTTGGGCTGGTTCAGCTCCTGTTTTGCTATAATGGTTCTACTCCTCTCTTGATGGAGCTTCAGTGTTTATTTTACATCAAAAGGATCCAAAACGTCCAACAAACTTCAGTTCCTGTGCAGATTCTTATTCACTCGCTTCTTGATCAGATTTTCCACTCCACCTTAAATGGCACCACTGTTACATTCTGGAGCCTCTGGCTCCTGTACCATTTAAGGTGGAATGAAGAAGTCAAGCCGGTTTAAGCCGTTCCTCTGCTGATGGATGCTGGCTGTTCTAAGAAGTTCCTCTGCAGTTCTACATGAGCGAAGAGCCGGAGAGTGTGCGCTCACACAGAGCTGGTTTGTTTTTGACCATAATGACTGAGGGTCAGTTTGGGTTAAGTGCTTTTCCCAGACCTCATTACTCTGCTAGAATGAACAAGCGTGCCTGGGGCAGATCGCCAGCTCCTCCTCAGCTCAGAGGCAGGATGCCTGACTGATGTGTAAAACCTGTTTGTCTGTTGAAGAACCGTGGACACAACTGGGAAAATGCTTCATAATAGACTTTGAAAAGAACATGCCACTGACATTTCAGTGGCATTTAAACTCAGCAGTGTTTCTGCTGATACGACGTCCTCATTCTAGTGACTGACTCGTACTGTAGATCATGGAATTTGCTGTCTTGCAGCGACGCTCTGACAGTGGTGTGTAGTTTAGGGATGAGAGAGTCGCTAGGAAGCCGTATCCATGGATTATTTTAGTTTTTCCTCAGCGGAGCTCAGTTACCAGCATTTTAGATCAGAAGCTGTAACCAAAAGACGTCTGCAGCCACTGCTGACGCTCACAAAGCACCCCAGTCTTATCAGTAGATATATTTCCATCCTTTCTACACAATTAGCAAGTGTTAAAATGAAATGCATACAAATTGCTTTGTTTCCATCAGACTCACTTTTACTGATTCAAATGATTGAAATCTTTTCGTGACAGAAAATGTTGTCCCAAAAGTTTTGGTTCATCAGTGAAAAAAGGTTGTTTGACATGCTTCCATCTCTAATTTCATGTCAACTGCAACTTGTGTCCATTTGGCTTCTTTCACTTCCCTAAAACCTACTGATAAGAAAATTTTGTTTAATTTATTGGTCATCTTTCCCTTCAAGAGCTGAAAGTGGCAGCGTTCCATTTAAAAGCGCTCAGGTCTCCTCCCCAGTCCAGCCCCACCTCTCCTCCATGCTGTCTGGATTTGTTTGTGTTTGTTGTAAGAGGTGTGTGAGAGAAATCTGGTGATAAATTTAAGCATCAAAAAAAGTTTCCAATGTAGGTTTTCAGGTATCAGTATTAAATTTTTTTCCACTAAAGTCAAACAGAAAAAAGTTTTGTTGCCTTTCATAAAATATTACCTACAGTTTCCGTTTCCATAGCCTACATCAAAACTTTTGAAGGGTTAAATGTGTTTCGCAAGAAATCCTTTAGACGGAAACATAGCTGATGTGGCCTTTTATACCGGTAACACTCATCGCTGAACAATGTGCAGTTTCAGTGCTCAAAGCTTCGAGTCTGTTTTTTGCTGCTTGCTGCCACTAGAAATACGAAATTCTCCTCTTTAGCATGTGAGACCTGTGTAGCTTTGCTGCCACATAACATTGCTTTGGGACTTAAACAAGCTTGCTTTAGCCTAATTTGTGCCGTGTTCTGTTCAGTGACACAGCATTAGGCTAACTAAACTAGCCTAATGCAAAATATAGGCTTAAAAATTTTAAAAAAAGTTTTAGTATTAAAGAAATATTCAAAGTTTCGTATGTTTGTCACACCAACACTTCAGTTTTTAAATGAGCCCTATTAACTATGAGCCGACATTTCATTTTCATGTTGTAGTTGAGAGCTCTGACCATGCTGTGGTCAGTTCTTCTCCATCCACAGAACCAACACTTTTATTGTAGCAAAAAAGTCCTTGATGTCAGTTGAGGGGGGGGTGAACAACGATCGCATTTTTGTCCACTGTATAAAGAAACACTGTGCTAAATCTAAAAAAAGTGTAATTCGCTGTGAGTCGCCTGTAAAGCCTGAAATAATCATTTAAAAGTCAGAGGAGTTTTTCACACCACGTCGAACGTCTTTCCATAACGTCACTCTCAGACTCTAAAAGAAGGTCCGGCTCGATGTTTCGGCCTCAGATGATCTCAAATCAACATCACACTGATGAAGATGTGATGACAGTAGTAGATAATTCAGTCTCATCCTCAGAAGCCGCTCAGAAGACGCTCCTTCACCAAGTTTACACTGAGTTCTCTTTCAGTTCTCTTTCAGCCTCGCAAAACTCAGATTCATCCGTTTGTGGGGGTCTGAAGCACAACCCACGGTACAAAATGTTCTTCCACACGTTGCGTGCAGTTACATATTTCCACCAGAGAGGGCTCCAAATCCCAAAATCCTACATAGTGTTATTCTAGGCTAACTAACTCCTCTAGTGGATAACTATATTTCATGGTTAAATGTGTTTCAGATAGTACAGTCAGGTTATTAAAAGTGTTGTTTGGTATCAATATCAAGTTTAAGATATCGGATTGGTAGCAGCAACGAAAAATTTCAAATGAGACCCACCCTATTAACAGCGTAGGCCTATATATGTTTTAGAATTGTATCGTGGTACGATTTGTGCATTTGTGAAACAGTAATATTGAGTAAAGTGGGTTGTAGACTTGTGAACTTTTATGATGTTTGTCTTTTTTTGCTTCATAAAATATTTGGTGGGTTTCAAGATGAACCTCGACTGTTACCTCCACGTGTGGGTCCTGGCATGAAAAAGTTTGGGAACTCGTTCTGTAAATCTTTCACTTTTCTTGTCTTCAGCTCTTCCATCCTGTCTATTTATATCACCATCATTGTTATTTTACTCCTCCACAGCCTTTTTCTGTTTCTTTGCCCCCCTTATTCATGCTGTTCTTGGTAGGATGTGTCAAGGTTGACCACGGTGGACCGTCCTGGCCGTGTAGAGACCCCTTTAGTGGCTTCATTAAAACACTCTGTGCGTAGTCTGTCAGTCATATATCGCAGCAGGGTCTCCTCTGGGCCTTTTCCTCCTCCTGTACGTCTGAAAATGAGCATCTTCCTCAGCATGTAAGAGCCCACATGTTTGAAAACAAGTGTGCCTAAACTCCCCAAAGCCCACACTGTATTCACACGAAGGGAGGAAAACAGGGTTGGAGAAGATCTGCTCTCGGAAGTGCATGATTTATTACATCTGCAACAGTAACGGAGGTTATAGTACTAATATTATACTAATATTTCAATGCTTTGGTTCTTTCTGCTTTGTTAAATGTAAGATATTACTATAATCAGTCATTTCGGAGAGTTACAGCCACAGTCTAGTGACAAACTGAAATGTTATTGTCGTAATCAGTAGCATGTCTCCTGTGGTGAAGGAGCCTTGAGAAACAACATGATAGTGTTTAATAAAAATGAAACAGTTTATAGACATACTTTTTTTATTCCATAGAAATCATTAGACCTTCTCTGAAGTCCCTGAGTGTTCACCACTGTTATAAAAGTAACTCATAAAAAGTAACTGTATTCTGATTATGTACATTTTCAAAGGTTTCAAAGGTTTTCTGATTGCAATTACTTGATATTTGTAATCAGATGATGTAATCCAGATTACATTACAAGATGGAGCTTGAGCACACATACATTACGTTCCTAATGCAAGTCTGATTTTATGCAGTAGCACGACTCAAGAGTTTGATGAGCAGACACAAATTGAAATCACGTGCTTTAGGTGGAATTAATCTGATTTACTGTGTGGCAGTGGCTCATAGTCTCCCTTTGTCACCCTGCGATGAACAGTTTGTGTCTTCAGGATGCAGTTAAGCTCATGAGTATTTGTTCTTTTTGCTTCAGCGGTGTATCTGTATTTGGGTTTAGAACCACTCCTGCGTGGAGTGGTTTGGTGTCCCTCAGGGCTATGTATTAGGGTTACTGCATTTCCACGCAGCTGTTTTATTTTCTGCACATATTCAATATGCAGTAACGCAAACATGCTGTAGGTTGCTTGTGTGCATTGGAAGTACACTCCTAATGTGCACATGAGCCGGTGAGAGCTGAATGCATAAACAGATGAAAGGAATTCAATGCATAAACAAGTGCCCTGTGAGTGAGATGTGCAGCAGAGAGAGTCGAGCCTTCTGTAGTCTTAATTAGCTCCTTTACGGATGTGGTTGTGCTGAAATGTGCATCATGCAGGTGCATCTTCTTTGAGTAAGCATGGTCTGTGAGAGGGTTGATGAGGAAAGCGATGCCACAAGAATCCTGTTGAGTATCCTGTATGAGACCGTGACCCTGTTTGCACGTTGCATGGAAATATTCTTTGTTTTCTTCCACATTTTTCTGTTGTATTGAAAACATCACAGTTTTATTCTTTTTCTCAAACTGATAGTTGATGTCTACCAGAAGGAGGATGCCTTAGACTTAAGCTCTAATGTGCTAGTCACCATATTGTGGATTACTGACATTATCAAACAAATCAGATCAAATCAAACCAAATCATGTTTGTCACATCACATTTACACAGGTGTGAAAGTGAGTGAAAATCTTAGGTGTGTAGCCCCTTGTAGTACATTCACATATACAATTACATGTACAGCGTTTAGCAGACGCTCTTATCCAGAACAGCTTACAAAAGTGCTTTGTTGTCACTCAGAGAAAGTATCTTTGCTAGTTACTAACAGGTTAGAGAGAAAGCCAGTCCTGAGCTCAGATACTGCCAGAAACAAAAGTCCCTGTTGATACAGAGAGAAAAGGAACAGAGTTAAACACAGAGCAGTGCAGTACATTTTAATGAATAAATAACTCAGTGCTCACTTAAGTGCTGTATAAAGAGACGGTCTTCAGTCTGCGTTTGAAGACCGTGAGAGACTCTGAGTGCCAGTGGTTCCACCACCTGGGCTCCAGGACAGAGAAAAGTCTTGATGCTTGTACAGTTCGAGTTACAGTTCGAGTTTTGACCATTGCCATTAGGGAGGGAGGGGCTGGTCCATTTTTGGCTTTGTAGGCATCAGGGTTTTAAATCTGATGCAGCTACAGGAATCCAGTGAAGGGAGCGAGTGACGTGACTGAACTGAGGAGGACTGAATACGAGGGAATACCTCCTCAATTTACCTCCTTAATTAATTTATTCATTTATCCTCAGTTCTTCAAGGGAATACCTCCTCAATTTATCAGCCTTGTGACTGATAGCCCGGCCCCTACAATTCATGCCTTTGGCTGACCTGAAACCACACCTGAAACTAGTAATTACAATTAAGCACTGGGGTCACTGGGCAGCCTTGTGACTCAGAGCCTGCCTTTACCAGCAGAAAGAAGTTAGTCAGTTAGAAGACACACAAGCTCTTAAACAAGCTCTTGGAAGTGAAGAGTGGAAGTGCAAATCCCGGTGATTTGCAACCAAAAAGGTTGTTAACTGTCTGTGCGTTATCTGCAGTTTTTAATGGATACCACTAGACCTGCGGTTCATCAGTATCGTCCGAGTTGAATTAAAGTCCAATATGTGCTTTGTTGTAAGTACACTGGCGCAATATGGCTCCCACTTTAGATCGTTTTTTGTTGTATTGTCTGTGTGTTGGCTGAGGAGTTTTCCATCATATCCACTGAGATGGCAGCCGAGAGAGATTTTCCACCTGTGGCTCAGAAGCTTCTTGGTCTGGCTGTTTGGGTGACGCTACTTCACAGCTATAATACAGCCTGGACCTGCCACTTGAGTGACACTGATTCGCAGCTATGAGGCTCTCTGGTTTGGGGACCTGATTGATGCTGCATTGTAGCTACGTGGCTACCTGGGCCAGCTGCTTGGACGATGCTGCAGTGGAGCTTCCTGGACTGGAGGGGCAGCGACAAGGCCTTTTGAGCCGGCTAGCTAAGCAACACTACATGTCAGCTACGTGGCTGCCAGGACCGGCCACTTGGGTGACGCTTCAGTACAGCTATAACTCTGCCTGGACCGGTGCCGTCTGGCTGCACGAGTGCTTTGCCGCAGCTACGAGGCCTTAAGGGCCGACTGCCCGTGCGATGCTGCATTGCAGCTACATGGCTGTCTGGTCTGGTGGTGTTCGGCTGTAGATAAATGCCACCCCTTCGTGGTTGAGGACGTTTTCGGCCTTCGAGGCTTCCCAGCCCGGCCGCCTTAATCCCTCCTGCTAGCTGTGGGAGCTGTGAGTTTTTGATTGTAAAACGTCCTTAAGCATAGGAAAGGAGCTATATAAATAAAATGATGATGATGATGATGATGATGATGATGATGATGGAATTTGCATGATTAGCTGCAGCTTTATTTAGGGGACTTGAATAGCTTGAATATTCGAGGGCTGGTTTGTCACACTGGTAATCATTTCTCTGTTTAGTGTTTTGTGAAGCCACAAAAATTGTAGCCTAAAATAAACTTCACTGAAGTCAGTTAGATGGAACAGTTGTTGTTAATATGTGGAAAATGTTGAAAATAAATAAAAGAGAGAAACTTGTCTGTCATGAGGAGTTCTGGCAGGGCTGAAGGAGGGGAACTCCGGCATCCGTCAGTGTCGTTCATATTTAAAGGTCTTTGTCCCAGCTTTAAATTCATAGGTAGAATATTTCGGTAGCCTAAATGACTTTATCAGAGAGAGCAGTTTTAAAACTCTGTGGTTTCCGTGTACCTCACTTTATGTTCCAATAGGGGACTTCAGATCTGCAGGTTCTGACCTTCTCCAAATACCCAGTGTGAACTACAGACACAGTGGAGCAGTTCCTTCTGTTTTTACGCTTCTGAACTGGGGAACTCATCACCTCTTACTGGTAGTCAGGCAAGTTCAGTGCACATTTTCAAAAAAACATTTTTAACCAAGTTTTGAACAAGAAGCTGGTAAAAAAGAAGCCGACTTCAGCTTCATTGAGAGTTGAAATGCATGAAAACAGGAGGTCGCTCCAGCTGGACAGGTGTGTTTGCGAATGTTTGTGATAGCAGCTGTTTAGCTTCACAGCAGCAGCTGTAGTGACAGTCTGCTAACCCGCTACTGAGCTAACGTTAGCTACATCACTTGCTGTGTTGTTGTTCAAGTCAAAGTTTATTTATATGGCGCTTTTTACAACAGGTGTTGTCACAAAGCAGCTTTGCAGAAAAATCAGGGTCCGAGCCCCCATGAGCGTCGCCAACGGCAACAGTGGCAAGAAAAACTTCCCTAAGAGCAAGAGGAAGAAACACTGAGAGGAACCAAGACTCACAAGTAACCAAGTAACAGCAGAGAATGAGATTTGATCATCAGTATAACATACAGAACAAAGGAAAAGCCAGAGCAGCAACGTCTATCATTCAAAACAGTGCAGCAGTATCATCAGGAGGGGCATTATATCACGGTATGTGTCTGTACGTTTGTGGAGACTTCTATGGCCACACAGATCTACTAAAGCGTGTTGGCCTCAGCAGTGCATGTCCATGAATTTGGGACGGAGCTTCTGAAGGAGCACTGAATGGAGGGGTGTGTTTGTTTTGCTGTTAAGTTCAAATATGAACAGTTGTTCTCCAGAACTGCGTAGCGTGCCTTTAAAGCTATGGTTAATCACGGAATGTAAACAGTGCTGTTTTAAGGGTGGTTTTGAGAACGAGTAAACCAACGACTATACAGCGTCTGAAGTGCCTGACTTAGTAAATCAGATGTTCATTTATTGCAAGCTGGATTGAAGCTGGTTAATGTTCAGGTCTGCTGATGTAGTCCTCGGGGAATCTGCTCATTAATTAGCTTTATTGATTGCTCCTAATTGATTGAGTTGTGTGATGTGTGAAAGGTTCAATAAAACAGTAAACAGATGCAGGTGGGAATGTGCACAAACAAACAGCATCCTTACAGCTTGATTTTTTGAAGTGTTGAAAAAGTTTTTGGTTCATTTAGTTTTTGTTATATATATGTTGCTGTTGTCAGAAGAAAACCTCGTATCTCCAAAATGGTAACTTTACAGGAGAAGGAAAAAACATGTAAGTCAATGGAACCAGACGTTTTCCTAGTCATTGTGAGTTATTTCTTTTGGTCCGTTCATCATGAAATTTGCACACAATCTAATAGGCAACAGGTGCTTTCAAATTATGTTAAAAACAACAAAAATGGAGATATGAGGTTTTCTTTTGACAAAAGCTATATATATATATATATATATATAAGAGAGAGAGAGAGAGAGAGAGAGAGATAGATAGATATGGATTAAAAATGGTTCCATATAGAACCATATACAACACATTCCCCATCAGTCTGAAGAACCATTTACCAGGCAAAGAACCATTTGGTCATGCAGAGGGTTCTTTGAGTGTTCATGGTTCTGTATAGAACCATCGTCTTTGCTGAAGAACCGTGGACTGACCATCTTTTTAAGCGTGTAGTCTGTATTGCTCTTTACACACAGGGCGAGTAATGATCCTGGTTATTGCTGCTGATGAACCTCATTTAGAAGTGAAAGTGTTATCGAGGCCTCAGATTGAGGCCCATTGTTCTGTAATAGATGTGCTGCAGTGACTAAGCTGTGCAGACTTTACTCAATTACAGCGACTGAAGCTACATTAAAACGCAGACATTTATAATTCATTGAGAACTGCAGTGATTTCCTCCTCTGTGTTGTGTCCAATGAGACGAGAGCAAAGGGCTCCTCGCTGCTTTACCTGAGCAGAGAACCGCACTTAGGAGAGTCAGTGAATTATGAGTTCTGTTTGTCTCCCAGCAAAACGGCGCTTATCTCCTACAAGCACACTGTAAAGGAGGGCAGGTTCCCCTCTGCATTTCCAATACAATAAAAGCTTTTAATGTCATTCTTTCAGCTGTGTCATCTTATCTCTTATTAGAACACAGCCGAGTTCATCCTTTATCACGACAGCCTCTGCTTTAATCTTCACTTTCACCCATGATCATAACTGCACTCTCCGACCCAGAGGAGATGGGTTCTCCTTTTGAGCCTTGGTTCCTTTCAGTGGTTCTCATGCTTTTAGGGAGTTTCTCATTTTGAGCTTTGTTTCCTCTCAGTGTTTATTCCACATACTCTTAAAGTGGAATTCCTCCTATTTTCAAAATTCCTGCATAATTCAGTGTGTGAGGTGTAATCAGAGTGATTCAGAGTGGTTTGGTGTGAAACGGTTCAGATGTCTTTACAGTGGTGGTGATAGGAACCAGGGGTCGCCATGACTACAACACAGATATAGACATTTTATTTACTATCCAGAACCACCAGTGAACCTACACGAGTCTTCTGAGTTTATATGGAATGTTGATGATGGAAAATAGAGGAAAATCTGAAATAATAAGTTTTCTTTGGGGACTATTTTGCCTCACAGCGCCCTGCATGTATCCCTCCACCATGAATGGAGTTTAAGTTCTCTAAACTATCATAAAACAGTGTCTCAGTCATCAGGCAGTGAATTCATAACCATTTCATGTAGGAACTTTCTGTGAGGGAGCTTTTAGAGGTGGACGTCTGGTTCCTATCACCACCACTGTGAACAGTTCTGACTTAGTAAGTTTATCTAGAACAGAGCGTTTCACACCAAACCACTCTGAACCGCTCTGTTTACATGTTAACCACTTAATTATGGAGAAGTTTTTAAGGAGTGTCTCCATTGGAGTCTTGGTTCTTCTCAGTGGATCTTCAGAACTTAAATTTAGTTCTCATTTCTGTATTTATTTATTTTGTTATCAAGTAAAGGGAAAAAAAGTTTAATCTTGTTAAAAATTGTTGTAAGTTTCTGTTTGTCTCCACGTTTCCTCCCGCAGAGCCACGACGGTGTGCAGACTGTCTGCTGTCTTTTCATTCTCTCTAATTGATTTGAAATTAATTTATGCATCTTTAATTAGCTCAGGCTTGGAGATTTCTTCTCTCTCCGGCTGAGCTTAATTAATTGTGATAATCCGGCTTAATTAATAAAAACGAGACCCATGTACAGAAACAGACCGCTCAGAGACAGATGTACATGTATGAGGAGATGCAGTGTAACTCAGCCATAATATTCACTCGCAATGCGTCTGAAATTGACGTCTGGCTGTAGATGTTTGGCTCTAAGCAGACACAACAACTGCACTTAGGAGGGTCTACTGACTGTGATATGTGGTTTTATGGCTGTTAAATAGCAGAGCCATCAACAAGCTCGGGACAGCAACATGCAGTAGGGGTCACTAGGTGGACTCTGGAGAAGTTTTGTGAGTTAAAAGTATTTTTGTGATGAAATTATAACAGAAAATCACAAAGAGGCCTCAGCAACTAAATATAATATTATTCCAGCTTCAGTTCTCTTCAGGAGACTCACTTTCAGTTCCTCAAAGAATCTGCAGACACACCTCCAAGTAATCAAACACATTCAGTGGTGTTGAGGTCTGGACTCTGGGGTGGTCAGTCCATCGTTCAGCTTCTTTGTTTGACAGGTACGCTTTGATCCTCTCAGCAGTGTGATTGTGGTAGTTATCTTGCTGTCGAATAGATTTTTTCCCGATGAAAAGTTTCTGGAGGGTGTTACATGATGTATTAATATTTGTTCATGTTTGTCAGCATTAATGATCCTTCGGTTAAAAACACATCAGCTCTAGCTGTCTTTGTTGTGTATGTCTGACCAACTACTGACCAACTACATGGATCATTACAAAGAGAACAAAATTATAAGTGTTTTTAATTGGATTCAGTGCAGCGCAGTGGGTGAAATGGACATTTTTGGTAGTGTTTTTTAATAGGTGTTCCAAAACACAACATACATACAGAATGGTCAAAGGTATATGGACACCCCTCCTGGTTAGAGTTCAGGTGTTTCATCCACACCCATTGCTAACAGGTGTATAAAATCAAGCACACAGCCTTGCAGCCTCCATAGACAAACACTGGCAGTAGAATGAGTCGCACTGAAGGGCTCAGTGACTTTAAACATGGCACCGTCATTGGATGCCACTTCTGACACAAGTCAGTTTTAAATTGCTTCCCTGCTAGATCTGCCCCTGAAACTGGAACTGAGTTCCAAACTGCCTCTGGAAGCAACATCACAAGAACTGCCTATCAGAAGCTTCATGAAATGAGTTTCCATTGCTCAGCAGCTGCACACAAGCCTAAGATCACTAATGCCCAATGCCAAGCGTCGGCTGGAGTGGTGTAAAGCGCCGCCACTGGACTCTGGAGCAGTGGAACCGTGTTCTCTGAGTGATGAATCAGCTTCTCTGTCTGTCAGTCTGATGATGAATCTGGGTTTGGTGGAGGTCAGGAGAACGTTACCTACCGGACTGCAGAGCCAACAGTAGAGTTTGGTGGAGGAGGGATGATGGGCTGGGCTGGTTTTCAGGGTTTGGGCTCTCAGTTCCAGTGAAGGGTGATGTTGATGCTGCAGCACAAAGACATTTTACACAGTTATCTGCTTCCAGCTTTGTGTCAGCAGTTTAGGGAAGAGCCTTTCCTGTTCCAGCATGACTGAGCCCCTGAGCACAAAGCAGCTCCATAAAGACATGGAGTGACCAGTTTGGTGTGGAGGAACTCCAGTGGCCTCACAGAGCCCTGACCTCAACCCCACTGAACACCTTTGGGATAAACTAGAATGGAGATTGTGAGCCAGACCCTCTCGTCCAACATCAGTGTCTGACCTCACAGATGCTCTTCTGGATGAATGGACACAAATTCCCACAGACTCTCTCCAGCATCTTGTAGAAGCTTCCCAGAAGAATGGAGGCTGTTAGAGCTGCAAAGGGGACCAACTCCATATTAATGTTGATGTTTTTGGAATGGGACATCCAACAAGCTCATATAGATATGAAAGGACAGGTATTCACATACGTTTGGCCATATAGTATATCAGACCTGGGACAAACTAAATGTTGTGTCTCAATATTATTTTAGGCCTTAATGCTCAGCCTTGGTTCTACATAGCATTTTCCAGGCAGTGAAAGCTGGAGCTGAAGGCTCACAGTGAGTTAAATCTTCTGTGCTGCTCAGTAAGACTCAGAGCAGAGGTCAGCATGTTGATCTTGCACTTCTGGAGGCCATTAGCATCTCATTACTACAGCTTGACACTCGACCCCTGTGACCCTCAGTTGTTTATTCACATCAGAGAGAAATCTGTTATGACAAATGGGATTAACATCAAGGCTGGCCGTGATTGGCCAGGTCGAGGAGATCCCACCCACCTGCAGCTTAGCATTCCCTCCACAGTCGCTGCTCCCTTTTCCACACGAGCCCGGGGGTCTCGCTTCACTTCGGTGGGTTTTATATGAAAATCGGGCAGTCCCCACACTCAGCATGCCCCGCTGACAGCATCCAGAATACGAAAGCAGCAAACCAAGATCACAACAAACATAAAGCAGCAGGAGTCTCCTGGTAGCAGCGTCCAGAAATAAAGTGGAATAAAGATTTGATGAAGATTTTTTCCACTTTGCTTTGGATTCAAATGGATCAGTGTACGATGCACAGCTAAAAACAGTTGTAACGTCTTAAAGCCTGAATTCTGGCCACACTCTAGTCCATGTTTATAGATAAGAGTCTGACATACAGTGTCAGAAACTTGGAGCATAAGCTTCCATTGCTTTTCAGTGTACATCCTCATCCAAACTACAGACACCAAATACAGTGTTGATTGATGACTAAGAAACTGAGTAAGGCCCCCCAAAAGTATTCAGACACTATTTACAGTTCTTTAGGTCAAATATATCTGTCTATAACACACTGACTGGTCACTTCATTAAGTCCACCTCCTCGTTTCCACACTACTGTCCACTTTATCAGCTCCACTGACCGTATAGTTTCACTCTGTAGTTCTACAGTTACAGACTGTAGTCCATCTGTTTCTCTGATACTTTGTTACCCTGTTCTTCAGTGGTCAGGACCCCCTTAGACCCCCATAGAGCAGGTACTATTTGGGTGGTGGGTCAGCACTGCAGTGAGAGACGTGATGGTGGTGTGTTGAGTGTTAATAATTTATAACAGTAACGCATCATCAGTGGGAGTTTATTGGAGTTTGATTTGTGTTTTCCAGTGTTAAAGTTGTTCCCTCTCAGTCTGTTAAGGTGCTCTCAGTTCGTTTGTTCTGGTTCCGAGGTCCGCTTTAACAGGAGCAACGACTGGGTTTGAGTGAAGCTGAATGGTTCTCAGTGGTTCTCAGTGCTGTATTTTATTTTATTGATTGTATCTGATGTTCTGCGCTGAGAGTGAACACAGTCGCTCTGTGGATCAGCGATAACACGGACATATTTTATTACTGTGAACTGTGACTCTCTCTCTCTCTCCTCCTTCTCCCTTTCTCTTCTCTCTCTCTCCTCCTTCTCCCTTTCTCTTCTCTCTCTCTCCTCCTTCTCCCTTTCTCTTCTCTCTCTCCTCCTTCTCCCTTTCTCTTCTCTCTCTCTCCTCCTTCTCCCTTTCTCTTCTCTCTCTCTCTCTCCTCCTTCTCCCTTTCTCTTCTCTCTCTCTCTCTCCTCCTTCTCCCTTTCTCTTCTCTCTCTCTCTCTCTCTCTCCTCCTTCTCCCTTTCTCTTCTCTCTCTCTCTCTCTCCTCCTTCTCCCTTTCTCTTCTCTCTCTCTCCTCCTTCTCCCTTTCTCTTCTCTCTCTCTCTCCTCCTTCTCCCTTTCTCTTCTCTCTCTCTCTCTCTCCTCCTTCTCCCTTTCTCTTATCTCTCTTCTCTCTCTCTCTCTCTCCTCCTTCTCCCTTTCTCTTCTCTCTCTCCTCCTTCTCCCTTTCTCTTCTCTCTCTCTCCTCCTTCTTCCTTTCTCTTCTCTCTCTCTCTCTCCTCCTTCTCCCTTTCTCTTATCTCTCTCTCTCTCTGTCCTTCTCCCTTTCTCTTATCTCTCTCTCTCTCTCTCTCTCTCTCCTCCTTCTCCCTTTCTCTTATCTCTCTCTCTCTCTCTCTCTCTCTCTCTGTCCTTCTCCCTTTCTCTTCTCTCTCTCTCCTCCTTCTCCCTTTCTCTTCTCTCTCTCTCCTCCTTCTCCCTTCTCCTCTCTCTCTTTCTCTCTGTCCTTCTCTCCCTCTCTCTCTCTCTCCTCCCTTTCTCTCTCTCTCTCCTCCCTTTCTCTTCTCTCTCTCTCTCTCTCTCTCTCTGTCCCTCCCTAGCTGTGACAACAATGACAATAACAACATCAACATATAATAATATATCAAATATTAACAGTAATAACAGTGACATTGTTGACTATACTAAAAGAACAGAAATGGTGTAATGTATGGTTATTGATTAAACCAATGTGGAAACAAGTTTTAAATTATTTATGCATGTGTGTAGTGTTGGGGGAATGTGGGCTGGGGGTCAGAAGGGTGGGGATTTAGAGAGGGTGGAGGTCACTAGGGTCAGGGTATGGGGGGGTGTCACCCACTGTCTCTCAGGCGGTGACTGATAGCGTTCCAGCTTACTCTGAGTTTAAATTTCTTTTTCCCAATCTTTCCCTCTCTCTCTCTCTCTCTCCTTTCTCTCTTCTTATTCGCTCTCTGTTCTCCCTCTCTCTCTTTTTATTCTCTATCCTCTCATTTTCTCTGTCTCTCTCTCAGCTGTGTGTTAAAGCAGGTGGAGACTCTGACAGGTGTGTTGTGTGTGTTCTGTTTCAGAGGGTCTGGCGGTGGGGGTGGGATTCGGAGCTGCTGGGAAGACCACCTCGGCTACGTTCGAGAGCGCCAGGCAAGTTCTCAACAACCTTGTTCCCTCATAAACCCCATACATCTGACATGAGCTCTAGAATCAGCGAATGGTACACATCTCCGCTCAGGAGGGAGATGATTAAAGAGCCCATAGAATGAAAAACTGGAGTTTTCCTCTGTGTTTAAAGTAAGAGTCTGGCAGTCTGGCAGGAACAGGGTTTTACAGACTTTAAATACCTGAACGCTCGTTCTCAAGACCACCCTCAACAACAATACTTAAAATATATTTACATTTAATAATTAACCATAATTCAATCACCAGCCCGTAAATGGAAACTGAGCTGCACGAGTGAAAAAAAGGAATGTGGTCCACTAAAGTGACCAGAAAGCTCTGAGGGCTGTGATTATAAGTGAAGCCAAAACGAGTGAAGAAAACTAACGCGGTGAAAAAGGAGCTCTAAGCGGAGAGGAAGTGTGGAAGTATATGCGCTCGAGGAGGAAGCGCCAATCAACAGTGTCTGATTTATATGAAGGAGTGCAGCATCTTCTGCCATACAGTTACCTCTGTGTTCACGCTCTGCTGTGTGATGCTGCCCCCCAGTGTTCAGACATGGCAGTGTTTAATCTCTCACTGGCCACTTTATTAGAAAAACGTACCAGGTGCTACCACTCACTGGCCACTTTATTAGAAACACACACCTTGTGCTTCCACTCACTGGCCACTTTATTAGAAACACCCACCTTGTGCTTCCACTCACTGGCCACTTTATTGCAAACACTTTGTTTTTCCACTGACTGGCCACTTTATTGCAAACACCTTATTTTTCCACTGACTGGCCACTTTACTGAAAACACCTTGTTGTTCCACTCACTGGCCACTGGATGTGCATGGTAGGTGTTTCTAATAAAGTGGCCAGGGAGTGGCAGATGGCAGATGGAAGGCATTAGCTATAACAGCAGCCTTGTTTCACCAGTCCGAGCATGTAGACTCGATGGAGGACGTTACACAGTTTCTCGGTATGAAATGAGATACTCATCCAGATGTTAGCAAGACTTTCTCTGTCGTCTCTCGCTCGCTCGCTCTGTCCTTCTGTGTGAGTGAAATGCACAATCCTAAGTGTGTGACTGGACTGTGGGCACACATTGCAGTTATTACAGCACAAGAAAGGAGTCTTTGTCACAGTGACTCTCTAAAACCCATCAGAGAGAGGGAGAGAGAGAAAAGGAGGAGAGTATTAAGCATCACACATATGCAGTCTCTCTCTCTCTCTCTCTCTCTCTCTCTCTCTCTTGGTTTAAACCAGATGTTTTGGAGCGCTTCAAAGCAGCACGTTATTTTCGCAGCCTCTGTTTCTGCTGTGTGAGGAATGTTTGAAGGTGGTTTCCACTGGAGTTCAGATTTCAGATGCACAGCTTTAGAGCCTCAGTCAGCGTCTGTTTCACCTCCACCTGCTACATCATACATGCGTTATACGCTTGACCTTTGACACTAGGCGTTTTTCAGAAATGAGATCAGAAAAGCCACCGTGTTCCAGAAATACCTGTAGCTTTAGCGTATTTAATTTAGCTCAGTCGAGCCTTCGTCTCTCTCTCTGTCACAAAACTCTCAACCCGCCCCCCAAAAGAAGCTGTCAGGCTAAAATGGCTAACAAGTGACAGTTGGAGCCACGAGGCCGATGTAGTATCAATGGAAGCTTATAACCGTCTGCGTCCTGCCATCAGCGCTGTTTGGTGGGCGTGCAGTGGAGTCGAATGATGATATGAAAATATGAATATGAATCAAACAGAACACCTCTCACTGTCCAGGGTAGAGGGAGAGTGAGGGGGTTGAGACAGGTAAAGAGAGGTAGAGAAAGAGAGAAAGGTAAGAGAGAGAGGGGGGTAGAGAGAGGTAGAGAGAGGTAGTGAGAGAGAGAGGGGTACAGAGGTATAGAGAGAGGAGTAAAGAGAGATAGAGAGGGGTAAAGAGTGGTACAGAGAGGTAGAGAGAAAGGGACAAAAAGAGGTAGAGAGAGAGGGGTAAAGAATGGTACAGAGAGGTAGAGAGAAAGGGGTAAAGAGTGGTAGAGAGAGAGGTAGAGAGAGAGGGATAAAGAGAGGTAGAGAGAGAGGGGTAAAGAGATGTAGGGAGAGAGATAAAGAGAGGTAGAGGGAGAGAGAGGGGTACAGAGAGGTAGAAAGAGATGGGTAAAAAGAGATAAAGAGAGGTAGAGAGAAATGGGTAAAGAGAGGTAGAGAGAGATAAAGAGAGGTAGAGAGAGAGAGGGGTAAAGAGAGGTAGGTAGAGAGAGAGAGAGGGGTAAAGAGAGGTTGGTAGAGAGAGATGAGTAAAGAGAGGTGGGGAGAGAGATAAAGAGAGGTAGAGAGAGAGAGGGGTAAAGAGAGGTAGGTAGAGAGAGGTAGAGAGAGATGGGTAAAGAGAGGTGGGGAGAGAGATAAAGAGAGGTAGAGAGAGAGAGGGGTAAAGAGAGGTAGAGAGAGAGGGATAAAGAGAGGTAGAGAGAGAGGGATAAAGAGAGGTAGAGAGAGAGAGGGGGGTAAAGAGAGGTAGAGAGAGAGGGATAAAGAGAGATAGAGAGAGAGGGATAAAGAGAGGTAGAGAGAGGCAGAGAGGGGTAAAGAGAGGTAGAGAGAGGCAGAGAGGGGTAAAGAGAGGTAGAGAGAGGCAGAGAGGGGTAAAGAGAGGTAGAGAGAGGTAGAGAGAGGCAGAGAGGGGTAAAGAGAGGTAGAGAGGGGTAAAGAGAGGTAGAGAGAGGTAGAGAGAGGCAGAGAGGGATACAGAGAGGTAGAGAGAGGTAGAGAGAGGCAGAGAGGGATAAAGAGAGGTAGAGAGAGGCAGAGAGGGATAAAGAGAGGTAGAGAGAGGTAAAGAGAGGGGTAGAGAGGGGTAAAGAGAGGTGGGGCAGTGGGTTTATGCTGTGGTTACAGTGAGGGAGACGCTGGTGTCTCTGTCTAAATGTTATTCTCTGCTGCTCAAAGCCCACATTGTGCTGAAATCTCCCACAACAGAACAGCCCCCCTACAACTCTCTCTCCCTCCCTCTCCCCCCCCCCTCTCTCCCTCTCCCTCCCTCTCTCCCTCTCTCCCTCCCCCCTCTCTCCTCTCTCCCTCTCCCTCCCTCTCCCTCTCTCCCCCTCCCTCTCTCTCTCTCTCTCTCTCTCTCTCTCTCTCCTTTCTTGTCTTTGTCCTCAAACACAGCTGGCTGTATGAAACTTGTGTCTGTGTTATTTCCAGTCTCTCTCTCCTCTCTCACTTCCTGTCTTTGGTCAGGTGAAATAATAACCTCTCTCATCATTAAACAGAAACATGTTCACACTTCTTACTGGCCGAAATATTTTTTAAACATTTAAACAAAAATCAAATCAAATGAATCACTACATTTTAACACACAGTGCTTCAGTAGTGCAGTAGTTCAGCGAGGTGTGGCAGCGCGGCTGTGAGTCTGTTTGTCAGTCAGTGTTTGTTCCTGCAGTGTTTTTGATGCAGGTGTAACAGGTGTGTGTCTGAGGAGAGTTGGCCAAACACCACACAGACACAAACATCTGTCTGTCTGCTGGCCTGTCTGTTTGTAGTCAAAACATTAGTTGAATGTTTGGTGTAACACTCAAGTTTTGCATTACACAAATGTTTTAATACACTACTCTATATTCAGTGTCACAAAGAGTGACGTCGCTGTAGGTCAGTGTTCGTAAGTTCGCATTACACCTAATGAAGCTCATTATTACAACTTTCTTCTATTGTTATAAGCTTGACATCATAACAATAACAGAACCCTTTCTGGTTCTGTATAGAACCATTCCATGCACACGGCCACCATGTTGTTAGGACACTTCAACCGGTGGCGGTTTGTTATGAGATGATTGTGGTTGGAACTAGACTCTGCAGGAAGCTGGATCTTCAGGATCATGGTTGGAGACCCCGATTTAGGTCCATGTCCTTTGAAATGAAGGCCCTATGTAGATGTGATGTAGCCTTATTAACACTGACCTGCAGTAAGTAGCAGAAACAGAATCCTGAATAGAGTCAGGTCCGTCCTGATCCAGTGCGCTCTGATATGATGACAGCTAAAGTGCACTGAGAAGTGAGCTGAACCTCCACCCACTCACGCTGCTGAGAGCATAACAGACAGTTTACAGTAAGTAAGCTTCAGCCTTTCCTGCCCATAACAGAGGGAGCGGTGGGTGGATGAACTCTAACCACCCAGAATTCCAGCGCTGAGTGAGCTGTGCCAGAGCAGATTTCCTGGGAATGGGAAAATAAGCAAGACGGTCTGTTCTCCTCACTGCCTGATCCTGGTGCTGAACTCTGGAGCTGGGTGACTGAGTTTGCCTCACCCAGCGAGCACCTTTTCTGTTTATATGTCCTTCCACTCGTCTCTGCTTGTGCCTGCATCCTTTTCTGAGCTAACGTTAGCATCACTTAGCATGTCTAAGCCCTTAAAATCTCCTTTAACCCTTCAGCCTAGAGTTATTCCAGAGTCTAGCAGAGCAGATTAATGTTTTTTACCACTGCAAACCCCGTTGTGTTGTTAAAATGTGACTGTTGCGATTTATTTGATTTGCTAAATAGTCTTTTCTACATGATATGATCAAAGGGGCCTCATTTGCATATAAATTAATAGGAATTTCTCTTAAAACACAGAATACTTAAATACAGATACAGACAGAGCTTCTGTCTGTACTCTGTGTTCATTCCCTGAACACTTACAGATATGGACAAAACAGAGCAGTACCACCGGAAGCCATGGGGGGCAGTGTAGTCAATAGTTCACTGAAGACACGATGCCAGTTTCTCTCATTGGTAATATAAGTGAAAAGAATTCTCCGTCCACACGTCACAGTGTATTTAATGTCCTCACAGACACCCCAGACTACAGCGCTGCCTCGTTCGTCTCTTTCGTAGTTGGTACATTATTACGGCTCCTCCACCGTCGCTGTGCTTGTTGTCATCAGAAACTTTTGACTCTAGACTGCCCTCTACTGGATGTACCGCTCAACATCCATGACAACGTAAAGGACTAATGGAAGTAAGTGGACAGTGATGGGTACATTGTTTGAAACTGTTTTTGTTTAAATTAGTCTTTACTCCCGTTTATGAAGACTGATAGTAACCTGATCAGCTTATTTTGGTGCTGACATGGTTAACATTATTCATGATTGAGTAATACTTTGTGCTTATTTGGTAAGTTAATTATCGAATCGAAAGTAAATAATAAGTCAAATGTGATTAGAAACTGTGAAACTCCATCAGTGGTCAGATGGGTGTTAACAAGGTGTTTGGGAGCCTTTAAAAGGACAACACTGTGTTCAATTTAAAAACACCACACCTTAACGTCGTATAGGCGGATAGAGCAGTTTTTTTTTGTGGGGGGGGCGTTGTAGTGGGTCTGGAACTGATCTAGATTTGCATGCCATCAACATAAAAACCTATTCACAACAAGTAAGATTTTTGGATTAAATTAAATTAAAACAGATGCGAGTTTTAATATGGTGGGATCTTCACACCAAGTCTGAGCATTTTATTTTTTTGTCTGAACACTCTGACAACGTGGGAAGAAGATGGAAGAGGAAGAAGAAATATTTTCTTTGAGTTGCAGTAATTATTTTTCTTCAGATGCCACCATGGGGAGTTTCGCTGAGCTGTACATTAACCGATTTTGAAGGTGTTTCTGTGTTGGTGGGGGAATTCGAGGCTCAGCTTCTGCTTGGTGCTCCTCTCGCTACAAAGGAGTGTTCATTAGACTAGGATCAATCTAGAAAAACTGAAAAATGGCAAAATACAGTCACTGTAATATCACCATCCATATTTTCTTTAACCTCCGTATTTTTATAGTCAGCGTGTTGCTCGTCGTATAAGCTTTGAGCTCTGCTACAAGTCACATTGGCATCTTGATGCACATTTGTTTGGGCTGCAGCCATGACAGTGGAGCTCTGACTGGTCAGCCTGACTTTTAGCTCATCCATACAATGCAGAAAATCGAGCAGATTCTGATTAAAAGAATTACTCAGCATCTCAGTCTGTCAGTTTGGGTCTCGGTGTCAAACACAGCATTAACATGTGTGTGTTTGTTTATTAAACTTGTTTGTGTTTTTTTTTCATCCATAAAAATCAGACTCACAGTAAACACTCAATCCATAACGGCAAATTGTGTGACCAAAATAACAGCATGTAAATTATAAAGAGAAGCGGGCCCAGAACAGAGCCCTGAGGTACGCCATGGGCAATGGGAGCAGTGGTGAAGTAGTGTTATGAAATTAAGTGCCTATGCGAGTATATAACCGAGTTAAGAGCACTATCAATGGACAGTTACGAATCTACACTTTGGACCGTATTTCTCAAAGAGCTAATAGTGAGAAATACACATGAATAGCATTTTATATTTGAAAATGTTTAAAGGAATCTGGGGAAGCAGTTTGATGATGCAGCTGATAATCAGTGTTATCTATGATTTAAAATGTAAAAGTTTGCTTGCAACTCATTCTGTTCAAGTCTACTTATTCTTAGAGTGACAGATGGAGTAAACTGGTTTAAAGGAGGGGGACTGTAGTGGAAGCACTGGGAGGGGTCAGGCAGGAGGACCCCTTTGGAGAATTTAGCTTAGAGCCCCAAGAGGTCAGGACTGACTCTGTGTGTTAGCTACATTAGCCTTGTAGCTCCAGTGCTAAAACTAAAGAAGCAAATTCAGACACCAAACACGTCCTGGCTGA
Organism: Colossoma macropomum; assembly: GCF_904425465.1. Classification (NCBI taxonomy): domain Eukaryota; kingdom Metazoa; phylum Chordata; class Actinopteri; order Characiformes; family Serrasalmidae; genus Colossoma; species Colossoma macropomum. The sequence goes on from NW_023494790.1 coordinate 38,536,116, forward strand.
TCGACCGTTTGGCTTAAGAAGGAGAGCAGAAACAAATTATGGCTTTAAAACCACTTTAACTCTGTTAAGCATATTTTTTCTCAAGCTTTCTCGCTCTGACGGTAAACGACGACTGCCTTTTCTCTGCTCCCCCTGCTCATCCTCTCTCTCTCTCTCTCTCGCTCTCTCCCTCTCTCTCTCTCTCTCTCTCTCTCACTCTCTCACTCTCTCTCTCTCTCTCTCCTCTCTCTCTCTCTCCTCTCTCTCTCTCTCTCTCTCTCTCTCTCTCTCTCTCTCTCCCTCCTCTCTCTCTCTCTCTCTCTCTCTCTCTCTCTCTCTCTCTCTCTCTCTCTCCTCGCTCCTTCCCACCGTCCGAGGCTGCTTTCCGTGACTAGCTGTCATTAATCTTCCTCCTCTGGGTGGGGGGTGGGGGGGGCGGACGTTGGGGGGGGCGTGGGCTTGACTGCGAGCCAGGGATGGCTTTGGACGGAGCGAGGGGGCCCAAACACTGTTTCTCAAAACAGAGCAACTGTTCTTGTTCTGTGTCTGCAGCTTTTCAGGGGGTTGTGGGCTGGGTTTGGTGGTGGTGGTGGTGGTGGTGGTTGGGGCGGCGGGGGGGGTGGTGGGGGGGTTGGGGTGGGCGGAAGACTCTTGAGGCGGGATGCTGAGAAGCACAGGCCAAACAAATAAAGGCAGTTATCAGGGCAAACCCTCCCAGCCCGGACCACCCTCACGCTCACGCTGTGGGTTACGGCACTGCAGCTTATGTGACTAATGCTCTGGTTGTTGCTGTTTTCACAGGCTTGTTTAAGCCTCGTAGTTCCTCCAGGGCTCGTCTGGCTGAAACGCCTCTTCTTACGTTTCAGTTAATTGTTTCAGACTCACAGCTCGTTAAAGCGAGCAGAGAAATCCTGTGTATAGTGCAGATTCTGAGCTCTCAGTACAGACCACATCAGTGTCTGAGCAGAGGAGGAGATATTCTGTGATGTTTGATATTTGATGGAAGGTTATGCGCTGTGTGCTCAGTCTCGGCTTGAGAAAGCTTTTTTCTGTTTTGTTTTGACAGAAAAATTGTGCATACAGAATGTATTTAATTACACAACTTTGGAATTAAAGTTGGTTCACTTTAAAAATTGGTTTGTCAAATTCAGACAAAAATGAATTTATGTGGTGACGAGCAGTTTAGCTACTTTTTCAGCTTTCATAAATTGAATTAAACAGTGCTGAGCAAAATAAATAGGTCAGATGAAAAAGCACTGTTTACGTCAATTCAGACCTCAAAACATGTCATTACATTCACTGTTTACAGTATTTACGGTGTGTCGAATGACGTTTCAGTGAGTCACTGGTATTTACAGTCGAGTTTTTAGTGTTATGAGTGAAATGCAATGCATTTCATACACAGTCATAGATAAAATCAGTAAAATCTATCAGCTCTTATGAGTAAAGAGTCATGGGAGTGCATCCTGTACATGATATAGAAATGAAGGAGCTGTTTGCCTTGAATGCACATTGTTTAAATACCGTTTAAAGGCTGCGTGTGTGAATGACGCAAAGCTCAAACATTACCGGTATTAAAGCATCACGCTAACGTGGATAAACATCACCTGACTGACTACTGAAAGCCTCCAGATCTCACTTGGAGCTTTAATGCGTTTGTTTTCGTGGTGTCGGTTTGGTTGGTGATGGAGGTGTTTATACCCATTCTGTGTTTCAGAAACCTGGCCATAGGCATAGGAATCCAGAATTTCCCAGAAGGCCTTGCGGTGAGTCTGCCGCTGCGAGGCTCTGGAACGTCCACTTGGAGAGCCTTCTGGTGAGTGGACACACCTTTACTCTCTTTATTGCATCACTTTCTCTTCTCACTCTCCTTGGTGTTCTGTTATTTAATAAAAAAACTGGGTCGTTTATACCGTTTTCAGGACTTGTTTCTGTTTCTAATGAAGAATAATGAAACCCAAATTTAGAGCTTTTTTAATGGAAAACAGAAAATTAGGAAGTGTTCTTAAAGCTAGCCAGCATGTCTAATATTCCTCACTGTGAGATTGTTGTAAGAATATTAGAGGATTATCCAGCCTATTGGTGCATAGTTTTTACTTGTTTTAAGTTCAAATGGAGTAGAAAAATAAAAATCGACAAAAATGGGGATACATGTTTTTCTCTGGACAGCAAGGATTTATTGATATATATGATTTTCCTTGCCAAGAGATAATTTTTTGTAGTTTTATATATCCATATTTAAATGAAGTGAAAAAGATTTTGATCTTCTCTTTACTAACTGATCTGATTTTTATGTCCAGTAATTTAAATGTAGGTTTCTGTTAAATATCAGTTAGTTCTGTTTTTAGCACAGAAAAAGAAGAAATATATCAGAAACATCAGAAAAGACGTTAATCCTCTGCTCAGCTGCTCAGGCAGCTTTTGAGCATTTTCAGTGTGAAGGTTGACGTCAGATGATCCTGATATTCCAGAGGAAGTCCTGTAAATGTCTGTGATTTCTGTTAGAGATTAAGTGGGAAAATCTGAAAAGTCATTTTCTTAACGACGTGTGTGTTTTCAGGTACGGGCAGCTAAGTGGGATGGTGGAGCCGCTAGCTGGGTTGCTAGGCGCCGTTGCCGTGGTGCTGGCTGAGCCGTTGCTACCCTACGCTTTGGCCTTTGCTGCGGGGGCCATGGTTTACGTGGTGGTGGATGACATCATACCTGAAGCCCAAGTCAGGTAAATGAGCTCTTATGTGGTACTGTAAATTATGTTTATGGTTCCATTTTGTTGCTTTTTACTAAAAAAAATTAAATAAAATAAAAAGTTGTACAGATATTAATAAATATATTGATAATATCACTCAAAATTGAAGAGCTGCTGTATCACAAGCCCAAAAGTCTGTGGACTCCAGAGCTTCTTCTGGAATGAAGGTGTTAATAGTGAGTCTGTGCTGCAGTAACAGCCTCTACTCTTCTGGGAAGGCTCTACACTAGATGTTGAACATTGCTGTGAGGATTTGATTGAGCATTAGTGAGGTCAGGTACTGATGCTGGATGGTCAGTTCTGGACACTCCAACTCATCCCAAAGGTATTGGATGGAGCTCCATCACTCCAGAGAACACAGTTCCACTGCTCCACAGCCCAATGCTGGGGGGCTTTATACCCCTCTAGTCCACGCTTGGCACTGGGCATGGAGACCTTAGGATCATGTGTAGCTGCTGCAGAGTGTCCCATTCTATTGGTCAGTGCTTTTCTATGGAGATTACACAAGCTGGTCAGCGATGGGTGAACTTAAAGTAACTGAATTCATTAATTAGAAGGAGCATCTGGACACTTTTGGACATGTAGTGGGTATTAGAGTCGTTTTATATCTGTATCTGCAGCTGAGTCGACAGTGTAGTACCTTTTTGTGGCTAATCAACGTTTGTTTTCTCCTCCAGTGGAAATGGAAAGCTGGCCTCCTGGACCTCCATCCTTGGCTTCATCGTGATGATGTCACTGGACGTCGGCCTGGGATGAAGCCGAGCATTCACTGGAACTCTGAGTGACCATTCTGAATGTCCTGGCCGCTGGGCAGCACTGTAAACAGGACCAAATTAACTGTATTCTCAATAATTCAGGGTTAATGAAGTGGAGAATGTTTGGAGCTTTTTTACTTATTAATGATTCATAGATTTGTTTTCCCAGAGCGATAATTAGTGATTAGTTATGTGTTACGGAATGACCTAATACTTGAAGTTATCACTGTATGAATGGATGTCGTGGGTGAAAGAGGGTGATTGTGTGCGGATGTGTGGTTTATAGTTTTCCAGGTTTACATGTTTCCCTTTCTTGCTCCACAGCTGCAGTATGAAGATTGTTTGTTCATTAAAACTACATGTTCTCAGCCTTAAAACACAGCAATGACTCTTCCTATTTAACTGGATTCGTTAACAAGCTTGTTTCTCATTGGTCTTTCTGGAGCTTTTATTCAGCCACTGGACTGTGCTACATATCCTACAGAGGCTCTTTTTAAAGGACATTCCACTGGAAGTCCAGCGTTTAATATGTGATTGCTCACTTTCTGAGAGCCATTCTGAGCTGAGATGTTGAACATTACTGATGATACTACAGTCTGTAACTGTACACCTACATAGTGGAGCTGTAAGGTAGGTGTACAGTTACAGACTGTAGTCTATCTGCAGCTGTACGGTTTATCAGCCCCCTCTTCAGTATCAAATCAGTATCAGCTGATACTTCAGGCTTCAGTATCGGTACCAGACTAATTGGTATCGTGCCGTCTGTAGTCCCTGTACACACAGCCTGCTAGTGTGACTGAATTCTTTCAGTTTCTTTGAACTCACATATTAAACTATTAAACATATTAAACTTCAAAGAACTCACATAATAAACTATGGATTTGCATGGAACGCTTCCTGAGAGGAGTGTGTGTGTGTGTGTGTGTGTGTGTGTGTGTGTGTGTGTGTGTGTGTGTGTGTTGTTGGATAAACATGACTGTAAATATGGAAATATTCCATACATTTCCAGAATGGAGTGATACTGTAATAAACCAAACCTGCCTAAACTCTGTACTTGTGCTCCTTGACTCAAACATGCTGAGTGTCTGCTGAATATTTACCTCTCATCATCTTTCCCCTCTTCTTCTCTCCTCTCCTCTTTTCCTCTCCTCATATCATCTCCTCTCCTCTCCTCTCCTCTCTTCTCCTCTCCTCTTTTCTTCTCTCCTCTCCTGTCTTTTCCTCCCTTCTCCACTCCCCTCGTCTTTTCCTTTCCTCTCCTCTTCCTCTTTTCCTCTCCTCTTTTCTCCTCTCCTTTCCTCTCCCATCCTCTCCTCTCCTTTATTACTCTCCTCTCTCTTTTTTTCCTCTCTTCTCTCCCATCTTCTTTTCATTTCCTCTCCTCTCCTATCTTCTCTCTCCTCTCTCCTCTCCTCTTATTTCCTCTCCCTCCCCTCCTCTCCTCCTCTCTCCTCTCCTCTCCCCTCCTCTCCTCCTCTCTCCTCTCCTCTCCTCTCCTCTCCTCTGAGTGTGTCTGGTGTGTGGTGGTTGTGGAATGTGTGGAGGAATGTGGTGGGTTAAACCGAGCGGGAGGTTTGGTGACTGAACACAGTGTCTTTGTGTTTCTCTGTGTCTCAGTCACGCAACAACACTGTTTGGACAAGTTCTCAAAACCAGACAGCCTGAGTGTCTCCAGCTCCAGGGCTTTAAAGGGTCCATATCATGGAAAACTGAACTTCCCTCCTTTTTATTGGAATAAGAGTTCGATGAAGTTGTGCAAACATTTTTACATTAGACACACCGTTCATTTCCCGTTCGGAATATTTACGGAAATGAGCTGCAAAACAGCCTGTTTGGAAACCAGTATGTTTGTGATGTCACAAAATTCATCACAGCAGTTTAGCCCCACCCATTCAGCCTACAGCAGTTTAGCCCCACCCATTCAGCCTACAGCGGTTTAGCCCCACCCATTCAGCCTACAGCAGTTTAGCTCCACCCATTCTTTTTTTCAACCTTGGTTACTGTGCCTTTAAGAGATATGTAAATGATATATGCTAATTACGTTTGTTCTGATTCACTACCGTGACTGCTGAAGCACACCACATAACTGAGCGGATCTAAGCTGCTGTAAGCTGTAAATTTGTTCTTGGTGACATCACAACCATGAGTTCAAAACAGACCACTTTTGCAAACTAATTTCTCCCACATATACAAAAATACATGCCTTTTATTCATATATAACATACATACATAACTTTAATATGAAAATAAAATGTTGTACCTAACTAATAAACAGTAATTATTAACTCTGATATGATTAATAACTCTTTTTGAATGTTTATGAGTAACGTTGCTGTTTGCACACTGCTGACAGAGCGCGTCTGAACAGTGTGAGAGGTAGGACTACATTTCCCATGAGGCTTTGCCCGCACCGTGGGAGTGTAACCGCTTCCACTCTGCAGTTCTGTGTCAGTTTGGACCGCAGCTGTGGAGCTGATGGATGTTATTCTCTTTCCACTCCAAAATCATGGATAATGAAGATGTTTGGTCGTTGTTCGGGATTCGCCAGCGCGCGCTGTGGACGTTTTCCAGCACTGGAAGCTGAACAGCAGTTCTGGGATAAAACAGGTAAATCCGCATCACCTCTGTTTTAACGGTTTAAAATCAGCAGCGCTTCATAAAACTCACACACGCAGCTTAACGAGGCTGCCTCGCGACGGCTGACAGCGTCTTATTCGAATTCTCCGTTCCACCTTAAATGGGGCAGCAGTTACATTTACAGCAGCCTGAGGCGCCAGAATGTAACTGCTGCACCATTTAAGGTGGAACGGAGAATTAGAACAAGAAGCGAACTGTAGCCTGAAATAAAGTGACACAGTTCGCAAGTTTTTTGTCTCCAGCGCCCAAAAATGAGTCACTGGTTCCTCCAAGACTGGAAACATGTGAGATCTAAGTCAGCTCTGTAGGTCAGATAGGAGTCCTTCTATAATAACTTAACACAGTGCTGGAGACCAATAGACACTAAATGGCCAAAGATCTCCAGACTACGGAAGCCTTAAAGGGCCATTCATTCACATGATTGACTGATTGATTGATTGATTGATTGATTGATTGATTGATTGATTCCAGTCATATAAGTCACATGAAATAATCAGATGTAAACACTGTAAGTGGTTTGAGAGATCAGATTTAAATCTGTTTTAAATGAGTCCTCGACACCTTTTACACCTTTTCACCTGTGTCCAGAATCCGGATTGTATCCTGATAAGATTTCAGACTCATGCATTTACACTTGGTAGTGTCGAGGATCACAAAGGATCTCGAGATGTTTACACCATTATCACAACATAACAGATGTCCTGTCGCTAAAGCAATGACCGTTATGCTATGATAAGTTTGCCACGATAGTGACAAATATCATGAGATCTCAGGAAAACAAATGAAAATAACTAATTTTCACAGAGTGAAAAGGGCTCCTGTACAAATGGTTCTACAAGGGTTCTTTGGTAAAGACAATTGTTCTGTGTAGAACCATTAACTCCCAAAGAACCATTTGCATGCTTAAGTGGTTCTCAGCATGGCAAAATGTTTCTTGAGATTGATGGAGAATGTGTTGTAGATGGTTCTGTATAGCACCAAAAGGTTCTACGTAGAACCATCCACACATTCTCCATCAATGCGAGAGCCATTTAAGCGTGCCGATAACTAAAGAACCAGATAGTTCTTCTAATGAGTCAGTTCAGCTGTTTAAGATGCACTCAGAGGTCATTCTTGTTGCAGCCTCACTAACTCTGCTTTCACCTCCTTAACAACGCAGCCTTATCAACACGCTACGTTAAAGGGGCTTTCCCGAAGTGGTTTGGGTGTTCAGATTTAATTCAGTTTTAATTATGTATTGGTTTGCGTTCACACCTGCATTTGTATGCAGATAATCTCTATCTGGATATAATCCTGATACTCAGGATGCATGAAATGCCCAGGTGTAAACAGGGTTTAATCTGTTTTAAGTGCATCTGGTGTGTGTTTGCAGCTGCGCTTTGAAGGTGCCATAGAGTGGAAAACTGTATTTACATTGGTGTAGTTGAATAAGGAGCGTTCGGTACCTGAAGCTGTGAACCTCGAACACTGCTGTCTCCTCCTTCAGATACAAATCCTGCATTTGCCCAACGGGCCGATTCCAAAATCCTAAGCAGTTACATAACAGTCTTCGCTCATTAATATTTACACCCCCAAAATGTACTTTGGCCCCAGCCCACGTTCTAGCCCACCGAAACAACAACAACAACAGAGCAGCAGCAATGAAAATAGCAGACTATGTGTAGAAATGCAGCTCCAGGCTGTGAAGGAACGTCAGCACTTTTCATTCCCTTCACAAGAACCGAACTGTCAGCAGCTGGTGATCATCTTTAAACCAGGCTGAAGGGCTTCCTGTTCACAGCTTCTTCACTGAATGTTCCGTTCCACCTTAAATGCTGCAGCTTGTACAGGCGCCATTTGAGGTGGGACAGAAAATTCACCAAACCAAGCTGTTGAACAGGAATCCGACTTCAGCTCCCACATCTCTAACAGGATCCCGACAGCTGTAGCTCAGAGCTGTTAGCTTCTCTGCTCATTTCACTCTGGACAGTTTCTCAAAGCTCGGACAACATTGAGCAGCTTCGCTCAGCGTTTGACCCTGAAGAGACGCAGCTCCACCTTTATTAGCACCACAGCCCCAACAGCAGCCTGTAAGCAGCCCTGCTGAGAGGTTTTATCACTGTCTGACGGTTAAATCATCTTAAACTGAAGCTTCACAGTGAGAACAGCTTTAATTCACTTTGTGTTGTTGTTGAGATCGAAAGCGAGTAGCTAGCGTAGGTAACGTTAGCGACTAGCATAGTTAGCTAAACAGGGTGAGGACCATCTTATTTACACCGAGGGTCATTTTATTTTCCTGCTGTTTATTTTTTCCACATGTAGCTTCTTTGTAAGCCGTTGTGGTGCCTCACTGTAAACCAGCCAATCAGAGCAGAGCTCATCAGATTATTCATGAACCCCCCAAAAAAGGGAAACAGCTCATTTTATTCTGGGGCCAAACGACAGGGCTGTAAATGGGTGAGTAAAACCACATCTGGGCATTTTTCACCTTCTATGTAGAGATTAACAACAATGTAAAATGCTGAATAAACGCATACGGCACCTTTAATGGGGATGATTTCTAGACAGATATAATCCTGATACTCAGGATGTGTGAAATGGCCTGGTGTAAACAGTGTAAGTGGTTTGAATGATCAGATTTAAACCTGTGTTAACTGTGTTTTGGATGTGTTTACACCTGCATTTTTATGTGGATAATTTCTGTCCAGATATAATCCCAATACTAATGACGCATTAAATGACCAGATGTGAATGGGGTCGCTGGATCCAGACTTTTGAACAGTAGAGTATCAGGTAACAACTGACCGTCTTATCAGTCAGCAAAGCTCTGTTTAACTAAAGCTGTTGAAGTCTATTTGTTTAATAGTGTGTGATTGTGGAGCGCTGGGCAGATGTGCTGAATATGATGGCATGAAATGAATTAGGATTTAGGTTCTGGTCACATTAAAAGGTATGAATAAATAAAAACAGAGTGGAGATGTACAGTCAGAATGGTGATTGTGGTTAGGCTGCTTCTCAGATTGAATATAAAGACTGGAGAAACATGAGATTAAACCCTGTTTACACTGACGAGGAACATATACAACAAGGCACTGTACCTACAGATACAGCACAGTACAGTCTGATACAGTACAATACATTATAATACAGTACAGTACAATACAGTACAGCATAATACAACACGGTACAGTACAGTGCAGTACAATACAATACAGTACAATACTATACAGTACAGTACAGTATGATACAGTACAGTGTGTTACAAAACAATACAGTACAATACAGTACAATACAATAAATGTTATAGTAAAAGCTTTAATTTATTTAATGAACAGTGCCATGACCTTTCCCCTTTTTCTGGAGATTTTGAGCCCCTGGCCTCAGAGCACCTTCAGCACTCAGTGTTTATTTCCGTCCCAGCAGCGCTCTCTGTTTGTTCTTTTGAACGCTTTGATACTGTTTGATACAGTACGACACATTGTATCATTACAGCATTGTTACTAGGACTGTCACTGTTGATTATGTTAGTAATGTAGTAATCAACCAGTTATTTGAGGGATTCATTAAGGAAGCTCGATTATTTATTTATTTTTAAATAAGGTCACGCAAAGCTTTTTAAAGACTCCACAAGATTTTACTGGGAAAAAAATACATAAAAAGCCAACTTCACAAAACAAAAAAACAAAACAAAAATATGTATAAGCGTGTGTAGGAGCAGTAGGAGAATTTAAAATGCACATTATTATTATTATTATTTATTATTATTATTATTATTACCACCTAATTCAGTGAGGAGGTACATTTTAATCCATCATTAGTTTATGAATTTATTTGAATTTATATGACTCGATCCTGCGTGGTTGTTATGTAAGGGTGATGCTGATGCTGAAGCAGCTGCTGACAGTTTTACAGCCTCACTGTTTCACCTCAGCAGCTTCTCTCTGTAGATCTTTGCTGCCACCTTGTGGTCGTGTGTTCTGCTGCAGCAGCTCAGCTAAAGAACAGAAGTCTTGATGGTTGATTGTAGGACGGTAACAATACACACCTGTTCAGGTCTGACAGTGTTTTCTGTTCTGAAGTCAGACTCAGTATTTTAGTACTCTATTAAAGTATGCGACTAAAGTAGTTGTGGATTAGAGATACACAGTGATATCGCACTCATATCGGTATTGGCAGACAGTCATAAAAGGAATGATTGGCATTGGACAGGTGATTAGAAGAGGGGGATGTTTAGGCGTCGCTGGGTTTCTGCGCTAAAATATCTGCATTTTATTCACTTTACATTCACGCACATTGTATGTTTGTTTATCAGCACTGCAGGGGAAATCAGTACAGCATCAGTTTATTGGTGTCAGTGAAATGGTGTCTACAAGACTGGCTTAGTTTGGTGAGTTAAAAACCTTTATGATTTTTAAGTAATATAATAATAATAATAATAATAATAATAATAATAATTAGTGATGCATCAATACCATTTGTTTCAGACATGTTTTTATTACTGATACCGAGTCTGATACCACACTCAGTAACCTGTGAGTGTAAATGAGTGTAAATGTACTGAACAGTTAGATCGTTAAATCTTTCTGATTTTAATGAAGGTCGTTATCTCGCTCTGCTACATTACTGATCACTGATCAAGCAGCGCTGCAGTGGAGAACAGTGAGTTTAGTTCCCCACCAGAAAAGCTCTTCTGTACAGCTGTAAGTAAAGTAGGTTTCAGAGTTTTGTAAATCTACAAGGTGGACTGACAAGGTAGGAGTGTCTAATAGAGTGGACAGTGAGTGGACACAGTGTTTAAAAACTACAGCAGCACTGCTGTGTCTGATCCACTCAGACCAGCGCAACACACACACAGTTGTGGCTGATCTGTGTGTAGATTTGTGCATTAGTGGAGAAGCAGCACCCACAGTGTCTGTGATACAGACTGGATGTGTGAAACGAGCTGGTTAAGCCTGAAAACACACACTGAGCCTTATTAGATCAGTATCAGAGCTCTGTGTGAAGGAGAAGATCCACACAGGAGTTCTGTAAATGCTTAGATCTTTGCTGCCACCGTGTGGTCAGATGTGGTGCTGCAGCAGTGCTCCTCTGAAGGCTTCAGTTTATACAGCTCTGCTGCCCTCTGCTGGCAGACTTCTGATTATAGCTGAACTCTCTGTTGGGCTCTCAGGGTGAGCACACTAGATGAATGTGCTACTGATATTAGGCCTGTCACGGTCATGTAAGTTAAGCTGACGATTAATTGTCACATAAAAATTGCAATTAAAATTAGCCTAATTTTTGCAACTATTAAAGTACAAGCTTAAAGTGGCCAAATGAACGAATAGCCATCTTGTTTCTTTGCTGTGTTTACTCAAACAAACGTCTACAGTTACATAGGCCGATGTGCAGCGCCAAGCAGAGCTACACGGGTTTTTGAAAGTGAAAATGTAAACTTTCATTCTGCCACATGGTGAAAATGTTAGAATCAGCTACAGAGCTGCCCATTAAACAAATGTCACGCATGCTGATCTCTGAGGCTCATTTATTCTCCCTTTACGTACGAAAAAGTTCAGGTCATTGGCATGGTTCAACAGTGGTCACTGAGATCATGTAATTTAGATAATATACACCGATCAGGCATAACATTCTGACCACCTCCTTGTTTCTACACTCATTGTCCATTTTATCAGCTCCACTTACTATATAGGTGCACTTTGTAGTTCTACAGTTACAGACTGTAGTCCATCTGTGTGTTGCGCTGATACGAGTGGATCAGACACAGCAGTGCTGCTGGAGTTTTTAAACACCTCAGTGTCACTGCTGGACTGAGAATAGTCCACCAACCAAAAATATCCAGCCAACAGCGTCCTGTGGGCAGCGTCCTGTGACCACTGATGAAGGACTAGAGGATGACCATCACAAGCTGTGCAGCAGTAGATGAGCTATCGTCTCTGACTTTGCATCTACAAGGTGGACTGACAAGGTAGGAGTGTCTAATAGAGTGGACAGTGAGTGGACACCGTGTTTAAAAACTCCAGCAGCACTGCTGTGTCTGATCCACTCAGACCAGCACAGCACACACTAACACACCACCACCACGTCAGTGTTACTGCAGTGCTGAGAATGACCCACCACCCAGATAGTACCTGCTCTGTGAGGGTCCATGGGGGTCCTGACCACTGAAGAACAGGGTAAAAGGGGGCTAACAAAGTATCAGAGAAACAGATGGACTACAGTCTGTAACTGTAGAACTACAAAGTGCACCTATATAGTAAGTGGAGCTGATAAAATGGACAATGAGCGTAGAAACAAGGAGGTGGTCAGAATGTTATGCCTGATCGGTGTATATTATCTAAATTACGTGATCTTAAAAAAAGTCCCACAGAACGTCTTCTGATTTGTTAGGAAGAGCCATTTTGTCCTTTTGACAAAAATCAAGCCACCTTGTGAGCCACATTTCATGTCCATTTTACCACCATTTACTGTAGTCTATAGACTAAAACATATATAAAAAACTCAGACTTACTCTGCTCTGCTTTAAGCTTTAGCTCAGCTGTAGCTGCTTTTCTCGCATCTCCGACAGGAAACTTTTCCTCAACAGAGCTGTTTCTTGTAAAATATCTCTCAACGTTGGATTTTTATGAGGCTTAAGTCGCTTCTTATTCTCCGGCCTCTTGTTCGAATTTTCCCGTTCCAGCTGGTCTAAAGAGATGAAATATTGAACATATTGAACATAAATGAACATTTGAATATATTTGAATACATGTAATTTGTAAACTTTTATTCCCAACTGAAGGTGATTTTGTCTAAAATCAGAGAATCTGGAAAAGGAAGTTTAAAATATCAGGTTTGGACATTAAAAGCAAAATATTCCTTTCTTGGTAGAAATTTGGTCACTTGCTGTTTTTCCTAATTCCATGTTGTTGCTGATTTAAGGTTAGGTGAAAATCAGAGAGCACACTTTTTTGTTTGCTAAGTTTAACCTAAAACATAAAATGCATCCTGTGCAAAAGTTATGGCACACTTTATATTTATTGTTTTTATTATTTTTTTTTTCACTATGTTAAAATCAGCAAATACGCAGAAGTTGTGCTCTGCAGTTGGCAGGAAAATGTCATATTTGAGTAAATGCCTGTAGAGGATGGGTTACACTTATTTTCGCTTAGAAAATCAGCAAGAGGGGGTGCTCAGACTTTTGCATATGACTGTATATGCGTCATTTGTCCTCTTTTGATGAAGAACTGTATATTGATATAGGCTGAGCTGCAGTACGTCTGTGATAAAACATTCAGATTCTGTGTGTGAAGTGGTTGTAGGTTGTCCCTGTCTGGCAAACATCCATATCATCTGAATCCTCACAGTTGAAGGCTCCTCCAAACGGCCTTCATAAGGAGCGTTTTGCATGAGTTGATGTTGGCCAGTCATTCTGCTGTGGTCAGTCTGCTACAGTCCAGAAACTCACTGAAGTAAACAGTGCATTAATTCATTCATGTAGCTGCAGCAGCCCTTGCTGTCCAGCAGGGGGCAGAAGTGTCACACGGCTGAAGGAGGAACATCTCGCTGGCTTTAGTCAGTCAAGCTGAGAGGTGTTAAATACTGTAGATATGAATTAAAGATAAAAAATCGAATGATTGTACCCCGGGGTGGGAGATACGACCGTATTTTATCGTTATTGTGACAAATTAAGTCACAGTATGCTTTTCTGAGTGTATCATAACAAACACAATCTGCATGGTTCATTACAAATAGATCATAATTGGTCTTTTTTAACTTGATGTACTCGACACTGTTAGAAATAAAGGTTCTGTTCAGGTACATTTTTTGTTCATCAAGGTACAAACAGTGTAAAGGTTCCCTCAAAGCTCCAACAGTGGTTTTAAGGTCTGATTGTGAACCTTAAATAAGTTTCTCCAGGTGAAAAGTTCGTATTTGTACCTTTTCATAACCAAATGTTTTAAACAGAACAGTAAAATAAAAGCCTGGAGACGAGGCGGGGTGTGTGGAGTCAGTACAGCGTACCTGACTCCAGTAATTGTACCATGAATTATGGTACGGTTATGTTCCATAAGTAAAGTACTGAAGATGGACCCTTGAGGGTTCCACCTGAGTGACAGTGGGAAAAATCATGTATCATGAAAATGTCTTCAGTTATTGTGATGTTATATTTTGCCACTGCAACACCTGGTTAAACATAATTAACACCATTAATGTTCATTAGCTTTGGGTGCTGAGGCTTTCAGAGTTGTGTTCTTCTTAATGCTGCAGTCGTCTTTTCTGGATTTCATGGACTGTTTTTTCTCCTCTGAAATGATCAGGACCTGCTCCAAACCTTTATCAATCACTTTAAGATCAGCTACAGTACGAGAAATAAAGACTGGATTTGGCTTAATCTGAGTGAAATTATCTGTGAACGCAGCAAAGATCATTTTACTGTGACAAGAAATTTTAAAAGAAGTTCCAGTGCAGAAATCAGCAGCTCTGAAAATAGGTCAAATGTCTGAATACAAACTGGACGTGATTCTTAAATAAAGCAGCTGACCTGGTTTGTGTCACTGAATCAAGAAGAGCTTTAAAGATTCATGATGGTGAAGAGAGTTCTGAGGAGTTCGGAGGGAGAGATGATGCTCCTCCACCTCTCCTGCATCTACGTTTGAAATCTGCATCACCAGCGTAGCTATGTAGTTACTGACGCCTACGTCGTTACCATGGCAACCCATGTAGATAGACTGGTATTGTCTGGACACACAAATCTGATCTGACCACTCACAGATAACAGAGCAGACAGTCGACTCAAAAGATCTGATTTGAGAAACGAATCTGATTCGCCTGCAGTCTGGACACAGCCTACGACTTCCCTTAAAGGAGAACTCCACTGTTTTTTTCAAAATTCAAAAAAGTGGTTAAGATGTAATCAGAGTGGTTCAGAGCGGTTCAGAGTGGTTTGGTGTGAAACGCTCCGTTCTAGAGAAACTTACCGAGTCAGAACTGTTCACAGTGGTGGTGATAGGAACCAGACGTCCACCTCTAAAAGCTCCCTCACAGAAAGTTCCTACATGAAATGGTTATGAATTCACTGCCTGATGACTGAGATCTTGCCCCTGGTTCCTGTCACCACCACTGTAAAGACATCTGAACCATTTCACACCAAACCACCCTGAATCACTCTGTTTACATCTCACACACTGAGTTATGCAAAAATAAAAAAAAATCAGTGGAATTTCCCTTTAATAATTCACACCAGGACTACATTCAGACACATCTGATCTTAACTATGAGCTGCAGAGGCTTTAATGCTGTAACTCTCCCTCAGAGCGTTTTACACTGTGTGGTGTTCTTCACGCTGGAAAACAGCGTTTAGAAAAGCACGACTCTAAACTGCTCTTCATCAACACCTCAGACTCTCTACACCAGATCACAGCCTCTTCAGGTCAGCGCTGAGGTCAGCGGCCAGGACCCAGAAGACAACACCCAAGACTCCCATCTCTATTAACCACTTAAAAGGGGAATCCCCCCGATTTTTCTAAATTCTCTGCATAACTCAGTGTGTGAGATGTAATCAGAGAGATTCAGAGTGGTTTGGTGTGAAATGGTTCAGATGTCTTTACAGTGGTGGTGATAGGAACCAGGGGTCGCCATGACTACAACACAGATATAGACATTTTATTTACTATCCAGAACCACCAGTGAACCTACACGAGTCTTCTGAGTTTATATGGAATGTTGATGATGGAAAATAGTGGAAAATCTGAAATAATAAGTTTTCTTTGGGGACTATTTTGCCTCACAGCGCCCTGCATGTATCCCTCCACCATGAATGGAGTTTAAGTTCTCTAAACTATCATAAAAAACAGTGTCTCAGTCATCAGGCAGTGAATTCATAACCATTTACTGTAGGAACTTTCTGTGAGGGAGCTTTTAGAGGTGGACGTCTGGTTCCTATCACCACCACTGTGAACAGTTCTGACTCGGTACGTTTCTCTTGAAATTATGCAGAAATTTAGAAAAAATTGGTGGAATTCCCCTTTAAAACTCAGTCTAACAACAACATGATCTAGTCTTAAAGGGCCCATATCTTACATTTCTCTATTTTTATTTTTTCTCCCTTAAGCAAACCTACGACCTTGGTATGCTTTTATGTAAACATGATTATTTTCCAGCCTCTATTTATTCCTCACCATTCACCAGGCTGTTACTGTGCCTTTAAGACTGATCTATGTAAATGAGCTCTGTTCTGACTGGCTGCTCTGTATTGTGCCCTCATTCAAGAAAGTAACCCAGGCTGAAACACTCAGTGTGAGCAGGGCCAGATTGCTGTAGTGTGAATGGGTGGATATCTGTAAATGATTTGGTTTCTTTGTGACATCACAAAAACAGTGAATTTGAAGTGGGTTGTTTTTGCAGCTTAGTTTCCATATCTGGTCTGTATGGACTTCATCAACCTCTTATTCCACAGTAGTGTGGAAAACTTGGTTTTCCTTGATATGGGCCCTAAGAGGTTTTCATTTTAGAGGAGTTAAAATGAAAATTTCCCCACACAGCGCTCAGGGTGGGTGATATGGCGAAATATAAAATGTTGCGATACTTTAAGAAATGTGCATCATACACGAAATATCGCAATATTTATTTTTTCAGACATGTGATCAGTTAAAACTGAGAAAAAAGAACCAGTAGTGCTATATTTTAAAACATACTATCATAAACTGTGAACACAGTGATTTTTATTCCATATTTGGCACTAAATCCAGTTAAACAGGGCTAATTTTGCTCTTTATTACAGATGGAAGGATCAATCGTCTGTGTATCTGTTTCGACTGATTTTCAGCGCAAATATGTGATCAGACGATATTTCTCTACCTTAACTGATCCTTAGAACTGATCAGTGGCGTAAAACATATGAGCCATATTTCAGCTGAGGCACCAGAATGTAACTGCAGCGCCACTTAAGGTGGAACGATGAAACAAGAAGCCGGCAAATAGGAAGCCGACTTCAGCTTCGTCACATCACTAATGAAAATCATTTTTCCTGAAGTGTTTTATTACTTATTTGGCTCCTGTTTCTCTGTAAACTCGCTGTGTGAAGTGCAGAGCTGTTTACTCTGAAACCTTTGAGATTCGTTTCTGTTAGCATGTAGCATCTTAGCTAAGCTTACACTGCACTAGCTTCGTAACCTACGGCTTTGGCAGACACTGAAAATAAAAATCAGCACTTTTAGCCTTTTCCATACATTAAAACTCGTCCGTGAAGCAGAAGGACTGGTTCGTCCTGTTAGCTCCGCCGGTTGCGTCGGCTCTGGTTATTCCAAGCTCATGTGCAAAATCACTACTCAAAACTGTTCTGAAGGCAGCGCCACCCTGAGGCAGAACTAACGTAATTGGCTCAGAGAACAACCAATTAAATTAACCAGTAGGCGGGGCTTATCTTCAGAAACTGTTCTTCAGTGCTGCTGATGTGGATGCAGCGCATTAAAAGGTATGGAGTTCAGTTTCTGGTGTTGTTCTGTTTTTCAGGAAACTCTTTTTACATGGTGTTGGTGTTGAAGACGTACCTCTAGCAACGACGGCGCTGTGCAGCCGCCAAACTTTGCTGTGGTCAAGCTCTTTGTGCCTAAATCACAACTGCATAAACTTTAACCATATTACAGTAGAACATGCACACTGTGTGCTCATGGCTGCAGCTTAGATCCAGAGTATCTAGTATTAAAAGTAATAGTAATAATGTGCTTTCAGCATGATGTGAGTTATGAACACATCAAAGTACATATGGGCCTCTATTTATGACAAACCTTATAGTTTATCTCTCATTCCAACTTGCTCTGCTTAACCGATCACATTCATGGTAACCAATTACGCTCGTTCTACCTCGAAGGCAGCGCTGCCTTCAGAACCATTTTGAGTAGCGGTTTGGCACACGAGCTTATTCCAGTGGCTGTGCTAGTCTGGGGCACCAGTCTGCTCAGTTTTTTGTCCGTACGATGTTTGTGAAGGGCTTTAAGGCCACGAAGATCTAAAAAAGTGTGGTTAGCCTTAGCAATGCGTGTCCAAGGGGTTTGTTTGTTTTTGCTGTTGAGCAGTCATTCAGTCGTTCTCCAGAAACACATACTGCCTTTCAATGTGCCGTCCAGCCCCGCCCTCGATCGGTATCGGCTATCGACTGAACGTGCTGGAAGGTGGCTGGAGATCGGTATCAGCCCCAAAAACACTGACCGGTCCATCTCTACTCCTTATGATGAAACAGCGTTCTAAACCTCTGACGATGGACACAATATGCTCAGAGAAGTAGACTGTATTGTATTGTGACATAATTGCCCAGCGCTTAAAATGCCGCACTGCATAGTATGCTTGTAGATGTACAGTGTACAGCGTGTACAGTATGTAGTGTTACTGTGTTTTTAATCGGACTGAGAGCGCTTGATGTTCTGCGAGTTCAGAACTAGGCTGGATTGTTTATATAAGATGCTGTCATGTATATTAAGAGTCTTTGAATAGCATTAGCAGCATCCACGACTGGCGCTGCAGGGCAGGTTTTCAGGGATTGTGGTGGCTGTAAATCACTCTGATCAGGGTTCCAGGCTGTCAGGATTCTCTGTTGATACGAGTCAGTACCGTCTACTTTGCCTTCGGTGGTTGGAATACATACAGGGGAAAACCTGCCTTACTCTGACACTGCTGTTCTGCTGAGGTTCTCTGTAGGAGTTCTCTCAGTGTTTCCAAAGATACTCAGTAAATCAGTGGTGAACCCTGTTAGAGCTGGACCTTCAGTTCAGGACATAACGTCAAAACTTCTCCAGGGCCTGCTGTGTTTTACTGCGGACGAACTGGAAGACAAAGTAAAGCGTAATAAAAGTGATGAAAAATGGGTTTAGAGTAGAGATGGACCAATCAGTGTTGTTGGGGCCGATGCCAGTCGCCTTTCAGCAGGATCAGCCAATAGCCGATACCGAACGAGGGCAGGGCTGGATGCCAGAAAAGCGCAGTGAGTGATTCTGGAGAACGACTGTTGATATTTGAACTCAACAGCAAAACGAATACACCCCTCCCCTCAGCGCTCCGTCAGAAGCTCCACCCCCAAATTCATGGACACGCATTGCCAAGGTGAACACTTTTTTTAGATCTCCATAAAACGCAAACGTACAGATAAAAAAACAGCGAGGCGTCTCTACTATTGCTACTGCAAAGCTAATCAGTTAGGATTGGCTGTCGCAAACATTCGTAAACAGGACGAAACAATACTGACCTGCTGGTTCTGTGAAACAGTAAACATAAGTTAATGTTAACCACCTGTCAAGCAGAAACAGAGCAACTTCTTTTTCACCAGCTTCTTGTTCTGTTTTTCACGCTCCACCTTAAATGGTGCAGCAGCTGACGGAGGAGAATCAGGTACAGGTTAATCCTTGTTAGTCAGCCAGGATCATTTAGCTGCAAAAAAAAGATAGTTCTTCAAAGAACTTTAGTAAGGACAGTGGTTTTCTATAGAACCTGAGCACTCAAAGAACCATTTGCATGCTTAAATGGTTCTTTGCATGTTGAAATGTTCTTCAGATTAATGAAGAATGTGTCGTATATGGTTCTATATGGAACCTTTTTGAAAATGGCTCTTTCTAGCAACTAGAAAAGTAAACTGTGGTTCGGACTTTTAACTAGGTATGAGAACAGCCTCTAGAGGGAGACTATCAGGCAAACCCTGAAACTTCTCTGCGCTTGGATTAAATGGATTTGTTGCTGAATAAAGCTCCGAGCCGCAGTTCAGAATGGCGAACTGATTCATAAAGACGGTTTGCTGATGTGATTTTTGGGTCATTCCGTGTGCAGATTTATGGCGTTTATAGCTGCAGCGTGTCCTTCCTGGTGTGCGTTTCAGTCGACTGAATGCTCTTCATGTGGCTGCGGATTTCTTCTTCTTCTTCTTTGTGCTGTACCCTCCGTTCCTCAGCAGCCGTGAAAGGGGGGCAGGTCAGTATTAAATCTCTGTAATGGCTGCTCCAGCTTTAATAGGATTAAAATTCAGACAGGAGGGCTGCCAGCAGTGCTAGTCAGCTGTAGCTGCTCTTTCTGGCTTACCAGGTACGCTTAAGACCACCAAGGCTGAAACAGAAAAAGGAGAATGCCCACCGTCACTGAAGGCCTGCAGCCTCCAGATCTGAATGAGGGGCTCTTTCTGGTCTTATATCTTCATCCTAGCCTGCTGTGGTGCTTGTTGTGCCTGTACCCATAAGGGCATAAAACTAGAGTATAGTTTTATATGACTTTATATGTTTGCATCCCTCCAATTTCTGTCACTACAATACCCAGCATGCATCACGCAAATACATCAAACACGTAAAAAAGATGGTTCTTCAAGGGTTCTTTAGTGACCCACATTGTCTCAAGCATCTCAGAGTACGAGCTCTGATCTAAGATCGGGTCTCATAAGGTCATGGAATTTATTCAATGTTAGATGAAAAGCAGATGCTGATCCTAGATCAGCATTATTGCTCCAAAAAGTTTGACAAATGTGGGCTAAGGGTTCTATAAAGAACCAAAAACACTCAACCAATTTGCATACTTAAATGGTTCTTTACATGGTAAAATCATTCTTCAGAGTGATGGAGAATGTGTTGTATTTGGTTCCATGCAGCACCAAAACATCTCTTCTGTTGATAAGCTTGACATCGTGACAACAGCAGAACCCTTTTTGGTGCTATATAGAACCATTTTCAAAAACGTTTTGTATAAAACCATATAAAGCATATTCTTCATCAGTCTGAAGAACCATTTCACCATGCAGAGAACCATTTAAGCATGCAAATGGTTCTTTGAGTGTTCATGGTTCTCTATAGGACCATTGGCTTTACTAAAGAACCTTAAAGATGTGATACAGCCATTGCCGATCCCTGTGGTGTCCCCCAATCCTGACTGCTAGTCTAGCCACTGAGCTATGAGGAGGGAAATTGCAGACTTACGCCATCTGCTGGTTGCATTCAGAACATTTTGAGTTGCGATTAATTTTGCCACAGGAAAATTTGTGATGACTTATTAAAATCATGTCAAGCTGGAACTTCAGTGAAACAGCAAATTTGCAATCTCACGAGCACAGCAGCTCAGTATATTGCTAAATCATGTAACTGTGAAGAGTGAAATAGTGAAATCACAGTCGGGGGGGGGCGTTAGAACAAACAAGGAAGTGATAAGGACTAATCACAGTTAGGGGGAGGTCTCAGAACTAACAAGGACCAATGACAGTCAGGAAGAGGTCTCAGAACTAACAAGGACCAATCACAGTCATCAGAGGTGGTCCTAGAACTAATGAGGTAGTGATTTGGACCAGTCACAGTCAAGGGGAGGTCTCTGAACAAACAAGGACCAATCACAGTCAGAGGGAGGTTTCAGAACAAACAAGGAAGCGATAAGGACCAATCACAGTCAGGGGGAGGTCTCTGAACAAATGAGGACCAGTCACAGTCAGAGGGAGTTCTCAGAACAAACAAGGAAGCGATAAGGACCAATCACAGTCAGAGGGAGGTCTCAGAACAAACAAGGAAGCGATAAGGACCAATCACAGTTAGGGGGAGGTCTCAGAACTAACAAGGACCAATCACAGTCATCAGAGGTGGTCCTAGAACTAATGAGGTAGTGATTTGGACCAGTCACAGTCAAGGGGAGATCTCTGAACAATCAAGGACCAATCACAGTCAGAGGGAGGTCTCAGAACAAACAAGGAAGCGATAAGGACCAATCACAGTCAGAGGGAGGTCTCAGAACAAACAAGGAAGCGATAAGGGCCAATCACAGTCAGAGGGAAGTCTCAGAACAAACAAGGAAGCGATAAGGGCCAATCACAGTCAGAGGGAGGTCTCAGAACAAACAAGGAAGCGATAAGGGCCAATCACAGTCAGAGGGCCAGTCACAGTCAGGGGGAGGTCTCAGAACTAACAAGGACCAATCACAGTCATCAGGGGCTGTCCTAGAACTAATGAGGTAGTGATTTGGACCAATCACAGTCAGTCAGTGCATAACCTTGTGGTGCAAACTCAAACTAGCGTATCACATTAGCCACAGCGATGCTGCGTTTCTTCAAAGCGCTGTTTTCATTTGAAGTCTACTGCCGGCTTCAGTCTTCAAACCAGAACCTCTCCCTGCGTAGACGACTGCAGGTGGAGAGCTGGCGTGTTCACGGAGACGTAGCGATGGTTAAATGCCTCAGAGTCTCTCTCTGTAATGCGTCCCTGACAGGACGTTTACGTGCACTTGCTCGAGTCCCTTTATAAACTTGTTTATAAGCGTGTTATTCTGTGCTCTGGTTCCATATCATTGAGCTGATTCAGCAGATCAGCAGATGTACTGTTTCTGTCTGATTTTCTTCCCTTTCCCGCGCTCTCCTTTCCCTGTGGAGGGGCTGGACGCTCCCCACGCCTAAGCCAACTGCATCCTACACAGCCAGGCCAGATCTGCACAGCTGCTGTCTCTCATCACTGAGGATTAAACTACATCATGGAGCTGGAGGCTCAAATAACAGCTAATGTGAAGTAGTTAAAGCTCAGATCGCAGTGAAATCGAGGAGTAAACGATAAAGATTTAGGTCAGGAGTTCTCAGCCCTGTTGGCCGTGAGCTGATTAAGGTCGAAGGTTTTGATAACCCACCTTGTTCATTTGATGGTGGGAATCTAATTTCAAGTAAATTCAACAGATAACAGTAATGACGACGTTCTGCATATTGAAATGTGCATTTGTGTTCAGTGTAATGAGTTACAACAAATATAAATAAAATAAAGTACAGTCAAAAATACTGAATTTTTATTCTGTTTTCACACACTGCGCTGAGGGCTGTGTTCAGAATATTGATACCGCAATATATCAATATTAATAAATTGACTTTGACACAGTGCATGTATTCGTGAGTGAAACAAACACTGCATTCAAGTCCGACAGCACAAAGCGTGTGGTAAACATGTTCTCATGATCAGGATTTAGCACTTTAATTATTATTATTTGGATAAAAAGTCTGATCTGGTTTCATTCTGATCAAAAAAAGATTCAAAAACTTTCTAATGAGCACTCCAGCCCAGTAGGGGGCGATAATACCTCATAATATTTGATGTCAAATCGCCTCAAGAAGAGTACTGCGAAATTTTACCACAAGGTTACGGCTGGCAAACACAGCAGGCTTTGACTTACAGGCTGACAAGCCTCAATAATCTGATCTCACACGGATTCAAAACCTGATTCCTGCCAGAAAACAAAAGCTTAAAGAAGTGAAAGCAGTCTACTGCTTGTTGCCGTAGGGTTGTTTACCGCTGCCGTAACTACACCACCATCTCTGCAATGTCCTCATCGGGCGGAGCAGAGTTTTATAGCTTTTCAATGAAATTAGTCTGAATTTGGTTATTGATCATCGTCATATACCTTTAGAAATCATTGAGGTGTTTTTTTAATGTTTGCAGTCAAGTTGACCCCAAGTACTGTTTTAGAGGACCGAAGTCAAGACTTAATACATTTAGGAACTCTATTATCTCTCAGTCAGTCGTGATACATCATCGTGAGTCCATTCAGCCTACAGAGGTGTAGCCCCACCCATTCAGCCTACAGCAGTTTAGCTCCACCCATTCAGCCTACAGAGGTGTAGCCCCACCCATTCAGCCTACAGCAGTTTAGCCCCACCCATTCAGCCTACAGCGATTTAGCTCCACCCATTCAGCCTACAGAGGTGTAACCCTGCCCATTCAGCCTACAGCAGTTTAGCCCCACCCATTCAGCCTACAGCAGTTTAGCCCCACCCATTCAGCCTACAGCAGTTTAGCCCCACCCTTTCAGCCTACAGCAGTTTAGCCCCGCCCATTCTCACTGAAACAGTCCAGACTGCTTCCAGAATGAGGCGCAGTAACAGTTAGCCTGTTTAATTCTAAGGGAAAAGCAGAGCTAGAAAGATGTTTTTAGATAGATTTTTGGTACCTTTGGTGAACACACTTTAATATTAGACCTAAGAAGAAACAAAACATGAGGAAAATGCAGGTTGTGGTCCTTTAAATTTCACCTGTACTCAGCTGCTCACCTCACTCTGACTGTTTACCTTCATCCTCAGCATGTACAGCAGCGTGAGCTCGCTGTGAGTAACGAAAGAGATTTTAACGTTTCATTAAAGAAACACCTCATCTGAGAAGTAGGTCTGAGGGAAAGGGACCCCTCCCCACTGAGGAAGCGACACCTCCTAATTGGGACGGATCGGCGTCATTATGTAATCTGAGACTGAAAGAGCGGTGAGGGATGGGTGGAGCTGTGAGGGCAAGAAACACAAACAATGAAAAGAACCGCATAGAAGTTTTCTTTCCACTTCTGGAGCTCAGAGTTCATAAAAAACATGACACTGCGCAGTTTAGCGTTCCTCCAGGGAGAGAGACGGAGAGCTTGGCATCGCAGAGCGGGCCTGGTGTTTTTGGGGCTAATTGTCATGGTGATGGAGAGAGAGAGCAGATCGGAGAAAGAGAGCAAGAGAGACACACGAGTACCCATGACGACTGCCCCTCCCCGGGGATCGGTGCCCCCCTTTTCCCAAACACCCTCTTCAGCAAAACACCCACTAATTGGAGCACTTCTTCTAATGCTTTTCCTCCGCTTGATGCTGGAGCCAGAAATATCAGCGTGATTGTTAAGTCCACAGCGCAGAGCGTAATTTATGCTGTTTTGGTTCTTCAGCACTTCAGATTTAAACGAAACAATGATTCGGAAAAAGTGGAGCAGGTCGGCTTCAGTTTGAGGGCCCAACCGAACATGGGGTACATTTAAATTTCAAGTAGCAAATTTTTCAAAATTTTGCATAATTCAGTGTGTGAGATGTAATCAGAGAGATTCAGAGTGGTTTGGTGTGAAATGGTTCAGATGTCTTTACAGTGGTGGTGATAGGAACCAGGGGTCGCCATGACTACAACACAAATATAGACATTTTATTTACTATCCAGAACCACCAGTGAACCTACACGAGTCTTCTGAGTTTATATGGAATGTTGATGATGGAAAATAGTGGAAAATCTGAAATTAAGTTTTCATAAGGTTTAACAATATGACGATATTTAATCGTTATCGCAATAAATACGCTCTACTGAGCAAATCCTGCATAAAAATCTTGGTACTAATAGTTTTTGATAGTGTTATTTAAATGTGGTATAAATGTTTTGCTGATATATGTAAAAAATAAAAATGAAATTGATTCTATTTTTTTAAATTGAATGTTTGCTTTTGATTAAAATGTGCTGATCCTGTGTTATTAGTGCTGTGTATTTTTTTTTCAAAGTAACAAAATATTCAACAAACCAGGGTCGACTGATCCATGATGTGTGCTCGTCAAAGTGGTTGCTAAGTTAGCCTAGCTAGCTATAGTAGCCTTAGTCCAGCTGGCAGCAACATGGCTCTGGATCCGCATGCAGCTCTTTCACTGCCCTGTTGTGGCTCCACAGCTGAATCAGATTTGTAGGTAAAACTAAAATAATCCTCCTTTACAGTAAAATAAAGCTCTGCTGATCGTTCAACACAGTTTAACTGTAAATGGTCTTAAACTCTGGAGTTAATGTAGAACTGCTAATTCACCCTTTAACCCTGAAGATCAGAGCAGACTGCTGGTCACCATAGCAACACAGACAACAGCCTCGCCTAGCTAGTAGCTAACGAAACGGCAGCGAGAGAGATTTAAGACCAACATCGATAATTTGGAGATGAATGGATTTATTAGTGTCTATAATCACTCCAGCTGGTTTCCTGATACGTTTAATCTGCAGTGAGAAACTGACAAACACTAAAAAGTCGTGAAGCTGAAGTCAGCAACTTGTTTGCCAGCTTCTTGTTTGAATTTTCCCGTTCCACCTTAAATGGTGCAGCAGTTACATTCTGACTCCTCAGGCACCATTTAAGGTGGAACGGGAAAATTAGAACAAGAAGCTGGCGAATGAGAAGCGACTTCAGCCTCGCAAAAAGTCAAACATTGAGAGACATTTTACAAGAAACTGTTCTACTTTTGAGAAAAGTTTCCTGCTGGAGATGTGAGAAAAGCAGCTGTAGCTGAGCTAAAGCTTAAAGCAGAGCACAGTAAGTCTGAGTTTTCATTTATATTTTATTTGTTAGTCTATACAGCACATCAGCACATACTGAGACATGTTTACAGCCAAGATGGTGAAATGGATATAAAGTGTTGTGGCTCTCAAGGTGGTTTGATTTTTGATGAAACGACAAAATGGCTCTTCTTAACGTTTGTGTTGTGACTCCTGCCATAGCCGGATAAAAAGCCGGCCACATTCCAGAAGTTGTATCTTCCTTCAGCAGTGAGTCTCTCAGCTGTTGGAGACGCCGTGCAGCTCCAGCTCGGTTCTTCTCGAGTGCCTGTAAGGAGTTAAATGCGTCGTGGTCTCGCTCTCGTGAAAAAGCACACGCTGCATGTGTATCACATGAAGAACAATACAAATTATCCGTTTGGCTTCAGCCAGTGCTTAATACCCCCCCCATCCTCCCCCTTTGCCCACTTTACTGGATTCCTGTCCAAGCGTGTACGAGGAATTTGGATTCTTTGCTGTGCCTGTGCTCAATATGATCCTCTATAATAAAGGTTTACAGCAGCAGCCAGGCGGTCCGAACCATAAACACCCTGGCCTTAGTTCAGTTTACTGTCTTCCACTGTCTCTTTATATATCGTCTCTGTCTGAACTAAAACCTCAGAAGGAGAAGGAAACGTACAGCGCTGCGCAGAAGTCTGAGACGTCCGAGAGAATGATCGGCAAAGCCATTTCTCTGGACAGTAAACATTTAGTTGTACAAATACAACCAAATCAGTTAATACAAATAAACAAACAATTAAAAATCGCACAAGAACAGCGCAGATTTGACCATCTTTAATGATGTACGAACTGCTCTGCGAAACAAGTAGAGCTTCAGTGCGTGAAATCAAGCACCTTCCAGCACCTCATTTGCATATCGTTTACATGCAGCATGCCCTAATCCATGTGGATGTATGGTAGGGAATAAAATGACATTGTTCAGTGGCTCATGAGCCCATAGCTGTGCTTGTAGGTGGAGTTTAAGGTGGAGCAGTGAGTGAACTGCGCCTCCTACTGACCAAACTTTATAGTGTTAAAATTGTGATCACTGGAAAGAATAAAATGTGAAATAAACAAAATATCTTAGTTTTAAGGTGGTAGAATGATGTGATTGTGACTATTTTCCTAAAATAACGTTAAAACGCTGTATTTTTGCAGTGTATGACACCAGCTGTGCTTTGTTTTGTTTATTCTGTGGGGTGGAGTCAGTAGTATAAAACAAAAGCACAGTGTAATCAGTCTAAATGAATCATGGAACAGCTGCACTGTTTGTTTATATGTAAACTGCTTAAACTGTCTATTTGTATTATTTCTATTGGTATTTTAGATTATATTAATGATAGTTTTGGTTTTCAAGTCAAACATTTTTTTCAGGTCGTTAAGCTATTATGTTCAAACTTACATGTATTTCTACCAGAAGTGAGTTTGATCGTGATTTTATGGTCAGATTTAAAGGTGCAGTGTGTAAGATTTAGGGAGGGTCTATTAGCAGAAATGGAATGTAGTACAGTAAATCATGTTTTTATTAGTGTAAAATCACCTGTAATTATAAATTGTTGTGTTTTCATTAGCTTAGAATGAGCCCTTCATATCTACATAGGGGGCGGCTCCTCTTCCAACAGAGGCTGCCGCCGCCATGTTTCTACAGTAGCCCAGAACGAACAAACCAAACACTGCCTCTAGAGGGCGCCTTTCACACTTTTACGCTGAAGCAGCTGCTTTAATTTGGTGGCGCTGTAGCTCCAGTTGGAAGACGTAGAAAGAAGAAGAATCAGTGGTTGCTGCCGGTTCTGCTGACCGTTTTGTGCTGTAAGAAGTTTGGGAACCCAAATTTTGGTAAATGGAGGATCAGACTTTATTTAGCAGAAGAAAAAGCGAGAGAGGGTGAATCCTCACCGTCAGAGAAGAGAAAACCTGACGGCCACCGTAGGTTCTACTACACGCTTGAAAAGGAGGGGGGGATTCAGTTGGTTGCAGTCTGCAACATCACCACTAGATGCCAGTAAATCTTACACACTGCACCTTTAACTGCATGCAGCTGTGATGAATAAGGGCCAGTGTGATATAATGTGTGTTATCTTAAATAGGGACGCAAATTTTGGCAACTTCTTTTGATCATTATTAGTCGGTGATTAATTGACTTAACCTAAAATTACGGGCTCAATCCATGAAAACATCAAGCACAGCACTGTGCAGTATATAAACAAGTCTTTAGGCTTTACTGAACGTTAAAAAGGCAGCCTAACGTAGCTGATACGACAGTAATGTAATGTAGTCTAAGCTTACATTTACCACGTTGTGATTAGCACAAGTTAATCAACATATTTGTCCTGGCTGGAGCTAGTTTGAAGTTCATATGCATCATTTTATCAACAGAAAGTTGGTGTCACAGCTTCTAAGCTTTTGTCCTGCGACTAACTACATATGCTAACTGTTAGCTTACATACAGGCAGGTTTTTGTAGGATCGATATCTGCTTTAGCACCGAGCAGGTTCAACCAGCTCAGCTCAGCAGCTGAGTTTGTACAGCAATTTCATCTATGTTGATACAATAAATGTGGTGTTAATGTAGATCACATCACCAACATGTGATCACATCACCAACATGTGATCACATCACCACTGGTTTAAAAGTTTGCGTGTGGGAATAGCGTTTTTTCGGCTATGGTTTACAACACTACAAGTTTGACGCCGACCAGTCATCATTCATGTTCATATTCACGAGTTCATAGGTGACATAAAACGTGGCTGTGGAGTCGTTCCTGGGTGTCAGAAGAGGACAGTATACGCTGTTTGTCTATGAAAGAGAACCTGAGGTTACGAAAGTCATGGTTCTCCCTCAAGGAGACATCAGATAGCAGGGGTTCCGGTGCCACAGCTCAGAGAAGCTTTCCTCTGTTCCATCTTAAATCTGCAGCAGCAGCGTCGCTCTCTCTTTGCCGTGTTTACACATATGCGCCAGACAGCGCTCAGTCAGCCTATTGGTTAATGTAAAGGAACGCGTCGTAGGAGACGTCAAACTAGGCAGGAAAATACAAAAAATTCTGATATGCTAGACCTTTTTTGTCATCCGCCCCAGGCAACACATCGCTGTTCTTCTATTATGTCACACTGCAAGACCCGTTCATCGTTCCTGATGCTCATATTTGGGCCTGACGCTGGAAATTTGTTGGCTGCCACCAAATCATGTCAAAGTCGGTCTGAATTTGTGTAGTCTGATCCTGGCATAACCGCGTAAACATTAATAACCGTGTATGCTGCTGCAAACTCTCAAAACCCAGCGTTTACTCGACGCTCCCCTGCAGTTTATGACTCGGGCCTGTAACATAAAAATAATTTACTTTCTAAGCAGATTTTTAAAGTTCTGGTGAACCACGTTATTGCAGTGTGCCTGGTTTCGTACCTCTCTGCTGTGAGACGGCCCCTGTTGGACTGGATTAGGGTCAGCCAGCCTTTTTGTCACGCTAAAGAAAAGTACAGATTAAACCAATTAGTATAGAAAATCCACAAACCCCTCGCAGCAGTGGCGCTAATTCATCCACAGGGCTGGTTGATTTGTCACGCTTTCAGTCTTAAGGATTTCACTCTTTACAGTCAGTGATTTGACCAGCCAAACACCAGAATGCTTCAAGGAACATTTTTGCATAACACATTACATCACATAACATATTAATAAGACATTTTCACTGCTTTGCAAAAACTTTGCAGGCCAAAAACTTGCAGAAACGCCAAATATAATGCTTAATTATTGGAATATTATCTGCCAGTCGTCTAAACAGAGTTTATAATGGGTGGATGTTGCTCGCACTGGTGTGCCTGAATGTGGTCCGGTGGCTGTGCTTTGGTCTGGGACTGGAGTTGCTATGGCAGCGCGCTCTGCTTGGCTCCAGATCAGATGATATTAAAGAGGCATGCTGATTGAGCTGAAATTGCTCAGCACGCCCAGCGCTAATGATGCCTCTGGAATGGCCTCTGCAGGCCAAGAGCAGAGAACCTCTGAAACCTCCAGACTCCGGCTCTGTGTATGTGTACCTGTGCTGTGCCACATTATAGATACCAGCTTTTACACTAACGTGTGGTTGAAAGCACCACAGTTACTGAATTATGTTGATGAAGAATTTACTATTTACTTTTTCAGTGAATCTTCAATGCAACTTGCATGATGACTCATTTTAAATTCTCTGCTCTCTTGCAGTAAAACAGAGCCACACACATTTATGTACATTTTTACAGTGTAGTGTTTGCTTTTATTCTTAAAAAAGTCTTTTGAAAGAGAATTTTCCTCTGATTTTTCTGAATTTTAGTTATTCAGAGTGGTTGGGTTGTAGAGATGTCTTACAGCTTTTAGAGGTGGACGTCTGGTTCCTATCACCACCACTGTGAACAGTTCTGACTTGGTAAGTTCCTCTAGAATGGAGCGTTTCACACCAAACCTCTCTGAATGACTCTGATTACATCTTAACCACTTAAATGCAGAAATTTTGAAAAATCATTAGATTTCCCCTTTAATGTACGGGGGGGGCGCATTGCAGTAGAACTAACACACAAATACAAATAAACAAAAGCCAAAAAATGAATTTTTCTCACGAAACCCCCTGCTGTTCGGCTCTTCCTACATTTAAACAGACTTTAAACAGACATATGACGTGGACGGAGATGTGAGGGGGTAGAAAATCTCCCAGTGTTCATGTTCATGTTAACCCATTCAGTTTCATCCTCATCATGTCCTACCAGCTCGTCCTGTTTGCTGGCTTTAAGTACGGTGCACAAAGGAGTGCATTAAAACACCTGTCCACACACATCTGTCTTCTCTGGCTGGAATTCCCCTCAAATCAGCACACCTTATCCTCACCCACGCTCTGACATCACCAACCTCCGTCCACCATCATCCCGTCCACTGGGAGCGCAGCGGGAATCGCTACGTGATCGTGATCCACACCTAACAGCAATATCGGACAGGTTCCCCTCCTTTCATGCCTCTTTTTTTGACCTCGTCACATCGTTTGAGGGCGGTGTGTCAGGGCTGAGGGAAAGTGGGGGAATTTCGGGGATAAAGGAATGTTCTCATCTCTTCTCCTGGATGAGATAAATTGCTGTTTATGTTTCAGGTTAGTCTGACAGAAATAATGTAGTGGTGTTTATGTTTTGGATGGAGCTGCCTGGCAGCAGGAGCAGGCGCATGTCGGGGCAGGGAAGGCTGCGGGTAGAGGCACATCGATCCTTAATGCGCAGGACGTTACCGGAGGTCACGTCAGGACAACAGATACCTCCTGCTCAGGTTCTATTTGGCATGAAACAGTTCCTCTGTGAGGTTATAGAGTGTTTAATTACACAGCTACAGTTACTTACAGAGTGTTTAATGACATCACTACCTAACGATTATTTCTGTTTCTAACGTTAATCTTTTTATACTAATCTATTGACCATAATGGAGTAATGCAACAAGCCTAATGGTGCCTTTAATAAAGCACAGTCTGGGGGAGAACTCTGAGAACTGGGGCTGGAGTTCTGGGCAGCTTCTGCCTGTAGCTAGAAGCCCAGGCCCCCTCATTGCTGTAGTAGGACTGATGCAGGACCGAGGAACAGGGAGGAGATGGGAGGCGGTGGGGATTGCAAACCCTTTGTCATGGGAACGGAAGGTGAGGATGTGAATTTATAGGATGTTAGATTGGAAGAAGAAGGGGTTTCAGCCATGCTCCTCCCCCCAAGCTTAAGGTATAGCATAACTGCATTTAAAGTAGCCAGAACTGAATGAGGAGAAATGAGGTGGAGGAGAGTGAGCTGCATGACTCTTCATCTAATCTCCACAACGGTTTTATTTAAATTAGTTTGTCTTATAAAGTACCACAGCAGCGCTACAGAGCTAAATTAATAAATTAACTGGGTGCTCAAAAGTAGAGCTGGCGGTATGGCCTTAATGTAATATTACCACACTTCAAGAACTTTTCACAATGCACAACATATCAGAGTGTTTATTTTTAGTTAGAACATGTGCCACATTTAAAAATACCATCAGAAACTCTGTATCCACTTATTTGCATTCAATATTTTACACACCTCTGCACTAAACCTGATTAAACAGGACTGTTTCTAGTTTCTTTGTAATCAAACATGCAGTTGGAGAGTGTTTTTAACTCCTGACGATACCTATGATGTGCTTAGAAAAGCAGATTATGATGTGATTTATGACGATAATGATAAATATTGTCATATTGCCCACTCATACG
The DNA here is from genome assembly GCF_904425465.1 of Colossoma macropomum. Taxonomy (NCBI): domain Eukaryota; kingdom Metazoa; phylum Chordata; class Actinopteri; order Characiformes; family Serrasalmidae; genus Colossoma; species Colossoma macropomum. The sequence goes on from NW_023494790.1 coordinate 38,568,471, forward strand.
CAAAAGACATTCAAAATGTAAATGACCACTTTGGTGGGTGGGTGACGTTTCAGCATAAAAAAACTTTTAACCAAAAGTTACAGAAGTCTGGAGAGGCCATGAGCTGTTCCTATAATTTTCTGGATTTTTATCTTGAGATAACGAGTTAATTAGCTTGAGATCAAAAGATAATTAACTCGTTATCTCAAGATAACAACTTTTTTATCCTGAGATCACAGGATAACTAACACAATATCTCAAGATAACTTTTGCTATCTCGACATAACAACATAATTAACTTGTTATTTCAAGATAACGAGTTAATTATCTTGTGATCGCAAGAAAACAACTTTTGTTATCTTAAGATCACAAGATAATTAACTTATTATCTCAAGATAACAACTTTGTTATCCTGAGATCATAGGATAATCATTATCTCAAGATAACTTGTTATTGAGATAACAAGATAACTAACTCATTATTTCAAGATAACAAGATAATTAACTTGTTATCTCAAGATAACAATCCAGAAAACTATAGCTACCTCATGGCCTCACTGGCCTGTGGATACTGTAAGTCTGCCCTTGCAGTTGCAGTTAATACAACAAATAAAAATGCCTCCATCATTCAAAGTACCGCCTGCGCAACAGACCAATAGAAGCCATGTCTCCCTCAGTGCTTCCTGTGGACAGTGAATGTAGTGTTTGGAGGTAGAACTCCAGTCAGCTCTTCCAGTGAGTGAGCTCAGCTACTTTAAGGTCACTCACTGCTGACACAGCATAGTAAAGCACTGACCAATAGAATGGGACACTCTGGATCAGCTGCACATGATCCTAAGGTCTCCATGCCCAGTGCCAAGCGTGGGCTAGAGAGGCATTGGGCTGTGGAGCAGTGGAACTGTGTTCTCTGGAGTGATGGAGCTCCATCCAATACCTTTGGGATGAGTTGGAGTGATCCAGAACTGACCATCTGACATCAGTACCTGACCTCACTAATGCTCAATCAAATCCTCACAGCAATGTTCAACATCTAGTGTAGAGTCTTCCAGAAGAGTAGAGGCTGTTACTGCAGCACAGACCCAACATGTTAAATGTATAGCATAACTACATTTAAAGTAGCCAGAACTGAATGAGGAGAAACTAATCCATGAGGTGGAGGAGAGTGAGCTGCATGACCCTTCGTCTAATCTCCACAACGATAATGACCACAGTGAAGGTTTCAGTTATTAGTGCCATGTTTTTAATCTGCTGATATTGCCCGTTAATGTGTTACACAAGTGCATAGTTTGTATCTAGTTGAGTCTCTCGCTGTAGCCGATACGTCTGAAGATTGTTTACATTTTGTCTTGTCGAGAAGACCTGACGTTTCCAGCGTAAACATCCTGAAGTGGCGAGTTGCGACACTTTGTTTAGCAGAGTTTATGTGCAGCAGCACCAGATCTGAGCTGTTTTTCTGTGTGGAATGTCAATAAACTTTCTTGTTAATCAGTTTTTGTGTCAAAATTGTCTCAAGTTCGAATTAATATGAATAATGAAACTATGGTGTCGTCTCACTAATGCACTAGAACAGGTGAGATATCGGCTCTGGTGTGCTGCGGTCATAGGCATGAGGGTGAAGGTCAAGTAGATCAACACATCTCAAGAGTGTTACTGTGATTCTTGTCACCGTCTCTCCTGAATTATTGCCTAATTATAGAGCGTTTTTAAAATAAAAAAGCAGATCAAAAATGAAAACCAACATCACCGTCTAGCCCTAATAATCAGAGCACCAGGTAACACTCAGGAGAAGGAGCTGTGGTCTGCTGCACACAGTCGTGGCTTGGTCTTCTGCTCCTGAGTGCAGAAGTTCTCCAGCTAATTCTGCTCCCGTAGCCAAAACTCGCTAATGAATATTGAAATAGGCCCAGATGGAGTATAGAGTGAATCCAGCTCCTCTGCCTGCTGTTTCTTCCTGATGGGAGCCTGGATCAATGGCTGGAAAGGAAATGATCCACAGTGGGACAGTAGCTGTGGACGCCCACTTCCCATGAAAGAGCCTTCCTCTGCCCCCACCGTCTCCCACCATGGTCGCCTCATCTTACCCCTCGAACCCCACTCTCCTGGTGCTCCACAGGAACAGCACCAGACCAAAATAAATCCGCATCCTCTCCACTATCTCCTCCGCTGTCCCGCCTTTGGCAACCTCAGACGTTTCTTCAGTCCCCAAAACGTCGAAGCTCCAGCTCCAGCTCCGGCTCCCTGCTTCCAGGCGCTCCAGTGACCTCGCGGAGAGTCGGAATCCGAGGACAACGTGGTTCTCATTTGCTTTGAAGTGCGCCCCTCCTCCCTCTCCCCCTCTGTTTGTTAATTAGAACCATGGAGCACAATCAGTGCTGGTGAATGAAAAATGTGATAAACAGTTGAAGTGGGGAGGGGGGGGGGCAGGGGAACATCATGCACCCTCTCTGGCTGGGACCATGAGAAGTATTAGAGGTAAAGCAAGGACAGTTATGTTGTTGAAAGCTTGGGATGCATGCTGTCTCCCGGCACTGGTCAGAGTCCAAATTTAAAAGCTTATGCCTGTGGTCACTTCAGTTGCCTGAGCTGGAAGGAAGTCTAAGCCTCTTCTTTCTACCAGAGTCAGTGGGAATCTGGAGCTCGCAATTTGTTCCTTGATTGCAGAGTCAGGGGGCTTTCAGACAACCACATTTTAAAACAAAGCAGGACGGGCTCCTTCGGGAGCGGGTTAGTGCAATTAATTGAGAAACGGGTAAAACAGAAAGTGATCTGAAATGACATGAAAGACCAAGACTGTCACACAGAGAACTGTACAAAAGGGGGAGATCATCATTTATTTATTTAATTTCTAGTCAAAGCAGCCATTAAGTACAAGGTATTCATTTTTCAGCTCCTCAAAGAATCTGCAGACACACCTCCAAAGTTCAGTCTTAGAAGCTGGTTGATGATTTTCTGAAGTAATCAAACACATTCAGTGGTGTTGAGGTCTGGACTCTGGGGTGGTCAGTCCATCGTTCAGCTTCTTTGTTTGGTGTGTCCGTCTCCTTTTCTCAGTGAGGTTCTTCTTGATCAGCTACACATCCTTTCAGACCCACAGCGCTGAGTCGTCTTCTCACAGTGGAAGGATGGACAGAAACACCTGTGGATGTTTTCAGATCTGATCAGCTTGATTTTCTCCTCTCTCTCAGAGACGAAAGCTTTAAGTGCCGTTTATCTGATGGGGGCAGTTTTGGGGTCGACCAGCTCTTCTAGGTGGTTGTTAGGAGCCTCATTTTCTCTGTAGCTTTTAATCAGTTTTCTTCTTCCTTATGCAAACAGATTATCTCATATCTAATCTCCTCATATAATATCTCCTGGAAAATCAGTAATTTATACTTAATTGCTGTTCTGACTGTGTAATAATAAACAGTATAAAACGCTTACTCTCCTTCTGATTGTGGTAGAATAGAGTGCTGCACAGCTCTGCTTTAGTGAAAATGTTATTCCAGGTTTCTGTAATCAGTGTTTATCCCACCACCAACATGACTGAGAAGGCAAACTATGAAATCCAACGTTTCCACATCATTCACATTCACACAAAATCATTTATCTTGTGTAGAAAACAACAACTGCCTCTCATCTAACGTTAAACTATTAGCTCTAGCATTAGCTCATGAAGTGATTTTACCAGCAGTAGCTAAAAGATTTCACTTTGCTTTTGAATGACTGAGGCAGTTTATTGTTGAGTAACACATTCATGCTTATAAATGTACACTTTTAAAAAGATGGTTCTTCAAGGGTTCTTCAGTAAAGAAATGGAGATATGAAGTATAGAACCATGAACACTCAAAGAACCTTGAAGCGTTGTTTGCATCATGAAAGTTTCTTCACATAGATGGAAAATGTGCATGAATGTGCTATAGACGGTTCTGTGTAGAATCTTTTTGAAAGTTGAGTTTTATGTAGCACCCAAAAGGGTTCTTCTGTTGTTACAAGCTTGATTCCGTAACCATCGCAAAACCATTTCGGGTGCTATATAGAACCATTTTCATAAGGGTTCTACACAGAACCGTCTATAGCACGTACTCCATCAGTCTGAAGAACCATTTTGCAATGCAAAAATCTCCTTAATCCTGCAAAGGATTCTTTAAGTATTCATGATTCTGTATAGAACCATTTTCTTTACTAAAGAACCCTTGAAGCACCATCTTTTTAACAGTGTACTCTTCCCTCTGCTACATAATGTTCCTACTGAATTTTCAGTCCTGTTGGTCAGTTATTCAGACAGACGGCTGATGATGAAATCTTGCAGCAGTTCTCAAACTAAAATACTGATTCCCGTCCAGATGAACACATTTGGGCTCACTTTTTTGGCCGTAGCGCTTCATAGGTGAGCATCAACTTTTTATGCGAGATTAGTTGTATGTACACTGTGCATGTGCAGACATGTTGACTTTTGACAGCGCCAGCTATCTTCATTACCCTGGGTGTTCGACAACAGCCGAAATTAGCTTTACTCTTTTTAGCTTTACTCTTTATAAAAAATAGTTCCGGTCCTAAAATCTGATTGACTGAGCTGCATTCAAAACTGTTGAAAAATCCACGATATATACACACTGACCGTCTCACAGTAACTGAACTCTGTATCACTGCGCCACGGCACGAAAAAAACCCTTCTGCTGTTAATGAATAATCTTTGATTCTAGTGCTGCTCACATGGAGCACCGAGTGTGGTGATGAAGTAAGTGCCCATTGTTTGTTTAAGCTGAGGGGCTGACAACTTATATTCTTAACTAGAACCAGGCTGGTCAGCTAGCTAACAGGCTAAAAGAGCCAACAGCCTAAACAGCTCCATCATTAATATCACAGGATTTAATTATAGCACTTACAGCGTGATTCACTGTAAAACTGCAGTATAAAAGTCTAAAAACGTCACTTGAATGATTTACACAGTTCAAATGTCCGTGTTTCAGTCAGAAGTCGTGTCAAACCCAGGCTGAGTCCCAAACGGCTCTGTACTCCCTAAATAGTGTTCTAGCTATGAAAGCTTAGAAATTCTAGCTTCTGCAGCCAAACAGTGCATCATTTTTCGAGTGTGGATGAGTCTGAATCCTAAATCACAATTTTTTAGCTGTATTTTGCTCTGTTTGGCTGCAGGATCCAGTATTTAAACTCCTATATAGTGCACTATGTAGGAAGCAGAGAGCTGTTTGAGCTTTAGCCTCAATGCGAGAAGAGGGACGCCGTTAGCTTTATGCTAAGTAAGACTCGCGGTGGAAATTTAGTGAGCAAAGTGAAGGTTTATGGATTAAACATTGCTGTGTTATCAGATGTTCATTGATATACAACAAAAGATTTGAAAGTTGAAATGACTGCGGTTTACAGCGATGCACAACCAAACGGTTGCTTGGCCACAATATCATACTCTGAAGGAACTACATTTCTTGGTGGAATACTTGTTTATGTTGATTATTATTAAGATCAACTTGAATTATTTTCAGAACCACTTTCATGTTTGGTCATTTTATTAAAGCAATAAGCCACTTGAGGCCGCGAGTTACTGCGATTTTTCACAGGGGAGGGATTTCAGGCACTCTGCTTCACGTTGTGCTTTAATAGGCATCCTCAGTGTTGATCGGTCAGCTCTGGGTCACGTATGTCACTCTTTCTTGGGGACGTTCTGCAGAAAGGTTGCATGGTCTAAAAAGTTAACTGAGCAGGCTTTTCAGTCATGTTGCGCATTTCTCTGTAGACAACAGTGAAGGGAACTGCTTTAGAGAGGTAGAGCAGGCGTCCTCTGAGCGCCCCCTAGAGCGGGATGGCAAAGCCCGTCCTACTCGCCACCTTTGGCGATTCCTTCCAGGTTGCATTTGGCTTTGTTTAAGGAGGAATTATTAATGTAGCTTTGAGGAGCACTCAAAGGAAGTGTTAAATTTTACAAGGAGGTGACACTAGTTCAGCCTTCAGCATGGAGGGGAAACCGGGGGTCCGCAGGGCGGACGTGCCTCCAGCGCTTCGTCCTCAGAGAAACCAGTGACCTGAATGAGAGCCATATTTACTTTGGAGCGCTCGCAAAGGACTGCCGAGAGATAACGGATCTGCCTCTATTCCTGTAAATGAAGCGATGACGGAGGAAGAGGAGACCGTCCTTTATCCCACTGCCGTCCCACAAAGGAAAAAAATGATTATTTCCTCTTTTCTATTCTTTCTGTTTTCAAGCGTCTCCAAGATTACAGTGCCAAAAATCGTACCTTGGCAAGTAAAACGTCTTAAATATAGTCAATATAACTAATATTTCCCATTGAGACTGTTCTAAAGAAAAAAAGTTATTCTACTTGGTTTTAGATGCTTCTTACTGGTTTGAAAGGTAGTAACTTTTAAAATTTCTGCATAATTAAATAGTTAAGATGTAAACAAAGTCATTCGAAGGGGTTTGTGGTGAAATGCTCCATTCTGTGGAAAGTTACAGTGGTGGTGAGAGGAACCAGACATCTGAAGAGTTTTGAGTGCCTCATATTACACATCTTTAACCTCTGCCAAATACTGATGTGCATAATTAATGGTTAGGAAAAGTCCAGCTGACTCAGCCGTGGCTCTTATCATGGACTGTAATTATATTAATGACTAAATTTAGCCGCTAATCCACCTAGATAATCTCGGGCACCGACAGCTCTATTTTGTAATCTCTGTTTTGAGTCACTCTACTTTGTAAATTGATTCGTACGATATCCGCTTGGGTTACACAGCTCAACGTTAGAGACCTTTACATCACTGTACAGTATGAGAATGAGAATATGGGATTACGACTTGGTGACCTCAGACTGGTCTTGGATCCAAGTAGGAGTGTCCCTAAACCTCAACACTCATTAATAATACTGTGAATATACATGATTGGGCACATTGTAAATGCCCCATTTTACAGAGCAGATCAGAAACAAAAATCATTTAAAATAGTTCTGTCACTTGACTTCCCTCGCTCAGGTTTGAGTCCTAATCCTCTACACTCGCATCGGTGAAGCTTCAGTAACTACACTGATCAGGCATGACATTCTGACCACCTCCTTGTTTCTATGCTCATTGTCCATTTTATCAGCTCCACTTACTATATAGGTGCACTTTGTAGTTCTACAGTTACAGACTGTAGTCCATCTGTTTCTCTGATACTTTGTTAGCCCCCTTTTACCCTGTTCTTCAGTGGTCAGGACCCCCATGGACCCTCACAGAGCAGGTACTGTTTGGGTGGTGGATCATTCTCAGCACTGCAGTAACACTGACATGGTGGTAGAGTGTTAGTGTATGTTGCGCTGGTACGAGTGGATCAGACACAGCAGTTTTGGATGAGTCTCCTCTAATTTTTGTATAGAAATATCTCCATGAATGTTTATTAGGTTTCAGCAGCATGAAATTATGACGAATGTCGAGTTGGATTGACGTAAAAGCCGTGTGAATTCCGATCTGGCTGTTGAGACGATTACATTAAAATATGCAGAACATATTTACAGTACAGACCTTGTCAGTGAACTATGAGGGCAAAAAAACAAACAAAAAAAAACGTTCTTTAATCATAATTGAGGAAAAACATTCAATTAATCATGATATTGATTTATTGCCATATTGCCCAGCACTAATGTCAAGTATCTAAAGAACACGGCTCTCAGGCCTCTGCAAGCCATATTTTGTTATTGTCTTCTCATATAAATGTATTTTTCCTGTGTATGTGTGCGGATCCTGTGATGATGAGGGGTCATACGTGGTACATGGTACATGATTGCAGATTTGCTAATGTAAACAGATGCTTTGGCCTGGAAACCTAAATGCAGTGGAAATAAAAGTGTCCTTATTTCTCCCAACAGAATCCATGAGGCCAGGATAACGGCATTGACTTCTGTCCTTTGGAGGTGAGTGATAAGCTAAAAGCCAAGTTTGTACTGTGACCACAGTTTTCTGCTCCAACACACCTGAATCAATTCAGGTAATGACTCAGCTCTCTTTATGAGTCGAGTCAGGTAAGGCAGAGTAGGAAGAAGTGAAAACGTTCAGCCACTGGAAATGTTACAGTACGTCTGTGATGCAAGGACTTTAAGACAACACTGTGGAGGATGTTTTGAAGGTGTGAGTTGTATTTTTATTCCAAACAATGAAATGCGTCATGAATAGGTAATAGTTATTGTCATCGACCAAAGCATTATAATATAAAAATAGCAATACAATATGAACTAGCTGATATAGCCAAATACAATTGAAAGCGAACCGTTAGAAAAGGGGTTCAGTAAAAAGGGTAACGAAGGGCAGCGCTGCGGAAGGTAAAGCAGTGGAGTCAGTGCTAGAAATTCGCTCCCTTGTAAAAATGTTATTGTAAAAAGTTCAGGTTACAGCTTTCCAGAAGATGCTGTTTTAAAACAACAAAAAAATGCTGAATAGCAACCGAGGATACGTTGAGTTATTGGCAAACCACAATGTTTTACTGGAAATAAGTGTGTGTGAGAGAGATCAGCCCAGATTTGTGGTGCAACATGACTGATGGTTGGTTGTTGCAGGTGAGGCCGTGAGTCAGGAATAAACCTCAAAGAGTTTCATGCTAGTCACACTCAGGAGAGTAACTTTCATAACAACATAAAGCTCTCAGTGCTGTTTGACTTCTTTGGTGCTTTTTTATAAGCAAGTCCATATTAAGCCACTATGCAGAACATTGATCGGTTTCATGCGTAGATTCTGTTCACACTACGGGTGAAAGTGGTCCAAATCCGAATCTTTCTCTTTGTAAGGGACACATTTGTGTATGTGTGGCAGTGTGAGCGCTAAAACACACTGATGAGAGCAACGCACCTGGGTACTGTGCTCTTGCATGATACCCCCACCACTTTTTGGGTGAAAGGATCCCCTCTAATTTCACCGGCGATAAACAAATATTCCGAGGTCTTTGACAGTTTAGATTAGATGAGATTAGATTAGATTCAACTTTGTCATTGTGCAGAGTACAGGTACAGAGTTAGGTGCAGAAGGATGGTATATAGTGGCAAAAAAAATATAGATATGCAAGTATAAATATAATAGACATATATACAGAGTGAGTGGAGAGCATATAATGAGGTAGTATGTCCGGTGAGAGCAGCATATGTAAAAGATAAGTATGCAGAGCAAACTTGTACAGTATTGTTGGTGCAAATATGAATAATGCAGTAATATTAGGGTAATAATATTATTATTATACTATAATAGCATAAAATAAGAATATCCTACTGATTTATAGCTAGTAGGGTCCAATCGGCCCTCCAAGCAAACTATTATGTCATGTTGCCGATCAACGTTCAATCAGTGATGTTATACAGAATTAACGAAAGAAATGGGGCTGATGAGACTCCTTTCAGTCGGCATCCTTTAAAGCAGACGAACGACCCTGTCCAGTGGCTGGAGACGTCATATTTATGATTTGGTTCCCTATAGTTTTATTATCATCCTGTTAATGCAGCATTTAGACACGCTTTGAGGTTGGATCACTTCAGGGAGCGGACAGGTGAGGCCGTTTTACTCAGTACCCATTTCAACAAACCAGGGGAAAAGCCAGCTGCAGCCAGTGCTGGTTAGCTAGCAGTTACCTTAACCATTCAGAGTCAGAATCAGTTTTTTTATAGTGCAGCATCAACATGCGCTACTTTCACATTTAAATGATGTCCCTGGTGGTCTAGTGGCTAGGATTCGATTCCTGGTCAGGGAAGTTCTTTGTTTTGGGGGCAGTCGTGGGCTGGAGGTTAGGGAACCAGCCCTGTGACCAGAAGCTCGCCGGTTTGATCCCCTGAGCCGACAGTACGTGGCTGAAGTGCCCTTGAGCAAGACACCTAACCCCCAACTGCTCCCCGGGTGCTGTGGATAGGGCTGCCCACCGCTCCAGGCAAGTGTGCTCACTCCCCCTAGTGTGTGTGTTCACTAGTGTGTAAGTGGTGTTTCACTGCCTGGGTGGGTTAAAATGCGGAGGTGAAATTTACCCACTGTGGGACCAATAAGGGTCACTTAACTTCACTTATAACTGTTGACCTAAACATCACTAACTTACCTGTGATGAGGTGTTTTCCACAGACGTGCACGTATTGACTGGCCGGGTCTCACGGTTTACCATTTCATCCTCTGTCCTTTGCTCTTTGGTTGAAGTAAAATAAGTGTAAACAGTTGGTGCCGGCACTCTGACAAGGTTTGTTTTCCCTAAAAAAGGGGGCGTGGTCATTCAGACGACAGGGAAGTGACATAAGCTTGCTCTCATCCATTGAATCCACTCTTATTCATCAAGTTTTGCCCGCCCAGAACGATGTACAGATCACTGCTGTGCTGTAGGTAGAATTGATGTCCCAGCGCATGAACACGTCATTTACATATCTTTTGCAATGCCCCAGTTTGCATATAACTCATATGCATGTACACTATATTGCAGAAAGTATTCACTCACCCATCCAAATCATTGAATTCAGGTGTTCCAATCACTTCCATGGCCACAGGTGTATAAACCAAGCCCCTAGGCCTGCAGACTGCTTCTACAGACATTAGTGAAAGAATGGGTCGCTCTCAGGAGCTCAGTGAACTCCAGCGTGGTACCGTGATAGGAGGCCACCTGTGCAACAAGTCCAGTCGTGAAATTTCCTCACTACTAAATATTCCACAGTCAACTGTCAGTGGTATTATAACAAAGTGGAAGCGACTGGGAACGACAGCAACTCAGCCATGAAGTGGTCGGCCACGTAAAATGACAGAGCGGGGTCAGCGGATGCTGAGGCGCATAGTGCGCAGAGGTCGACTACTTTCTGCAGAGTCAATCGATACAGACCTCCAAACTTCATGTGGCCTTCAGATCAGCTCAAGAACAGCGTAGAGAGCTTCATGGAATGGGTTTCCATGGCCGAGCAGCTGCACCCAAGCCTTACATCACCGAGCGCAATGCAAAGCGTTGAATGCAGTGGTGTGTAAAGTGCCGCCACTGGAGACGTGTTCTCTGGAGTGACTAATCACGCGTCTCCGTCTGGCAATCTGATGGATGAGTCTGGGTTTGGTGGTTGCCAGGAGACGGTACTTGTCTGACTGCATTGTGCCAAGTGTAAAGTTTGGTGGAGGGGGGATTGTACTTAGTAAGCTGTACTTAGTAAGCTGTGTTTTGTATTTTTACTGTGTTAGTCGTAGAAATTAAAAATGGAAAAAATATAACTTATAATCTCAGCGTTTGTTCATATCAGTGTGCATGTAGAAAAGAAGTGCAACCACAATTTTGATTATATAGCTGCAAACAAGGCATTTTCAGGCTGTTAAAATATAACGCTTGAGTTTGCAGGCACTCCTACCAGACGTGAGATGAAAAAGATGAATAATAAAAAAACTGTGCACTCGTTTTATGATTTGACCTTAAACAGTGTTGGTGAATAAGGGCTCCGGTTTGGCCCACTTTCATAAGTGGAGCTGAAATCCCAAACATGGCAATCTGACCATCATATACACAAATCCCAGTTCCAGACTGAAGTCCATCTTTCGTTGCAGTTTATCAGCCCCCCTCTACCCCATTCATCACTGGAAAGAGACCACCACAGGACCACCACTGACCAGATGATATTTGGGTGGTGGACCATTCTCAGCACAGCAGTGACAGGGTGGTCAGAGTGGTTAATGACAGCGTGAACTCTGATGAGCAGATCAGGAGGCGGATTCACAAAAGTGTCTTAAGAAAGAAAATCTTCTTAAATGTGTGTGTTTTTCTTCATTCTTAAGAAAAAAGTTATGACAAATTGTTATTCTTCAAAGAACTTCTTAAGATTTCTCTCTTTTTTTTTCTTAACTATTTTCTTAAGAATAGTTCTAAGAACAAGTGGTGTTCATGAAAACTACATAACACAAAAATTAGATAATAAAAAATTCAAAATGTATCTTGCTTTGTTTATGATAAGCTGTAAAATGCAACATGAGCAGAAATAACAATGAAGATCTTAAGAGAATATTTGAGAAAGTTTTTTTTGTTTGTGTTTGTTTTTTTTTGAGAATTGCATTTACGGACATTCTGATGAACATCTTATTGTTTGTCTTAAGAACCTTTAAGTTTTTTTTCTTAAGAAAGCTTTTGAGAATCTGGCCCAGATCCACCTGAGGGTCGTCTGAACACGACCTTCAGTGAAAGCTCTGACAGATAACTGATCTGGCCTTTTAGTACACTTTAGTACACTAACCTGGTTAGTGTCACAAATTTGATAGTGACCTAGAAATAGTGCAACATCTCTTCTTCTTTTTACTCCCCATAACTTTTCCATGTCTTAAATTTGTTGAAATTAGTTTATTTTCAGATTTAAATGAAATAAATCCCAGATTGTCAGTGTGGTCTCAGTCTTTTGGGCCCCATTGTATAAAAAGACAAATTAATATGAGTATTTTGAGTGGTGTGTTTCATGGATCTGGTATAATTATGCTCCCTTTTGTGTTTTTTACTGTTTATCGCTGATGAGTTACACCAAAATCACACCGAGTATCTTTTTGCCACTCGTCCTGTCTAGTCTTCCAGTGTGGACAGTGTCCTGAATGATGATGCTGCTGCTGCATAAACTCACACTATCTAATTAACCGTTGCTCCGCCTGTTTTTCCCCGTTTTGTATTCTAATATTTTATTCTAACACTGTTTGCTATCCGGTGTGGTCCAGAGGAGGATGGGTTCCACTTTTGAGTCTTGGTTCCTCTCAGTGGTTCTTCCTCTTTGCTCTTAGGGAGTTTTTCCTTGCCACTGTCTCCATTAACGACGTTCATGGGGGCTCGGACCCGGATTTTTCTGTAAAACTGCTTTGTGACAACACCTGTGCTATATATATCAAAGCGCTATATAATAAACTTTGACTTGACTTGAAGTTCCTTAAACTGTAAAAATGGCTCGTCAGATCATCCTAGAAAATTACTTCATGTAGTAACAAGCAATTGAACTTCAGAATTCAACTCAAAATCAACTTTGATCTAAAGAATCGCTCATTCTAATTATTTATTTAGGTTGAATAAAACTAGTTAATTTACTTGTTACCACATGAAGTATTTTTTAGGTTGATCTGACGAGACTTTTTTTTACAGTGGATATAAACAAGCAGGAATTTTGCAGATTCAGATGAATGTGCAGGACCTCAGTATCGGCCCATGTTACCGGCTAACTGATATACTGGTCAGGCCTCATAGTAAACCCCCCACTCACCCCCCCCCGCCCCTCCCAGTGCTGCTGTCCTATGCAGCCTGTAATTGTTTGCCTGTGTAGGCTCGGACTCTCTCCCTGACCCTCCTTAATCACCTCTTTTGAATTCCCAGAAAGCATCAGCAGTGCGTTCTTAAGCCTGACAGTAGGGCGCTCTTCAGTGCCATAGGAATTAATCTGGAGAGATATCTAAAAGATTTTCCTCTCTTTTTTCGTCCTCCCCCTCTTTTTCCCGAACACAACTGTTTGTTGTTCATCGCTAAGTTTTCGTTTGATCTCCGTGAGAGACCGCAAAGCCTATGGGTTTTTACCCAGCATTCACACAAGAGCTGAGCTCTTTTTTCATCTTTTTTTTTGAAGAGAAATTAGGAATAAGAGCACGTATCGTGTTAGATCAGTTCACGTTAGCTGAATTTCACCTCTGAAACAGTGTTTCCCCACCTTACTGGGCACCACCTGGGTGTTCCTATAGCACCAAAGCAGGACGACTGACCCAAACCTGTACTGTCTTCTTTCTCTTTCACAGTGAGGACAAAGGGGGGTGGGGGAGAAAGAATCCCACCGCGTTGTTTATTGAAGCTGTAGGTCAGGCTACCATGTTATTGTAGATACACTGTCACCAAATACGTACAGTTAGAGCTGTTTTTAGGAAATATCTTATTGTTTGAGAGTAAAATGTCAAATCTTGTATTATAACAATTATGTACACTGTTCAAAAAGATGGATCTTCCAAGGTTCTTTAATAAAGACAGTCCTTCTAAATAGAACCATGAACACTCAAAGAACCATTTGCATGATTAAATAGTTCCTTTCAAGGTGAAATGGTTCTTCAGATGATAGGAATGTGTTGTATATGGGTCTGTATTGAATGTTTTTTGAAAATAATTCTATATATCAAAAGGGGTTCTGGTATTTTTACAATTCCAGGTGTGCACTCCCACAGACTCCCACTGGACCCACTGGACCTGTAGGACCATATATTGGGGCGCAGGACTTTAAATTAATGAACAGTAATAAAGTAGAACAATCACTAATCATATATGAACAGCACAAAATGATAACAGTAAAACAGTTAAAATGAAGGTGTTCTAAAGAGCTGTGAAACAGACGATCACGTAAACAACACGCAAATTCTCGTAGCTCACAGAAATGGTGGAGCCTTCGGTCTGACACCAAAAATACCCTCTGTGGTTTAATTCCTGCTCTGCATTTAAATGGTTATTAAACAGTGTTTGGTGAAGTTACTCACAGTGAGCCTGATGACCACAACTGACCTGTAATTTCAGCAGAGGATAATGAGTTTGTGAATGAATGGTGTTGATTATTGAATGTCGGTTTGCCTTGATGGAAATGCGCAGGTGGGAGCGGGACAAAATATTTCGGTTGTGGGCAGGAGCAGGACAAAACGCTTTGGTTGTGGGCAGGAGCAGGACAAAACGCTTTGGTTGTGGGCAGGAGCAGGACAAAACGCTTTGGTTGTGGGCAGGAGCAGGACAAAACGCTTTGGTTGTGGGCAGGAGCAGGACAAATGATCCCGATTTTCTGCAGGAGTGGGAATAATGGCACAGACCTCTAATTATGATGTCAGTAAGATGTCATGGTTCTATATAGAACCTTTGTCTTTACTAAAGAACCCTTGAAGAACCATCTTTAAGAATGCTTAACTGTAGGGTTGCACAGTTTATAAAGGATGCTATTAGATTGCTATTGCAGTATATTAGAACTACATTGGAGAACCTTTAATGTGATGTGGTTAAAGATTGGTCTGCATTATTTTTGACACAAACGGATCATGTTAACACCTCGATTGATCAGGATGCTCATCACATAATAAAAACTTCTGATTTGTAAGAGTTGCGTATTGCTGCCTTCTGCAATATCAGTATTGCGAAGGCCAATATTGCCATAACAACTAACAACAATAAATATTGTGCAGTCTTACTATTTTTACTCTCCAATTTAGTTGTCCAGTTTCCCCCATTAGCTAGTTCTCCTCCTAACACATGATGCTACATGATGCTGGGAGGGTGAAAGCTGGCATGTTCTCTCTCTGCTGAGGAACTCAGCTACTGCAGCTTTGCTAACTTGTAACACATTGAAAATACACCATCTGTGCACATTAGGACAGTGCGGCCTCCACAGCCTATTTCACGAGGCAATTTAAAAAATCAACGCATTAATGTTTATATTTCGCAATTTTATTTTGTCAAACAGAGTAAGTTCAGCATATTCAGACTTTGGTTCCACAGATGTTGCCTTTTTTTGCTTCCATTTTGCTAGCCTACATGTCTCCACCTGTATTGGGGAAGCAGTTGTGATTTTGTGTTTATAAATGGGCTAAAATCTCACGTCTATTCCTGGTGGGAATCTGCCAAGGTGGAATGTTTAAAGTGACCAGCGACTTTGTGTCCAAGAGTCAGAAACACTTCTCTGTGTGAGCAGAGCCTCCTTCACTGCCAGCTTGAGCCGTTTGTCCATTATCAGCTACACTAAACCTACGTCACATGGTATTAACTGGTATTGGATGTTGGTGTCGGTGTATTTTTATCGGTATAAATCAAATATCGTGGTGTTGGGCTGATACCTGATACCAGTGTCTATATCAGTGCATCCCTACTATTAGCACTATTGTGAACCCACACCAGCAGGATCTAACCAACACGCCAGTTTACAGTAACTTTTAAAACCCATTTATTACCAAAATATATTGAGTTACTCAATGTTGTTCATGTGGTTTCCATTAAAGATCTTCCTTAAATCAGTTAACGTTAAAAGCATGTAAGTTAAAGAGCGTATAAAGTGCATCTGCAGGACTGCATTTGAGTTTTACTGTTGATTTGCTGGTCAGACTGTTCGATCATGTCAGTGCTGACCGATGCAGAAGCATTTTTAGTCACTGTTTATCATTTTCATCACCATTAAAATGGCTTAACTGATGTGCCTTTGACTCTGTTGTAGACCTGTTTTTTCAAGCCGGCCTCTTTCCTACACTACTCACACTGAAACCTCTACAGAAATATTCAATTTGTTGCAGATGAGCTCTTATTTGTTTCTTTATGATTAGATTGGGCTTAGCAGTGTTATGCCAATCTTGTCTTCAAGCTCTCTCTGCTTAAAACCAGTTTTGAAAAAATAAAATAAAATACAGGCCCATTTCTAAACAAAGCCTGATCTGTTTATCTGTCAGATTTATCTTGTATGAGACACACATTATGAGGGAAAGTTGAAAGCTTGAACGCCAGCTCCTGAAAACAAACAGGGTGCAGTGATACGAAGCAGAGATACGGCACATTATACGCTATACTGTGTTTATCTGAGTGTTCGCAGAAGGAAGGCCTGACGTTTGTTTCATCATAATTCTGGCCGGGGCGTCCGTGTTGTGAGTGATAGCGGATTCGACCTGCCAATCCTGGAAGAAGTTTGAAAGGCTAACGTGCAATTACATAGTCGTTTAGCGTGAAAACGCAATGATTAATGGCAGCTTTCGCAGAAAAAGAGTTACGAGTGTTCCCGTCGCTAAGAGACGGATAAACGGTGAGGGTCTCTGTGTGGCCAGGGGAGGAGATAAGGCCGAGGAGAATCCCTCAGCACCGACGTACCACACAGAAGATAACACCTCAGCTTTCTCACAGACCCAGCCTGCCCTGCTATGCTGTTTTTCGTGTTGCCATGGAAGATGCCGTTAAGCGAGGGGTGAGAAACGTCTCCCTGCTCGCTGCTTTTTCAGAATAAAGTGTGTATTTGTGCAGCTCTTGAAAACACAAATGGATCTGCTGGAGGTCGTTGTGGTCAGGAATGCCTGGAATGCATCTCGGCACCCAAGAAGTGCTGTTTTCCTTAAGCCCGAGAACATCTCCTACTGAGTTACTGAAACAGAGACTGCACTTATCACTCGACAAAAGTCAACAGAATTCGATTTCCAGGATTAACACGCGAGCATCGTGAGGCAAACTTGAACAATGCCGCTTGGCTGGATCCTGTGTCCACATTCTGGCTTCCCAGTAAAACACAGAGCTTCAAATCCCTTCAGCAACTCAGACGCGGCTTAAAAACCCTCTGATGTGTGACCTCTAAGAATAGACACAGTCAGCCTCAACCTTTATTATTACGGATTTTCTCCTCTTCTTGCAAAACACATTCGATACTGAGTAGGACTTGGACCACTTATCTAGAATGGATAATAATAGATTGATTTCCATTTTGAATGTATGAGTGTTCTGCACTCCAATCCATGATTATGAAACCCCAGTCCTGGTTTTATTTCATTTAACACACTGCAACATTTGCTCTGATGCACTTTTACAAAACATTGAAGACAAATTGATAGTCTTGGGAGGCCAGATGTGATCTGGTAATGAAGAACACATTTGAGGACAACTTGTTAAACTTTTGCTGCTGGATTGCAGCAAAATCCACCACTAAAAAGGGTTCACTCCTCTAAAACCCCTGGGTTTGACATTAACGATTGCCTAATTGCCCGGGGCAATAAAATGCTAATTCAGGACAGCAGGAATGAAAACACTGTTCCAGTCAGATAAGCTGACATGTTGATGTTTTCTTGGACAACCGATTTGTTGAACAACATACTTGATATTGTTTTCATTCACTTCCATGTCCAAACACACCTTCCCCATGTGGAAGCTGTCTAATCCGGATGCATTGAGTTCAATTTAGCCAATCACTTTGTTTGCTGGTTATCATTTGTGACCTATTTGTCTTACAAAATGCGGATGAAGTGGAAGAGTGCGGCAAAGTGATCCAGCAAGTTTGGGAACAAGTGTTGAACCCTGAACCTGCCCCTAAATTCCTCTAGTCCATGTACTTTTAATGCCTGGAGAAATCAATAATACAAGCCAAACAAGCTAGCCAGAGAAACGCTGTCGTTAGCTAACAGGACCGTCTTTCTTTGTAAAAGTCTGTTTATTTTACTGCATGTAATCTGTTTTGCTCAGACATGCCTCACTTCTACATGCTTAACTGGAGATTTCTGGGAATGTTTTAGCTGTGCTAACTTACAGTACATTTATGTGCCAACAAGAGGCCAGCTGTCAATTGGCCAATGTTGACAAGCGCACCAGCGCCCCCTACTGTGAGCTCCGCATTTACGAGGCTTGGATCAGTTCCGAAATTTCACTTTCAGTGTTTCCACCCAAAATTTCTCATCATTGTCCCCAGACATCCTCATGAAAGATCACGTCAAGCTTTGTGAAGAAGTACTAATGAAAAGGAAGAAGAAAGTCTTTCAACAAGTAGTTTTTCTTTTAGCCAGTGCAACTCAAAGATGCTGGTGTACTGTATAACAGCCCATTCTGCTAAACAAGCTCATCACAAACTACAGGAGCAAACATAAACTCTGATGTGAAAGATGCCATCAGTGTTAATGTGTAGTATTGTCTGGTGTTAAAAGGTTGTGGGCTTCGTTGGCCCCTCTTGCGTCCAAGATGTTGTATCTTCATTTTTTTCTTACATCAATTGAACAAAACAGCTGTCCTTAACATTGTCTGAAGATTTCATAATGAATGGACCAATAGAAATGCTCCAAATCCCTCACAGTAACATATTGTCATATAAGATCAACTTATATTATGAGTTATAAGGATGTTTTCGCCTCCTCCTGTAAAATTACAGTTTTGGGGTACATGTGTTTTTTTTACAGGGATGATACTGTAAAATAGTGGTTTTAAATAATTAGGATGCTGTTACTTACTGATCATTTTTATTGATCCAATTAATTGACTTTGAAATTGTTCATGGTTTTATCTGATCATTCACTTAGAAATGGAACAATATCACTTTTTCCTTTCTGATACTTAAGCGTCATCTGAAACTGAGCCGATTTTTTCTTTAGGAACTAGCAGGCTTTACAGTGAGCTACTTTGGACTGAAACACTTCACTTAAAAAGCAGGCTGTCAAGCTCAAACACTCAAAAACCTTACAGGAACTAAACTAACAACATGGCACATACAAAAGTTGAAAAAGTCTAGATAAGATTCTTACCCAATCTGGGGTTTTCTGCTGATGCTGGGACTCGTGTCAGAGGCAGCTCTATCTCTGTTCATGCATGTGTTAGAGGCAGCGTGGTTGGAACCAAATCATCTGGTAAAATCAATCAAGGGGAACATGAGTAGGAGAACATGTTTGAGTTACCACAAGAAAAGCCTGGCGCTGGCTGAGTTTGCCCATGATGGCCACAAAGCTATCAGAAAGCCTAGCAACACACACAAACATGGTGGCCAAGCGGAGCGGACGCAAGAAAAATATACACACATGTAGAGTTTGGCTGCTCGGCTGGCGGCGGGGTGATTACGGGGGAGGAGCGGTCTGACTCGGGGGGGTGAATCAGAGTGAGATACACTGCTGTAGATATGAATACTGTCATATTATGGATTCTACCATATTGATATGTCCAAAAGTCTGTGGACTCCAGAGCTTCTTCTGAAATGAAGGTGTTAATAGTGAGTCTGTGCTGCAGTAACAGCCTCTACTCTTCTGGAAAGGCTTCTAGATGTTGAACATTGCTGTGAGGATTTGATTGAGCATTAGTGAGGTCAGGTACTGATGTTGGATGGTCAGTTCTGGGTCACTCCAACTCATCCCAAAGGTATTGGATGGAGCTCCATCACTCCAGAGAACACAGTTCCACTGCTCCACAGCCCAATGCTGGGGGGCTTTATGCCCCTCTAGCCACGCTTGGCACTGGGGAGCACGGAGACCTTAGATAATGATAGAAATTATGAGTTAGGCTGTGTCCCAATTCAGTGGCTGCATCCTTCGAAGGATGTGGTCTACACAGGTTTGTACCTACAAAGGCTGGACCGAAAAGAGATGGTCTGCTCTATGTTGGATTTCCTGTTTGCGTCACAGCACTGCTGTTCCTGCAGTTACAGGATGATCCACCCGTTGGGTCCTTTGTTGCCATGGAAATGAAGGACACATTTCTCGGCCGCGTATGAAGGAGCCTTCAAAATGGGACGGCCTAGTCGCGCCGCTGTGACGCAATCGGCCTTCAAATGCAGCCTCTGAAGGATGCAGCCCCTGGATTGGGACACAGCTTTATTGTCTGTATAGAAAATCATCAAAATAGAGTAAATAGAATAAGAACTGTACAGAGAGAGAGAGAGAGAGAGAGAGAGAGAGAGAGAGAGGAAGGTGCAGAAGGATTAAAGAGCAGGAGGGAGAACAAGAGAGCAGAATGAAATGAGAGTGGAAGGAAGAGTTGAAAAGAGTTTGGCAGCTTCTTCAGCCCCCAGTCTCTGCTCTTGTAAACCACTTCTTAAGTATCTCAATATGTCCACCATGTCAGTGGCCAGCGGTATTAATGTGGTCCCTGCTGGCCTTAAATTACTCTCTCCCTCCCTCTCTCTCTCTCTCTCTCTTTCTCTCTCTCTCTCTCTCTCTCTCTCTCATTGGACAGAATCAGATTCATCTGTTTGAGCTCTCTGCATGTGCTTCAGTTTATCCCACCAATCAGAGCGCAGCATTCTGATCATTACAGAGGCTCCAAACTTATTCACCCAGACAGATGGATACCAGGGAGGCCATTGTATATAGGCCTGATATTCGAGTTTGTAAGCTGTTATTTGGAAAGTATTTTAAAAAGTATCTCTCCCCTCTAAACCAGACCAACATAGGGCTCTTACTGTGACTGTACTGCATTAACCCCAAACCGCTAATACATTGTAGATCACATTTACTCTGAGAGACGAGTCAGTCTAACGTCTTTTATGTAAACAGATAAATCTGATTGCCATAGATAATGCTATTATCCTAGCCACTTTGTATTTTTATCTGGAAACAGTAAATTTATGCCAAATTGGC
Source organism: Colossoma macropomum (assembly GCF_904425465.1). Classification (NCBI taxonomy): domain Eukaryota; kingdom Metazoa; phylum Chordata; class Actinopteri; order Characiformes; family Serrasalmidae; genus Colossoma; species Colossoma macropomum. The sequence continues at coordinate 38,589,434 of NW_023494790.1, forward strand.
TTTAGGTATCTGATAGTAACCCTAATGTATTCAGTAAATGATGCTAAAAATTTTATTCTGTTGAATCTACATGAGTAGAGTAAAATGGTATTGAATTTGATGTTTTTCCTTAATTTTTCTGTGAGCAGCTTCAGTAGCCTTTAGATGGCTGCAGTAGTCTTTAGACTGTGAGTGGTAGCCTTTAGATGGCTGCAGTAGTCTTTAGACTATGTGCTGTAGCCTTTAGATGGCTGCAGTAGTCTTTAGACTGTGAGTGGTAGCCTTTAGATGGCTGCAGTAGTCTTTAGACTATGTGCTGTAGCCTTTAGATGGCTGCAGTAGTCTTTAGACAGTTTATGGAAACCTTAAGATGGCTGCAGTAGTCTTTGGATGTCTACAGTAGTTTTTACATGGTGTGCAGTAGTCTTTAGACTGTGAGTGGTAGCCTTTTGATGGCTGCAGTAGTCTGTGGATGGTGTGCAGTAGCCTTTAGATGGCTGGAGTGGTCTAGACTGTGAGTGGTAGCCTTTAGATGGTTGTAGTAGTCTTGAGACGGTGTGCGATATCCTTAAGATGGATGCAGTAGTCTTTGGATAGCACAGTAGTCTTTAGATGGTGTGCAGTAGCCCTTAGACATCTGCAGTAGTCTTTAGACAGTGTGCAGTAGCTTTAAGACGGTGTGAAATAGCTTTTAGATGGTGTGCAGCACTCTTTAGACAGCTGCAGTAGTCTTTAGACTGTGCGCGGTAGCCTTTACACTCCTATTTTGTTTTTCACAGCTCATGTTTCTTAAGTATAGGAATGTGCAGTGTAACATTTAGATCTTACATCTTTCCACTTAAGTATTTTGGAAATTGAAAAAGGCTCATTATTGTTTGGTTAAATTTTCTACACACATTTTTAAGCCGCTTATAGTCATAGTGGGGTGCTGGAGCCTATCCCAGCCGTCATTGATCAGAAGGCAGGATACACCCTGGACAGGTCACCAGTCAATCACAGGGCTGTTTGAGTAAAACTTTTATATTTTGACATTTTAAGACTGATCTTTAACGCATATTAAAACAGTCATAGGTTACTGTATTATATAATGAATAACAGCCCTGATAATTATATATAACAGTGCAGAAACACTGATGCTCAGTGTTGTGCATGTGAACAGACGGGAAGAGGACTTCATCTGCTGTAAGATCCACATATGACACAGGCTCAAAGACATGTTGTTCAAGGCTTATCCATTAATTAGTGTCCACACATGGCTGGTAGGGTATTGAAGTGGGCTGTTTGGGGGGAGTGGAGGGGCTCTGCCAGGGGCATGTGGTGAAATTTTCAGCTGGCCAAGCTGCTCTGCCAGTCCACATCTGCAGCGCCTCATGCTTTGGTCAAAATGTGCTTTTTTCTCCTCCAGGAAAAAGGCAGAGGGAATGTCTGTGTGTGGAGGAAGGCATTCCGCCATCCAGGTGGAGTGTTCAGACTGTTTAAGGGTGTTTATGACCTTGAAAACGAAGTCATTTTGCTGTCAGGACTCTTCAGTTTTACTGAGGAAACATTTCTTTCTTGTTTTTTGGTCACAACGAAATTGGACATTTCAGCAGGAATGTACTGGAGGGGTGAAAAAATGATGATGAAAGCCAGAGTTTCTCTGAAGGCTTTGCTCATATGTGCACTATCTTCCATTGTGAGCCTCCTGAAGGAGCAGCTGTAGAAAACAACTTAAAGAAATAGTTCAGGACAGTGTCCAGTTTTGATGCAGTCGATCAGCCAAGACGTGTTTGGTGTGTTTTTTAGTTTAAATTTGCTTTAAACTGTGTTCCACCATTTTTTGGTATAATTCAATGATGTAATCAGAGTCGCTCAGAGTGGTTTGGTGTGAAACGCTCTGTTCTAGAGCAGCTTACCAAGTCAGAATTGTTCACAGTGGTGGTGATAGGAACCAGACGTCTGAAGAGGTAGCATGATATAATAACAGGCCCCATTTTTTTACCATTTGAATAAGAAGCTGTTTACCTGACATACAAGTAATAAAAGTAAATATTTTTCATAAATGTGTTCTGTTTAAGTGCAGTAAGTGTATGTCTTAGTAAATACATTTTCACACCTTTATAATCAGAATCAATTTATTGATTATTAATGGTTAAAAAGTTTACAGTAACCACTTAGAAATGTTTAACTAAGCATAAAGGAGAGGTTTATACATGCAAAGTAGCAGACAGTAAATAACTACTGTATCATTTTTAAAAAATATAATTAACATAAGTATTAAGTTTTCATGCAACTGTATAAATGTTAAACATTTTAATTAATAAAAAGTTATGAGTATAAAATAACTAAGTCATTACTAACAAACTATAATTAATGTATACAATTCAGAATAATTACTGATAAAGTGAACTGTTAATACGATGTATTAATGCATATATGACTATTAACACTCAGGGATGTTATAGAGATTAATGCCTCCCTCACAGAGAGTTGTTACATGAAATGGTTATAGTCCCCAAAGAAAACTTATTATTTCAGATTTTCCACTATTTTCCATCATCAACATTCCATATAAACTCAGAAGACTCGTGTAGGTTCACTGGTGGTTCTGGATAGTAAATAAAATGTCTATATTTGTGTTGTCGTCATGGCGACCCCTGGTTCCTATCACCACCACTACTGTGAAGACAGTCAAACCACTCTGAGTGATTTCGTATCTCAACCACTGAGAACTTTTGAAAAATCAGTTGAACTTCTCTCTAATAGTGTGGTTTCTCACACTGTTATCCACAGCAGCGAGGCTTAGAGCGACCACGCTCTCCTGCACGTGTCCTGAAACCTTCTGGAAGGCTGAAACTAGAGAGCAGCGGCTCTTCAGTGTGTGGAATTCGTTTTAGTCTTTGTGCTGGCGCTTAAAGCTTGGCACGGGCGCCGGCCTCCACTTCAGTGCCCTGCAGAAGTGCTCGCTCTTGCGTAAAAGCTTCAGGGGAAGGAGAGCGAGACGGAGAGAAAGAGAACATGAGTGACCTTCTCTTGGATGGAAGTGGAGCATGCACTGTAAGGGGACGAGGTGGGGCGAGCCTGAGACTACGCTCTTAAAAGGATGGTTCTTCAAGAGTTATTTAGCAAAGGGAATGGTTCTGTTTAGAACCGTAAGTTCTGTATGGAGCCATTTCATCCTTAAAGCGTTCTTTGCATGGTGAAATGGTTCTTCAGATTGATGGAGAGTGTGCTGTATATGGTTCTGTATAACACAACAATGTTGTGCTTGTTACAGTGTCAAGCTTGTATCAATATAGGAACCTTTTTAGGTGCATATAAAGAACCATTTTCAAATAGTTTCTATACAACACACTTTCCATCAATCTGAAGAACGACTTCATCATGCAAAGAACTATTCTGCATGAAATGGTTCTAAACAGAATCATTTTCTTTACTAAAGAACCCTTGAATAATCATTTGTCAGAGTGTAAAAACAAAACGATACTGGGGAAAAACATTACATTGCGATATTTTAGATTTGGAAAGAAGTCAAAAATCTACCCAGATAAACAGTTTCTAAACTGAAGCAAAGAGAACCACAGCAGTGCTGCTGGAGTTTTTAAACCCCTCAGTGTCGCTGCTGGACTGAGAACCAAAAACGTCCAGCCAACAGCGTCCTGCGGGCAGCGTCCTGTGACCACTGATGAAGGACTAGAGGATGACCAATACAAACTGTGCAGCAGCAGATGAGCTATCGTCTCTGACTTTACATCTACAAGGTGGACTGACAAGGTAGGAATGTCTAATAGAGTGGACGGTGAATGGACACAGTGTTTAAAAACTCCAGCAGCACTGCTGTGTCTGATCCGCTCGTACCAGCACAACACACACTAACACACCCCCACCACGTCAGTGTTACTGCAGTGCTGAGAATGACCCATCACCTCAGGTTGAATTTCTGTGCTGTAATCAAGCTGACCAGTTAGAGCTTGTTGCCATGGTTGCAGTCCAACTAAATGTGAAACATGATGGTGGCAGAACAGCATGACAAGCAACATGCTCACTAAAATACACAGAGATTAAAGAAAATATGCAGTGGATCAGAGCTGGAGTACCTCGGTAAAGCATAGTGACTGTTTATAGTCGCTTATTTGTTTGTTTGTTTGTTATTTTGTATATGTAGGTGTTTCCCAGCCTGTTTATACCCGGAAAGAACTGCAAACTGTTAAAAAAAAACGCTTCGGACTTGTTGTGAAGGTTCATTAAAAATGTATCTGTAATTAATGTATAAGGGCCTTTATACCTTTCTTGGATCATTTGAATGTTCCTCCTCACTCATACACCAAAAGAACATCTGCAGTTAATCAGAGAATGTTCAGGTTGATTAAAGGGCTCATTTGAATACTGCAATATCAGTAATAGATGACAATAAAGATTAACGAGTGGTACATTGTGCAGCCCTAATAGATGTTATAGTTGGAAAAACACCAAACTGTGAGACTGTTGGAGAAACTCCCTCAGAGTCCCAGCAGGCAACTGTAGATTCTTCCACGAAATGTCAGAGAATCCAGCTGAAGACGAAAACCAGACGTGAAGCAGAAACACCTCGAAGACCTCACGTGTAGCATATTACCTCCCAGCAGAACAGCATCAATAGAGATACATCTCCATCGCAACGTGAGAAAAACAAGCTTCTGATGGACGTTCTGCTGCAGAATTACTGCCGTTAGCTCGGAATAGGAGTTCAAGGACAGTAAACCTCTTCACACCCTTTGCATTACACCATGAAACGAGTCTCTGGTGGGGTGGGATTGTGTAATTGTACCTTGGATTAAGACCTTGAGAGGAGATAAGTGCAGGCCTCTCTGCTGTTCCTGAAGTTCCGGGTTAGGGGGACGCGAGTTGGCCGTTCAAACCGCCTCAGCGTCCCGGAGTAAATCCCAGAGAGGCCGGGCTCAGGCTGAGATCCTGACTTCAACTCGTTCTACAGTCTACATGTATGAAGGCCTTTTTTCGCCCAGTAACTGGTCACTTGCTGTGAAGACACCTCACCTGAACTTAAGTTGACCTTTTCCATCTTTTTAATTAAGCAAGAAAGAAATCTCTGCAAAGGTTTTATTAGCATCATTCATGTGTTCATCCTTTGGTGCATTTATCTCCAGCCTTGAGCTTCATGTTCATAGTGTCCTGCTTTCATAAACAATAATGACACTTTTCTTTCCAAACGACTGTTAAAAGGTAAGTTAAAGATGTGAACAGAGTGACTCAGAGTGGTTTGGTGTGAAATGGTTCAGATCTCCTTACAGTGGTGGTGATAGGAACCAGCACCCCTTCTATGGATGGTTCTAGTAAAGATTTGTGTGAATGAGATGTGCTGGCGTGAAGCACCTTTTTTAAAAATAAAGAACCCATTTTAGAACCTTTATTTAGGACGAGTTTTCATAATATAATTCATTGGTTGAGTTGTAAATAAAACAAATCTGCACGTGTCTTCTGAGTTTTTATGTGTAACGCTGATGATGGTAAAAGCGATGCGCTGTCTTTGGGGACTACTTTGCCTCACAACGCAAAATATTGATTTTAAAATTTTGTTTAAGACCAAAATCTTTCAAAAACTATCTTAAAGCAGTGTCTCAGTCATCAGGCAGTGAATTGATAACCATTTCATGTAGGAACTTTCTGTGAGGGAGCTTTTAGACGTGGACGTCTGGTTCCTATCACCACCACTGTGAACAGTTCTCTTCCTCTAGAACGGAGCGTTTCACACCAAACCACTCTGAACTGCTCTATTTACATCTTAACCAATTAATTATGTGGACGTTTTGGTGGCGTTTCCAGTTTAAAAGCACTCATTTGGCCTAAAGTTGTTTTTTAATTGCTGACATCGCAACAAGGAGACAAAATGGGCGTGGCCTTTGGCTTTGGCATTTATCATTAGTGTTTAAAACGTCTTGAAAAGCTACGTTTTGATGGGCAGTGAACATCTTTCCAGTTTGCTGACCTTTAGTTAGTATATTTAATCGTCATTGTGTTACTTCACTCAGACACGCCCTCCTCGCTCATCCTCTCAGCAGTTTCCTCACCTGCCTCTGTAGCTGTTGTTAATCACAGTTTATCACAATAGCGGAGCCGTGTCTGTGACTAATTGTCCTCCAGGCAGACTTTCCTTCACTCTCTTTTTAATTCCGTCTCTCTAAGTGGATTTATTAGTGTAGAAGTGGTTTATTCAACAGCAATTATTTTCCACAACACAGCTCCTCTTTACGAAAACAAGTCGTTATTTTGATCCCAGCACACTTACAGACATGCCTGACCGAACAAGCCATTCGTCTTGATGTAAGCGTTACTTTGACTCGAAACACTGGCGCATTAGTTAAGCTAATTCACTTCAGCCACATCAAACGCGCACCATCCTATCAGGCATCAGTAGATTAAAACGTCAGAGTCAGCACTACGCAAAGTTTCCTCTGTCGCAGTTCGAGAAAACAGAAAAGAAAAAGAAACAGCTAAACCACATGGCAGTTCGGCTCCGTAAACGCAGAGCCATTAATCCGGCTGCTCATTGATCATGATGCTGGAAAGGGAACGGACGCAAAGTCACAGCTCGTAAAAAACGCGGTCCGAGTCGTTTTGTTTTGCTCTTAATTATCAGCGGGGTGTCCCAGTGCTGGAGCGCTGGCTGCAACTGGAGCATGAGAGGGAGGCTTTAAAAAGAAGAAAGCAGAAATGCGCTGCTTATTAGAAAATGAGGTCCATAATGTTCCATTAAGATTTCAGTGGTTTTGTTCTGTTTAAAGCACTGAAAGTGCTGCTTACATGATGGAAGGAAGTTGCAGATTTTCCATCAGCTGAAAAAGATCAACATACACAAAGCTGCTGTCTGAGTTCGCTGTCTAACGTTGAGTGGAGATTCTCACGTGGTTAAATTCTCACATGTACAACAGTAAATTTAAAAAGTTGGCACTGAAAAAAAAGGTACAAACGTCTAATCCATGTTTCGCTCTGTAGTATGAATATCAAGTTTTCACAGCAAGTTAATTTGTTAAACTCAGATTTCGTTTGTTCATCCAGTGTAACGCTGCCAATACAATATTACATTTTAAAGGGTGAATATAGCCTCTATTATGTTTATGATATTTGACAGACATTGTTACTTACAGTCTAATCATCTTACAGAGGAGACGTTAGGAGTCTTGGCCAGGGACACTTATTCGTAGGGCATTCTTTGCTTACCTGGGCGAGGAATGTTCTGAGACCTCCCCTGACTGTGATTGGTCCTCATCACCGCCTCATTTGTTCTGAGACCTCCTCAACAAAGGAAGCAGAGATTAGGACCAATTGTGGTCTGGGCTGTGATTGGTAAGTTAGGACTGTGATTGGTCCTAATCACTGCCTTGTTTGTTCTGAGACCTCCCCCTGACTGTGATTGGTCCAGTCAAACAAGGTGGTGATTAGGACCAATCGGAACAAACGAGGGGCCTATTAGGACCAATTACACTCAGGGGGAGGTCTCAGAACAAACGAGGAGGCTATTAGGCCCATCACAGTCAGGGGGAGGTCTCAGAACAAACGAGGGGCCTATTAGGACCAATCACACTCAGGGGGAACATTATAGACCTCCCCCTAACTGTGATTGGTCCTAATAGCCTCCTCCCCCTGACTGTGATTGGTCCAGTCAAATGAGGTCTCAGAACACACATGCGAATAGGACCAATCACACTCAGGGGGAACATTATGGACCTCCCCCTGACTGTGATTGGTCCTAATAGCCCCTCGTTTGTTCTGAGACCTCCCCCTGACTGTGATTGGACCCAATCACTGCCTAATTTCTTCTAAAAGTCCATTTTCATGACTTGTTGTACCACTACACATACAACATTGCCTCTTCTGACATACAGCTTGAAAATGTGAAATGTTTGGAACTGAGGAAAATCGCTTATGATTTCACAGGTCATTTGGTCTACATCTAGCATTTTTGTCCATATATTGGATGAAACACATCCAAACCTCTTCTGTCTTCTGTGACCTGCATTATAGACATTTAGACTCATGTGCTGTAAGTAGCTGAACTGTCTCAGATTTGGGTGGAGTGTAAAGGGGGAAGTCTTCATCAGAGCCGTTGTGGGACCAATTTTCTGAACCCTGGTCAATTTTCCTCTATGCTCTGTTTTGCCTTTTATTATTTAGTTTACTTATTTATTTATTTTTAAATTTCTTTTGTTTTATCTTTCCCAGATATGGGCAGCATTCTTGTGCTATGTTGTAATACATCATCGGCAGTGGGGGGAGAAAGAGAGGGAGAAGAGCTCTAGAGAAAAAAAGGGATAATGGTGGGATGAGAGGTTTCCGAGATGCCAGAAGATGCCATTAACTGACTAATGAAACATTGTCCTCAAATGTCTCAGAGGCTCTTTTAATCAGAGTTTAAATAAAGATTTAGGAGATTCATGTGTGCCAAAAATTAGGGAGCAAATGGAGTCAAACTAGACAATGTAAAAACCTGAATACGTGAGTGGAGAAACATAATGACCCACTACCCTGCAGGTAGTGCACGATACTGAAACACTGACCACGATACTGACGACTGACAAATTGAGTGACACATTAATAGAACAAGATAAAGTGTCTTGTAGGATGTTGAGCCACCAGAACAGCTTCAGTGCTCCCTGTCATAGATTCTGAAAGTCTCTGGAACTGTTCTGGAAGAATGGAACACCGTTCTTCCCTTAATTGGTGTTGTGTCGATGGCGGTGGAGATGTGGGCTAACACGTCACTCCAGGATCTTCTGTAGGTGTTTAACTAGGTTGAGATCTGGTTATTGTGAAGTCCATAACATTCATCACACCCTTCAATGGCCTCTCATGTCCTGTTGATGGGGGCACTGACCGCGCCCATCAGAATAGAAATAACGTCATAGGACAAAGGTGATCAGTCAGTATAATTTATTATTGATTAGCGGTAACCATTACTTGCAAGGAGACAAAGGCCAGCAAAATGCCCCCACAGCGTAACAGACCCCCTAACTCTAGGGGTCCAGCATTCAGGCCTGTATCGTTCTCTTGGTGTACGCTGCGCATGCCCTCTCCCACCTTTGGAGAACACGAATGACTCGTCTAACCATATCACTGTTTTCCTCATGTCTCTAGACCAGTGCTGATGGTATTTACACAGCTGACCTCTCAGATGGTCATTGATCTTTGTAATGAGGGGTTTATGCATTGCATCTCAAGTATGATATCCCTCGGGGGGCTCCCGAGTGGCACAACTGTCTAAGTGTTGGGTCTGTCATCAGGAGATCGTGAGTTCTGGTGATGCTACAGCCGTCAGAGGCCGGGAGTCCAAGAGAGCACTGTTGTCCTCGCTCTCTCTGGGTCGGTTGGATGTCCCCCCCCGTCCCCCCACCATCACTTAGCGCGATGCTAGTCAGCACAGGCGTCTGTCAGCTGACGAAACAGATCTGGCGGTTGGCGGTTTCCTCTGGGTGTGTTCAGCTGTACAGCGACGCTGTGGTGGCGCTTCACAGAACTCGGAGGAAGACTGTGTTCGTCTTCGCCCTCCTAGCGCTGGTGGTATCGTGCGATTGTGTGACTAGTGGGTGGAATTAGAAATGAATAAATTGGGGAGAAAATTTTGGAAAAATAAAGAAAAAGTATAATATCCCTCTCTGTCTCTGTAGTTGCAGATGGAATGATCTCACTGACATTCTACATCCAGCTTTGATGTTCTCAGGCTCCTGAGGAAGAGCTGCTCTTCTGTTTTACCTTTAATCTGTCTGTATTTTGTAAATATTCTATACATGTTCCAGCCCTAAGTAGGGGTCAGTGCTGGGGTAAGTTTTATTGGCCTGTATTAACATGCAAATGGTCAAGTTTATAGATATGAAACATTTGAGAGTATACATTTTAATACAACAGTTTTTGGATACCAACAGTTTTTAATAATACATTTTCTGTCTGGTTTTCAAATTATTATTTTTTTCCTTTCTTTGAAAGCCTGTTCACTCTCTGTGGTGGTCAGCATGGTATTTCTTCTCAGAGAGAAGTCAAAACGATTTCTCCTTCCTGTGGTGGTCAGTAGTCATGTATTAAACAGTTATATGCAGCTTATGCTAAATCTTTATTGACTTCCACATGGTAGAAAAGTGAATTAGAAACAGGTCCATAACTTAATCTTCTATAAACGCTTTCCCATTCTTTTTTCCACTCACTTAAGAAGGACGAGGGAAAACTGCGTCCAGTCGGGCCGCGCCGGGGGCATTATGGTAGTGATTTACACCAATCACCTTTCAGTGTAATTCTTATTGACGTCAGCTACTAATGGTGTTGTTATTATGATTAACTGTTTGGCGAAAAAAAAAGAAAATGCGGCGCAAAGAAAACAGCTGGGACCTCGGCAGCCACTCGCTGAAGGGAAAAACTGGGCAGTTTTTGAAAGCCCTCCAAGAAAAGTAGTATTTTGGAGCAGTGATGCCAGGCTCAGGCTTCTCGCTCCTTCTTCTGGATTTTTCTACCTGTGCGCCCTTTTTCCAAGCACTCCAGCGCACTGAGGAGAAGTGTGGAAAGCTACAGTGTCCGGCATGTGAATGATAAGCGAATTTGACAAAATGTAAGAAAGCAAGCCAAAGTAGAAACTCAGGGCTGAGCCTCGGGGGGGAGCGGGGTCTCTGACGGAGCACAAGTGCAGTGAATTTTAATTCCTTAAATTCCCACCAGGAACTGAATATTGTTTTGGTGAGCTTATTTTTTGTTCTTCACGATGAACGATACTGACATTTATTTCCTCCAGCAAAAACAATTTTGCAGTCTGCTGAGAAATTAATGTCTTTTCTATTGCAAGACAGAAGAGCAGGGGTCAAGTATTAGTATGCAAATCCCAGTCATAGCACTCAAATTGGGGAAAGCAGGTTTATACTATGGACAACCATCGCAAATCAGTCAAAAACAACCAGTAAGTACAAGTTATTCATTTTTCAGGAGATGTTTCTGAGGAGATTAGATATAAGACACAGGAGTTTCCAAAACTGCAGTTCAAAAACTGATTAAAAGCTCCTAACAACCACCTGGGAGACCTGGTAGACCCCAAAACTGCCCCATCAGATAAACAGCACTTAAAGCTTTCATCTCTGAGAGAGAGGAGAAAATCAAGCTGCTTCAGATCTGAAAACATCCACAGGTGTTTCTGTCCATCCTTCCACTGTGAGAAGACGACTCAGCGCTATGGGTCTGAAAGGATGTGTAGCTGATCAAGAAGAACCTCACTGAGAAAAGGAGACGGACACATCAAACAAAGAAGCTGAACGATGGACTGACCACCCCAGAGTCCAGACCTCAACACCACTGAATGTGTTTGGTTACTTCAGAAAATCATCAACCAGCTTCTAAGACTGAACTTTGGAGGTGTGTCTGCAGATTCTTTGAGGAGCTGAAAGTGAGTCTCCTGAACAGAATGGAAGCTGGAATAAAGGGAAAGAGTCACTCACTTAAGATGTTATATTAGATTTAGCTGCTGTGGCTTCTGTGTAATTTTTCTGTTAAATGTGTTTTCTTTTTCCTGATACTGAGAAATGAATAAACTGTACTTAATGGCTATTTTGACTGGACTAAAATTGGCCTCCTGACCTCACTCACATGTTGCCCTCATTTCCCAGCCACAAAATGCTTCAAACTCTCTTTCTTCATCATTTATTGTGTTTTTTCAGACCACTGTTTTGGCTAAGACTCCCTTTTTTGGCAAAAATAGAATGTGAAAGCAGAAATTCATCATTTTTTTCCATCATAGGCCCATTGCCAGATAATCTTTATCACATAATCTAACCTTTAGCACGTGAGCATAACTGACGTCCACAGTCTGCTACAGAATAATTTGGCCGAGAGTTCAGTTGCAGCATCTTGTGCAATATAACATGCAATAAACGTATAAGACCACTAAACTGAGGCTGAGATGGATGTGGCAACCGGCGATGGTAATTGTAGGGTAGTGTAGAATGGGCAAAGGGGTCTTATGTAAGAACCCAACCACTGATCTTTATCACAAATAGACAAGAAAGATGGAAACCACTGGCGTAAATACTCCCAGCAGCTCATAACCGTACTCGTAGAACCGCAGAAATAATCTAGAACTCGATGGAAGAGCTGCTGTTCTCACACCAGACAGATTCACATGCCACAGCCTGCTCACTGGCAGAGCCTCACTGTAAATATCAGTAAGTCCGTCGCTAAGCCGCCGCTATATATATCTAAATCTCACAATAAACAGCAATTTCGCTCCGCGGCCGCACATGATCCCGATTAAAGTGACTGATGGCGTTCCATGGAGTATTCCACTATTTTGTGTTGTGTAAGATGCACAGTCATTAAAGCAGTCGAAGTAAAAGATTTTCCACTGAAACGATTCGCATTTAATTGATATTTTGTGTTAACACAATTAGCGCGTCACTGCTGTCGGAGCAAAACCTTACATCTCCTTCTTTTGTGGACGTTTTTCATTTTTTGACACGATTTAAAACTATCAGCTGTGTGATGAAGGGACCAATAGAGATGAACAAAATCTGTCTATGTTTACAATGTAAGTTAAGTTTACAGTCCCTCCCAACCTCATTTAAGATGCTCATTTTGGAGACACAAGGTTTTGGTCTAACAGCGATGAGAACTGTTATTATTATTATGATAACTAACATCAAATAAACACCAAATGCAAGCAGTTAGTTTTTCCTGAAGTGCATAAAATATTAAAATATTGTCACTCTTAAAAAAAGACGGTTCTTCAGGGTTTTTTAGTGAAGACAAATGGTTTTATATAGAACCATTAACACTCAAAGAACCCTTTGTATGATTAAAAGTTTTTTGCATCAAGAAATGGTTCTTCAGATTGATGGAGAATGTGTTCTATATGGTTCTATATGGCACCAAAAAGGGTTCTGCTATTGTTACAAGCTTGACATTGTTACAATAGCAGAACCCTTTTTGGTGCCACATAGAAACCTATTCAAAAAGGGCCTATGTAGAACCGTAAGCAACACATTCCCTACCAATCTGAAGAACCTTTTTTTGTGATGCAAAGAACTCTTTAATCATGATGCAAAGAGTTCTTTGAGTGTTCATGGTTCTATATAGAACCATTTTCCTTCCTAAAGAGCCCTTAAAGAATCTTTTTTAAGAGTGTAGTACAAGGTCAGATAATGGTTGTTGTGTTAATTGAACTTCAAAGACTTAAGATCTTGAAAATCATCCAATCAGGATTGTTCTCTCCATGGCATCTAGGTATGTACAGCTGAACGAGCTCTCCCATTGGTTAGGACTTCAGGAACTGGACTGAAGGCCTTACACGTGAACTACCAACAATGGGTCTGATTCACCAACCGTTCTTAAGAAGAAATTTCTTCTTTAAACCAAACTGAACAGAATCTACACACAGTCAAGAGCACAAAGGTGAGAACAGTTCTGCGCTTTAAGAACATGACATGAATCTGACGTAGACTTTTTCTCAGGATCTTTATCAAGAACACACTTAAGAACAAACCTGAAAAAAAGGATGATGTTGCTGAATGAGGCCTGAAATGAGGAAGTAACAGAGGAAACAAACAATTATGCTCTAAATTACAACAAAGGGAACCACTTCTGTGGGGAAAATGTCATTCTGGAAGTTCTAGATACGTCACTGACTGAGCCGTATGAGCAGGTTTGCTTAGTTGTTGGGCATGTTAAACAGCAGTGGCAGCATTGTGTCAGAACTCTTTACTGAGTCACTGTAACACTGATACATACAGCACATTCTCCATCAATCTGAAGAACCCGTTCACCATGCAGAGAACCATGTAAGCATGCAAAGGGTTCTTTGAGTGTTCATGGTTCTACATAGAACCATTGTCTTTACTAAAGAGCCCTTAAAGAACTGTCTCCTTTAAGAGTGTAGGGCAGTATGTATTCATCTCCTGTATATGTTCTGTGTTCCACATTACACACGTTTGTGTTTTTATTCTATAGCAGTGTTTAGTGGCTCCTTTAAGCTCCTGTAGGAGGTTTTAGTGCTTTAACGACAGCAGAGTTCCTGTTTAGCCCGTAATTCTGTCCATATGAACGCTGTCACAGTGGAGCTGAATCAGTGTTGATATTTTGATTTGGTCAGTGACTGAAGAATAACGAGTTTGGCTTTCTTGGAGAACTCTAGAAAAACAGACAGAACCGAGAAACTGCTGTATGACCAAACAGACCTGACAGAATTTATGTGAGCAATAACTTTTAGCTCTGTGCTAAAGCTAATCTGCCTTTGAACACGGGACAGTTCATTAAACGACTGCATTTATGCTCATTAATCAGAGGATGACATGCAGAGCTCTGTGTCAGTTTGGCGTTATATTACAAAACGGATAGTTCCAGTCCTAAAATCTGATTATCTGCATTCGAAGCCTTATGAAATCTACAATATACCACGACTGTGACGCCTCACGTCAGCTGAACTCTGTATCACTGCGCCACGGCACGAAAGAGCCCTGGTGCTGTTAATGGAATAATCTTTGACTCTAATGCTGATCATACGGAGCACTGAGTGCACTTATGAAGTAAGAACCTGTTTTTGTTTAAACTGAGGAGCTGACAACTTATTTTCTTATCTAGAACTAGGCTGGTCAGCTAGCTAACAGGCTAAAAGATAGCAAACATGCTAAAACAACTCCATCATTAATATCACAGGCTTGAAATAAAGAACTCACAATATGATTCACTGAAAAATGGCAATATAAAGTCTAAAGAACGTCACTCGAATGTCTTACACACTTCAAATGTCCCAGGCTGAATCCCAAACGGCTCTGTACTCCCTAAACAGGGTGTCTATCTGTGTGATATTAAGTTTAGAAATTGTAGCTTCTGCTGTTGAATAGTGACTGCCTGTCGAGTCTGAATGTGTCTGAATCCCAAATGACCATTTTAGCTGTATTTTGCTCTGCTGGGCTGCAGGAGTCAGTATTTAAATTCCTGCGTAGTGCACTATGTAGGGAGCAGGGACCCATCTGGGATTCAGCCCCAGCGTGAGAAAAGTGGCGTCGTCAGACTGGCAGAAGACTCGCGGTGGTAACTTGGTGGCCAAAAAGTATTTATATACTGAAAGTATTTGCATTAAACAGTGCTGTGTTATCATATGTTCACTGTTATACAATTGGCGACCGAATGTCTCCTCATTCAGCAGTCAGTGGTTGCTTAGCAACAACAACATACTCCAGTAACGGACGGCCTCTCATTGCCTATTGCTTAATTAACTCACTGTAATATTAGGTTTCAGTTTTAAAGATATTATTATTGATATATTCAATAGATAATGAGCGTTATATTCTTGATATAATGCCCTTAAACTTATTAATGCTAACTTACTGACTTTATTAACGATGACTTCTTTAGTATTAGTATCAATACTAAATTAATGGGCTCATTAACTGTATTTAATGCTGATACGGTGATGCTGAAGGTTATCAGCTCTGCACTAGTTGAACACAGTAATAGAGTAGTAATAGAGTAATAGAGTAATAGAACACAGTAATAGAGTAGTAATAGAGTAATAGAACACAGTAATAGAGTAGTAATAGAGTAATAGAACACAGTAATAGAGTAGTAATAGAGTAATAGAACACAGTAATAGAGTCTCCTGTTCTTTGTTTTTATCCTCTGTTCTGTTCAGTTCTGCAGAGTCATGCACACCCTGCTCTTCCACCGCTTTAGGACCGCCTCGGGTTTTCTGTTTGTCCAGAAGCTGTGGTAGCTGCTCAGTGGCTCAAGTGACTCACCTGCCCCGCCTTTACCTCATCCCTTTAGAGTCGCACCAGAACAGCCGACCAGGGTTCCCTCTTTCCCCTCTTCCCTTCAGTCCCCCCTCCTTCATTCTGTCATTACTCACTCGCTCACTCACTTGCTCTCTTTCTCGCCCACCCATTTACTCACTCGCTCACCTACTTGTTCACTCACTTGCTCTCTTTCTCGCCCACTCACACACTCGCTCGCTCACTCTCCCGCCCATTCACTCACTCCGCTCGCCCACTCACTCACTCACTCACTCGCTGGCCTGCCCACTTTTCCTCTCACTCATTCACTCACTCACTCACTCTGTTGCCCGCTCACTCACTCGCTCGCTCACTTACACAATCACTCACTCACTCACTCGTCCACTCTCTCACTCAGTCGCTTACCCACTCTCTCATTTGCTCAGTCTCTCACTTCTTCACTCACTCGCTCGCCCACTCACTCAGTCACTCCTGCCCACCATCCCATTCTGGCAGACGGACCACAAACTGTTTCTCATTTCAGTGCCGACCGAGATTAATATTGATGATGATCTTCTATATTTATATTGTGAGGTTTTACGGTGACGCAGCTGAACACTGAGCTGCCTCGGATCCAGCCTCGCCTTCAAATCTGACTCCTGATACAAAAAGAAGTGTGAGTGTCGACTCTCTGTGTGTTTACATGTCTTTATTTTCAGGAGTTCTACTGATAGTGTAGAGTGTTCAGTCCTACAGCACTGTGAACAGTTCAGTACAGTAACTGTTAATACTTTGAACTGTTTAAATGGGCCACGTTCCAAACTATAATAAAGGCTCAACATCCAGAATGAAGTCCTAATATTTAATATTGAGGAATAAATACTGATAAAATAAACATCTTGAATAAATTCCTAATAAATTAATACACAGAAAAGAGTTCTAATAAATTTCTAGAAGGATGTTCCAATAAATATGTAAATAAAAATGTAAAAAAGTCCTAATAAATTAATATCTAGGATTATGATGTAACAAAGTTTACATCTAGAATGAAGTTCTGTTCATACCTAGAGCGCCTCGTATTTAAAAAGTGATGATAAAATAAAAATTATTTTATTATTTATCATTTAATTATTTTTTGCTCTTCCCAAAAAACGTGTTCAAATTCCTTCCGGTGTTTAGCTTGTAATACTTCAATCTGCACTGTAATAACAGCGATTATTAATATGACGAGCGACTCCAAACTTCTGCATGGTTTATTTATGGCGTATAATATTAAGAGCCAATCAGCAGCCTGGATTTTGGAGCAGGCATGCCTGCTGGGTCGCTTATGCTGAATGTTTAGGTATTGAAATCTGCTTTTGAATGACAGAGAATTTTTCTGTACTTGTTAGTATTGAATACGCGGGCCTGTGTGCAAAAGTTTGTGCACCCCTGGTGAAACTCCATGCTGTTGTTGTTTTTCTGAGTGTAAATAATTCACACGTCCTCTACAGAGACACTTCTACACACACTTTTTTGCACTGTTTATTTACTGAATTTAACATAAACTTAAAATGTGGCCTGTGCAAAAGTTCTGGCACGTTTTATATTTAGTTTTGTTTTTTTTCAATATGTTAAACTCAGCAAAAGGTAAAAACAGTGCACAACATTTTTCAGAAAGCTCCGTATCAGTGTTTATTTCCCTCTAGAGGATGTATGAACGTATTTACACCTAGAAGCTCAACAAAACATGTACTTTGTAGTTTGACTCCTTGTGTTCCCTCCTTTTCTTCTCTGGTTCCTCTCCAGAGGAACGCCAGCTCCTCTAACGCTCTGATGCGTCACCACTCTCCACTCGCAGCTCCGTAACGAGACACCGGAGTGCATTTAAGCCACGTTATTGCTTTATTATTTACAGGAATGATCGTAAATGGAATTTGGGAAATGTGTATTTTCTTGCGTGTTTTCTAATCGAGTCGTGAGTCATGGAATACTTATTGCTCGGGTGCCGTGAAAACCCTGATCACCTGCTACTTAACGTCCCTGCGCTCTTCCAGCCCAGTGGAAAGAAATATTCCTCTTTTGTTTTCTTTTGCTGGGTTTCTCCTCACTGAGCAGTCGGCTGGAAAAGCCCGGAGCACCACGCCCTCGCACCTCGTCAATGCTGACGTCCTTTCTGCTTCTCCATAGGTGCAGCGTACAGAGCTCGCTTCAGCCTCGCTAGTGCAGTTTTTATTGCAGGGAAAATGTCTAAAATTAGAGCTGGAGCCGAGGCAGAACACATGGTTCTCCCCTCCTCGTGCCCTGAGGGGTTTCAGTTATGTGACCCTTGTTTGAGAGAGCTTAATGCTGCATCACCTACTCGCTGGGGTCTGAGAGCGAACGAGAGAGGGAAGTAGGGAAAGGGTGAGCAGCAGAGATGAAGTGGAGTCCAAACAGGATGGGGATAACAAAATGCCTTTATTCCGGAGAGCTGGACGGGTCATTTGTGATTACCGATCAGAAACATATGGCTCAGTGAGATTTGGCACTACATGATGTTTAAACCCACTGCATGCTGCGGTCATGACCATTCAGCTGCCCAGCCAGAATCTTCTTCTTCTTCTTCTTCTTCTTCTTCTTCGTTAACTTGTAGAGCTTCAGCTTTATCAGCTTGAGGATCAGCTTTTCTTCTTTGTGATCTTTTTCTTCTTAATCTAAACTTCTACTTCAGCTTCTTCTTCATGAACTCATCTTCTTTAAATTTTCAGCTTCTTCTTTAACTTCATCAGCTTCAGCTTCTTCTTTTTCAGCTTCATCAGCTTCAGCTTCTTCTTTAGCTACATCAGCTTCAGCTTCTTCTTCAGCTTAATCAGCTTCAGCTTCTTCTTCTTTAGCTTCATCAGCTTCAGCTTCTTCTTTAGCTACATCAGCTTCAGCTTCTTCTTTTTCAGCTTCATCAGCTTCAGCTTCTTCTTTAGCTACATCAGCTTCAGCTTCTTCTTTTTCAGCTTCATCAGCTTCAGCTTCTTCTTTTTCAGCTACATCAGCTTCAGCTTCTTCTTTTTCAGCTACATCAGCTTCAGCTTCTTTTTCAGCTACGTCAGCTTCAGCTTCTTCTTTAGCTTCATCAGCTTCAGCTTCTTCTTTAGCTACATCAGCTTCAGCTTCTTCTTTAGCTTCATCAGCTTCAGCTTCTTCTTTAGCTTCATCAGCTTCAGCTTCTTCTTTTTCAGCTACATCAGCTTCAGCTTCTTTTTCAGCTTCAGCTTCAGCTTCTTCTTTTTCAGCTACATCAGCTTCAGCTTCTTTTTCAGCTACATCAGCTTCAGCTTCTTTTTCAGCTTCATCAGCTTCAGCTTCTTCTTTAGCTACATCAGCTTCAGCTTCTTCTTTTTCAGCTACATCAGCTTCAGCTTCTTCTTTAGCTTCATCAGCTTCAGCTTCTTCTTTAGCTACATCAGCTTCAGCTTCTTCTTCTTCAGCTACATCAGCTTCATCTTCTTCTTTGTCAGCTTCTTCTTTAGCTACATGAGCTTCAGCTTCTTTGTCAGCCTCTTTTTTAGCTACATCAGCTTCATATTTTTCTTTTTCTACTTCAGATTGTTTAGCTTCTTTCACTTCTTCAGCTTCAACCTGTTCGTTCTTGTCTTCAGAACTGTCAGCACTTTAATTTTAGCTTCTTTTTCTTGAGCTTTTTCAGCTTCTTTAGTTTTACGTTCTTTTTTAGCTTCCTCAGCTTCGCCTTTAGTGTCTTCTTCTTCTGCAGGTTTTCAGCTTCATTTCTCCTCCCCCCTCTTCTTATTGGTCTTAAGTATTTTCAGCCTCTTTAGTTTCAGCTTCCTCTCCAGATCGCCCATTCTGTCTCTCCTTCACCCCCACCTCTCTCTGTTTCTGTGGGAGGGTGAAGGAGGATTTATATACCTGGACCATTTTTCACTTCAGACGTTTATCCTGTGAATCCGGCCTTGTTTTCTGGGTGTGTGAAGATAAGATGGTGTAAGGGGAGAGCTGTAGCGAAGTGGAAAGAAGAGATGAAAATGAGCGTGAGGGAGAGCTGGTGGAAGAGTGTGACTTGGAAACGATTAGGCATGGTAAACGTCGAGAGCCTCCGCTTCCAAACAGGCGTAGATGCCAACGGTAAACAAAGTGTCCTGGCAGAGCGAGTTCAGTGCAGTACAAAGGGGAGCAGGCTGGAGGACCTGTCAGCTCAATAGCCTCTTTGGGGGCTCTGACAGGAGTGGGCGTACGGGAGAGCGCTGCTGATGAGAATCACTTGCGCTGTGGTGGGATTTTCGGCCCCTCTTTTCCACGCCACTCCCCTCCGTCTCTCCCTCTTTCGTTTTCTCTCCTGGTTTTATAAGACAGAATGATCTCCAGTAAAGCAGCTCCTGCCCAGACACATGCTGACCGAGAGCTCGGATGAATTTCACAGCTCCTGCCAGCGAAATTATGCAACACAGACCTGATTTTTTTGTGGTCAGACTGTGAAGTAAGCTGTAGTGGCACGTCTTGGGCAGAGTGACCTTACCAGACTGCCAATCACCACTGGTCATATCAAAACTCTGAGCAGTACGTTGTGGCTAAATGAAATGGAGCAGTGTGGGTGGTGGACGCTGGCGCTGTCCAAATTAAATTAGAAAGTCAAAAGTCCATGAAAAAATGTGTTTTCACAAACAGGAAATGTGAATGTTTAAAACTAGTGAAGCACCGGAATGAAAATCTTTGGCTGAAACCAAAATTCAGGACACACTGAAGAAAAAGAAGTAAAAAAAGAAGTAATATCATAAAATAAACTAAAATTAGACTACAGTTTGAGTCACAAATTACTTGTTACATAGAAGAGTCGGCCATCCAACGCCACGAATATCATAATTTTTAGTTATGCTTTCGACTTTGGCTGTCATTTTATTTATTTTTGATAATTTTCAGAAAATGTGACTATTTTTACCGTCTATTACAGTTCCTAATTTTCATTACCATCAAAATGATTTGTAAGGTTTTAGATTTACACATTTCGTTATATTTAAACTTTTTTTTTTCAGTCAAAGATTTCAGCCATTTTTCTCTTTGAGCTGAAAACCATAAATAGCAGTCTTTGGCAGAAAACTCTGGCCTGGACTTTTTAATATTAGCATGTATAACGGCTACCAAAATGGACAGAAGAACAAGCCTTTGCTTTCTATGAATACACAAAACAACAAAGGGAAGAAATGTCCTTCCACTTCCACAAGACAGCTCAGCGCTGTGGGTCTGAAAGGATGTGTAGCTGATCAAGAAGAACCTCACTGAGAAAAGGAGACGGACACATCAAACAAAGAAGCTGAACGATGGACTGACCACCCCAGAGTCCAGACCTCAACACCACTGAATGTGTTTGATTACTTCAGAAAATGATCAACCAGCTTCTAAGACTGAACTTTGGAGGTGTGTCTGCAGATTCTTTGAGGAACTGAAAGTGAGTCTCCTGAAAAGAATGGAAGCTGGAATGAAGGTGAAGAGCGACTCACTGACTCACACAGCTGAGAGTAGAGTTAGCTGCTGAGGAAATGTCTCAAAGTGAACTAAATGAAGGGTCTCGGACTTTTGAACAGTATTGAAACAAACAGAGGGAGCAGCTCTGGTGTGTGTGTTTGTGATCTGTGGCATTGTGTACTTTCATTTGGTCTTGTTTAGTGTGATTGATATTTGGGGCTCACTGTTGCCTCTCCCTCAGGGTGGTACCGTACACAAGCACGTTAACATATACATAAACCAGATCTGCAGCCATACGCTCGGTTATAAACTGTTCACAGACGCTCAGATTCAGCACATGCAGCCAACGTACCATGTGTCCCCTTATAACACCGATAAAATCTGAACATGCACACAAACATAATGAAACAGGGACACCATGTTGCATACTCGCACATCTTAAACCACATTTAGAGCTCCGACATCAAAGAAACCAGCGTTGCCGCAATTCTGAGTGATCCGCTATAACAGCCTAATATCAAGATACTTCTAAACTTTCCCAGATTTATGGAGTTCGAATGGAAAAACACCAAACTATCAGACGTCGTTCTTGAATCTTAGACTTCCAGAGCTCACTGTCAAAGTCAAATTGATCACAGAGCTGGTGAGTCACGGAGCTGGCAGAATAAAGTCAGCTTCAACCTGTGGAACAATGTTCATCCCCTCTTGGATGAACATTGTTCCACAGGTTGCATTTGAAAACTGTGCTCTTGTCTGCCAAAAGTCATGATGCACATGTAACTGTATGCTCCCCCGGGGGTTCCTCAGGCATTAGAAGTTGCTTAGCAG
Source organism: Colossoma macropomum (assembly GCF_904425465.1). NCBI lineage: Eukaryota > Metazoa > Chordata > Actinopteri > Characiformes > Serrasalmidae > Colossoma > Colossoma macropomum. The sequence goes on from NW_023494790.1 coordinate 38,611,381, forward strand.
TTACATCGATCAGGCATAACATTCTGACCACCTCCTTGTTTCTACGCTCATTGTCCATTTTATCAGCTCCACTTACTATATAGGTGCACTTTGTAGTTCTACAGTTACAGACTGTAGTCCATCTGTTTCTCTGATACTTTGTTAGCCCCCTTTTACCCTGTTCTTCAGTGGTCAGGACCCCCATGGACCCTCACAGAGCAGGTACTGTTTGGGTGGTGGATCATTCTCAGCACTGCGGTAACACTGACGTGGTGGTGGTGTACTAGTGTGTGTTGCGCTGGTCTGAGTGGATCAGACACAGCAGTGCTGCTGGAGTTTTTAAACACCTCAGTGTCACTGCTGGACTGAGAACAGTCCACCAACCAAAAATATCCAGCCAACAGCGTCCTGTGGGCAGCGTCCTGTGACCACTGATGAAGGACTAGAGGATGACCAACACAAACTGTGCTGCAGCAGATGAGCTATCGTCTCTGACTTTACATCTACAAGGTGGACTGACAAGGTAGGAGTGTCTAATAGAGTGGACAGTGAGTGGACACAGTGTTTAAAACCTCCAGCTTATGCCTGATCGGTGTATTAGAAGTTGATTAGGTGCTAGCTTATTGATTAGTGCTGTTTCTCAGTAAGAATTAGAGCTTCTGAAGCTTGTACAGTGGCAGGTAACACTGTAGTTGTCTTCTTGTCATTGGTGGTTTGTTTGATAAAGAAGCATTCTGGTCTAAACCTATGCATTCTGCAGTATTTTATATTGTTTATTTATTTATTTTTTTGTTTATCAATGCTCTCTCGCTACATACACAAATACATCATACAACCCCTGGGAATCCCTGTGGTGTCACCAGTTCTGACCGCTAGCCTGATCACTGAGCTACACGCTAATAAATACAACCAAGCTAGCATTAATGTAACTCTTATCTTGGTTATCAGACAAAATCATAATGGAAACCGTCTTTATTTACAGCTGGAAAACAGGCAGGTTTTTATCTTTCAGGCGGAGAAAAGGAGCCAAACTGAGGTATCTAGATCGCTACCTTTCTAACATCAGCTTGCTTCTGTCATTTGAGGAATCCTTTCTCTTATAGATTGTGTTCCCACTTACTACAGATAGACGGCTATGATGAGATATTCAGCTTATCAAGATCTAACCTCTAAAAAGCGGTTCAATCAGTGTATTGAATCCTGGTAACATCAGTGCCTCAGGCGCTTGAATCCTGCAGCAGAGTCTCTCTGTTCTCCCTCAGTGAAGGCAGTTCAGGCTTCGACTCCAAGTCAAACAGAGCAGCTAAAGATAGAGTGCTGATCTTGTAGCTGCTAGAACACTGGAGAGACTCAGCTACTGATCTGTCCTCAGTGGTATCCAAGTAGAGCTATGTTTCTCATGGGTTCTTGCGGGTTCCCTTGTGCTCTGTTCATTGTGCACTTGTGTTATTGTTTTGCTATTGTTTTGTGGACCAGAAGAGGATGGGTTCACCTTCTGAGTCTTGGTTCCTCTCGAGGTTTCTTCCTCTTAGGGAGGTTTTCCTTGCCACTGTCACCACCGGTGACACGACCCAGATTTTTCTGTGAAGCTGCTTTGCGACATCACCTGTTGTAAAACGCGCTATATAAGTAAACTTTGACTTGATTCTGCAACATAGTTTCTCCAAACTATCTTATGTTGCAGTGTGGAGGTTGGGGCTTTTATCTGAACTCCAGCTCTTGAAAAGAAGTGTGTCATCTAAGTGAGACGTTCTTAAACGGAACAATCAGAGAGTTCTTTAATGAGATGGTGAGATCATGGTGAGGACCTGTAGTTGCAGTGATGAATAGCAGCTCAGTCTTGCTAGGATTGAGCTTCAGGTGCTGAGCTGTCATCCATGAAGAGACGTCAGTCAGACGTGCTGAGATGCGTCTGGAAACCTGGGTGTCAGAAGATGAGAAAGAAAGCATTAGTTGAGTGTCATCAGCATAACAGTGATAAGAGAACCCATGAGAGGAAGTTACATCACCAAGAGAACTAGTGTAAAGTGAAAAGAGAAGACCCAGCACCGAGCCTTGGGGACCCTCACCTGATAAGAGCGACCCTCTAGATAGGACTCCAGATGGATTGTATGGTTGGCCGTGTCAAAAGCTGCCAAGAGGCCAAGAAGAATCAGAACAGATGACAGTTTGGCTGATCTTGCAACTGAGGGGAGAACAGTGTTCCATCCCTCCAGAACTGTTCCAAAGACTTGACAAATCTATGCTGACGTGCATTGAAGATGTCCTGGTGGCCCAGTGTCTTATGCATTATGTATTTTTTTTTCTATAATTCTTCTAATTCTACAAATTTTCATTTGTAGAACAAAATTGATGAATCAATAATGTGCCATAGTTAAAGACTGGTCATCATTGTTTTGTGTGGACCCAAGTAACACTCCAAAAAACACTCATCTGGGACTTTGGCTGATCAAGATGCGCAGAAATAGATACTGTGATTGGTAGGTTAGTGGCAGATTTGCACATCCCAGTCTTCTGCCCTATCAGTATAACTGACAAGCTGACAGGGATCCTTACTGAGATGGTATCGCTTGTGTTTTGAATCTTTTTACATGCTCTCTACTTCCCTGTATGCCCGCCCTCTTCTGTGTCTGTTTGTATGTGTTTCATATTTCTGTATATCCATATTTCCACGGGTTATGCCTGCGGCTGTCCTGGGCCGGGATGTGTTGAGCCAGTCGCTGGCCCTCCCTCCTTTCTCCCGCTTCCATCTGGTGTCGTATTAAATATTAAACTTTGTCTAATTTGATTCAACTCTGAATGACAAACAACCTCAATTGGATCCAGATGCCCGGAGCACCACTCGCCCACCTCGGGACGCTTGTTGCCTCCAAGAGTTCTAATCCAGCCCTGCTCAGGGCTACTAACTTCAGTAAAAGCACAGCTGGAACCAGAGTTTGGACACTGATCAGCAATCAGCTCGATGAGATGAATAAGGCGAAGACTTAGCTTGGGGAATCTGGTCTGAGATCAGTGTCAGAGGGCAAATCCTACCCAGAAAGCTGGTCCACCCACACCCCTCTGAGTCAGTTCCCACAAAGCCAGATGTGCGGAGAGGTCCGTGTGGGTCCCACAAAGGCCGAGCGGGTTCGGGTAGGTTACATGTTCCTCCGGACAGAATCAGTACCTGGTAGGACACGAGAGGCTCCTCGCTTCTGGCTAAACATGACCTCATGCTAGTGATGGCTGTTGGGGTCATGATGTCAGCGTTGCTCTTGCAAGATCATTGGCTGTCGTGCGGAGGGTTTTATTTCCTGGCGGAGGATGAAGTCGGCTGTTCAGGCACGTGAGCGAGCTCGGGAGATGATAGGCTGCGCGGCTGTTTTTGTAAAAGGCGTGGATTGGCTAACTCGTGTTTGCGCAGCATACCTCACTCTCTCGGCTGATCAGGGAGGATATTGAGTGGAGAATATTATATTAATTACTACAGAGAGGAAATAATTGTGAGAATTGACCCCACAGTTATATTGCGTACCTCAGCTGCGCTACAGATGTGCATGTGTGAGAGAACGAAAGCAGGAAACTCTTTGATTAAAGTGTGCATCGCAATGTTGTTCTGCATGTGTGCATTCCCTCTGCTTGTTTGTTAAAAGGGAATTCCACCAAAATTTCTACATAATTCAGTGGTTGAGATGTAAACAAATTCGTTCAGAGTGGGTTGATTTGTAGAGAAACTCATCGACTCAGATGTCTTTACAGTGGTGGGGATGGAACCACAATGACTACAACACAAATAAAGACATTTTATTTACTATCCAGAACCACCAGTGAACCTACACGAGTCTTCTGAGTTTATATGGAATGTTGATGATGGAAAATAGTGGAAAATCTGAAATAATAAGTTTTCTTTGGGGACTATTTTGCCTCACAGCGCCCTGCATGTATCCCTCCACCATGAATGGAGTTTAAGTTCTCTAAACTATCATAAAACAGTGTCTCAGTCATCAGGCAGTGAATTCATAACCATTTACTGTAGGAACTTTCTGTGAGGGAGCTTTTAGAGAAGGCCGCCCCAGAGTGTGGCCCAAAGGTCAAAGTCGGCCCGTGATGATGATGCATTTGGCCCTTCAGAAGGACGTTATCTCCTCACACAATCAGAGAACAAACATGTTTGTACGCTTTATATAATTTAAAGGCTGTAGAGCCGATGTTTGCCTTGTATTTTATTTTGTCTACTCGTACTGTTTGAAGTTTATGTACCATAATTCATTTTTCCTTGACCATTTTCCAACCTCTTTTTATCTCTCAGACTTAAACATGCTGTGTCTTTAAGACTAAAATATGTAAATGAGCTAATTTCTGGTTGGCTGCCCTGTTTTGTACCTCGTTCACAAAGCAGTCTGGGATGAAACACTTCTTATAACTTCAGTGTACATGGGCGGAGCTATACTGCCAAAGGTAGAGCAGGCAGATATCTTAAAACCAAAGAACTGAAAGCTAAGCTTCAGTCACTGGACCGTATGTGCCCGGGAGTGACCAGTACCTTTTAGAACTATCAGTGTTTACATACTTATGTACTAAGTATGTAAACTTTTCTTTCTAATATTGTATTTTTAAATGTTTTTGTAACAAAATATGGTGTAAAGTTATAAAAAACATTTTTGAAAAAATCGATTTATTAAAAATCTTTATTTGTATATTGCTGCATTTTGCCCACCCTCAAGACAAGAAGTTTGTGTGCCGCTCTTTTAGGGCAATCTCTTCAGACGTCTGGTTCCTATCACCACCGCTGTGAACAATTCTGGCTGTTTCTCTAGAACAGAGCATTTCACACCAAACCACTCTGACCTGCTCTGTTTGCGTCTCTACCACTTAATTATGCAGAAATATTTTAGAAAATCAGTGGAGTTCTCCTTTAACACAGTCTGCAGTGAGAGTACTTTCTTAAGCAGGCGGTGGGTTCGGAGATGGAAGAGAGGGTTTGTGGTCAGACTTGAATTATTGACACAGCGCTGGCCAGGCCCAGCCCTTCTCTCCAAAAAATCTCTGGGCCTGGAACTTGATCCGCTCATTTACATGCATACCGAGAATAGGATTTGTCCAGATCCAGCTACATGCGCACACACACGGTTCCATGGGGAGAGTTTCATTAGGCCGGGCTTTTAGTCTGCTGGCTTTTGGGGTTTGGAAAGCAGAAGGAGTGAGTGGGCAGGCAAGTGTGTCGGAGATCCTTAGATTAGGTTGCATAATCATACGCAACATTCTGCCCCTCTGCTTGGGGCTCCAAACCCCGCACTGCTTGGATAAAGGTTACAGGCGTGTTGTTGGATGGAAAATCAGCTTAGAAACATTCATCGCTGTGAGATTCACTCACATTCTTTCCCTCTCCGCCTGTCAACAGCTTGGAAGCTCATACACTCACCATACGCTAACTACTGAGAATTATTCAGTATCTACTCTGAATTATTCAGTATCTACTCTGAATTATTCAGTATCTACTCTGAATTATTCAGTATCTACTCTGAATTATTCAGTATCTACCATGAATTATTCAGTATCTACTCTGAATTATTCAGTATCTATGATGAATTATTCAGTATCTACTCTGAATTATTCAGTATCTACGATGAATTATTCTGTATGTACTATGAATTATTCAGTATCTACTCTGAATTATTCAGTATCTACTATGAATTATTCAGTATCTACTCTGAATTATTCAGTATCTACTCTGAATTATTCAGTATCTCCTATGAATTATTCAGTATCTCCTATGAATTATTCAGTATCTACTCTGAATTATTCAGTATCTACTCTGAATTATTCAGTATCTACTCTGAATTATTCAGTATCTACTCTGAATTATTCAGTATCTCCTATGAATTATTCAGTATCTACTCTGAATTATTCAGTATCTACTCTGAAATATTCAGTATCTACTATGAATTATTCAGTATCTGCTCTGAATTATTCAGTATCTACTCTGAATTATTCAGTATCTGCTCTGAATTATTCAGTATCTACTCTGAATTATTCAGTATCTACTCTGAATTATTCAGTATCTACTATGAATTATTCAGTATCCCTTATGAATTATTCAGTATCTACTATGAATTATTCAGTATCCATTATGAATTATTCAGTATCTACTATGAATTATTCAGTATCCATTATGAATTATTCAGTAACTATTATGAATTGTTTAGTATTCCCTGAATTATTCAATAATGTCTATTAACTATTCAGTATCTACTATAATGTTTCTCTAACTGCTACAAATTATTTAATAAGTACTATAAATTATTCAAGATTTAATATGAATTATTCAGTATCTACGATGAATTCAGTATATACGATCAAATATTCAGTATCTACTATGAATTATTTAGTAAAGTATCAATCAATAATGAAAACCTGCTTTTTCATATCAAGGATGATACTTTGATGACCGAGGTGGAGAGTTGAAGGTAGATATACACAGAGCGTCAGATCAGAGCTGCTTTCTCATCGACTAAACCTGTAGTTTTTTTGCTTAATTAAGATTTCAGAAGTACGGCTTCATCACTTCCTATGGGCAGTGTGCGGTCATACACAGCCTCTGTCATACTGAGCGGGGATTCCTCTGCTGTGCAGCTGCTCGTGGGCTCATCCTTCTTTTTTCACCCCTCTCTTTTCGTTCGTTCACTTCCCTCCTTCTTTTGTGTTTCAGTATCTTCAGCCGTGTTTGACTCTCTGACCTTTGCGAAGTCGCTGAACGCGATGCTGTTTTCTGTTTATTGTGCCATTTCGTTTGTGATGCCGTTCCAGTTCTGCATGCGCACATTTGGAGTGAAGGAGGGAGAACATAAACCATTTAATCAACTCTTCATTAAGGTCTTAATGAAAAGAGCCGAGACTCACCACAGCTAATGTCTCAAACATGATGGCAGCACATTTTTAATGATCTGACTATTAGAAAATTAGATTAGTTCTCTGGGAAAGGAAACGTTTACGTGGTTCTGAGAATTGCGTGTTTGTGCGCTTGCGTTTGCACGTGTACAGTCGTGTGCAAAATTTTGTGCGCCCCGGACGATTCTCTAGGTGTAAATAAGTGAACACCTCCTCTACAGAGACAGACGTCTGCACACTGTAATGCACAGTGACTCTTTATTTACTGCATTTTGCTGACTGAAAATTTAAAATATGGTCTGTGCAACAGTATGGCACATTTTAGAATGAATAAAAGTTTTTTCCAAATACATTAAACTCAGCAAATAAATAGAAATTGGCTGACAAATGTGTGTCTCTGTAGAGGATGTGTTCACTTATTTTCACTTAGAAAAGCAACAAAACATTGAACTTGTACAAACTCTTGCTACGCCTGTGTTGTGCATGTGCGCATGTGTGTATGCACTTCTGCATTAATGTGCTTGTGCGCATGTTTCAGTGTGTTTGTGTTTTTTGGGAAGTGCATGTGGTGTTCTTGCGAGCTTCATTCCCAGAAGCAGGAGATAATCCTCCTGTGACATGTTTCCAGATGTGTGGAATTGTTACTAATTGCGAAAGACTCCCAGGGAGACACTTGTACCCCCCCCCCAAAGTTTCTCTGCATCTAAAGCCCCCCAACTGGCTCCCACAACTAAACCTGAGCAGAGCCTCTTCCTCTGCAGCCCCTCTGCGTATTCACGTTCAAGGAGGACTTCTCTCGGTCCTTCTCTCGGTCACACTGTACTTGGAAAGCCCCCAATAGATTATCTGTAGATGTTTAAATTATTGATAAATTAGTATAGAAACTGTAGATTTACAACAGTGTTGGGATTAGGCTTAGGTTAAAGGGAAATTCCACCATCTTTCCAAAATTTCTGCATACTTCAGTGTTTGCGATGTAAACAAGGTCATTTAGAGTGGTTTTATTGTACACTCTCAAAGATGGTTCTTTAAGGGTTCTTAGTAAATATAATGGTTCTACATAGAACCATGAACGCCCAAATAACCAAACGCATGCTTAAATGGTTTCTTTGCATGGTGAAATGGTTCTTCAGATTGATGGAGAATGTATATGGTTCTATATAGCACTAAAAGGGTTCTGCTACAAGCTTGCCATCATAACTATAGCAGAACCCTTTCTGATGCTATAGAACCATATACAACACGTTCTCCATCAGTCTGAATTATTGACATATTGCACACACACATATGTATATATGTATGCGCACTCTGATATTTCAGGCTAGTTTCTTTAGAATCAGTTCAGATATGTTGATTTGTTCCTTCTGTGTTTTGATCCTGTTTGCTGGCTATACGGGGAACAAAATCAATGCTGTGTGGATCTTTTAGCGAGTCTAGGAGGAGTCTAGGAGGAGAGGGATATTCCAGAGTGGAATTCCAGCAGATAGAGGCTGAGACAGTACAGAGAGGTGTGGGAGATTCCAGCTGGCTGAGTGCCCGAAGCTGTAAACTTTGAATTTATGCATGGTTGTGTAAATAAGTGAGTGTAAAGATGAGACAAGGTTTGGTCGGTACATGTGGACAGCTGGGTTTAGTTGAGTGACTCTCAGATATTTGGCGTTCACCCTCACGCTGACCACCCACCCACACTAACTAAACCCACTCTCAGACACAGAACAACACAATAAACACATACACAAACCTTTACCTGACGAATAACATTGACAACACAAATAGCCCCTTTTCTGGAGGATGCACACCTTCCATGATCCTCCTTGCATGGCCGTCATCATGGCCACACCTCACAGGCATCTTGAGGCCAGCAGTTTCCATCTGCAGAACCACAGTACTACAACTTTAGCTCCCCACACTTTCAGGCCTCTTCTGGGAACTGCAGCTGCACTTTCAGCTCTCATGAGTACAACAGTAAACGGTGGGTTGAACATGTACTACATTACTCTTATCAGAGGAGAGAAACCATTTTTAATAGAGAAACTGTTTGTACTTATATTACCACTTTTATTGTTTCAGTACTAAAGTATGCTTTGGTGCTGTCATTAAGCAGCACTGGTGTAAATCATTATTAATTAGCCACTCATTCACCAGCCAACCTTTCCAGCTCCATCACACCACAAGATCCCTTTATTTCATGATCACTTAGGCTGAATCCCAAACTGCTATCTAATCCCTACGTAGTGCACTAAATTAATGGGTAACACTTTATTTGAATTTGCATTTTAAGGTGCTGACATAAAGATGATAGACATTTATTCCTATTGTAACACATTAAAAACTGAACTTTTGTACTTATCGATATATACAACTGATATAGTATTTTTATCTAGGCCTCTGCATAGCCTTTTATAAGCTTCATCATTTAAGAAGAACATAGTTATAACAGTGTTATTAATGAAACAAACTGTGCATCACTTCAGTTTAAAGTCCATGTCAGAACAAGGTTATTTACTTCATAAACATCTTATGTCATCTTGTAAATAAGATAAATAAATGTATAGATGTTCATGATTACCCAAGTATTGCTTTATAAATGTTATGTTTATTCATGTGTAATAAAGTCCTTATGTAGGTGGCCTTCCAATGAAGTGTTACAAAATAATGACTCCAGCACCCAAACAGCGCATCATTTCTAACAAAGAGCCTTTTGAGATTCAGCCACATGTGCACTGTTCCCTACAGGGTAGAAGTTTCATAACTCACATAGTGCACTATATAGGGAGTAAGGAGCCATTTCTAAAAACGTTACGAGCTGCATTCCCTGTTCTAATACGCAATGTACGGTAGCTACTTAGCCTCCTGATCACTGTGTAACATCATATCTGGAGCTGAGAAAGTAGGGCCTGAAAGTGCGGTACTGCGGTTCTGCAGCTAGACCCTTCTCCTTGAGGCCAGCGCGGCAAGTAGCGAGTCGTTACATGTTATGATCAATCTGACGGTGGCGCTAACCTTCAGGCCTCCCTCCTATCCTGTACTGCTCTGACGTAATTGGCGATTAATGGCCCAAAGTGATGCAGTGGCTGATCTGTTACTGACATAAAGACAGAGGGGTGTGAAATCCCCTCCGTGAGGGGAATTCTGCCAACCTCTGACTGGAAGATCGCCAGCACAGTTTCACAGATCAGTGGAAAGAAAGCAGAGGCAGAAAGCAGTGGAGGTGGAAACGGTTGAGAGGGATCACGCACTGTCTTTGGAGAGGAGGAAAGCGGGAAAATGAGTTTGTGCAAACAAGCTTTTATGAGGGGTTTTAGATTTTTGAACGGTTCAGGTCAGGGTCATTGTGATCACAGTTGAATACCAATAAAATGAACTTTTATTAATGTCTGTGGAACTTTGAATAGATTCTTTATAATATATCTTTGAAATGGCCCCATAAAAACAATAACTTTACAGGAGAGGGAAGAACATACTTTACTTTTAATGTAAGTCAATGTAACCACAGTTTACACTCTAACAAGTGATTTTAGGCCATTTATTTTGGTCCATTCATCATGAAATTTACACACAATGTAAAGAGCAACAGTCTTTCAAATTATGTCCAAATCTGAAAAATGAAGAGACAAGGTTCAATTCTGACAGATACTTTAAATCCTTCTTGGCTATTGATGCACTACAATGAAAACTTTGACCAAAATTGTGGACGCACTCGGACCGAAAACGGACAAAAGCTGACAATAAGTAAAAATGTTTTTAAAAATGCAGTAAAATGATTACAGTTTGTACCATGAACTCCAACATCCATCAACCAAGGAAATGAAGTTGAGTTAAGCTCTTTTTCCAATACTTTGTTCCACCTTAAATGGTGCTGCAGTTGTATGCCGGCATGTATCATTTAAGGTGGAACGGGAAATTCAGCTTCAGCCTCGTTATGTTTTACTTTCTCTGTGGTTTGTGAATGTTTGCGTCATGCGATAAACTGAGCGTGCCGATGGTATCAGCACTGCAGGACTGTCCTTTCTGCTTCTGCAAGGTTCTGGTGTTCTATATATCGAGTCATGTTTTCAGGTTCTGTCTGCAGTGGAGAAGTTCTTGCGCATCTTGATGCTCCACATGAACAGAGGTGATAAATCTGGTGTCTGATGTTCTTCCAGAAACTGAAACAGCTACATGTGGCCGATATGTTCACTGCGGCGCAGGAGAGCGAAGAACCAAACAGCGATTTTAATCAGTTTCTCATTTTCATCACTGTTCAGATTCGCTGTACAGTCTCTGATTTTCAGACTCTGTTGTTGGCCTGTTCAGTCATTATTTCCAGCTGTTTTTCTCTTCAGGAAATTCAGTGCAACAACATGTTTCTGTCAAATAAATACTTACAGGCACTTTCTATTACATGTGATTTCTGTTTTGGGGGCGGGGCTTTTCCTTCCTTCTGTAAACAGCATGTGCATTGTCCATGAAGATGTTTGATGGCCAAACTTTCACAGCATCCCTGCTCTTGCTTTTGTGCTTTTCTGGTCATCCATATTGTAAGACGTTTTTGCCCTTTTGAAATTCACATGCTGTTCATTGAAGGAGGTGAAAGTTCCGCCCCCCCAGAACAGCAATTGACTGTAATTGAATGTGGCCTGTAGTTAATTATTTGACACAAACACATTATTGCGTTAAATTTCCCAACAGCTAAGAGGATAACAACAACAGCCTTAGCTCTGCAGTTCTGCTCTCCTGCTCCAACACACCTCATTCAGCTCACAACTGGTTTCGTCAGTGGCTAATAGCACAGTTCAGACGTGCTAGCGCGGAAAACAGCGCGGTGCGGGGGAGCCTTCGAGGTAGGAGTTGGGAATCACCAATGCAAAACAGCTTCTGACGTCATTGCAAATTATGCTCTTAAATCTAGCAAATTTGCTAACAGGTTGGGCAGTTGGGTCCTCTCGAGTAGTTTTCTGGCCCAGCGCTGAATTCAGTCTGTTTTTAATACAGTCCTCAGGAAAATGCAGTGAGTGATGTGCTTATTGTTGTAAACGAAGGGCAGCTACTCGTTTCTTGTGCTGGTGCAGTTTCTGGTGATGATATATGCCAACATTTGACACAGGGATATGTCTGTAATTAGCAGCTTGGAGATAACTGGCCTATTCTAATGAATGCCAGGATCAACATCACAGCTGGAGCTGGGGCTGCTCGATTATAATCACGACTGTATTGGTTAATATTGAACTCACGATTGTTGACTTTGGAAACATCATACATTTATTTATTTATTTATTTATTTATTTATTAAAGTTGTCTTTTTCCTTTAACTTTAAATATAATTCTACTGAAAATGAAGAAAATTAAGAATTAATTAAGAAACTAAGGAAAAGTGGATTTACAACACAATACGAAACGAGAACAACATTGCGAAATGGAACGTGTCAAAGTAAAGGTTTGACCACAATTATCTTGTTTTGATAATCATTGGAAGCCAAAATTGCCATTGAAAATAAAGCTCAGTTAGTCGAGCAGCCCTCACTGGAGCCACATGTGATGTTATTGTAAAGCTTGTTGTTTGTGACCACAGGAAAATGGCGAGTTGCGTTAGTAGAGGGAGATATGGCCAAAAATTGATGTCATGGTCTGACTAAAATTTCAGTTTCAGTATTTATCACAGTATATATAAATTTTCACATTTAACCATTTTAGATTAACTAAACCTATTTTTGTGTTTCATAGGCTTATCATTCTGGAACATCCCTTCTTTTTTTTAAATAAATATGAAACATTTTTATTGAGCAACACAGTAAAAACAGAACTGAACAACATATGGATAAACCTCAGGATTGCTTTCTGACACTATCCCCGCAGGCCAGGCCAAACAGTGCTGAATGTTGTTTCATGTCTGAACTTATACAAGCTCAAAGTTGGCAATTTGTTAGAATTCTCCGTTCCACCTTAATTCAGGCCCCTGAGTGTAACTGCTGCACCATTTCCACCAATTTCAGCTTTTGTGGAATTGCTCAAATCATACGTCTCATACGTACACTCGCCCATCCGACCACCTGATGCTGCTGATATTTGGAAAATATTACAGTCTTCCATGCTTCAGAACCAGCTGATCCACCAGGTCCACTAGTCCGCAGCAGCTGAGCTCCTAAGGCGGCTCCTCAGGCGCTACGGGAGGAAACAGAAGCACTCTGCTGTGTTTACATTTTCATTTGAAATGTGACTGAAACATCTCTCACTCAGCTAAAGTAAAAAATTAGGTTTTTAGATTAGATTAAGTGACCCTTATTAGTCCCACACCATGAAATTTCACCTCCGCATTTTAACCCATCCGTGCAGTGAAACACCACATACACACTAGTGAACACACACACTAGGGGGCAGTGAGCACACTTGCCCGGAGTGGTGGTCAGCCCTATCCACAAGGCCCAGGGAGCAGTTGGGAGTTAGGTGCCTTGCTAAAGGGCACTTCAGTCACGTACTGTTGGCTCAGGGGATCAAACCAACGACCTTTCGGCCACAGGGCTGGTTCCCTAACCTCCAGCCCACGACTGCCCCATTTTAGTGTCTATGTTTTAGTCTATAGGTGTAACCAGAGTTAAATTAGTTTAGGAAACAGTAAAAGTAGTTTCTAAAGAATAGAGGGATGGGAAAGGGACAAATAAATAGAAAAGGTACAAAAAAATGTGGAAGTGAGAAGAAATGTGCAGTTACTTTATTAACTAAAGTCATTTTTCAGCAAAATAAACCTCACAGAATCTTGGATCTTAGTTACGGTACTGTATACGACTCCGTTGGCCATTTGTCTTAACGTGAGAGACAGAATCAGCTGCTTCTGTTCTGATGTTCTCTGCAGTTCTACATCAAACACCTGGCAGATGGGTCAGTTGTGTTTGAGCAGAAAAACCGCCAAACTGCGCTGGACGTCAGCTCTCCAGAACCGCTCCCTACCACAAGTAAATGAACACCAAGATGAGTTCGGATGTCTGTATTTTCCAATAACTACGCCCGTCCCTACGCGCTCCAACTGCTAACCCGTCCAAGCTCTCCGTACCTTGCCTTCATCCACCTTTACCTCTTTCCACTGAATTACCGCGCTCTATCTGAAGAGCTGTACGTGCCTGGAGTCGAGAGTGAGGGTTAACATGCTCTCTCCTGCAGGCTGGCATGCTGGAGGTTGATGGGCGCTGCTGCCTGCCAGCCCGGTCGGCAGTTTGGCTGGCGGCTGGCCGCAGCTTCTACTGTAGCCGCATGCAGGGCTGGGAGCTTGAGCTTGGGCCAGCGGGTCTGCCTTTAATCAGAGAGCAGGAACCAGAAAAGGGAAGAGAAGATGGAGAAAGTGCTGCGTCTGCTCAGACCTTACAAGATCTGATTCGGGCCTGCTGATGTTCCAGGATGCCCTTTTTCCAGCACTAGTATGACTATCTAAAGGCCCGTGGATCCTGATTGCTCTCTGATTAGGTTAATGTTGATCGTTTGGGCGCACAGTATGCATGTGCAAAGGGCCTATGAATCACTATCAACGTCCCCACCAATCGCAAAACACATCCCTCTCTGTTGTCACTCTTGTCAAGTATGATCAGAAGTTAAGCTAGTGAGCCAAAGCTAATCCAGCAAGTGTAGTGATTGTGATGTAGTGATGTAGTGATAATTCAGTCACCGACGGCGGATATGGGGTGTCCGGTGGTGGAGATTCCATCTGAGTCTCTGGAACAGCATCGGTAGGTTTATACATGTAAGCTTGGACAGGCTTGACTCTACATATACCACTGTGTACACTGTGTACACGTCTGCATTCTGTGTGATTTTACATTGTGTGTAGTTCTGCATTGTGTGTAGTTCTGCATTGTGTGTAGTTCTGTTTTGTGTGTAGTTCTGTTTTGTGTGTAGTTCTGTTTTGTGTGTAGTTCTGCATTGTGTGTAGTTCTGTTTTGTGTGTAGTTCTGCATTGTGTGTAGTTCTGCATTGTGTGTAGTTCTGCATTGTGTGTAGTTCTGTTTTGTGTGTAGTTCTGCATTGTGTGTAGTTCTGCATTGTGTGTAGTTCTGCATTGTGTGTAGTTCTGTTTTGTGTGTAGTTCTGCATTGTGTGTAGTTCTGCATTGTGTATAGTTCTGTTTTGTGTGTAGTTCTGCATTGTGTGTAGTTCTGCATTGTGTGTAGTTCTGCATTGTGTATAGTTCTGTTTTGTGTGTAGTTCTGCATTGTGTGTAGTTCTGCATTGTGTGTAGTTCTGTTTTGTGTGTAGTTCTGTTTTGTGTGTAGTTCTGCATTGTGTGTAGTTCTGTTTTGTGTGTAGTTCTGTTTTGTGTGTAGTTCTGCATTGTGTGTAGTTCTGCATTGTGTGTTGTTGTTTTGGCTTTGCATTGTTTGTTTGTTGGTTGGTTGTTTCCTTGTTTGCTGTTTTGAGGTTGGTTGTTGTTTTGGTTGTTGGTTTGGATGGTTTGTAACATTCACTGGGGTAAAAAGAAAGTTGTAAGGGGTGAGTGTGTACTGTCACAGATTGGTTGTTGCTTCTTTTTGTGGTGTGTTTGGTTGTTGCTTTGTTTTGTGGTGTGTTTGGTTGTTGCTTTGTGTGCCGGTGTGTTTGGTTGTGTCTTTGTGTGCCGGTGTGTTTGGTTGTGTCTTTGTGTGCCGGTGTGTTTGGTTGTTTCTTTGTTTTGTGGTGTGTTTGGTTGTGTCTTTGTGTGCCGGTGTGTTTGGTTGTGTCTTTGTGTGCCGGTGTGTTTGGTTGTTTCTTTGTTTTGTGGTGTGTTTGGTTGTGTCTTTGTGTGCCGGTGTGTTTGGTTGTTTCTTTGTTTTGTGGTGTGTTTGGTTGTTTCTTTGTGTGCCGGCGTGTTTGGTTGTTTCTTTGTGTGCCGGTGTGTTTGGTTGTTTCTTTGTGTGCCGGTGTGTTTGGTTGTGTCTTTGTGTGCCGGTGTGTTTGGTTGTGTCTTTGTGTGCCGGTGTGTTTGGTTGTTTCTTTGTTTTGTGGTGTGTTTGGTTGTGTCTTTGTGTGCCGGTGTGTTTGGTTGTGTCTTTGTGTGCCGGTGTGTTTGGTTGTTTCTTTGTTTTGTGGTGTGTTTGGTTGTGTCTTTGTGTGCCGGTGTGTTTGGTTGTTTCTTTTTTTTTGTGGTGTGTTTGGTTGTGTCTTTGTGTGCCGGTGTGTTTGGTTGTGTCTTTGTGTGCCGGTGTGTTTGGTTGTTTCTTTGTGTGTGGTGTGTTTGGTTGTGTCTTTGTGTGCCGGTGTGTTTGGTTGTTTCTTTGTTTTGTGGTGTGTTTGGTTGTGTCTTTGTGTGCCGGTGTGTTTGGTTGTGTCTTTGTGTGCCGGTGTGTTTGGTTGTGTCTTTGTGTGCCGGTGTGTCTGGTTGTGTCTTTGTGTGCCGGTGTGTTTGGTTGTGTCTTTGTGTGCCGGCGTGTTTGGTTGTTTCTTTGTGTGCCGGTGTGTTTGGTTGTGTCTTTGTGTGCCGGTGTGTTTGGTTGTGTCTTTGTGTGCCGGCGTGTTTGGTTGTTTCTTTGTGTGCCGGTGTGTTTGGTTGTTTCTTTGTGTGCCGGTGTGTTTGGTTGAGTCTTTGTGTGCCGGTGTGTTTGGTTGTGTCTTTGTGTGCCGGTGTGTTTGGTTGTGTCTTTGTGTGCCGGTGTGTTTGGTTGAGTCTTTGTGTGCCGGTGTGTTTGGTTGTGTCTTTGTGTGCCGGTGTGTTTGGTTGAGTCTTTGTGTGCCGGTGTGTTTGGTTGTGTCTTTGTGTGCCGGTGTGTTTGGTTGAGTCTTTGTTTTGTGGTGTGTCTGGTTGTTTCTTTGTGTGCCGGTGTGTTTGGTTGAGTCTTTGTTTTGTGGTGTGTTTGGTTGAGTCTTTGTTTTGTGGTGTGTTTGGTTGAGTCTTTGTTTTGTGGTGTGTTTGGTTGAGTCTTTGTTTTGTGGTGTGTTTGGTTGTTTCTTTGTTTTGTGGTGTGTTTGGTTGTTTCTTTGTTTTGTGGTGTGTTTGGTTGTGTCTTTGTGTGCCGGTGTGTCTGGTTGTGTCTTTGTGTGCCGGTGTGTCTGGTTGTGTCTTTGTGTGCCGGTGTGTCTGGTTGTGTCTTTGTGTGCCGGTGTGTCTGGTTGTGTCTTTGTGTGCCGGTGTGTCTGGTTGTGTCTTTGTGTGCCGGTGTGTCTGGTTGTGTCTTTGTGTGCCGGTGTGTTTGACCGATTGTCCTGTCCAGTGTAGATCAGGGCTGAGGTACAGGATCGTAGGACAGCAGCTTCTGTTTTCGTGCTGCCTGACAGTAATCTGGATGTAGGGAGCAGAACCGGACCTTCAAGTAGGAAAGCAGCCATGATTGTTCTTGGCGTCCGATTCGTGCTCCTTGCCTTGTTTATTTTTGCTGGTACTGAAGATGGAGCGTTCTGCTGTCTCTGGGACGGCTGTGATGTAAGAGAGTGGGAAATAAATATCCGATGTGGAGGGAGATACATAGATTAGGTAAGAGACGCTTGTGTAAGGACTTGTGACCTGTGTTCTACAATAGTGGGGGGTGAGTCTGCAACAATTGAATAGCCTGTGAAACGAAGTGGCGCATGAAGGCTTGTTTTCTGTAATGGGGAAAGAAACACACTAACGACAGCAGCACTGCTGCAGCAGAGGTTTTCCGTGGAACAAGAGATGATTTGAAAAGTCCACTTCCAGCAGCGTTTCTGAGGTCGTTACATTACATTTTGACGTGGTAGATCGGTGGTCTCTGCTCGTGTGGGGCACTGCTTTTTGAAAATTTGAATAGTCATTATCAAAATTGAGATTAGTATGTTTTCTTATATCTTTAATACTAGATATATTTTAGTACACTGGAGTTTAGTATAGCATCACTGTCATAACAAAATCTCTTTGAAATGGTACCTTTTCTGTAAAGTTAAAGGTGCCGTATGCGTTTATTCAGTATTTTACATTGTTGTTAATCTCTACATAGAAGGTGTTCGACTTTGTTCGGGGTGAAAAACACCCAGATGTGGCTTTACTCACCCATTTACAGCCCTGTCGTTTGGCCCCAGAATAAAACGAGCTGTTTCCCTTTTTTGGGGGCTCATGAATAATCTGATGAGCTCTGCTCTGATTGGTTGGTTTACAGTGAGGCACCACAACGGCTTACAAAGAAGCTACATGTGGAAATAAACACAGCAGGAAAATAAAATGACCCTCTGTGTAATGAACATGGGGCATGTACATTTTGGGGGTGTAAATATTAAAAGTGAGGTCTGTTACGTAACAGTTTGGATTTTGGAATCTGCCCATTTTACAGATGCAGGATTTTGTATGTGAAGAAGGAGAGCTGTGTTTGAGGTTCATGGTGTTCCAAGTACCGAACTCTCCTTATTCAACTACACCAATGTATATACAGTTTTCCATTCTATGGCACCTTTAATGTAAACTGATGTAAGGAGATTTTACTGCAGGTCATTTTGCTGAGTCACGCTGACTCCCAGCAGCCTGTGACGTACAATAGAGGAAATCAGTGAGAGATTAGTTGACCAGGTAAACCTGGTTGAAGATTAACAGTAACATCAACAGCAAATTAAGAGCATTAACAGTATATTCAGATTAGCCTTTTCCCTCACTTCCTCCTCTCAAACACTGTTTTTCTTGCTATCAGATTCTGAAAAATAGAAGAGAGTCTATAAATAGGACTTTTTACTTAATGGTTTAAACACACACACACACACACACACACACACACACACACACTCTCTCACACACACACTCACACACACACACACACACACGCACACACACACTCTCTCTCACACACACACACACACACACACACACTCTCTCTCACACACACACACACACACACACATTTTCTAAGCCGCTTATCCTCCTGGGCCGCAGGGGGAGCTGGAGTCCCTGCACTCATTTTGGTGTGTTAAAAAAGTTAGTGTGGTATTAATACTGAAATATTACTATCATACTGAACTTTGAATAGTTTAAGTAGTTTATTACTATCATACTGAACTTTGAATCCTGAACTTTATTGACAATATAAACTGTAGTGTTTTGACTGTATGTTACTGTTTATTCTCCACTTTTATCTGCTGTGTCACTGTAGGAAAAGCTGGAAGCGCGAGGTTTGATTCCGCCTCTGAAGCAGCAGTTCCAGTGACACTGCGCTCTGAATCAGCTCACAGTGAGCGCAGCTGGCTGTAGCGGAGCGGCTGTCCTGATCTCCCTCGAAACCCGCGGCCCCGGCTTTTGAGGCCCATCGCTTCTGGCTCTGCCACCACCAGCCTGACAGGCCTGAGGTCTTCATCACTCCCTGCTGGAGGCTGTCCAAACCCATCCCAGCCAGACCGCCGCTCTGAAGTCCAGCTCTGGAATGCAGGTGGGCAGAGTGCAGCTGAGTCACTGTGAGGGAGGAGAGGTGGAGCACTCAGGTGGAGGTTTTTGCTCCAGTAGAGTCAAATGAATTGTTTTTTGCCTGCTAGGTTGAAAGATCTTGATCATGTTTTTTGAAGCGTGAGCAATTTTTCTTTTCTGAAAAATATCTGCCAAAAGACAAGAAACACAGTTTCTATCATATGAAACATTAAAACATCTCTAATTATTTATCTCAGTGAGATAAATCAGGTACACCATGGACCTGGATTGTAAACTTTCTTTACAGTTTTTGCTATGGTTTTATCAATTTTTTTTTAATATGCAGAATGCAACTTAAATGTATAAATGTAATTCAATACATATATAACTATACAATTAATTATACCATGGGAGCATTTTTTCACTGCACAAATCCTGAACGGACCCAAACGGTAACCAACAGAATGTACATTTCTAGTTCTAGTTCATTTTTCCACCTGCTTGAGACATCAGAAACCATCTTAATATGCAAAACAGACAATTTAACTGTGTTTTGTATCATTTTATGTCACTCTAAAATGATCAGTTTGGCAAATTAGCTACCTTGCTTGCTTTTTAGCTGAATTTATTAGCTGATGTGAAACGATATGCTGCACCGTTCTGCACTCACTCACAAAAATGTCTATAATTACATAGAATCGATTGCAGAATCAGAGAAAGTTTATATTTTTCTCTGTCGAGCGTGAAATTATGAGCAGAAACACTCGTTCTGTGGAGGCTGGTATAAAGGAGAATGGCATTAGCTGTTGCCTGCTAACTAGTTTATGTAACTTTAGCAAACTCCTTACAAAATTTCAAAAATGTCAATCGAGACATCAAAGTGTTGTTCTGGTTTACACTCTGGAGCTCTTATTGATGATGTAATAGTGCCTGGTGACTTTATGCTGTACTAGAAGAGTAAAGAATTTGCTAAATTGTCGTTAGTTTCAGCTGAAGTGTTACCAAAGACAGAGGAGAACACCCTCGAGTACCATTAGGTCCTGTTGGTGCCAATCTTGAGCAGCTACCAAAAACCATAAATCTGGAGCCTTTGGTACTGGACTGACGGCCAGCGGAAAAAGAACAGTTCCAGTTTTAGAAGGTTCCAGTACTTTGTGCCTGGAAAAATAGCCTGAATGTAAATAACTCTGAATTGAATGAATGTCAGATAATAATAATGCTAGACTTCTGAGGCTTAAGTGTTTTATTATTATTATTATTATTATTATTATTATTATTATTATTATTATTATAATTATTATTTCTTGGAACCGACAGATTCTGACCATGTCAGGGTCAAATAATCGGTGCCATTATAATCAGTAAGCTGCATATAGCCTTCCCTGAACTCTCTGTCTGGCTAATCGTGGTCTTCAGATGTATCTGGGTATTAGAGGCAGGTGTATCAGATTAGGGTTGGAGCTAAACTCTGCCAGGTAGCTCTCCAGCAGTGGGGCTGAGCCCCCAGGGGCGAAGAATGCCGTCTGTAAAGGCACGTACTGATGGATGAAGTCCTATTACAGGGGCATGTTGTTGTGAAGAAGCGTAACATCGTCTTCAGAGGGAGGATCCTGATGTTATCTTCCTGACCTAAACCAGCTTACCCAACAAGAACATATCATTTTCAAAAAGCATATGTCTTTTCAGACTTACACACATAATCCCAGCTCAAGGAAATGCTAACTCCAGCTTAGTCACGGTGACGAGTGCTACGTGAGGAAGAGACAAATCAGATTGAGCCAGTACATTCCTCAGGAATCCTATCACAGTCCTTACACACCTGAGCCAGGTAACCATGGGCTAGAGTTCACCTGTTAACTGACTTCGACACAAGGCAAGATGGAACTGTGTTCATGTTACAAGATTGAGGTGGCAAAAAACTGGATCATTACGACAGTGAATTTAAATTCTAATAAAGCTTGTAAAGTGAACATGGTCATAAGGACTGGGCTGTATGTACACTTTTTGAGCTGGTAGTGCTGGTGCTACAAAAGTGTTGCAGAACAAATTAAACTTAAACAATGAGCAAAAAGTACATATTGATAAAAGCTAATTTACTAAAAAAAAAAGCATCAGTCCCAGTAAGTGTAACAGTTTGCCATTTGACTGTGAAAATAAACAAGCAGCATGTAAGTGTTTATTCTGTGAACTGTAGACATAATTCATTTTTTCCATAATAATTCAAGTTCCCCACAAGGGGGCGCAGTTAGCACTCCTGCAGCATTTTGTGCCTCAGTGAGAGAGTAAACCCACACCAGCAGGAGCTCATAAACACACCTGTGTCTGCACACATTTCCAAAATAGTTTATTACCTAAATGTAAGGCTCTATGTCAAGTTAACAAGCCCATACATTAATAAAGATAAGTTAGCACTGATAAAGTGTGTTAGCATTAAAAAAGTTAGTACATTAGCTTTAATGATCTAAAGACATTAGCATCAATAAAGTCAATAAGTTTGCTTTAATAAAGTCAACATTTTAGCATCAATAAGGTTTCCCTAAAAATGACATCAAAGGGAATCTTACACAGTACTGTAAACGTTGCCTGGACAGAAAGCACATTTACAAGAAGGAAACTTACTGTTGTTTATTTAGTTTAATTTTTTTTAAACCATTCTTTTTTAAAGAGTTTGAAGCTCTCAGCAAATGATATACAGTACTGTGCAAAAGCTTTAGCCATCTGAGAAAATGTAATCTTATTTATCTGGTAAGTTTATCATTTGTAAAAAGACACTAGAATTAGAATAAATACAAACAAATATACAGTATATATCATTGTCATTTTATTAATGTTTGTCACACAAATGCTTTTTAAGTTTCTTCGTACGCTTTACTGTATTTGTTTATTTGTATTTATTCTAATAACATGCAGTGTTTTACTAGCAAAGACACACTCACTGCCCACATATATAGTTTTAAAACGTTTACATGACCGCGTAAAACTTTTGCACAGGACTGTGTATCACAGTTAAGTATGTTATTGTTATCCATTGTTATCACTGCCCTTATTTTGAAAATTATATTATATTACAGTATCGTTGTATAGCACTAATACTGATATAGACAGTACAGCACTGCTCTCAACCTCCAGTCGTCGTCTCTGCAGCGGAAAAACAAGCGAGTGAGAAATAGAAAGAGAAGCCGACGGGTCGCCGCTCTCGTCTCCTCGCGCTAATCCGTCCTTTGATCTACACAGCCAACAGCATCTTACTGCTGATAGACACGTCGCTTTGGCAACGACAGAAATAAGGCCGGCTAGCCATGATGTCATAGCTGGGATAGCTAGAGAGAGAGAGAGAGAGAGAGAGAGAGAGAGGGAGGGAGAAGATGAGAACCGTGAGATTGTGATACTGCAGTACAGTAATGTAAGAAGTGCTACTGTAGGTTCTATCTGGACTCAAAGTGCTTCTAAAGGTTGCGGTTTACATGATAAAGAACGTCCAGCATAATAAGCTGGTCATTTTATTAAACGCTTCAGCGTGCAACATGATCTGAGTCCGATTGTTCTGCGATGTGTTCTATCTAGTGCATGTGTTGTAGATAAGATCTGGATCAGTATCACATTGAAATGCTAGGTACATATACAGTAACTGAGAGGAACTCTTTGGTACAATTTAGCAAAGCATTTTTTCCTTAAAATGCCCCAAAATTTGACCACCAAAATGTGGTAAAAAGGATCCGTTGCCTATTGCACTGCACTTAAAAAAACAGGCCCAGTGAGTTCAGCTCTGTGTGTCATGTGATCTGAGGAATTCTGGGAGTTTGAGTTCTTATTCGTAGCCCAAACTCGTTCTGTGTGTTATTCTCTCTCTTTGCTGTGCCGTCCAGTCTGAGCACCTCACGACAACAAGACAGGAAACTCTGTGACAGACTGGCGTGAAGTGTGTGATGCTCTCCGTTTTAGAAAGCTGTTAGGATTTTAAAAGCCTAGCCGAATGGACAGACAGTTGGTAAAATAAATAAATGAATCAGCACCACTATAGCAGCTATCCTCTCTACCTCCTCAGCCTGGCTCTCCTCTGGATCAGCGCCTCAGCTCAGCTGCCCCTCGTTTAATAAACAGCTCTACCTCCATTTCTCCTACTGTTTTTAGGTTTGTTCTGTATCTCGCAGAAGAATTTTTCTGCTGTTCGGCTCATTCAAACAAAAATAACTGCTGTCGTGGCTGATAAAGAGGCTGTATCGGTCAATTTGCTTTATTATAGTGATTAAAACCACCATATTTGTGTATAAACATTCATATCAGACTCACTTTACTCATTTGTGTTGTACAAAAGTGTGGATTTCAGCTTTTAGGCGGCCAAATATTAGCATAAGCTGGCTCTGGATTAGGCTTGGAGTCTTGCACAATAACACGTAAACAGCACATCTCAAACTCTTACACATGCGAGTTCATTCTTTCAAGGTAAATTGTCAAGAATGTCCTCATAAACAAGACACTAAATAGGAATGGTTCAAATTTTCTGCATGATTAAGTGGTTAAGATGTAAACAGAGTGGTTCAGAGCGGTTCAGAGTGGTTCAGAGTGGTTTGGCGTGAAACGCTCCATTCTAGAGAAACTTACCGAGTTAGGATTGTTTACAGTGGTGGTGATAGGAACCAGATATCCACCTCTAAAACCTTGAGAAGATTCTGGGCCTAAAGCGTAATTTTTAAACTCTATTCATGGTGGAAGGTTACATAATATGCAAGGAGCTGTGAGACCAAATAGTCCCCCAAGAAAACTTATTATTTCAGATGTTCCACTATTTCCCATCATCAACATTCCATATAAACTCAGAAGACTCGTGTAGGTTCACTGGTGGTTCTGGATAGTAAATAAAATGTCTATATCTGTGTTGTAGTCATGGCGACCCCTGGTTCCTATCCCCACCACTGTAAAGACATCTGAACCATTTCACACCAAACCACTCTGAATGTTTACTCAGCCACTGAGTATCTTTGTCGTCTTGTCGTTTACAGGGTCCGGATGGAACACAGGTTCTGTCTATCTCTGGGATGGTCCTGCAGATTTCTCACTGCCCATAAGCCACACTTTCCTGGACTTACTGGAAGGACAGCCACACTGCCTGCAGCGCCTGTTCGTTTGTTGGAGAGATGAGCTTGTCTGGAGATTGTATTCCTGTCCTCGGCTTTCAAGCTATTGTCAAACACGCTGCGCTTGATAGCGGCGGTTTGGAACGTCTGCTGGAGCCCCTGCTCTCCCAGCTGTTTGCAATAGTGACACTGTAGGAAGAGATACTCTCTCTATCCCCTCTATCCCTCTCTGACTCTCTCTCTCCCTCTCCACACCTTCCCTCCATCTGGTTTGCATTTGTTTGCCTTCATCTGGGCAGTAACTTCTTCTCAAGCATGGGGCTGCTGGCTGCACTGCGGTCCAGATGGCTGAACAGGCACAGAAGCACTGACTACAGACTTACACAGACACCGTGCCTGAAGCCGGAGATGGGGACTCGAGTCAGCGACTAGGACTTGATTTGCCTTTAACCTTTAAACTTTGCATTTACTGCATGCAGTGCCACAGCTCTGTCTTTCATACTGAAGGTTTTTCTATAATGAAAAGCTTGTAATTTGAACTCTAGAGGCTCACACCTCAGAGACTCGAGATTCGACTCACACCTCAGAGACTCGAGATTCGACTCACACCTCAGAGACTCGAGATTCGACTCACACCTCAGAGACTCGAGATTCGACTCACACCTCAGAGACTCGAGATTCGACTCACACCTCAGAGACTTAAGGCTCTACTCTGTCTGGCACCTCAGAGACTCGAGACTTGACTCGCACCTCAGAGACTCAAGGCTCTACTCCAACTCGCACCTTGACTCTGACTTGCACCTAAGAGACTCAACTTGCACTCGCACCCTAGAGACCTGAGACTCACACACACGTAGAGACTCAACTCAACTTAGACTCACATCTCAGAGACTCAAGACTCAACTCGGACTCACACCTCAGAGACTCAACTCGGACTCACACCTCAGAGACTCAACTCGGACTCACACCTCAGAGGCTCAACTCGGACTCACACCTCAGAGACTCGAGAGTCGACTTGAAATCACAACTCAGAGACTCCAGACTTGATTCGCACCTCAGAGACTCGAGGCTCTACTTGGACTCACACCTCAGAGACTCAACTTGACTCGGACTCACACCTCAGAGACTCAACTCGGACTCACACCTCAGAGACTCGAGAGTCGACTTGAAATCACAACTCAGAGACTCCAGACTTGAGTCGCACCTCAGAGACTCGAGGCTCTACTTGGACTCACACCTCAGAGACTCAACTCGGACTCACACCTCAGAGACATGAGAGTCGACTTGAATTCACAACTCAGAGACTCCAGACTTGATTCGCACCTCAGAGACTCGATGCTCTACTTGGACTCACACCTCAGAGACTCAACTCGACTCAGACTCACATCTCAGAGACTCAAGACTCAACTCAGGCTCACACCTCAGAGACTCAACTTGACTCGGACTCACACCTCAGAGACTCAACTCGGACTCACACCTCAGAGACTCGAGAGTCGACTTGAAATCACAACTCAGAGACTCCAGACTTGATTTGCATCTCAGAGACTCGAGGCTTTACTTGGACTCACACCTCAGAGACTCAACTTGACTCGGACTCACACCTCAGAGACTCAACTCGACTCAGACTTGCACCTCAGAAACTCAACCCGGACTCACATCTCAGAGACTCGACTCGCACCTGAACTTGCACTCGTATCTCAGAGACTAGAGACTCAACTCAGACTCGCACCTCAGAGACTCAATTGAAATCACACCTCAGAGACTCCAGACTTGACTCGCACCTCAGAGACTCAAGGCTCTACTCAGACTGCCACCTCAGAGACTCAAGGCTCTATTCGGACTCGCACCTCAGAGACTGGAGACTTGACTCAGACTCGCACCTAAGAGACTTGAGACTCACGCCCTTAGAGACTCGACTCAACTCAGACTCACATCTCAGAGACTCATCTCAACTTGGACTCACACCTCAGACAATCAATTCGGACTCACACCTCAGAGACTCGAGGCTGAACTCAGACTTGTACCTTAGAGACTCAACTTGCCTCGGACTCACATCTCAGAGACTCGAGACATGGCTTGATTCATACCTCAGGGTCTTGAGACTCAACTCAGACTCGCATCTCAGAGACTCAAGACTCAACTCAGACTCGCATCTCAGAGACTCAAGACTCAACTCAGACTCGCACCTCAGAGACTCCATATGTGACAAGTTGATTGTAGCTTTATCACTTATTAAGGGCTGAAGATCAAAACTATGTTTGATGCTTTCAGGTCAGCCAGATGGACGACCACTTCAGGACTGACTTGATGGAACACCAGTTTTTCAAAATGTAACTTCTTAAACCCCAACAGTTTCACTACAGAGGTGCGCTCTTGAACATCTGGACATTTCTATCCAAACCCCCCCGTGAACCTGCAAATGTTTTTATATGTTATGCTGATGATGGGAAAACAGTGGAACGTGTGAAGAAGAAGGGGATTATTTTACTTTACAAAAACAGTGTCTCAGTCATCAGGCAGTGAATTCATCACCATTTACTGTAGGAACTTTCTGTGAGGGAGCTTTTAGAGGTGGACGTCTGGTTCCTATCACCACCACTGTGAACAGTTCTGACTAGGTAAGTTTATCTAGAACAGAGCGTTTCACACCAAACCACTCTGAACCGCTCTGAACCACTCCAGACCGCTCTGTTTACATCTTAACCATGGAATTTAGATAAATTGATGTAGTTTCTATGTAACTAATGACTTGATATGCTCCCAACTGCTTTTGAATCGGCCCGTGTTACACAACTTTCTTATTTTTATCCTGTGGCTTTTTTGAAGTCCACTTATGATGTTTGTATGAATTTACCGCTTTACATGACCATGTGAATTCAGAACGGGCTGTTATTAAAACATAGATGAACACAAAAAAAGAAAAATAAGAAAATTTGGTTTTCTATGATACAAACAAAAGATTATGAACCTTTTTGTAAATATATCACCTGCTGTCCCTTAATCACTTTCCAGGGATTATCTGAAGACATGGCAACCCAATGCTACTCAAAGCTTTTAGCCTACTCCTTTCGGTAGGCCTGTAGTGAAGGAGCCACGGGGAACTCTGTGGAGTTCATTAATGAATACATCTTGATTCCTCTGGGCTAACAGCTGAGTTACCTACAGCCCACCCAGAAGCTCTCAACATTTTCCACACAATCTGGCAACCTGAGAGACTTCCTACTGTGAAATACATATCGGCTGGATTGCAACATCTTTTATTATGTATCCGTGTGCGGGTGGGTTTGTCTTCTGTCAGAGCTGCTCGGTTTTGTGTTTCGCAGTTGAAAATTGAGTCTCAGTAGGGGGTGATGGGATGGGGGTGGCAGGGGGGCTGTTTGCAGGCAGTGGGAGGGGAGGGGGGCGAGTGCTCTTGTCTCAAGCACTGTTTGAGATTGGACTTTCCTGCTTTCTTGTTGTTTTTGTTCTTTCTTTTCTGGTCTCACTGCCGCAGCCGAACAGCTCTCGACTTTACCCACCCTGACTTTCCTCCTGAGCTGCAGGCCTCCACTGCGGAGGAGTTCAAGGCTGAAGTGGTTTGAAGGGCCACTGGGCTGATATGGGGGGGGGGCAGTGGAGCTGAGTTTCATGACATCTTTAAAGCGGGCGTGATCAGCTAGTGTTAGCGTTAGCGTTAGCACGTCTTCTGCTCCGGTCACTTTCTCACCCTCCTCTTGTCACAGCTCTATTCAGGTCGGCTCAATAGAAATGAATGGTGACGGGCAACAAAGGGTGACATCATTTCATGGATCTGATTGCTGAATCTCCCAGCACGCGTGTGCATAAACACACAAAGGCCCCCCCAGTACAATGACATCATAGTCTCCCCCCTCGTTCCCCATCTTTCTGGGATGGTGGGCCATAGAGTTGGTGTGCAGGTATTTTCAGCTCTGCTGCTTCTGAATCGTTGTGATGGGCACCACAAATACTTCTAGATCTAAAATCTGATTTATGGGCTTCAGATATTTGTTGGTATTTGTGAACATCTACTCGAACACTCGTTCTTAAAATCACCCTTAAAACCAATGAGATTTACGTTTCATAATTAATTTTTATTTTAAATAAATTTGTTTGTTATTGTTGTTCTAAATATATCCACTAGATGGTGCCAGTCTATTAATAGTCAGGCTGAAGCCCAGCTGCAGCGCGCTGTATGTTGAAATAGGAAAACTGTTTTGTTTATCACCATCATGCTTTTTTTAAAATTTATTTTGGGGATTTTTTCCAATTTTCTCCCCAATTTAGCGTATCCAATTCCACCCATTAGAAAGAACTCCCCGTCACGCGATACCACCAACGTTAGGATGGTGAAGGCAAACACAGTCTTCCTCCGAGTTCTGTGAAACACCACCGCATCTTTTCAAACTGCTGCTAACGCAGCGTCACTGTACAGCTACGTCAGCTAACCGATGCCTGCACTGGCTAGCATCACACTGAGTGATGGGGGGAGATGGAGTGCGAGGCCACTTGTGCTCACGGTCGGCTGTAGCACCTTTTGGATTGTGCTATTAAGAAACATCTTGTTATGCTTGGCAACCATGGCCTACTGTTAATGAGCTGCAGTGCTTGGTGGAAGAACTGTTTGCTGTGATTATTAATAATGATAAATTAAATTATTGGTGTATTTTGTTATAATGCGTATTTGCAGAAGCAGTAATCTGTTAGTTGGTGATTTTGCCACAGTTTAAGGAGTTTCTACTTTATAAAGATCATTTGATGATCAAATTTATATGACTATCACCACCTCTCTTCGTTTGCATACCCACCCTCCCTCTTTCTGGATTGTTCTCTAATGCTGTCCTCAACTCCCATGGTGCACTGTGCTGCAGTGATGTCAGAGTGGGGCGGCAAGCTTTTAGAACCTCATCAAAGAGACGAGAGGAGATGATGGAATGAGCCGAGATGTGTGAGAGAGAAGAAGAGAAAATAAAAGGCAGGCTAGATTTCTGTTTTCTCAGGCTAAACACTCCGCACTAAACAAATGTGTTTATTAGATCTCTCTCTCTCTCTCTCTCTCTCTCTCTCTCTCCTCTCTCTCTCTCTCTCTCTCTCTCTCTCTCTCTCTCTCTCTCTCTCTCTCTCTCTCTCTCTCTTTCTTTCTCATGTGAAGAATAAGCCTTGATTGACCTTCCTCCCTCATGCTGTGTTTCGGTAAATCCGTCTGTAATTAAAGTTCAGCCAAAGCAACTGACGAAAGAGGGCGAAACAGCAAAAGGAAAAAAAGCAGAGTTAGACAGTCCCTTAATTAATCTATAAAATAGCAGCTCAACTCGTATCTGCTTTAATCTCACTTTCAGCTGAATTATACACTCACTGGCCACTTTATTAGAAACACACACGTGTGCTTCCACTCACTGGCCACTTTATTAGAAACACACACGTGTGCTTCCACTCACTGGCCACTTTATTAGAAACACCCAACTTGTGCGACTACTCATTGGCCACTTTATTAGAAACATACACGTGTGCTTCCACTCACTGGCCACTTTATTAGAAACACCCCCTTGTGCTTCCACTCATTGGCCACTTTATTAGAAACACACACCGTGTGCTTCCACTCACAGGCTCAAAGGTATTTCTGATAAAGTGGCCAGCTGAAAGTATTAGCACCTTTTTGCTGGAAGGGAAATGCTTTGGATTTCTGAATTTTGAGCTGTTGTATTTGTCTAAGGGTCACTGAGCTCGGTGTTGTTTCTGTGCATGCCAACTCCATCAGATTAAGGGTAGCTAAACTCGCACTGCAACCTAAACTTGCCCCGCAATGGAGGGTCCTTGTTTGTAGCCACATACTCACTTTTAAATGCTGGACGTGACGGAGCGCTTTTGCTTTGGTGAGATTTGTGCGGCTGCCTTGTCAGACAAAATGAATTGATTAATACTATTGGCATATCCTTCAGTTATTGTGAATTATGTCTCAAATTATAGCGGAGGGAAAAGCCAGCTCATTGCGACATTCCCGCTAACCTGACATGAGAGAATATCCAGAGAAATTTTCCAAATAAAAACAAGCCATGCGCATGTATTATAACGACAGCGTCAAACAAACAAAAGTTCACGTGGTGGAAAAACTTATGAGCGCTCGCCACACTTTCTCACATCCATATTATGGCTGGGTTTGGTGTGGTTTTTGGGGGGAAGAGCATCGGCCGTTTATAAATCATGCGCCACGGTGTCGTCACACACACCACAGCGAGAGAAAACACACACACAGAACCACACCCGGGAGAACCCGTTCACTCAGAGGCCTAGATACCTCCACGCTAATGCAGTACAGGCCATTCTACCATTTTAATGTCTGTATTATTTGTTCTATAAGCAGCAGTGACTTCACAGACACTAAAGTATGTTTATGTGAAACAACACGTTTGAGGCTTGTTTTTCAGTTTAAACTGTAAAACTGCAGTAAAAGTACTGCCTGTCGTATGTTATTATATTTATATATATAAATATCATCTTATTATGTCCCAAGATTTTTTGTCAGTTGTGTAATAGAAACATAAATTGTCATTAAAAACCAGGAAGGTATTTTTGAATTCATTTTTATATTAATATCTCAAAGGAAGAAAGACCAACTCTGAGAGGTCCCCAGCTGGCAGCTCCATGTGTTGCAAACAGATTATGTCAGTGTTGTTACACAAACATTAAATCATTTAAAATTGAAATAAAATTACAGCATGAGTGCAGTGATTGTACTTTTCTACTAGATTGGCAGCAGAATATAATTTAGGAAAGCTTGGATTTTAGGAATGTTGTCAGTGTTGTCACACCAATCAGTGGTGTTACAGTCAGTGATGAGTGGGGTAACAGTCAGCAGTATTATGGTCAGTGGAATTACAGTGAGTGGTGTTACGGTTAGTGATGTAACAGTCAGCAGTATTGTGGTCAGTAGTGTTACTGTGAATGGTGACAGTCAGTAGTTTTGCAGTCAGTGGTGTTACGATCAGTGGTGTTATGGTTAGTTGTGTAAGGTCAGTGGTGTTATGGTTAGTTGTGTAAGGTCAGTGGTGTTATGGTTAGTGGTGTTATACTCAGTGCTGTTATGGTTAGTGGTGTTACAGTCAGTGGTGTTATGGTCAGTGGTGTTACACTCAGTGGTGTTATGGTCAGTGGTGTCACACTCAGTGGTGTTATGGTCAGTGGTGTCACACTCAGTGGTGTTATGGTCAGTGGTGTTACACTCCATGGTGTTATGGCCAGTGGTGTTACACTCCATGGTGTTATGGTCAGTGGTGTTACGATCAGTGATGTTATGGTTAGTTGTGTAAGGTCAGTGATGTTATGGTTAGTTGTGTAAGGTCAGTGGTGTTATGGTTAGTGGTGTTATACTCAGTGCTGTTATGATTAGTGGTGTTACAGTCAGTGGTGTTATGGTCAGTGGTGTTACACTCCATGGTGTTATAGTTAGTGGTGTTACAACTTTATTGAAGTGTAAAATACTATTTACACTTACACTACATCAACCATTGTACTCCATTGACCACCACAGTAGTAGAATGACCCGTGCGCTGCCCGCCGCGTTCATACCTCCTCATGTAAATTTGTAAATGTATCTAAATGAATATCCTCTCTAATCTGATGGTCACGACCCATTTAGCGCGATGTGGAACAGTCACACGGTAACAAATGAGCTGGAGAAGCCAGAGCACTGTTCCCCCCTAAACACTGAACAGATATCCTACTTCTCCAACACACGCACCCCCCACCCCACCCTCCTACACAAACACACTCGCACTCCATCTGTTCTGTCCACACCACCACACCAACACCTCACTCAGCAAAAATGGTTCTATGACTTTTTTGAGTACTATGTAGAACCATTTAAAGGTTCTTTGAACAGCTACATACAGCTATATACATATGTGTGGGTGTGTTTACATATAGATTAAATATATTAATATATCAGTGCTGTCAGAACAAAACCTTTTTTGAACAATTATTA
Organism: Colossoma macropomum; assembly: GCF_904425465.1. Taxonomy (NCBI): domain Eukaryota; kingdom Metazoa; phylum Chordata; class Actinopteri; order Characiformes; family Serrasalmidae; genus Colossoma; species Colossoma macropomum. Next base: position 38,643,554 of record NW_023494790.1, read on the forward strand.
AGTTTTTTGACATAATTTGTAAACACTGGCTGCCCTTTAAATTTGTGAAACTTTCTTGGTTGGTGAACGCAGAAATCACAGTTACAGCTTTTACACTGATTTCAGTTGAAAGTTGAGAAAGTTTTATGTATTTTACATGAGTGGAAAACAATACCGAGTGCAGATGCTTCCAGACGGGTGCGCTGGATGACTCAGTTAAACAAGCAAGCAATTAACATCCAACTGTGCTCTGTGGTAGGTATAAAAATGCTAAGCAGGACCATCTGATCTTGATTTTGGATCGAGATGATGAAGATCTAAGGTACTCAGTAGTCAGTCCTGCCGAAGGTAAAGACTAAACATGGAGGGGCAGCGTTCGCTACTGTGCTGCTCTTAAATGGACGCAGTGGACAGAGAGCCCAACACTGGACACTTCAAATGCAGGCTCAAACGTTCCTGTTAGAGCAGCTTTCAGCTCAGTTTAAACACTGTTAGCGTTTCTAGCCTGTTCTCCTCTGGAACGGCACTTTTTATCCTAATTTAATTTCTAATTGTAATTTGATTTTTAATTATCCTAATTTAATTTCTAATTTTATTTTGAATGTAATGATTTTCTCTTTTAAATCTGTTGTTTAATCATGTTTTAATCATGTTTTTAATTTCGGTTCTCCTACACTTTAATTTTAAATGACTGTATTTTCTTATTTGTAAAGCACTTTGAGTGACAGCCGTGCATGAAAGGTGCTGTTTTAATAAATTTGCCTTGCCTGAGCGGCTTTGGAAGACGGGTCATTAGAATTATTTCAGTCATAAAGAGTTTTAATAGGAACAGTGACTAAAGTGACCTCTGCTTTTAGACCTGTGGGAAGGACACTTTAAATCAATACCAAGTTATTCTGACTGATCACCTGTTATCTTGCGATGGAACGTTTCTGTCCTGATGGGAGCGGTCAGTGCCCCCGCCCACAGGGCACGAGGGGTCACTGAATGGTTGGATGAGTATGAAAAAGATGTAAATCATATGTTCACATCACCAGATCTCACCTTCACATCACCAGATCTCACCTTCACATCACCAGATCTCAACCCAGTTGAACACTTACGGAGATTTTGGAGGGACATGTTAGCCCGCATTCTCCACCACCATCGACACAACACCAGCATCTTTAGGAAGAACGGTGTTCCATATCTCCAGAACAGTTCCAGAGACTTGTAGAACCTATCACAGGCAGCACTGAAGCTGTTCTGGCAGGTTATGGTGGCCCAAAACTTTACACAGTACACAATATAACAATATAACAACAAATCATCAAAGCCTCGTAACTGCTGCCGCCCAGTTCTGTTACTGATGGGGAAATTATGACAAATGCCTCTCTATCCTTCTCGTTCTTCTTCTGGGTCAGAAACATGGAAAATCACGTTCAGACACATGTTCCATCTCCCAGCCTGGCTGTGAGCAACCGTGTTTTTTTTGGTTACTCTAACCTTTAATAACTGGCAGGCAGCTGAGCTCTGAGAGTGGACAGGGAGCTCTGTGGAGTTCTGTCCTGTCCAGTGACTCGTGTGATTATGCCGTGCTGTACTTGTAGCTCACCATGAGGACATTCATGCAGGCACTACATGTTCACTCTTAGAAATTAGCTGCTGGTATCAGCTGTACACTCACTGGCCACTTTATTAGAAACCCTCACTGTGTACAGTTAGAATGAGTAGCACATCTGTTAAGGCACAGTTTGCTTTGGCTGGTGTTGATTTTGTGTATTTAAGAGTAATAATTAACACATTTATACGTACATTATGAAGCCATAACCCTATAATAAGGATCCACATAATTATTAATGTTCCAAAAAGAGTATAGTGACCATGTAATAATGATTAATTAAGCATTAAGGAAATGTTGATACATCACAAAGTAGGTAGGTAGTAAATAACTGTATTATTACTAGTGTATTATTTAAAACAGCACACAAACAATTCACCCATAATTACTGTGAAATGTTTTTATGCATCTATGTAAGTTTGTAATTTAAAAAATTCTAATTAGCAAATTATTAAACTATTATAACAAACTATAATTGATTATTAGATTTCTGCAATCTAGTATTGATTATTATGGTTAATAATTGAAATGATGACATTTATTGATGCATATTTACCTATTCTATAATTATTAACAGTCATTAACAAATTGCTAGATTATTATTAATTATTTATTAAGGCCTAACATTAAAATAGTTTCTAATAAAGTGGCCAGTGAGTGGAAGTACAGGGTGGGTGTTTCTAATAAAGTGGCCAGTGAGTGGAAGTACAGGGTGGGTGTTTCTAATAAAGTGGCCAGTGAGTGGAAGTACAGGGTGTGTGTTTCTAATAAAGTGGCCAGTGAGTGGAAGCACTGGGGGGGATGTTTCTAATAAAGTGGCCAGTTAGTGGAAGCACAAGGTGGGTGTTTCTAATAAAGTGGCCAACGAGTGGAAGTACAAGGTGGGTGTTTCTAATAAAGTGACCAATGAGTGGAAGTACAAGGTGGGTGTTTCTAATAAAGTGGTCAGTGAGTGGAAGCACAGGGTAGCCGTTTCTAATAAAATGGCCAATGAGTGGAAGTACAAGGTGGGTGTTTCTAATAAAGTGGCCAGTGAGTGAAAGCACAAGGTGTGTGTTTCTAATAAAGTGGCCAGTTAGTGGAAGCACGATGGGGGGGTGTTTCTAATAAAGTGGCCAGTGAGTTGAAACACATGGTAGGTGTGTGGTCATAAGCTTTTCAGTAAGTAATCACATGAATGGGCCGTGACCCAATAATGATTGCAGATTATCACAGTTGGAGAGAGAGCTGACTTTAATTATCATGACACCTGAGTTTACCTCTCTACTCTTCTAGATTACAGTACAGTCTAACATGTAAACTCAGGATTAGAAAGGTTACGGCTTCATTCTGTTGGTGTTTTTTGTTTGCAGTTAATTCAGCAAGTAGAGCTTTTCCCTCTTAGGATTGTAACCTTAATTGCGTTTGACTTGCAGTTCCTTGCCAAACTGTACAAGATCTGGTGGGAAATAACAAGGCAGCTTAAAAGCCGAAGTATCTGTTGAACAGGCTGCACATGTCCGGGATTATCGGCCGGTTGTAAATAGGGAGATAGTGTTACCCCTCCCTCATTTTCCAGCATTTAAGCAGCTATCTCTCTGCAATTTCAGCCCCGGCGCTCCCGCGCGGGCTCGGGTTACTCGGTACGGAGTGACTCCTGTCCAAATCCCATAATCCGTCCCTTCCATGCTGCCACACGGAGGTGTTTTTTTCTCTTAGGATCTATCAAAACGCAATTCAACAAAATGATAGGCAAACAAATAAATAACCCATCAATCTGTGCAATACTGAAACCTCTTTAAAGGCCTCTTCAAGCCTCCCAGCACTTGCCTCTCTGTCCTGATTGCAGTAATGAAGATTCAGGGTTTTTTAATCAAAGGCAGCTTTGTCTGCTTCTCTGTGTAGTCATTTGGCCCGGAAAGCTGATGGGTCTCAGATTGTTATCAGAGAAACCTCGCCAGAAATCGCAAGGATCATCCTCCTACTCCGTTTTGTAACACAACCTCTGGGCTGCTTATTAGAAAGCTCTCTGATAGAATCACCCGCAGTTATGAAATGAAAAAACATCCAGATTCAACTACGTTACGTTCAAAACAGGAGTTTTGTTGTTTTTCTGTGCCGAACATGGGCAGCTAATTAACTTTTCTACAGTCGTGTACAGAGTTTGAACAGCAAACTGCACTTTTTATTGATTTTCTAACTTAAAAATAAATGAACACACCCTCTAAAGAGAACACTCTATATATATTTTAGATTTTAGTGCAGTTGGACCGTAACTTTCACCCACCACTCACCTGAATACCTCACTGCAGTCTCACCACAGCTACCTGAATACCTCACTGCAGTCTCACCCCAGCTACCTGAATACCTCACTGCAGTCTCACCACAGCTACCTGAAAATCTCACTGCAGTCTCACCACAGCTACCTGAAAATCTCACTGCAGTCTCACCACAGCTACCTGAAAATCTCACTGCAGTCTCACCACAGCTACCTGAAAATCAATCAAACACTCTGACTGCTCTGAAACTCTCAGGCAATAAATAAATAAATAAATGAAACCACCATCTGCACTCTCAAACTCAACTCTATTTTGTCCACTCCTACTGCCCAAGATCTGCAGACCACAGCAGACCAGCACAGACTATTTCATAAATCCATTATTTATTATTCTTTTTATATCTTTTGAAAACACTGCTCTTTCCAGTGTGTGAACATCTCATGAATTGACGAAATACATGCTCCAAAACAGCAGCGGCAACATGCGGCTCTTTTACTGTCCTTTTGCCTCTGCTGATCGTTCAACACAGTTTAACAGTAAATGGTCTTAAACTCTGGAGTTAATGTAGAACTGCTAATTCACCCTTTAACCCTGAAGATCAGCGCAGACTGCTGGTCACCATAGCAACGCAGACAACAGTCTCTCCTAGCTAGTAGCTAACGAAACTAACATCGATAATTTGGAGACTTATTTGTGTTTATAATCACTCCAGCTGGTTTACTTTAGCCATTCCATTAGCAACCACCTGGGATACCATAACAACCACCTAGCAACAACCTAGCAATCACCTGGGAAACCATAGCAACTGCCCAGCAACACCGTAGCAGGCAACCACCTAGTAACACTTTAGCAACTACCTGTGATACCATAGCAACTGCCTAGCAAAGCCTTAGCAACCATCTTGGATACCATAGCAACCACTTAGCAACCTAGCAGGAATGGGGAACCATTTAAGCTGCGCAACCATTCTGTGTTTTCCTATAGGAAATGCACTTTACTAGTATTATTGTTATTATTAATGAATCCTAGTAGCTGCATCATTGTTGACTGATGAGCTGATAAGCTGATTAGCGTCCCAGAGTGATGATAATACACCGATCAGGCATAACATTCTGACCACCTCCTTGTTTCTACACTCATTGTCCATTTTATCAGCTCCACTTACTATATAGGAGCACTTTGTAGTTCTACAGTTACAGACTGTAGTCCATCTGTTTCTCTGATACTTTGTTAGCCCCCTTTTACCCTGTTCTTCAGTGGTCAGGACCCCCATGGTCCCTCACAGAGCAGGTACTGTTTGGGTGGTGGGTCATTCTCAGCACTGCAGTAACACTGACGTGGTGGTGGTGTGTTAGTGTGTGTTGTGCTGGTCTGAGTGGATCAGACACAGCAGTGCTGCTGGAGTTTTTAAACACCTCAGTGTCACTGCTGGACTGAGAATAGTCCACCAACCAAAAATATCCAGCCAACAGCATCCAGTGGGCAGCGTCCTGTGGCCACTGATGAAGGACTAGAGGATGACCAACACAAACTGTGCAGCAGTAGATGAGCTATGAACAGTGTTTAAAAACTCCAGCAGCACTGCTGTGTCTGATAATGTGGTCATAATGTTATGCCTGACCGGTGTATAAACACAGTGAAGATAAGAGGAGAAAGACTGTGAGGTTATTTTGTTCTGCAGAAACATTTCAGGAAAGCAGGATTTGGGGAAATGGGGAAGCAGATGATTTAAGCAGAAGTGTTTGTGTCTCTAGGTAGCCGAAAGGGGGAGGTCAAGGGTTAATTTTAGGGGTTCTATGGAAGGAGAGTGTTGTCCAAATGGACGTTAATGTAACACGTGACCTCCAGAGGTGAACTTTGACCTGTTGGATGCTGCGGTTGCACAGCTGCAGTGTGTGCAGGGAGAGTAGCTGGGAGTAATTAGAGTCTCTGCCAGAGGAGGAGGAGAGGACACACCTCGGTGCAGCTGAGAGAGGCGTGCAGTAATTTGTAAATCATGATGAAGCAGAAGTTTCAGCGAGTAATGAGGGCTCTCTCTCTCTCTCTCTCTCTCTCTCTCTCTCTGTCTCTCTCTCTCTGTCTCTCTCTCTCTCTCTCTCTGTCTCTCTCTCTCTGTCTCTCTCTCTCTGTACCTCCTCTCGCTCTCTTTCACTGTCCTCTCTCTGTCTCTCTCTCTCTCTCTCTCTCTCTGTCTCTCTCTCTCTCTCTCTCTCTCTCTCTCTCTGTCTCTCTCTCTCTCTCTCTCTCTCTCTCTCTAGTGCATGCTGGGAGGTGGTGGGTGAGGGTGCGTCTGTGAGAGGTGCTGTGCTGAGGTCAGCGTGTGCTCTTTCCCTGTTTCTGCCCTGTATTTTCGGGGTTATTTTCCTAATTTCTGACTGTTCAGCACTGTTAATCATTAGCTGCTGAGAGCGGCGAGTGAGGGGGGAGTCATGGCTCCTCGCCTCGCGGCTGAAACGCCGTCTCTCTCCCGCGCTAATGGCTTTAGATGTGTCCCACCGGCAGAAGCGGGAGTTGAAGACATGCTTCTGGTGGTGGGAGAAAAAGTTGGCTTTGATCAGATCTACTCCGCCTCGAGGATGAATAAGGCCGTAGTGGTGTTTCTGAGAGAGGAACGTTTAGTGAATGAGCTAGAAGTCGCTACTCCGGAGGTGAATCGAGGAGAGGAGGTGAGTGAGCGGCTGGTGGAAACTGTTTCAGTGAGTGAGGGTGTTGAACAGCAGGCTGGTCAGGGGGAAGGTGAGGATGGTGAGGCTGGTGAGGAGTTGAGTGTAGAGGCTGGGCCGTGTGCTGAGGGGAGCAGTGTTACTGAGCTGGAGTCTGTAGCAGTAGGTGAGTCTCAGCCAGGGTCAGTGATGTCTGTAGGGGAGGGGATGGAAGAGGAGGAGGACAGGCTGTCTGAGGTTTCAGATATTGGGAGTAGCCAGTCTAGTGGTGAGAGGTCGTACACTGTGGAGCAGATCAACTCTTTTTTAGACGAGACTAAAGGCAGGCCAGTTAATGTTACTGATTTCTTTCCTGATCCGGATAAATTTATATGCTCAGTGCTGAGAGCACAAAAAAACGTGAGTTATGATGTTCTTTCCCAGCAAAAGCGTTTTCGCCTAAAAAAGCACATAACTGCTATTCGGAAAGCAAAATCCGTGAAGTCTTGTGTCAAACCTTGCTCTGATCGTACAAATGTACGAGTACCACACACGAGGTCAGAAGGCCTTTTCTGTCTGCTTTTCCTGTCTGTTGCTTTACGTTTTTCTCTCTTCCTCTTTTGAGTGCATGGGGTTTTTGAGGGTGGGTTCCCTAAATGTTAATGGGTTTAGAGATGGGGGTAAACAGGCCCTCTTTTCTGAACTTTTCAGCCTCAAGAGGCTGAATGTGTGCTTTTTGCAAGAGACTCATAGTGATGAGGATCTAGCATCTGATTGGGGCTTATGGTTTAAAGGGGAGTCTCTATTTAGTCATGGTTCAAGTAATAGTGCAGGAATTGGTATCATTTTCTCTCAGTCTTCCTCAGTGACTGTCCTGTCAAGAACTGAAGTAATAGCAGGGCGTTTACTCATGGTTAGAGCGAGAGTAAATGATCGAGTTTTTGTTTTTATTAATGTGTATGCTCCTAATAGAGGATCAGAGAGGACTGAGCTGTTTCGTAGACTGCATCAAACTTTACAGTCCCTCTCCCCTGAGGATACTGTTGTGATGGGGGGTGATTGGAATTGTACACTAGATTTTATCAAAGATAGGAACGGAGAAGAGCCTCACCCCCAGTCTGCTCTTGCTCTAGCTAATGTGATATCTTCTTTTAAAATGACAGATGTATGGAGGGAAAAATACCCTTTAGTCAAATGTTACACATGGGTGAAAGTTTTTGACGGGGGAGTTTTTGCTGCACGCTTAGATAGATTTTATGTTTCTCAGAGTGCGAGAAACAGTGTAAGCAAGTCTACTATTCAGCCCACTTCTTTTTCTGATCACCATTTATGCACGGTGGAGTTTTCTTTTATTTCTCATGTCTCTAAGAGTTGTATGTGGTATTTTAACAAGAAACTTCTATTGGATAAACTTTTTTGCGAGTGTTTTAAGGTATTTTGGCAAGAATGGGTTGCAGAAAAAGGGAGGTTTGAGACTCTTATGCAGTGGTGGGAACTTGGGAAGACTCAAATTAGGATCTTCTGTCAAAATTTCACTGCTTTTTCTACGGCTAAGATCAGAACAGCTGTCCAAGTCTTAGAGCAAGACATAACGAGGATACATGACCTCATGATAAACCAGAATGTCTCTGGCTTGCAAGCAGTTTTGACCACAAAACTCCAGAACCTTAGTGCCATTTTGAATGAGAAAGCAAAAGGGGCTTTGGTTAGAACCAGGTTTTTATCTATACAAGACATCGATGCTCCCACTGCCTTTTTCTTCAATTTAGAACGATCCACTTCAGACCATAAGTCTCTGGTCTATTTACGCAAAGATGATGGTACAGTCACTGCAGACCCAGCTGAAGTGCGAAAGATGGCAGTACAGTTTTATTCTGAGTTGTATGCAACTGGATCACTGGACCAGAACTGTACCAAGGTTTTGCACAACGATCTTCCTCAACTGGATCAACAGCAAAAGCAGGCCTTGGACTCTGCTCTGACTTTTGAGGAAGTCACCCAAGCCGTTTATCAGCTGACTTCCGGACTTTTATAAGGCCTTCTGGGGAGTCATCGGAGAGGACTTGTTTAGTGTTTTTCAGGCCTGCTTTGAGGCCAAGATGCTTCCAAAGAGCTGCCAGCGTGCAGTCCTCTCTGTCTTGCCGAAGAAGGGAGACCTCTGCTTACTGAAGAACTGGAGGCCGGTGTCGCTCCTATGTTCGGACTATAAAATTCTGTCACAATGCATTGCAAACAGACTTAAAGAGGTTTTACACACACTGGTTCATGAAGACCAATCTTATTGCATTCCCAAACGATCAATTTATGACAACTTATTTTTGCTTAGAGATTTGGTTGATTTTGCGAAATTGTCTGGTTCGGAGTTTGGTCTGTTGTCACTTGATCAAGAGAAAGCTTTTGATCGGGTTGACCATGAGTACCTATTTGATACCTTAAAAGCTTTTGGTTTTGGTGACAGGTTTTTATCCTGGGTTAGACTGTTGTACACTGGGGCCTCCTGTATGATTAAGGCAGGAGGGGTTTTAAGTGTTCCAGTTCTAGTTAGCAGAGGAATCAGGCAGGGGTGCCCTTTATCAGGTCAGCTGTATTCTCTGGCAGTAGAGCCTTTCCTTTGTTTACTAAGGAAGAGGCTGTCAGGCTTACAGTTTCAAGGAAGTTCTGTGAAGCTTTCGGCGTACGCTGATATTTCTTTGGTAATTCGTCATGAGCATGATGTTCATTCTTTACAAGAGTGCTTAGACATTTATGAGCGAGCTTCCTCTGCTAAGTTGAACTGGAGCAAAACAGAAGCGCTATGGTGTGGTGTTCATAATGAGAACCTCTCCATGCCACCTATTCCAGGTGGCGTTAAGTGGGGCAGATTTGGTCTGAAGTTTTTAGGGGTTTGGTTAGGCACTGATCAGGCCCAGATCCAGAACTGGGAGGGTTTAAGAGAGAAGGTCCATGCCAGGTTGTCTACATGGTCTCGCCTGCTACCCCAGCTATCGTATCGGGGCCGAGTTTTGATTGCCAACAACCTGATTGCATCAGCTCTTTGGCATAAGTTTACTGTGCTGAATCCCCCTGATGGTCTGGTCGATGACATTCAGAAGGCACTGGTAAACTTTTTTTGGAATGGACATCACTGGCTCAGGGCTGCTGTACTTTACCTCCCGGTGCAGGAAGGAGGACAGGGCCTGATAGACATTCGATCCAGAATCGCTGTTCTGCGTTTGCAGGCTGTGCAGCGCCTTCTGTATCATACACACCATTGCTGGACCGATGTAGCTGGTGCCCTCCTAAGGGTTGCTGGACGCATGGGCCTTGACAAGCACCTCTTTTCTCTTGTTTTAAGGACAGTGGACTTGGAAGGCTTAACTCCTTTTTACTCAGCAGCAATGCAAGCATGGAAGCTCTTTTCAGTTTCGAGGGAGGGCGTTGCTCCATCACGCTGGGTTTTTGAAGAACCACTGTTTTTTAACCCTGTTTTACCTGCATTGTCCCAGTTCTCAGCTGCATTGAGAGTCACCTTTTTGGAGAAGGGCTTGAGTAAGATCCGCCACTTGCGGCAGGGTGTATCCTGGATGACAGCAGAGGACTTGGCAGATATGATTGACCTAAGATCAGTGCGCCTGGCTTCACAGGTGCTTGGACGTTTAAAATCTGACCTGTCCGCCCCTGTCTCTGAATACCTGGATGCGACCCCCGTGGAAGACTGGCGGATCATGGACATGGATTACCCAGAACTTGTACTGGACATGGGTCAGGAGGACTGGCAGGAGTTTCAAGGGGCACTTCTTTCCACGGAAACCCCGACTCTTGGGACTTTCAGTGCAATCACTAAACAGAGGCTGTATCAGGCATGCACAAAAGTTTTGAACTTTCGAAGCCTGAGGGATGTGCGGGAGACTAAATGGTCTGAGGTTGTTGAGGCAGGCTCGTCCCCAAAAGGTAGCTGGCGGTCTGTGTACAAAAGGCCCATCGAAAAGAGAACGGCCGATCTCCAGTGGAGGATTGTACACGGGGTTTTAGCTACGAACAGACATGCGGCACGGATCGATCCCACAGTCGGGGAGGGTTGTCCTTTCTGTGGTGCTCCAGAGACTCTGTTTCATGTTTTTCTGCAGTGCTCACAGTTAGGTTCAATTTTAGTGTTAGTCAAAAATTGGGGTTTAACATTTTTAGGGTTTTTTAGGGAGAGTTTGTTCATTTATGGTCCCAAATATTCGGCTTTAAAAAAGGACAAAGTGGTGCTTTTAAACTTTTTGTTTGGAGCAGCGAAGTTGGCGATCTGGTGCACGAGGAAAAACAGGATTAAGGGGTGTGGAGGGACTGACCCTGTCCTAATGGTGAGAGGTCTTGTAATGAAACGACTCCATGTTGAATTTGCATTTTATAATCTTGTGAATGACCTGGACACCTTTTTCCATGTGTGGGGGGGTGGGGGGCTCATTTGCGAGCCGGATGGACTTGGTGGGTTTGTGGTGAATTTGTAAGGTGATGGTTTTGCTGCATTTGTGCTGATTTCTGTGTGATCTGTTTTTAGCGTTTACTGGTTACATTAAAGGTGTTTTGAAAGTCAAAGTCTCTCTCTGTCTCTCTCTCTCTCTCTGTCTCTCTCTGTCTCTCTCTCTCTCTGTCTCTCTCTCTCTCTCTCTCTGTGTGTGTGTGTGTGTGTGTCTCTCTCTCTCTCTCTCTCTCTCTCTCTCTCTCTCTCTCTCTCTCTCTCTCTTCTTTTTTCTTTCCTTTTTCCTCCACTCCCATTCTGGTTAATTAGTATCCACGGTGTCTGGACGCAGGCCCACACTCGCTGACGTAAAGTCTGTAAAGTTTGTCTCCTCAAACAGCGTGACTCACTCGGACTGCATGGCTGTAACCTGGCCAGCTTCGGCGTGTTTATCAGCGTCTTTTATCTTCATCGCCGTATCAGTGAAATTCCTGATTATATGGTGTGTTGATGTTTAAACTGACAAATCGGGTAGAGTCTTAGCGTAAGTCATCACCTTATCTTGTGTATCTTTTCTCAGTTTGATCTGCTGCCTCCTTTTAATCTTCCTTGTGATCCCATATCTGAGGCTGTCACTGTTGGTTTTATGATCTATTGATTATTGTGGCAGTTTTCCCTCAGTTGTTTAAAACACTGCAACATATTTTAAGATCTGCTTCTACACTGTAAAAAGTGGCTCGTCAGAGTAACCTAAAAAGTACTGTATGTAGTAACAAGCAGTTGAACTACACTTTTAAAAAGATGGTTCTTTGGTAAAGAAACTGGTTCCATATGGAACCATGAACACTCAAAGAACCCTGTGCATGATTAAATGGTTCTTTCCATGGTGAAAGTGTTTTTTAGACTGATATTAATAATGAATAAGTTCCACTGTAGTTTTAGCCTTGAAACTTTAGTAATAAACATCTTTTAAACATAACTACACTCTTTAAAAATGGGTTCTCTGCATGGTGAGATGGTTCTTGAGATTGATAGGGAATGTGCTGTAGATGGTTCTATATAGAACCTTTTTGAAAAGCATTCTATAACAAACAAAAAAGGGTTCCACTATTGTTACAAGCCAAAGAGCCCTTTTTTGGTACTATATAGAACCATTTTAACTAAGAGTGTAGGTCTTTCAAAGCTATTTCCACACTCTTAAAATAGAGGGTTGTTCAAGAGTACTTAGGAAAGAATATGGTTCCATATAGAACTATGAACACTCAAAGAACCCTTTGCATGATTAAAGAGTTCTTTGCATCATGTGCTTGAATGTGCTGTAGATGGTTCTATATAGAACCTTTTTGAAAATGGTTCTGTATAGCACCCAGAAGTGTTCTTCTATTGTTACAAACTTGACATTGCAACAATAGAAGAACCCTTTTTGGGTTCTATGTAGAACAGTTTTTGATAAAGGTTTTATTCAGAAACAGTATATGAGACATTATCCATCTAATATTCAATCTAAAGAACCATTTCAGCATGCAAAGAATCATGCAAAGGGTTCTTTGAGTGTTCATAATTCTATATGGAACCATATTCTTTACTAAAGAACTCTAGAAGAACCATTTTTAAGTGTGTAGTTTTACTCAACTCAAATAGTTTCTTTTGAAAGAATCATTCCTTTAAATGATTTATTAGGTTAAATAAAACTAGTTTATTTCTTGTTACCACATGCAGTCGGTTTTATAGGTTGAACTGATGAGACATTTTTTACAGTGTAAACAGTTTATTAGCTTGTAGCAGCAGTTTATAAATGCCATAGCAAATAGAAGCATATCAGCTGTAAGCAAGCTTAGAAATGAGGTATAAATGTGCACTGTAAAAAAGGCTCATCAGTTCATCTTAAAAAATTATTTTATATAGTAACAATAAATTAACTAGTTTTATTCAACCTAAATAAAAACTTTGAATGAACGATTCATTGAATCAGTGTAATAAAAATAATAACATCAAATAGTTGTTTTTAGGTTAAACTGATAAGCCATTTTTTACACTCTCAAAAATAAAGGTACTGAACCGTCACTGGGTCAGTGCCCCTTATCACTGGGGTGGAACCCCATCTCAGTACCTTCGGTCAGGGAACATAACTGAACCATAATCCACTGAATGATATGTTCTAAGCTGTACTGACTCCACACACCCCGTCTCGTCTCCAGGCTTTTATTTTACTGTTCTGTTTAAAACATTCGGTTATGAAAAGGTACAAATACGAACTTTTCACCTGGAAAAACTGATTTAAGGTTCACAATCAGACCTTAAAACCACTGTTGGAGCTTTGAGGGAACATTTACACTGTTTGTACCTTGATGAACGTAAAATGTACCTGATCAGAACCTTTATTTCTAACAGTGTACAGTGTGTTTGTATGATGCGTAATTAAAAGCTTCTCTAAGTTAGGTATTAATAATTTCCTCACTAGTGAGTTAAATACTAGCTAACTTAATCTTCCAGTTGCAAACAAGCTTAAATTAATGTTAATGGGGAAGGAAGTAATGACCTGTTTTGACCGTCATCAAACATGGTAGTAAATGCGAGTAAATAACAGTATTTTATTGAGTTGTGTTGTCCTCTGGCTCTGGTTTTAGGGCCGCAGGCCACGCCCCTTTCCACCGAAGGGACATTAAACGTCATCAGTCAAAGTTGTTAATGATGTTGTACTTTGGTTTAAGGTGTGTGTGTGTTGTGTGTGTGTTTTTGTGTTGGCGTGGGGGTGTGGGGGTTAAGTGTCCACCATAAGGCTGAACTGCATGGCTAGTAGTGAACTTTCCCGCTAATGGGCTGGTTTTATGTGCCTTTTCTGCTGGTGTTAATAAAGAGCACTTCTCCAAGCAGTAATTACAGCCTCTCTCGCATCTCCTTCTTCTCCTACAGTATTTTGCTGTAAAGTCGCAGAGCTCATGTCCATCCATCACACTTTACAGCATGGAAACATAATTAGTTAGCACTTATTAAAGGTAAAGCAGTGCTTATTAAGGATGAATAGGTTCCACTGTAGCTTTGGCCTCAACAATTCATTAATGAACATCTTTTAAACAGAACTACACTCTCAAAAAAGGTGGTTAGTTGCATCATAAAGCATTCCTCAGATTAGTGGAGAGTATGCTGTAGATGGTTCTACATGGAACCTTTTTGAAAATGGTTCTAAGTAGCTCCAAAAAGTGTTCCACTATTATTACAAGCCAAAAATCCCTTTTTTTGGTTCTATATAGAACCCTTTTTGCTAAGAGTGTAGCTCTTTGAAGGCTATTTCCACAATCTTAAAAAAAGATGGTTCTTCAAAGGTTTTTTTTGTGAAGAAAATGGTTCTATATAGAACCATAAACACTTTGCACGATTAAAAAGTTCTTTTCATCGTGAAAGGTTCTTTAGATTGATGGAGAATGTCCTGTAGATGGTTCTATATAGAACCTTTTTGAAAATGGTTCTAAGTAACACCAAAAAGGGTTCCACTATTGTTACAAGCCAAAGAACCCATTTTTGGTACTATATAGAACCCTTTTTGCTAAGAGTGTATCCCTTTGAAAGCTATTTCCACAATCTTAAAAAAAGATGGTTCTTCAAGGGTTCTTTAGGAAAGAAAATGGTTCTATGTAGAAACATGAACACTCAACGAACCCTTTACTTGATTAAAGGGTTATTTGCATCGTGAAATGGTTCTTCAGATTGATGCATGAATGTGCTATAGATGGTTCTATATAGAACCTTTTTGAAAAGGGTTCTTTTATTATAATAGAAGAATTTCGGGTGCTATATTGCACCATCGTCATAAAAGTTTTTAATAGAACCATCTACAGCACATTCTCCATCAATCTGAAGAACTATTTTATCATGCACAGTGCTCACAGTTCTATATAGAATCATATTCTTTACTAAAGAACCCTTGAGGAACCATCATTTTTAGAGTATTTTTTTAAATCACATTACCAGGAATTCTTATTATGATTTTGTTATTACCATACATTTCAAATATCAATTGAAACTGTATTAATTTCCAATATTTGTAAATATTGGGTCATACTATTCGCTAAGTATAAGTTGTATTAGTTTGGTCTTGTTTTCAATAAAAGGATGTTTTTAAAGAAAAATTATATTTTATGGTGCTTTCATTTTCATTATTTAAGCCATTTTAAATAGCAAAAACACATTAAAGCATTTTTATCATGTTTGAGTAATAACTCATAGAGGGTGCAATAGAGGGTTAAAAAGTCACAGAATAAAAATATGTGAAAAACTCAATTTTTTCAAAAATGTCAGATTTTTATCATTCCAGGTGGACGATATTGGTGTATTGTCCACTCCTAATGTTTCTTTCAGAATAAGCTCGGTGGTGAGATTCGGAGGATGAATGTTTGGTCAGCTCATTCTCTTGAGGTCACACCGTGACTCCACTTCCTCGTTCCTTCTTCTAATGAGGGAAGTTTGGAGTTAAATCCTGTCGAAACTGACCTACATTCCCACCCTCTCGTTAAAGAAAGATGTGGGGCATTACGCTCACCAGAGCTGTGCTTTAGGAGGTTTATACGCGTGCCTGCGTCATGATGCCTGCACGCCTGCAGTCGTGTTCTCTCTACGCTGAAAGATTCAGCAGTGTTTCTTATTCCAGGTCTCCACAGGAGAGTTTCCGGCCTTCTGGGACGCTCCTGATATTCTTCCCTCTCATTCCTTCACTAACCGTTCTCCTGCCTTCGCTCTCTACCAGAAGAAACCTCAGCAACCACCTATAAACACTTAACCGGTGAGGTCACGGACCAGAAAGCGACGAGTCTTGACTTATCACCATGTGGGTTCCTCAGTTTGAGCGTGTAAAAGAGGCTACTGGAGCAGACATGACTATAAAAACAAATCAGCCTCCGCGATTGGATGACTTCATCGCTCTCAGGCAGATAACCATGCTGTGTTTTCATTGGCAGGTAGAGAGTAAACAGGGTGGCAGGTCAAGAGGGCAAAATTTGAACTGTGTCTTAAGTGTTCATGTATTAATGCCAACGATGAAGCTGCAGATTAAAAATCTATAGTATTACACTGCACTGGTTGCCAGGCCTGTGTTATTTACTGTGCTATACAAATATCTGACTGGTTCTAGAAGCATCTGGACCAGCATATATATCTTATTAAACTCTCCTTTAAAGGCTCTTCATATAACATGATCCTCATATGTTTCATATCTAAATGCTCCGTTATCTTCATCACTACTTTCCAAACCCGCTGCAGCAGCTTCAGCAGCTGTAAACTCTCTGCACGCCGTTTCACATGAGTCTCCGATGTGGACTGAATGAAGAATGAAGGGTTTCCGGCGTGATGGTCAGTCCTTAGTGATTTCCTGAGTGTCCATTGGTCAGTTTCACACAGAATGTAGACGGACACACCAATCCACCAGTTCCACGCGGTGAGAGGCAGATGACGTGTATCTCAGCCCCTCTTCATAGGCTCATAACTCCAGATGTGAGTCTCGTATGATCTCGTGATAAGATGGGATGGAATGGAAAGGGCGACTCTGCAGATTCAGGAAGTGTTTGAACTGGATTTCTGAGCTGGATTATCACAAAGATACAGACACAGATATAGAAACAGAAGTTTGTGGACCCCAGAGGGTTAAAAATAAAAACAGTCACTTTCACGTTTTTATGTTGCAAATGCATTTCCAATTCAACACAACTGAAAGTGCTGAAAGTCAAAGAGAAAGTGACTCGGCAGTCCTTAACCCCTGTCAGTTTCACACAGAATGTAGACGGACACACCAATCCACCAGCTCCACACGGTGAGAGGCAGATGACGTGTATCTCAGCCCCTCTTCATAGGCTCATAACTCCGGATGTGAGTCTCGTATGATCTCGTGATAAGATAGGATGGAATGGAAAGGGCGACTCTACAGATTCAGGAAGTGTTTGAACTGGATTTCTGAGCTGGATCATCACAAAGATACACAAACACCCTTTGCAAAGAACCCTTTAATCATGCAGTGTTCAAAACAGTTCAAAACAGGTTCTACATTGTTCTATAAAGAGCCATTTTCTTTATTAAAAAGCCTCTAAGCACCACCCTTTTTAAGAGTGTATATAGCACCAAAGGGTTCTGCTGTTGTTATGATGTCAAGCTTGTATACAGTAGAATAAGCTGTTTTGGTGCTATATAGAACATTCTCCATCAATCTGAAGAACCATTTCAGCTTGGAAAGAATGCTTTAAGCATGAAAATGGTTCTTCACTGGTGTCTGTGTAGAACCATTGTCTTTACTAAAGAACTCTTGAAGAACCATCGTTTTTAAGAGTCTACTGGAAAATTAGGAAAAGAGAATTAGGAAATATAAAGCTATTTATATTGTCAATATGTCTGATTGTAAAAACAACACACAATAAATACAATTAAACTTTATTATTCTAACAAGTGTAGAAAAATACACTTGTGTCTAGTACAGAGTATGAAGTATAGAGTAGTATTAAGTGCTCATTGAGTAACTAAAATACTGGGCAAACATGAAACACAATCTCTTTACTGTAGTAATGTTTGTGTTAATTATGTTTATCTACACTTATTGCCATAATAAATAGCTTCAAGGGGGCTAAGACTTTTGCACAGCGTGGTATATTCCCATCTCTCCATATCAGAACATTCCCACCAGTGTGAATTTGGATTCAGACCCGTTTCAAACAGACCCAGCACTGGACGTTTGTAGGGCCGTTTGCTCTCGGCTCATTGAAGCTGTTGGTAAACATTAGCAGTGCTGGTCGTTGTCGGCTGTGCTGACGGTTCCGCTCTGAGAGAACTGTGTGTGTAACCTTACTGCGATCGTTCTGATTGTTACCATGGATACAGTCATTATCAGA
This sequence comes from Colossoma macropomum, assembly GCF_904425465.1. NCBI lineage: Eukaryota > Metazoa > Chordata > Actinopteri > Characiformes > Serrasalmidae > Colossoma > Colossoma macropomum. The sequence continues at coordinate 38,661,325 of NW_023494790.1, forward strand.
TGATCATCGTGATGCAATGTCTTGGCTGTGAGCAGAGAAAGGAACATAATCTGAATCTAAACACAGATAAGAATGTTTATTTAAGCAGCAGCAGCAGCAGCTCCAGGGTTTGGATTAGACTGTGTCTGAAATCTGTTCTTCTGTGTTCTTTTATTCCTCTCTCGAACAGACACACACGTTCCACCACCAATCAGCACTTACAACGGCACCACAGCCGCTCTAGAAGCTCAACTGACACAGAGAACACTGAATTCTAATCTTTGCAGTTTTCATACAGCAGCAACAGCCAGCTGCATTAATTCTAGAACTTTGGAAACATTAGAACCACTACCTTAAAAAGTTCTAGAAACACTAAAAATAGCTCTAGAAGTTATAGAGATTAGTTCTCATGGTCTTGAAAGCAGCTCTAGAAGCTACAGAAACATTAGAAACATTAACTCTAAAAGCACTTAATTGTCTAGAAACATTAGCTCTGGCAGTTCTAGAAACATTAGCTCTGGCAGTTCTAAAACCAGTAACTCTATTAGTTCTAGAAAATAGTTTTTGAATTTCTAGAAACATTCGCTCTTACACGAGAAGTTCTTCAAGCAAGCTGTTTTTGTAAATGTTAGATGTGGAAGTTCTAGTAAGTTTCGAGACATTCTAGAAACATTAACTTCAGAAGTTGAAGTTTATTTTCAGTGCTAACATGGAGTCAAACAAAACAGAAGCATCACAAGAAAGTGAGATATTTAACTCCATATATTCTGGAAAAGTAGTTTTTAAAGTTCTAGAAACATTAGCTTTAGAGGGTCTGGAAAAAAGGTTTTCAAAGTTCTAGACACATTATCTCTAGAAGGTCTAAAACCACTAACTCTATTAGTTATAAGAAAGTTGTTTTTGAAGTTCTAGAAACATTAGGTCGGGAAGTTCTTGCAGCAGGCTGTAGAGTTTTTGGAAACGTTAGTTGTGGAAGTTCTAGAAAGTTTTAAGACATTCTAGAAACATTAACTTCAGAAGTTAAAGTTTATTTTCGGTGCCAACATGGTGTCAAACCAAACAGAAGCTTCACAAGGAAGTGAGATATTTACAGAACGATAACGTTTAAGAGACGGTGAACATTTTTAACGTCTGATTTGCACTGAAATATAATAGTGGGACACTGAGACGCTGTTTGAACATGAAGAATAAAGGTGGAGACGCAGGTGAGGTTCCTCGTGTTAGAACACAGACTCAGCGCAGGTGACTAAGGCAGATGGGGGTATCAGGTGTTGGTAACACTTAATGTTTTGAACGTTTTGTTTTACTGTTGTCTGATGACTGAAGGCGTATCAGGAAACGTGTGACCTCTCCTGACCACGGTCCAGTCTGACCCTGACAGTGTGGACACAGTACCGAGTAATTCAGTACTGTTTCTGTTCAGCAGCTGATCTTTAGTTTTACTCAGTAAAACAAAAAAGGACAACTAGATTGCAAAAACAGTGCAAAGTGTGTTGTGACATCCTGGCATTTCCAACACTGGATGAACAAACAGGTTCCTAAAGAATGATTTCAGATGGTTTCCATTATTTTTATAGGAGGAATATTTATTTATTGGCTGCCTGAATATAGACTACATAACACATGCATAAGCACTGAATAACATATTTAGAAATGAATGTTTGGGTGTTTATGACCAGCCCGTGCTACGCTCGTAAAAAGACGGTTCTTCAAGGGTTCTTTGGTAAAGACAATTGTTCTAAGCAAACCCTGATCTGTAAGAGGTGAAAACCGTGATTACACTAAATATTGATTACATTAATATTAATTGAGGTAAAGATGAAACAATGATTTTGAACCACTTTCAGATGATTAAACATGCAACGTCATTGCTGTTCCTTACAGTTGAGCATAACAGGAGGATTAAACAAGTTTGTTTAGTTAATGAAACTTGAGTTGTTTGATTCGTAGCGTTTAAAAATACATTTTTGACCGAAACATCAGATGCAGTGTTCATTATTTCCCTTTTACAGTCAAAGCAGTTGTATCAGGAGGAATTATAAATGCATATCCAGAAAATGAATAAATAACTAATCCACCGTTATATACAATTATTTTCTGAGAAAACCTGAATGAAATTCATATTTATAATAATTGTTGCATTTTCAGTCGCTCTGGAATGATTTTGAGCAGTAAGTTTGGAGCCCTGTATGTTGTGAAAACATTATTTATCAGTATGTTTATGTAAAAGTTAACAATTATTGAATTTGTCAGATGTGCTACATGAAAACTGTACTCAGACCCTTCTCCAGGGACCTCCAGGACCTCCACCACATTTCGAACCCTGTAGTCGGCTCCCCACAGACTTATAACCAGCAAGCCCCCAAAAATGAAATTCTACCTTCTCTACTGATTCTGATCCTTTTATAGCTTATATACCAGGTTAAATATTTACCTGTAATGTGTTTAGTAAATAAACTGGATGGAAAGTCAGGAGGTAAAATTAGCCGCTCAGGGCTCAGCGTTTGATCCCCCGCTACGAAACGCAGGAGATGTAAACTCATAAAAAGCCCAGCAGCCATAATGTGGAGGAGTTTGGCTCTCCCAGGTGCGCAGAGCTGGCAGCTCACATAAATTGTGCAATGTTGCTTTGAGTAGAGCTCGTAAAGCAGAGGGGGAAGGGTGAGGACCTCGTGCAGCACTGCAGAGTTTAATTACAGTGGCATACAGAGAGAGAGAGAGAGAGAGAGAGAGAGAGAGAGAACTGAGAGAAGAAAAGAACATGCAAACAGGCTGAGGGAGGGGGAGGGGGAGGGGGGGGCAAAGAAAATAAATTAGACTATGAGTGTAGGTAGGAAATGGGACTTCATGTGAGAGATGGGCACAGGCTGGGTGTTTCTAATAAAGTGGCCAGTGAGTGGTTGCACAAGGTGGGTGTTTCTAATAAAGCGGCCAGTGAGTGGTCGCACAAGGTGGGTGTTTCTGATAAAGTGGCCAATGAGTGGAAGCACAAGGTGGGTGTTTCTGATAAAGTGGCCAGTGAGTAGAAGCACAAGGTGGGTGTTTCTAATAAAGTGACCAGTGAGTGGAAGCACAAGCTGGGTGTTTCTAATAAAGTGGCCAGTGAGTGGTCACACAAGGTGGGTGTTTCTAATAAAGTGGCCAGTGAGAGGAAGCACAAGGTGGGTGTTTCTAATAAAGTGGCCAGTGAGAGGGAGCACAAGGTGGGTGTTTCTAATAAAGTGGCCAGTGAGTGGAGCACAAGGTGGGTGTTTCTAATAAAGTGGCCAGTGAGTAGACGCACAAGCTGGGTGTTTCTAATAAAGTGGCCAGTGAGTGGAAACACAAGCTGGGTGTTTCTAGTAAAGTGTTTACTGTCAGGGTCCTAATCTGTTTTTCAGCGTTGTTAATTAGCCGGATGTAGCTTTGATACCTGGTTACTGTAACACACATACAGGACATTTGTCATGTCAGCGCTGGCGAGACAGTGTTCAGACATCACGGTGCCAGAGGAGTGTTTCCCCATTTCTGTGCTGGTTTGTGGGTTTTAATTCTTCATTTTGACAGCAATGTGAACTTTCTGCCCCGGAACAAGAGAGTCACATTTCCTACAGACAAAGCTCTCCATTGTCTTGCACTGTTTTCTGTGCGCTGGCTTACCTGTGCCGGCGCATGCTGGGCCGAGTCTTGTGGTTTTCTCTTCCTTGTTTAACCTGCCTGACTGTGTCGCTGAAACAGCAGTAGGGCTGATATCAGTGTGTCTGACACAGGGTAGTTCTAAATCAAATTTATGTTTATTATAGGATGTCACAATCTGAGGATGGGGATTTTCTTGAATGAAATAAGTGGTTTTATACTGCTTTTTTTCTCCTGGTTACGAAATAAATCTGCACTGGCCTTTTACAGAGAAATGCTGTCTTCTTTCAGTTTGTCTCCAGCTAGCAGTACTGGCCTGTAAAGTGGACGGTAATACTTGTACACCACTACTTGACCATCTGTAAAGAATCAGTGTCTGAAACAATGATGTAAAGTTAATTGTCTCATTCATTCTCAGTATATTGTCCCTGATTTACATGCACAGTCAATCAAGAACAATATGCCTGGGGCAAATTTATACTCTGTGTTATAAAGCTGATAACATTTTCTGCAGATTTGGTGAATTTAACTGCACAAAACTCATAAATCTTGCATGTTCTGTTTGGCCAGTTTTCAGTTGTGCTGATGTACCTTATTAGCTGTGATTGGATTATGTAATCGGACTTAAGACTTGATATTCCAGCTTGAAAATAAAAACTAGGGCTGAACTCTGTCGCATCCCAGAGACTCGAGACTTGTTTCGGACTCGGATAGGAGGCGCCTGTTTTTGACTTGGACTCACACCTCAGAGACTCAAGACTCAATTCTGACGTACCTCAGAGACTTGAGACTCGAGTATGACTCACATAAAGTGACTATTAGAGATGTACATGTGTAAAAATTCAAATCTGAAACACTTGAGATTCTGTTGTTTTCTGTAGTAAACATAAACCATAATCTAGTCGACACAATCAAATCAGAATTACTGGCGAGTCTGAATCAAAAGCTGGACGTTCTGGACTGGATGTTCTCAAATCAGAAGACTTGTGTCATCCATAAAGTTCGGAAAGCTGTCCACGCTTTCCACTGAGCCACTATGTTTCACGTCTTTATAGCAAATTAAAAGGAGATTAAGGAATAGAAGGAGATGACAAGAGTCTGGCCAGCAGCGTTTTATTGTAATATCCTTCAGCAAATAAAACGGTTACGATTTCACTTTGGTGGAAACTTTGTAGCTAAACGAGGAGTTTTATGTGACAAACACTCTTGTGTATAGTGGTGGACTATGGGCATCAGCTCATAATTGGCTCTTAGCGAATGCACAATGGTTAATGAGAATTGGCTATCAGCTTTGTTAGCGTCTCTGATGATGTTCCATCAGTGTGGAGATGTAGAGGAAGTCTAAACCAGCGCCTTGGTGTCTACTGAACCCTCTGAGATATCGTATCAACCACATCAATCCAACCACTTGAATTTGACAGTGAGCCAACTTGTAAAGCCAAGAGGACAATTTTTATTTGAACATTCTTGTCGATTTTCAGCAATCGTGAGGGTTTTTTTCATTGCTCTGAAAGGCTTTTATGTCGTGCTGTCGATGTGCACCATAAGGTCAGAGTGCCAAATTTGACAAAGCTCCTTCAAAGGTCTATGGCATGATGAAATGTCTTTAAGGCTTGCTAACACGTCCTCCTTGACAGAACACCAAGATATCTCACAAAGATCCAGAGAATATAATCACTTCACAATTAGGCTTTTGTTTTCTCAATGAGGTCAGTTTAGGAAATCATGTCATACTCAATGTACCGTCAAATTTCTGATCCCTGACTGGCCTCAAAGCAACAACTGTCGTCAGTCTCGCTGTTAAGAGCCTCAAGCGTGCTCGTTTCTCAGTTGACGAGCTGCTACTGCCACTCGTCTTCACAGCCCATTAAAAACACTGACTCCCCAGGAGGGGGATGGTACGGGGGGAGGGTCTATTAACTCTTAAAAGTTAATGAGTCCTCATATATTTTATCGGCAAATTTTCACCTGCATCCTGGACTCTTTAAATACTGGCTTTTTTCTCCGTCTGCAGTCCACCAAGGTCTAGGTAGATTTATTGATTACAGTGATGCACATAATGTTTGTTTTTTCTCACACTTACGAAGAAAAATTTGTGGTCTCTTAAGAGTAAATACATGCATTCACTATTATTGTGTCAGTGTTTGTTTAGGTGGAAAATTCTAGACCACCACAAACAGTGTTAGCTTACATGATTCCCAAACCAGAAGTTGGCTGAACACATAGTTAGTCTCAGAAAAAAAGAATGTCTGATCAGAATAGTTTAGCTTAAATGAACTATTCATCATTATACAGTACTTTTGAATGACCCAAATGAGGACGTGAAAGATGGCACTTGGAATCTGAATCATAGATGGCAAAAAATTATTAACAATATAAAAAGAAGGTGTAGAGGAAAATATGCAGTTTTGTCCAGCTTTACAGTGCCCTCATTCATGTTACACTGACATCCGTCAGGTTCTAGGGCCAGTTACACCAGCGGTACATAAGTATATAAGCTGCTTAAACTAATAACTAAGTGTTAACAAGTTCAGGTTTACGTATTACCAAACCAAAGTGGGTTAAACCACACTAACTAGGTTTACATTAAGCTTAGTATCTACTCAGTACACGTAGGTGGTGGTGAAAGGAACAGGAACCACATAGAAAGCATAAAGAAAACTCAACAGATTCCAGAGCGATGTTCTGCCGTGTTAGACAGAAATGGCTGATTAAAAAAGCTGCATGTTTGGGACTGTTGTGAGTTCAATTAAAAAAAAAAAAAGATGTCAAGACTGAGACAAGACTGAGTCTGAATGATGACGACACTGAGACAAGACTGAGTCCAAATTATGACGACACTGAGACAAGACTGAGTCCGAATGATGACGACACTGAGACAAGACTGAGCCCGAATGATGACGACACTGAGACAAGACTGAGCCCGAATGATGACGACACTGAGACAAGACTGAGTCCAAATTATATTGAGACAGAGACAAGATTGAGTTCAAATGATGAAGACACAGAGACAAGACTGAGTCCACATGATGTTAAGACTAAGACAAGACAGAGACAAGACTGAGTCCAAATGATGACGACACTGAGACAAGACTGAGTCCAAATGATGTTGAGACTGAGACAAGACTGAGTACTACAAGAATTATTTGATGTGGCACCTGACTAATGTAGAGTGTATGAATTAGTTTGTTGCTACTAGCTGAGATATAACTTATAGATTAGTGGCTCAACTGAATGTAGTTAAAGGATAGTTTTAAACTCACTAGCATTAATTTCAGACATATTCAAGACTAAGTTAAGGCAACCCAGTCAAGGGAAACAGCTGAGGCTGTGCATATTAACATGTCTGGAGGCAGAATGGTTCAGGATGGACTCACACTGTGAGCGTGAAATGAAACATGTGAGAGAGGGTTTTTGGGTAAGCTCAAGTGGGGAGACAAGCTGTGCGTAACTGAGGTTTTTAATATGTCCCTGTGCACTGCTGAGTGGGTAACATGATGCCATCTTACCTGTTTAAAGCTCCTCAGTGCGCTCTGTGGGATATGAGGAACGTGTATGAGTAAGTTTAATCCAGAATATGACTTTATATCACAGGCACTGAGGATCATAACCTGTTCTTCTCTGTCTTTCACTCATAAACACTTGTACCCATCCTCCACTGCTTTCTCCACCACTGTCCAACCGCCCCGTCTCCCACCACTCCACTCCACACACACTTGAAAGATAAGCATCTTAAGGACGAGGCCTGTGAGTCTGTGTGTATTGTAACAGGTATGTAGGGCGCCGCACTGGCCAAACAAACCCAATGAGGAAGTCCAGTGTGGAGTATGCAAACATGAGCCAGTAGTTCAGAGAGGAGTCAAAACACAGCAGAGCCGTTCTCAGATGCTATCTCAAGCAGGCTGATATTACACCGCCATGTGCTTCCATAATTGTCTGTCCTCATCTGTCCGTAGTACTGTAGGACTACAGGCCACAAAGTACCTAATCTGGGCTAAACTTCTTGGTCTCTTCCCTAATGCTAATTTCTGCCCATATTGGATTTCTAATATGGTAGTGCTAAGCACTGGTGTACATCAAAAATTTCTGGCCATTCTAGATTAAACACATTTAAAGCTTGTAAAAGTCATTCCATATGTTTTATTTGAAGCATGTAACAGACATTATCATATATCTGATCTTGTGTGTATCAGTGTTACAGTGACTCTTTCAGTAAAGAGCTCAGACACAGAGCTGCCACCACTGTTTTACATTCCTAACAACTAACCACAACACTGCTTAGACTGCAGCTCATATTCACACTCAGTGATGTATCTAGAACTTCCAGAAAGCACAGAGCAGTGGGAATCAAACTGGGTCCTGGAATCACCATGGTTTTTTGTATTCAAAGTCTACAAGTATTGTTGTAACATGTTTATTTCATTTTTGGTTGAAATTTTAAAATGCCCAATGGAAAATTCTCCAATCAGGATTGTTTTCTGTATGTTATCTAGGTAGATACAGCCAAGCGAGCTCTCCTATTGGTTGGGACTTCAGGAGCTGGACTCAAGGTTCTGGTAGATTAACTACCAGCATAATAACAAACCCAGTACCAAAAAAGTTGGGACAGAAAGTAAAATGCAGATAGAAACAGAAAGCAGTGATTTACAAATCTAGTTTGACCTATCACTCTAAAAAAATATGGCTCATTCAGGGTTCTTTAGTAAAGCAAATGGCTCTACATAGAACCACGAACACTCTTGAACCATGAACACTTTGCATGATTAAAGTGATCTTTGCATAATGAAAGGGTTCTTCAGATTGATGAAAAATGTGCATGAATGTGCTATAGACGGATCTATAAAGAAACGTTTTAAAAAGGGTTCTATGTAGCACCCCAAAGTGGTATTCTATTGTTACAAGCTTGACTTCATAACAATAGAAGACCATTTTCAAAAAGGTTCTAGGTATAGAACCATCTACAGCACATTCTCAATCAATCTGAAGAATCAGTTCATGATGCAAACAACCCTTTAACCATGCAAAAGGTTCTTTGAATGTTCATGGTTCTATGTAGAAACAAAACACTACAAAATATTCTCCATATATATATATATATATATATATATATATATATATATATATATATATATATATATAGGAAAAAATTGTGATATATATATATCACAATTTTTTCCTATCCATTGTCAAATGTTGATTGATTCCTCGGACTCCTCCTAATTAACAAATTAACGTGTAAAGCTTTCAGTCCAGCTCCTGAAGTCCTAACCAATGGGAGAGCTTGCTTTACTGTATCTACCTAGATACCACAGAGAGAACAATCCTAATTGGAGAATTTTCTATTGGGCAGAAGTCATTAAGCCTTGTCTGAAGGCTTCAAGGCTCTTATAGCTCCCCACAGGTAAGAGAGAGACCAAAGGAGAGAATAAATACATCTGTTCTGAGACTCTGAGAGTTTTTATGAGAGATCATTCGACAGTGCAGGCCAAAAGTAAGAAATGATCAGATCTAGAGTACAGCAGGCAGAAGTTTGGTCTAAACTGTGAGCAGTGAGCTCCAAGGTTCGGAATATGTGGCCAGCGCTTCTGTTCTTCTGCTCCAAACCAATCTCAAGCCTCATAGCAACCGGCGGCGGTAGTTTAGATAAACGCGGGTTCGTCCGTTTGTTTGATTTTTGTCCGTCTCGAAGCGTGACGAAACAGATCCCACTCGCTTTCATCCTCCTCCCAAACACGGAAATGGAGAACGACGGCGAGGGAGAGGGAGAACGAGAAGAGAAGTCATGTCCTACCACAGAGAAATAAACACCCACTGGAAGAAGGATGATAGCTCATCTAGTTCACTAATTGCTCCCTCGTTTGGAGGAAGCGAGGGTGGTCTTCAGTGTTGTGTTCACTGGTTTGAAGAATACCCATGGAAACAAACGCCACAAGGAAAGCTGCTTGAATCCTCTTGGTACATAAGCCTGGCTCAGCTTCACCTCTGGAAAAAAGGATAAAGGAAATGCTCCGCAGTGTGAAAAGTTAGTATGGAAAGCGTTTGAGGCAGCCTGGAAAACAGACATGGAAAAGCCCGGTTTTATTGATCCTATATCACTGTGAGACAGGTGCTTGCACAATTCACTCCCAAACTGCCGGCGTGCTCATCCACCAAATATCTTTTTCCAATGAGAAGACAAGTATGACTTTAAGAAGGGAACACTTGAGACTTAGATGTAATACTTCCCCGAAATAATGTATTTCTCTCTCTCCTCATTCTGGAAGCACAGCTGCATGTGTGGTTTCCATCCCCAGTGCTCCTTCACCGTGAAAAAAAGCGAGTGGTGTGGTTTTGGCATGGCTGCACTCCGACAGATCTTCCGCGTGATGACCGCTCTCCTGACAGGCTCTGTGGGACAGGCCCGGCCGCCATAACCAAAACGCCATGCAACATTGAAGCAGCGCTCGGCTCGCCTGGCCTGTTTTCTGCCGCCCTGCCAAAGCTCTTCTGCAACAGCTTGTAGGTCAGAGAGTGAAGACTTGCAAAGAAGCAGAAGAGAACCTGTTGGTACTTTTGCAAACTCTTGTCTAAAAAAAGGAAGTGCCTATTTTACACTATGAGCTACAAGACTTGAGCCCAGTGTGCAAAATCCCCCCTGGTATTCAGGGGGTCCCATGTTGTCTGTCTGCTAACTCCCTCACCATAGTAGTGCTGATCCTTTAGTGGCACTAAAATAAAAAGCAGATAAACAATGAGCTTCACTGAATCTGGATTTGAGCATCTATTTTACTGTGACAGCAGGACCCACTGTATTTTGCACCTTGCTTGAGCCATTGGAGTGCTGTACTGACAAATGTAGTGCTGGATACTTTACTGCAAATTCCAGTAGGAATCTTAGCCATTTCAGCCCCTGACTCCCCCCACAGTGCAGGAGCAAGAAGCTAAAGGCATGACCAGAGTAGCTGTGTAACTTGACTGGGGCCTTGTCCTTATTCATCCTCCTTTGGTTCCTCTGCATTGATCTCTCTCTGTCTCACTTTTCTCTCTCTTTCTGACTTTCCCACCAATTTCTGGGCTCGTGGCTCACCTCTATTCGGCACAGATGCCTCAATGCTTTTAGCACATGTTTAAGGTTTTGCACATTTCAGTGAAATGCTCAAGTACTGGGTGACTGAACCCTCTGGGGTCCACAAACTCGCCCATGTGTCAGGTTCAATGTTTTTTATATGTGTTTGTGTATCTTTATGATAATCCAGCTCAGAAATCCAGTTCAAACACTTCCTGAATCTGTAGAGTCGCCCTTTCCATTCCATCTTATCATGAGACCATACGAGACTCACATCCGGAGTTATGAGCCTATGAAGAGGGGCTGAGATACACGTCATCTGCCTCTCACCGTTTCCTATCATACTTAACGAAAGCTACCCGATCTGGTTTACAAACCTTGATTTCAGTGCAGTTGTACCCAGTTTACAGTGGAACTGGTTTCATTTCATTTAGTATTTCCAAACTTTGTTCTTTGGGTTTTTGCAGAAAAGCTGTTTTTTGGATTTTTCTGCCTCTTCAGTGCAACTTTTGCCACTATTGTGTTTCAAGCCCACTAGTGCCTTTATCAGTCAACTAGCATGAAACCCCCAGCCTGAAACACAGGCTGCATATCAAGATATCTCAGGATCTGTTGTGCTCAATCATACCTTAAACTGGTGTTATTTTCAGTGGTAGGAACACCTATAATAGCCTTGGTGTACTTATTAGTGCAGCAACAGGTCTGATCTTCTTCTCATATGCCTGAACGGTGCTGAAGTGCACGTAGTGGATTCAGACAGTCTGGGGAGAGAGTGACCGACAGTACAGGGGTGTGTCTGCATTTCAAGCTGCGTCAGTGCATTAGGAAGCTTATGCAACAGCATGGGACGCTGGCAATCAGTCCCAGCATAGATGCTGAAGAGGGTTAGCCACACGTACAGAGACCCGTCCAACAGAACCGCGGCACTTTTGGGCCAGACGAGCGCGCCAGGGCTGTGATTGACACCTGGTGCCAGCGGATCAGAGCGGAGCTGCCATCGACGTTTAATGTTCACACATGCGCACATGGAGTGGCGTCCAAGAAAACCAATTATAGCACAAACAGAACTCTCTTCTATTTTTCTCTCTCTTTCACTCAAAGGACTGAAAGAGACGAGACTCATGATCAGCCAGATGAAGTTTGTGCAAATTTGCTGTGAAGAAAGCTACGCCGCTGCTTTCAGAGCCGCTATAAAAGTCACTCTGACATTTACTGGTAGTAACTGTCCAACCCCACCTCATCTGTTTGTCCACAGCTCACAGCTGTCATGACTAACTGCGGTTTGCACAGATAATTGTTGCGCTGAAAGGTGTCTGAGTGCCACTTCATGGTTTTCTTCTCTCAGTGGTCTGAATGGAGCGATTGGGTAACACCAATCAATAGTATGTTTCCAGAGGGCTTGGCATGGGATGGCACCACTTCGCCCCCACACAGAATTTTGATTGGCTGCTATGGGTGCCCCCCACTGAAGCTTGTAGTTGATTGGTTGTTGGATTTCTAGGTATCGTCCAGTGCTTTTTTAGGAAACAGGACAAAGTGATCTCCATTTTTTGCACGTTTAGCCTTAAACTACATACTTAAAAGTTATGGTTCTCCAAGGGTTCTTTAGTATAGAAAATGGTTCTAAATAGAACCATGAACACTCAAAGAAACGTTTGCATTATTAAAGAGTTTTTGCATCATGAAATGGTTCTTCAGATTGATGTAGAGTGTGTTGTATATGGTTCTCCTATTGTTACGCTTTTTAGTGCTATAGAGAACCTGCTTCAAAAAGGTTCTGTATAGAACCATATACAACACACTCTACATCAATCAGAAGAACCATTTCATGATGCAAAGAACCCATTTATAATGCAAATGTTTCTTTGAGTGTTCATGGCTCTATACAGAACAGTTTTCTTTACTAATGAACTCTAGGGCCATCTTTTCTGAGAGTGTATATAGTACCAAAAAGGGTTCTTCTATTGTGATGATGTCAAGCTTGTAACACTACAAGAACACTTTTTGGTACTGTATAGGACCCGTTTCAAAATTGTCCTATACAGAGACATTTTTTGACTAAAGAACTCTTGAAGAACCTTTTTTAGCCTGTTCATAAAAATCTGTTCTACTGAATTAAGTGCTTAATTAAACCTCCTCCTTTAAGCACAGGAGAAGAGAGAGCAGTTTTAGTTTAGAGCTTCTCCGTTCTCCATCACCAGCCCTCTCCAGTCAGCCTTTGGTTCCTTTAACAGTCAGGTGTGAGAACCAAGTCATGAGAAACTTTGGGTTTTGGAGACTTTCCCAGAAACCAGCCTGGTCTTCTCTCCATACCCGCTGGACTGGCAACTCTGGAGGAAAGGACTCGTATGCAACATCTGGATCATTCAATGCAACCATCCACCCACGTATTCTGCATATATGTGTATCCGACACTGGATTTTCCGCCCGCTGTGTGCCTATTGGTCAGCGCAGAACAGACCCTGCTGAGATGGACGTATGGAACTTTCCATGATGCTCCTGAGAAAGTCCGTTTGTCTTGGTACATTTTGTAAAATGTCAGAGACTGCAGTCGAATGCAGAAGTGGGGGTTTGTGCAGTAGTGGTCACGCGGTGGTTGTCATTAGCAGGGAGGAGAACTGTTCCTGTCAATTAAGCAGTAAAAGAGAATAGGAAAGGCCGGAAAGTCTCCGCTGAATGATCCTATTACTGTCACAGAGTCTACCACTGACTCCTCTGGCAGTCTGCATTAACACGTCACACTAGCTTACCACAAATGGGTGTTTGCTTATATACAAGAATACGTATGTGCAGCACTGGGCTGCGCGAGGTACAGCCCTGCACTTATTCAATTTCCAGTCAGAACCGCCATTAAGCACAATTATTCATTTCAGTGTCAGAAAAATGCAGGAAACATGTATTTAACAGAAAATTACACGGAAGCCTTGACAACTAAATATAATATCAAATCATTCACTAGTTAATTTGTCCACTCTTTACGTCTGTCCACCTTACAGACGCTCTAAAAATCAATGGGTTGCAACTTTGTCCTCCCAGTAATGGAGCAGAGGTGGATAGTAAACTAATTATCTTTACTCAAGTACATGTACTTTAGTAAAATACTGATGGATTTGCACATTTTCAAATGGTAAGACTTTTACTTCTACTCCACTATGGTCAGTGAAGGAGTCTGCTCTTTACTCAGTTATGTTTTAGCCATTCATCTTGTTGTGAATTTAGTTTTTGTGTTTAATTTTATTCTGTTTTGTTGTTGACACCATCTAGACTCCTTTGTTGTTGGTCACATCTCTCACTTTGAAGCATTTTAGCATTTAGCATTTTATTTTAGACCAAAATAATTCAAATAATAGAAGAACAGAGCTGTACAAACTTCAGCTCTTGTGCTGCTAGATGCTGGATTTTCACTCCAATTCTATATGTTACTCAGTACTTTTGTACTTTTGTTAAAGTTGTTTTATTGGAAGGTACTTTTACTTTTACTTGTGTCAGTATTTTATCCAAGTATCAGTACTTTTACTTGATTATGAATTTAGGCTAATCTACACACCTCTGTAAAGGAGTCATTGAGATTATATTCCCCTTCAAACAGACACTAACATTTACACAAACAACTACCCAGACTCACCTAAGCTACTTTGAACATGAAGGAAATATTTTTGAGGAGATTCTGTACAAGATAATCCACTTGCAAAAGGAAGGAGAAAGATCAAAGAAAAAAAAACTTTTTAAAACTGGAGTTTAAACTGATTAAAAGCCACAGACAAAGTGTGCCTCCTAACAACCACCTGGAAGACCTGGGAGACCCCAAAACTGCCCCCATCAGATAAACAGCACTTAAAGCTTTCATCTCTGAGAGAGAGGAGAAAATCAAGCTGATCAGATCTGAAAACATCCACAGGTGTTTCTGTCCATCCTTCCACTGTGAGAAGACGACTCAGCGCTGTGGGTCTGAAAGGATGTGTAGCTGATCAAGAAGAACCTCACTGAGAAAAGGAGACGGACACATCAAACAAAGAAGCTGAACGATGGACTGACCACCCCAGAGTCCAGACCTCAACACCACTGAATGAGTTTGATTACTTCAGAAAATCATCAACCAGCTTCTAAGACTGAACTTTGGAGGTGTGTCTGCAGATTCTTTGAGGAGCTGAAAGTGAGTCTCCTGAAAAGAATGAAAGCTGGAATGAGGGGAAAGGGTGACTCACTGACTCACACAGCTGAGAGTAGATTTAGCTGTTGAGGCCTTTATTGTTAGAAATATGTTTCCCAATACTAAAAAATGATAAAACTTGTACTTAATGGCCATTTTGACTGGAAATAATATATTAAAGGTTTCTGACATTTACAATTAAAGTGATGACAGACTCTTATGGATTCAGCATGTGCAGACATTTGTTTTGGCAGTGCTCATTAATCAGCTTCTCCTAATCAACAGTCTTCTCAGTGTCTTCTCAATGTCTTGAAAAGCCAGACGTAAACTCTCCAGGCAGTTTTCTTGGCATATGAAGCACAGATCGCTTACAAGCAGGTGTGGATCATGTGCTGCAGTCTGTCGGCAACAGGCAAAACGTTGTAGTTTTACACCAGTACAGTGCATTCTAATCAGCATTTAATATAAAGACATGTATAGGATGGTCACCACATGCTTTTATCATGGTGTTAGAGATGATGCTATCAAAACAAGGACCTGGATCTTTGCCATGATACGTCTGAAGTGAAAAACCTCTATGGACCTGGAGCTTCTTTCACCCAACCTGGCCATTATGAAGAACAATGCGCCTCTGTGCAGTCTGGTTCCTCTACTGGTTCTTCACATCCTTTCTCTTGACTTGTGGCAGTGGAAAGACCGAGCCAGGCCCTGGCCAGACTCTGGGTTTCTGTTCTGCTCCCCAGGTCCCTGGTGGACCAGCCTGCCAATTGTGAAAGAGCTCGCCATGTCCACGAGCACCCCAGCCAAGCACCAAGCACCGAGCTCGCTTGCTTTGACTGGACATTAGTTGGGCGTGGCAGTCCCAAATTCACCCCGGCAGCATGAATGGGAAGTGGCAGAGGGTAACCAGTGGGCTGATTTGATTTGCTCTTTTCCCTTGATTCCCTCAACCCAAAGGTCCTTCCCTTATTGCCTGACCATAATGAGGTTTCGCCTTCAATCAGGGGCCAGTT
This sequence comes from Colossoma macropomum, assembly GCF_904425465.1. Lineage (NCBI taxonomy): Eukaryota > Metazoa > Chordata > Actinopteri > Characiformes > Serrasalmidae > Colossoma > Colossoma macropomum. The sequence continues at coordinate 38,677,127 of NW_023494790.1, forward strand.
GCACTGTGTTCAAAGTGGTGTGCTGGGAAAATGGGCTTGGAGTAGATATGCCAGGCAGTAATGGCTGCCGAACATCGCTCCAAACGGGCTCCTGTTGAAAAGGTACACTCTGCTCCTGCCTCTCTGAGTTGTTTTCTTCAAAAAGAGGAAAGTATGACGGCTAATACAACCCGTCCTCCCACGGAATTAGATGTTACATTGAAACATGGAACGCATTTCTGGGGTGGGACGGATTCAGTCCCTAAGCTTTTGGTCATCCAGATCCAACGGTGAGGGACACCAATAGTTTCCACCACATTTCGGTCATGTTTATGACTTTGCTTGTTTAAACAGGCACATAGTCCACACAATCTCCAAATGTACTCCACCGGGCCTGCAAAAGTGAGAGACCCCAGGAGAAAAAGGATTTTTCCTGCCTGTTCATAGTGGTACACCTCTGCTCTCTGTTGCAAGGATCTAGCACCATGTTATTTCCATCAAATACCTTGTTAGCAGCAAAGAGGGATTTTGGGAAGTCTCATGGTGTCCCCTGGACACAAAAGCATGACATAATCAGCAAATAAAAGAGAGCTCGACAGTGGCCAAGCCATTGGAAGCTGCCAGGAACCCCTGTGTATACCTCCACACGCAAGAACAGGGAAGGGAGAACGACAAGGAAATTAGTTGCAGATACAAAATAAACGCCTCTGAGGACCAGAGCATAAACGTAGATGTAGTGGGAGAAACGGAACATAAAGGACAGACAGTAAGAATACATGAGCCACTTCTTACTGTAACCGTACAGTCGTTTACACTGTAATGTGATATTTCTTGAGCAGCCTGTGTGCACCGTAGAAATATTTTGTCAGGCAGTTTAACTGGGTTTATTAAAATAAAGTAAATGCTTTAAATAAAACTAGACAAAGCAAAATGTGAGGTTAGATTCACAAAAGCAACATTTACATCAGTTCAAACACCAAAATTGCTTTAAACGACTTTCTGCCCTATTTGACTTTTTGTACACCAAACATTTTTTGGTTACCTGGGCAAAGAATTTGAAAAATATTGGGCTTCTTTTAGTTATTCCAACAAATCTGCCTCAGTACTAGGAAAATATAAAGTAATTTAAAACAGGTTATGGAGAAAACTATCCAATCTTTGGCATTTAATTTAACCCTTTAACAGGCCTATTACATACTAGGCTTATTATTCAGTAACTACAAGGACTTCAGTGCAAACCAGTGGAGCTTTTCTTAGGTTATAGAAGCGTGTAATAAAACTTTGGGCCCACCAGCGGCTTGGCAAAGGGTTAAAGTTTAAAATTATTTGTGACTTAAAACGTTAACCATACTTCAAATAGTAAGTTTATTTTTTATCAATCTGATAGGAATGTGTAATGCTTGGTCATCACCAGTAAAAAGCAATTGCCTTCACCCTGTAAAACAATGATCTATAATCAGTTGTTTTAATTTCTTTCTGCAATTCTTTAAATCTTTAGAATTCTTTCTTTCCTAGTGGCCATTCTGCCAGCAGAAAGGAAATTAACTCTAGCATTTTTTAATCAATATAATGAAATAAAACTATTCCTCCCTGTAACTCTGTAATCAGATGAACTATGATTCTATCATCTCTCAGTGTGTGGAGTGTTGTTGAGCTGCTAGCGAGCAATGATGAGTGAAAGGGGGGGGTGAGAACCACCCGCTGTGCTTTCTTTTTATCAAACAATCCTGCACAACTCACGCAACAAACAAACGGCACTTAAACACAACAATAACACTTTTATAAACGTTGACTTGCTTGCTCACTTACAAAGTCTAAAATCTACTTTGCTTAGAAACTTTTACATCTGAATATATTTAAATATTTTCCAAAACAGGCAGAAAATGCATTTTATGGCTGCTGCGACAAAACGTAAAGGTTAAAAACCTTCTTTATACAGAAATATAATCTCTTTGTGCCTTGCTGCAGTAGATAATGTAGAGTGCTGATTAAAACGATGCTCCACTGCACTGCTCATCATGTTAAAACAGTACAGAAACCTGTTTGGGGTTGCCAGATTGGGCGCAATCCCCCAGAAAAGAATTTTACACTACTTTCTATGACAAAAGTGGTCAGCTAGGGTTTGTTTTTATACCCTGTGATATTTTATCTTCAAAATCTGCTTTTTTATTCAGTCATTAAAGTGAACATTATAGGACATCTGAATATTCAAAGTGCAATATTTAGAACATTACAGAACACCACATATTCATCTGAGTGTTCAAAAATGTAAATATTCAATGACTGCTCTACGGTAGGTTCTCTGCTTTGTGCAGGTGTCTGTATCAGAGGGTTTGGTGGTGAGGTGTGGGAGGAGCCGTATGAAGTGTTAATCATTTTACTTCCTCTTCCAGCAATTCCACAGCACACAGTCTCAGCTCACTCACAGCCATCAGTTACATCATCCAGACTAATATGTGCCCGTACATGTCAGCGCTGTCTTCCGTACCATGATGTAAGAGGCTGCAGATGAGCACTTTCCCAGGAGACGGGGAGGACGGCCTCCCCTTGTTCTGTGGGTGTTGTTGTAGTGCACGCCGAGTGCCTGGCAACCGTGTGGTGGCAACCAGCAGACCATTACTGGGATGCTAACTCAATTACTGTCTGTGGCTGAGCTGGTGCTGGGTGCCCTTCTTGTGGCTCCAGTTTCGGTTAACCCCTGTTCAAAGTGGCTCCATGTGGTGCTGGCCTGCAGCGTCCAAACCCACTGAGGTCACGGAAGCAGTGTGACGCAGCACAGCGGCGAAGGGCAGTCAACACTGCTTCACTTATTACTCACAGACAAGTCCACAAAACAAGGGGAACCTTGGCTACTGCTGAGTAAATGTGACAGCCTCAATGCTCTCTTGTGTGAGAGATTCTGTTGTTGGTTCTGCTGGTTGTATTTTGCTCTCATAATGATTTTATTAGGGAAATTATGCTGCCGCTCTATACTTATAAGTAATTATTGTATGACAAGTAATTACTTGTCATACAATAATTGGCTAACACTTTTGGTTTGTTAAGTTCTAGATATTGATCTGGTAAATGTGAGGCACAAACTGCACAGTACTAGGTAATTATTTTGGGTAATACACTGAAATGCTCAACAGGTTCTAGATCTTAACCGTGTAAGTGGTGCAAACTCCACAGTTCTGTGCAATTAATTTGAGTATAAAGATTGTACATGAGCACAGCGTTGCACATTATTTATCTCTTTAGCAGCTGTAAACTAAACAGAATCTGGGCTATAAAAGGAAGCAATGATTCTTACTGTGGTTCTACTGGGTTCTAGTAGTGTGTGGTATGAGCAAAAATCCATTTCACAGTATAACTAAGATTACTGACCGTGTTGGTATATATCATGGTATAGTGTATTTATGTGAGGAGCGGCGTAGATGGAGCACACGGAGAGCCGGCTAGTCTTCATGCTAATGGCTAACAGCTAACCCCAAGAGACTGGCTTTTCCTTCTGCTCTCTTTTCCCCGTTAACTCCTTAACTCATTACAGTCTGATGTCGCTCCTTTGACCATAAACTGGACTAACTGACCTCAGGCTGCAGCTCAGTACACGAGAGGTGAGGAACTCATTATGGTCTGCACTGTTTGTGCATCACGTCATCTGCTTTTATTTGCATACCGGTAGAACAGTAATGACAAAACTAATATCTTAAAAAGAAATTCAATCACACATTTCTGCTAGGTTCTTTTGTTTTCCATGACATGTAACTTACATGGAGTTTCTGATTTACTTTCCTGGTTAAACATGTATCATTACAGTAGACTTTGGTTTGTATCACCTTATTATTCCATATATGTCCTATTATTTTAATAGCTAGAACCTGTCAGTGCAATTTAGGTTCTGCTCCCTGTTTTCACTCCTAGGTTGTTTTCTAAAGTCTGCAGCAGAGTTTGGGTTCTTATGACACTGGGTCATTTTCATTTGGTTCAGTTGGTTTCACACTGCAATGGCAAAAGTGCATCAGTTTATTTACGTAGGTGCTTTTTGGGTTCTTTGATTGGTCAGACATTTGGCAGGGATACAAGCAAACTGCTATCTTCACATTTGCCTTGATTAAACAACCTATTTTTATTTTAATTCCCACCAACCTGAAATAGTGTAAAACCCAGATTTCCAGAGGGTGCGCACCTCCCATCTTAAGGCCAGCGCCAGCCAGTAGCGGAATGCTACAGTCTTTTCCAAAGGTTTATTTTATGCAAACTGTTTTTTTTTCATTATTAGCTTTTTTCACCACTAGTAATTTTATATTTGTAGTAGTGCCATGACAAAAATATTATGAATAGCTATCTGATCAGTGAGAATCAGTCAGTGCTTTATCATGTATTATGGAATCATCTACAGCTCTGCCCATCATTAAAATTCTCTGTATTTTTACAGCTTCCTACCAGTTGTTTGGAAGCATTAGATTATTACCATCGCATTATAATGATTTCGTGTACATGCGATGAATTTAAAAATGTCAATGAACTCCTTAAATGACCACAATGAATATGGAACCCTGTAAATGTCCAGTTTATTGGTGCACCAGCATTATAACTGAGCTATTACACATGAGATGAATGTTATGTTTAACATTGTGCAGTTGTAGTTTGATATCATTAGATGTAGTTAGATATCATTATATGTCATTAAAACAATAGAAATATAACTGCAGCAGTGGGTCCAACAAGCCAAAGCAAATCTAGCTTGGACCTTGTCATGGTAGAAATGTACAACAGATGTGCTCTCCTTCTTCCAAAACGCTGTCAGATGGCTCTATCAGTTCCAGCTCCAGAAGTAACTGTCATTTAACACTTAGCATACTTTATTCCTCATCTCCTGTTGTTTTATAGTAAGGATAATGCTTTTTTGCTTTGCTTTGATTGGTTCATTATGACCTTTCCTGTGTTTCAGTCCTCTGTTTGTGATTTTGCTCTGAGCAGCAGTTTTTCATCTGGAAAACATAAAGCAGCTCTGAGAAGATCAGGTGGTAAAGTATGAAGAGATCAGAGGGATCATCAGATACAGCATTGTCTCCATTATAATCACATCCAACCTCCTGGACTGGCCGAAATTTCCTCGTCTCGTAGCCCTGTTCAACAATTGAGAGCTAGCCGTTAGCACGGACCCCCCACGCCCCGGTCTCATTATGCTGTGGAGCTCACACTCGGTAGGGATTTGCCCCTTAAGCACATATGGCTTGTGCTCTGGAGCAGGATCAGCAGCAGATCAGAGAGTAAGTGTTAGGGCTTCGGTCCAACGCTAATGGCTAATAACAGGATAAGAACCAGATGAAGAGCAGGATTCCTCAGTTCTCCTGCCACACACCTGGGGAGAAAAAGCTTGGAGCTAAGGATCTACAGACATGTGGAATGGTAAGAAAAGAATTTTAGTGGCCCATGAAGTTTCACAAGGTGACAGGACACAGGAGAATGACGTCATGTGACCGGTCCTGACCCTCAGTGGGTCGACATTTGGGCTTAGCGCTAAATCTCCTAGGCCTCTTTCCTTTCCTTTCCCATCACCATGTCATTACAGCAGTTTTAGATGCTGAAGGCAGTATGTGCTCACAGCTTTGTTTGGACCCTCTGCGCTTTGTTATTCTCAATAACCTAAAGGTTTTTGATTCATAGACCTTTCAAAATGACATGAGAGCAGACAGATTAATGTTTAAAATAATTACTAATTAGCTCGTAGCTTGGTTTGTACTGCCCCAAAAGCGGTGGTGCAACACAATTTTCTAAAACTGGCTCCTAACAACCACCTGGAAGAGCTGGTCGACCCCAAAACTGCCCCCATCAGATAAACAGCACTTAAAGCTTTCATCTCTGAGAGAGAGGAGAAAATCAAGCTGCTTCAGATCTGAAAACATCCACAGGTGTTTCTGTCCATCCTTCCACTGTGAGAAGACGACTCAGCGCTGTGGGTCTGAAAGGATGTGTAGCTGGTCAAGAAGAACCTCACTGAGAAAAGGAGCAATGCTGCTGTAATACATGCAGAATGTGGTTTGACATAGTCTTGCTGAAATAATCAAGGCCTTACCTGAAAAGGACGTCATCTGGATGGCAGCATATGTTGCTCTAAAACCTGAATATAGATTGTTCAGCATTAATGGTTTTGAACTGTGCACTGATAACAAGCCAGACGGTCCCTCTCCTCATGCAGTGTCCATGATTTCCTAAAAGAATTTCAAATGTTGATTCATCAGACCACAGGACACTTTTCCACTTCCCCCAGTCCATTTTAAATGAGCTCAGGCCCAGAGAAGGAGGGGGTGTTTCTAGATCCTGTTTATATGTGTTTTTTTTCTTTTCATAGTAAAGTTTTATCTTGCATTTGTAGACTCAGTGATGAACTGTTTTCATAGACAGTGGTTTTCAGAAGTGTTTCTGAGCCCATGCAGTGATTTCCACTACAGAATCATGTCTGTTTTTAATGCAGTGCTGTCTGAGGGCCCAAAGATCACTGCCAGTCAGTACTGGTTTTTGGCCTTGTCCCTCACCAATCTTTTAATGTTATTATGTACCGTAGATGATGAAAAACAGAAGTTCTTTGTTATTTTACATTGATAAATGTGATTCTCGAATTGTTGCACTATTTGTTTGTGCAGTCTTTCACAGAGTGGCGAACCCCTCCTCATCTTTACTTCTGAAAGACTCCGCCTCTCTGGGATGCTCTTTCTATACCTAATGATGTTACTGACCTGTTAACAGTGAATCTAATTAGTTGTGAGATGTTTCACTAGGTGTACTTTTTAGTATTTCACATCAAATTTCACATCAGATTTCTCAGTTTTAGCCTTTCATTTGTTCTGTTTGTACAATTTTCAGTTAAATATAGGGTTTAAATAATTTGCACATCATTACATTCTGTTCTTATTTACATTTTGCACAGCGTTCCAACTTTTTTGGAACCAGGGTTGCATTTACCGTTTCTAAAAAAAAATATTAAAAACTTTATTGTGAATATTACAGATGTAACCAACTACTCTGTTGGTATGGTGACTGATATAAAGAGTACTATGCTATAATCTCATATGTGGAAAATATATATTATTTCATTGCATTTTACTTTGTTGGTGGAGTTTGCAGCCATGTTATATGCTGAACCTGGAAGACACTTTTCCAACTTTCTGAGTAGGAATTCCCAGTTGGGGGGTGTTTTCTTTGCTTTTTCATAGTCAGAAGTCAAAAATTCTGAGTAATGAGCCGTGATCATTATTGTTTTATTGCAGTTACAGTATGTTGGGGTACAGAGCCAAAATAAGAACTTTTTCACTGTCCAGTGCAGCACTGAAACAGCAGTTCCAGTTCCTCAGTAAAGGTGTACTTGAATGCTGCTCTGTTTTTCCTCATTTTCTTTACTTCGTAGCGCTTTCCTGCTATGCTCCCTTACCCCTTCCATCACGGACTTGGTTTCATCGAGTGCGTCTGAAAGACACTCGGCTCTGCCAGAAAACCATGTCCATGTTTGTTTCTGTTGTGAGCACTTGTTCTCTCCCTGTACCTTCCTACTCGCAGTATTGCACAAGACAATGATTTCAAAACAGGCCAATTAGCAGTGGTGAATGTGCTGGCATATGCGGATGTTTCCTATTAAGATCCCTTCTGGCCTCGGCATCAAACTCAACTACTTTCCTTCTTGGCAGTGGAAGGCTCTCTTGCAAATGAGTCCTGTGAAACCTAATCTACCCGCTGGATTCAGGGACATTCTATCAGCGTATCCAGAGTCCAGATGAGCTAGCTGCTCAATGCTGCCAGTTCACTGGACTGTGGAAGTGGGGGTCAGGGGTTATGGACTGCCGAGTCACTTTCTCTTTGACTTTCAGCACTTTCAGTTGTGTTGAATTGGAAATGCATTTGCAACATAAAAACGTGAAAGTGACTGTTTTTATTTTTAACCCTCTGGGGTCCACAAACTTCTGTTTCTATATCTGTGTCTGTATCTTTGTGATGATCCAGCTCAGAAATCCAGTTCAGACACTTCCTGAATCTGTAGAGTCGCCCTTTCCATTCCATCTTATCACGAGATCATACGAGACTCACATCCGGAGTTATGAGCCTATGAAGAGGGGCTGAGATACACGTCATCTGCCTCTCACCGCGTGGAACTGGTGGATTGGTGTGTCCGTCTACATTCTGTGTGAAACTGACCAATGGACACTCAGGAAATCACTAAGGACTGACCATCACGCCGGAAACCCTTCATTCTTCATTCAGTCCACATCGGAGACTCATGTGAAACGGCGTGCAGAGAGTTTACAGCTGCTGCAGCGGTTTTGGAAAGTAGTGATGAAGATAACGGAGCATTTAGATATGAAACATATGAGGACCATGTTATATGAAGAGCCTTTAAAGGGGAGTTTAAGAAGAGATGAACAAATGGAGAGAGAATGACCTCAGACCACAGAGGATTAAAGCAGGGATATAGAGAACAGGGATATCTCCAGGTTCATGACTAACCTTGACTTTGTTTGGTGCCTTTGAACTTTGGTACTGGTGAAGGCATCTGAGAGCACCTTGGACAAAAACAAATTTTGACCAAATAAGGCCTCACCTCTCACTTGAATCCTAGTGACCAAGCTAAATCTCTTATTTTGGACATATTACGAGAAAAACAGTTTTTTAGAAAAGACAATGATGCTTGGAACAATTAAAGTTACAGAGGAAGAGGACAACCAGCAACATGACGGATGGATACAATCAGAGGAATAATGAACAAGTGATTAAGAGGCCTAAATATCCAAACAGAAGAGAGGACATTCTGGAGAAACACCATCCATATGGTCACCAGGAGTCAGAACTGACTTGACAGCACTAAATAAATAAAATAATGTTGATTATGTAGTTTTTTTCTGTCCTAAAGTTTCATACTGTTGTCTTAGATATTTGTGCAAATCAAGACCAGAAAGGTCCTTTGGTAACACTTTATTTCAAGGCTGCATGCATAGAGACTTAATAACACATGCATAAACATTGAATAACATATTTCTAAAGCTCTACTTAAACATTTATGAACAGTTTCTGCCAATAATCACAAAACATAAGAAGTTTTATTGAGGAAATCACATCATATTTACATAAAAACTGTTGAAATGGTGGACATTCGAGTTATGAAGATTCATTCCCAAACAATGGAGCTTATAAGGCAGTTAAGAACCCCATATATCAGATCTATGGAAGATTATGGAAGACTCCAAGACTGAAGTGGTAATTTTCGAAGATATTTTTCAACAAGAATCCTCTACTTCAGTGAAAATAAGAATATCCTTGGTGAAAATTACTTGAATAAATACTCTAAATTTGTGTAAAAAAGCACATACTTGATAAGTACTTAAAATAATTGTACTTTGAACTTTGAGCTGTATTATTTTGATGAACAGCTTCTATTAAGAAGGTCTCTGAGGCTGCAGAGATGCTAAACAGTCGTCTCCTTAATTAAAATTGTACATCAGTTCATAAAACCAAATAGAAATATTTAAAACTGATGAATGGTGTTCTGAACAGGGCTTCTTACTTGGGAATGATGCTTTATAACAGTGTTATAATTGGAGCAAAAGCTTGTCACATTAGTTTAAGGCCCCTCATGTCAATACAATATAATTTACTTTATAAAATATTTAAAACATCTTAAACGTTTTATGGGATAAGCTGTTTATAAATACTAAAGACTTGCTTTATAAATATGCATTGGAAAGCTTATGCGTGTGTTATGAAGTGTTACTGATTCTTCATTATAGAATTAAACTGAGTAGGAGAAATACAGCTAACTGGCTGTTTGGACTGGTACAACAAATGATTACCTTAAAGGTCAACAAACTGAGGAAGATTCTGTAAAAGGTGAGTCGTATGAAGTTCATCTGCCAAATTCACATTCTGACAAAGGCCGTGCTCAGTAATTAGAGAAAGATTGGACAGTAATTGGTGTGGATTCCTTGCATAGATCATCGTAATTAGGCACCGTGAACCTAATACACTTTCATTTCCATCTCCATTCCATTTGAATTCAGGGAATGCCCGAAACCACTGTAAGGGTGCGGCCTGGTCCCTCCACACCTCACCAAGACAGGTCGCCTTACAGGATTCCTGCTAAAAACAACTGGCCAAGAATTCCCTCAGTCTCCTCGGACAATCTTCACTCCTCCACCCCGAGCTGCCACACTGCTTCCAAATGCTTTGAATGAAGCGAGATGCCCCGTAGGCGAGCAGGGATCCCCCATCGTCAGAGGGTATTGCTGTTTTCGTACGGGGTGGGGCTCCTGGAGGTGATTATTTGTTGTCGGGGCTTTCGGAAGGGAACAGCAGGAAAGCAGAAGCATTTGCTTGCTCTGGGAATATGAATGTTTTAGCATGGGAAAGAGTGGTGGCGACTGCCCAAAAGCCTATCCTGGGGCTAGGGATCGGGACCGAGGTGGCAGATAAGGTTTCCTTTGGTTAATATCCACTGTACATACCTGATAATCCCAGTAATGAAAACCAAACAGTGGGTAAGGACGACTGTGGCCACAGGGCTGATTTCCACTGGACCTTGCGGTGAAAGGGGGACGGGACGTGTCAGAGCACACAGGAGGAAAAATGTGGAAACGTGTGGGTCTACGCAAGCATATCCACAGACCAGGAGCATATGGAAGTGATCAGCTGACTGGCTGGCACTGCGTCTCCTGCATGGGGGCATTCTGGATGGGTTTATGAGGTTTTGGGGTGCATATCCTCCATAATATCCCATCCAGACCTGTCAGCGTGGCTTATGACGGTGTCTGAAACCAACCCAATTAGAGGGAATGGGATCCTCAGAGGGGGGAGCACTGTTTCTGCACAGTTGGCCCCTCACAGTAATCACAACTACACATCAGGGTTGGGGGATGGAGGGAGGCCCACTGTCCAACTGGAGCTTTATTAAGGAGGGATTTGAGAGCTTGAGAGATGAGAGAAAGATAAATATGTAGTAAAGAATGAGAAGCATCAGTAAAAGTGGGTCTGAAGTTGTGCTACGCTATCAAAATGTAAAGCAACAAGCCACAAAAAGCCTCACATTACAGTGATTTTACACAAAAAAGCAACAGACAACTGAATTTTTCTTTATTGTACTGCATAATTTGGGTGGTTCTTTAGAAAACCAGCACATGTGAGTCTGAAGAACCTTTATAAAGTTGGAAGAACCTCCACATATTGTGGTGCTCCTGGGAAGAACTCTTAGATTGGTGATGAGCATTTATGTTTTATGAAGGTTCTGGAGTTTTCTTTGCATTGTGAAAGGGTTCTTCATATTGATGGAGATTGTGTCGTATGGTTCTATGGTTATGTTTACCAAAACGAGTTCTTCTATTGAGTTCTACTCTATTCTCTTCCATTCTACAAACTTGACATTGTAACCCTTTTTGGTGCTATGTGCAGCCCTTTTCAAAAAGGTTCTATATAGAACCATATACAGCACATTCTCCATCAATCTGAAGAACCATTTCACCATGCAAAGAACCCTTTAATCATGCAAAGAGTGTAACTTACAAAATTAAACTTTATTTAATATTTTTTTTACTCAAATTAAGTTTTTTTTTCAGCAAAAGCAGAAAATTCCAATGTCATTTCATGTTTCAGAGTTAAAGCCATTTAATGGACACAAGTTTCTTTTTATGGTCAATATTTAACATCTTTACCATAAAACAAGTCTCAGACGGCTCACTGCTCCCTATACAGTGACGATATGAGTTATGAAATTTAGTCTTTTCCCCCCAAATGTTGGTCTTTGTCCAGTATGAATCGTCTCTCAAGTCCAGAGTGGGTCTCTGTGAGCTCCGTTTAGATCAGTAGCCGTTAGTTTAAGACCTGCTGCTCTGTGTAGGTGAAGGAGCCGTTTGAGATTCTGTCTCAAACAGCCGGCAGCAGTGCTGCGTCACCTGACCCCAATACTGCGTGCTGATTGGCTGAATGGATTTATCGGGTTCTGCTGGAGAACAGTGCTGGCGTTTGACCGGTTCTGCTGTAAAATGTAAACTTGTGATGCCTCGACGATGAACAATAACAGCTTTAGTGACTGAACGTGTTCAGGGTTCAGAACATGCAGCTCGTTTTTAAAGGATGGAGTTCATTGTTTTTATAAGCGAACTCTTCATTTAAAGAACTTCCTGTAAGAACAACAAACAAACTACAACTCATGAAAAACACAGCAGTGAGAAAATTTACACAGACTAGAAAACAGGATCATATTAGAGCAGTTTTACTTCACTGCACTGGCTGCCTGTTTCCTTTAGAGTCCACTATAAAACTTTACTGCTACTCTTTAACTCTCTTAATGCTTAACACCTTCATACACCTCTGAGTGCTGATAGATGATGATCCAAATCCAGCTTTAAGATCATCCAGTGCTGCTTCTCCATGTTCCACACATGAGGCTTAAACAGAGTGGAGAGGTTCTGTTTTTATGCACCAAATTTCCAGAACAAACATCCGTCAGACTACTTTTTAAAAAAACAGATAAAAACATATTTACTCACATTCTTACTTTAGCATTTATTGTCTCCCTTGTTTTTACTGGACTGTTACTCCTATTTTCTTGTTAGTATTGGATTTTTATTTACATGTTTCTGTATTTAATTTTAATTTTAAATATTATTAGCAAATCCCCTTTTGTGTTACTGCTTTTATTTGTTCCACTTTTAATTTTTTATGGTTTTGATTACCTTTCTCTGATGTATTATCATTATTATTATTACTATTATTATTATTATTATTATTATTGTTAGTATTAATGTTGTTGTTTTGTTTTTATTATTGTTCTACAGCTTCATTTATTCAGCTTGATTTTACTTTTTATTCTTATTTTGTTTTTTATTTTTATCATATTTTATTTTATTTTATTTTTTATTTATAGCTTTTATTTATTGCACTTTTTAATATTTGTTTATTTTATTTTTTGATTAACTTTCTCTTCTATCTTTGATGTTTTTACTTTTTTACTGTGCATTGTAAAGGAATTTCTAATGTATGAAAGGTGCTATATAAATAAAAATGATTATTATCATTGTTTTACAGCTCTTCATTACTTTATTTTTATTTCCTGCATCATAGTTTTATAAAATTGCGCAGGACTGACTTACTGAATTCATTTTACACATTTATCTGAAACCAAACCAGTTTTAAGTTGCTGAAAACGTCAATTCCAAATGTTTCCAAACTGTAATGTATAATCTGATTTTTTACTGCTTATTGTTGGGCTGCAGTGGCTGTTCTGTCTGAAGTGCATCTGTTGTTTTGACTGGACTTCTGATGTCACGTCATAAAGGCTAATCATAATGGATGTGACAGTAATTGACAGGGTGACAGTGATGAGGTCATTTCCTGCCAGTAACGTGGGCCGCCTCTCTGGGGGTGGTCAGTGGGAATTCACGCCTCTGCATGGGGGCCTGTCTGACCTGTCTGGGGGTCTGATGGATCGGGTCTTGATGCAGACCCTCATCCATCACGTGTGTGGTGAGTCAACAGAGCGCTTTACATCTGCAGGTACTGAGACGCCTGTTCTGTAATGTTCCTGACATATAAAATTGGGCTGGTAATGATCCTGCCTGCTGCTGCAGAGTTATTTATGAGTGCTGTTTTATGGCTGAATCAGAATCTGCTGAATAGCAGTGGATGATCTACATAAAAACAGCTTGAGGCCTGAATTTAGAACATGTTTACAGATAACAGTGTATCAAACAGTGTTAAAAACCACATAATCAAGTCTATTAGAGATGACTTAAATAGGATTAGTCAGATTACTCACATTCCAGCGAAATTGAGTTGTTGAGATGTAAACAAAGTCTTTCAGACAGGTTTGATTGGAGAGACTCAGATGTCTTTACAGTGGTGGTGATAGGAACCAGGGGTCTCCATGACTACAACACAGATATAGACATTTTATTTACTATCCAGAACCACCAGTGAACCTACACGAGTCTTCTGAGTTTATATGGAATGTTGATGATGGAAAATAGTGGAAAATCTGAAATAATAAGTTTTCTTTGGGGACTATTTTGCCTCACAGTGCCCTGCATGTATCCCTCCACCATGAATGGAGTTCAAGTTCTCTAAACTATCATAAAACAGTGTCTCAGTCATCAGGCAGTGAATTCATAACCATTTACTGTAGGAACTTTCTGTGAGGGAGCTTTTAGAGGTGGACGTCTGGTTCCTATCACCACCACTGTGAACAGTTCTGACTCGGTAAGTTTCTCTAGAAACCAAACCACTCTAAAATGACTCTGTTTACATCTTCACCACTTAATTATGTAGGAATGTTGAACATTTAATCAAATAACCCTTTAAGATGTGACAATTTACATCTTTGTTTCCTACAGCAGGGATGACATACAGCATTAAACACAGCATTATTATTGCTAATAGAGTTGACAGACAGGTGTTTAATGGGCCTCATGTCTGTAGGATGAGGTAAGTTTTTCTAAGATGGATAATTTCACATCAGAAATCAGTAGAATTCACAGAGAAGACCGAAAGTATGTGATAGTGCATATGAGTGGCTGGAAACTGAGCATTTGGTCTGCTGGATGGACGGATTGATGGATGGATAGATGGGTAGATGGAGTGGACTGGTGAGAGCTGGGGGGGGGGTTGCAGAGTGACTTTGATTAATGACCACTCACAGCGTGTGGTCAGTGCGTGTGGGGCATTGGATGGGACAGTAGTTTGAGCTCTTCTCTTTGAGCACTAGAGGTCAGCCTCTAAAGATCTCGACAAGAACCCTCACATTTCTTTGAGAGGCTCCTGAAAACTCTGAGCATGTCACCACTGTCATATTAATTAGGGCCCAGTTAGTAGAACCCACTAAAGCTCCAGCTAAACAAGCTGTTGTGCTAGCTAGCATGCTTGCTTTCCAACCCTGTTACTCATTTTTAAACTTCAATTATTTTAATGTAGTGTCTGTTTTGAAAGCCTGAAGTGGGAAAGCAACACTTTCTCAACGTTAAGCACTTTGATTAATACTTAATACTTTAATTAATATTTAGTAATATTTGATTAATACTTACTATGTGATTAATACTTAATACTGAAAAAGCACCAAAGAAAAAAATAACATTTTAAGGAATTTCAAGGCAAAAAAGTGAACTCTATTTACGGTTAGGCCTGGCTTCCAAGATCACTGCCTGAAAAAACACTTTTGGCTCCCTGGAGAACCTTCAAAATGATGGTTCTTTAAAGGAGCATCGGTGTAAATGAGATGTTTGACTGAAGAAACCTTTTAAGAGAACTTTTAACTGGTTTTATACTAACTAAATATGTTTTGTAGGTCCATATGGTGAAGCCCAGAACCATTTAGGAACCTTAATTATACACCTTTAGCAAAAAGGGTTCTGTATAGTACCAAAAAAAGGTTGTATGACTTGTAATAATTGCATAACCCTTTGTACGGTTCTACAAATAACCAATTTCATTGAGGAATCATTTTTTAAGAGTTTAAAATTGTATATATAAAACATTATTTATTTATTTAATACCGGTATTATTTAATAAGAACTTCTATAATTTATATATACTAAGGATTTATATATAAAGGGTATTGTAAAAGTTAGTTATTTTACACATTTTATTCAGCATTCCAAGTATCCTGGGAACAAATACATGATTTAGTTATAATTAATGTAAACTAATTTTTGGTAAAGTAGTTTTAAAGGATCCAAATTCAAATTTTTAAATTTAATATAATATCATTCATATTGGGCAGCTTTTTTATAGTTTTTGGGATCATCCAAACTCAGTGGTTACCGTTCGTTTTGAAGTTGCCTGGCAATAAACACAGATTGGAATAATTTTCTGTATGAATTGTTTTTACATGAGTGAAGACATGAACTGCTGTGGTGTGTTTGTGGGAATGCTGGTCTAAAAGCTGCGCTGTTGTATCTGATGTCGTCATCACAGCATCTCATTTAAAGTATTGCGTATGTGCTATAAATCTGAATTCGGCGCAATCGAAACCGCAGATTATTCCAAGCTGAAAATGATCACCTCGTCGCTTTCAAGCGCTTTTGAATCACTTAATCTGCGGTAATGCGGAGCAGATGTTTGTGTTTGTGCATGAGAGAGACAGATGTCTGTTTCTCAGAGTGCTGTCGCTCTGACTGAACCTGCTAGTTATGTCTATAACAGGCACTTAAAGGAGGACTCCGATGCTGTTCTACCTGGTCTCTGTCCACTCCATCTGGAGCAATATGTCCATTATTTTCACACGTTTCTCTCAACTTAGAAGAGAACAGAAAACCTATAGACTTAAAATACACTTAAAATAGTTCATGCTCAGACATACAACTGTTAACAGACTCCCTTCAGTTGATTTACACCTAAATGTTGGTACGAACCCAATTCCCAAGAAATTGTGCCTGTCTCTTATTGAAATTGTGGGTCTTGATAATCTCAAAAAGATGCCAATGAAGACCCTGCATGGTTGCACAGCTGAAAACTTGCATAAAAAAAATGACCAAAAAATTACTTGTTCAGCAGCCGAACGTTTTTTTACACACTTCTATAAACTAAGAATAACTCAGCTAGTTTGCACTGAAGTCCCTGTAGTTACTGAATAATAAGCCTTAGTGTGTAATAAGACTTTTAAGGGTTAAGTGCTGTTAAAAGGAAAGTGGTGTAACACAGTGGTGCTCATGTCCCAACTTTTGTTTGCAGTCAATTGGAAAGAGCACATATTTACAGAAAACAGTGAAATCCATAAGGTAAAACATAAAATATTGTGTTTTTGTACCATTTTCAATTGAATGCAGGTCAAACAGAATTTACTAATCACTGCTTGCTGTTCTTATAAGCACTTCACACAAAACTTTGTCCTTCATGGATTTCTGTGAAGCTGCTTTGTGACAACATCAGTTGTAAAAAGCGCTATACAAATAAATTTTACTTGACTTGACTTCACACACTGTCCCAGCTTTTCTGGAACTCGAGTTGAATATATGACAAAATATGGCCTCATAGTTATCTCTCTTGTTATTTATCCGTTTATTAGCAATGTAATAAGCAGTAGTTAGTACACAGTTAGTGAGTTAATAAGCTATTAACTAATAACAAACTAAACTGTCAGCTAACTGTACCCAATTAATAATTACTATGCAATTAATCCACAACTAAACAATAATAATTGCTCAGTCAACACTTTATTAATATGTGCACTCTTAAAAAGGATGGTTCTTCAAGGGTTCTTTAGCAAAGACACTCGTTCTATATAGAACCACAAACGCTTTAAGAACCCTTTGTATGCTTGACTGCTTCTTTGCATGGTGAAAGAGTTCTTCAGACGGTGCTGTATATGGTTCTAAAGGGCACCAAATGGGTCCCTTAATGTAAAGTGTTAGCTTTAGATTCTTATGTGTCACATAAACAAATCTCATGTCTCACTTCAGCATTTTAAACTAGCCCAAAAACCATCGTTATTTCAGTGAAGTAAGTGCTTTTATCTGAAAGGGGTTTAGGCTCCTCCTCACTCTGAGGAGACCCCTCTTACAGGCTCTTGAATGGAACCGGAGAGCCCCCCAAACTCTAAATGTCCCGCTGAAGGAGAGTGTGTAAATGTGGTGCACGTGGAGTGAAACTGAATCAGGCTGAGGGGCCTGTCACTCAACCCTCAGCCCCACCCCCTGTCAGTCACTATGACAAATGAAGGTTTCATCATCAACCCCCTGACGAGAGACGCCCCACCAGCAGACAGAGTGTGTGTGTGTGTGTGTGTGTGTGTGTTTGTTTTCATGCATTTTCAGGCCAAAAATGCTTCTGTAGAAAGATCAGAGAACCTTCAGAACCAACTAAGTGCTTTTTACAAAAGCTACATTTCTATAAAAATAAAAAAAATGAAAAATCCCTCAAAACACTTTTTCTTTTCTTTTAGCTTGAGGTTATGGTTGTGTTTATAGAGGTTTCTTATTGTGTATAGGCACTTCATATGCAGTATATACACACAATTACAGTCGTATGCAAATGTTAGGGTGTAAAATTGCATGTTTTGTTCAATTTAATTATTGTGGGATTTTAACATACTGGAAATTCCCCAATATGTTCAATTCAAACTAACAAAACACACATATATCTAAAATTAATGACTTCTGTGTTCTTATGATGCTGACTTCATAAAGTTATACAGTCTTGCTTTATAAACTGTTATGCATTTCAATATAACTACTTAAGAGCAGTTATACAAGCTCATGCCTGCTATTATAAGATGTTATGTAGACTATACCATATAACAGCTTATAAATGCATTTATAAAGCATAATTAATACAGGATTCATAGGAAGTGCTACTCTTTTCTTTTTCTCTATATTCAGTATTTCATATTCATTGTAAAATCTTTGCTCATTTCTCTGCTCATATTGCTCTTGTTGAATGATTGTTTTGCTATCCGGTGTGGTCCAGAGGAGGATGGGTTCCCCTTCTGAGTCTTGGTTCCTCTCAGTGGTTCTTCCTCTTACTCTTAGGGAGATGTTTTGCCACTGTCGCCATTGGCGACGCTCATGGGGGCTCAGACCCAGATTGTCTGTAAAGCTGCTTTGTGACGAGGCCTGTTGTAAACAGCACTACACTCACAAACACTTAAGGACCCATTTGCATGCTTAAGTGGTGAAATTGATGGAGAATGTTTTGTAAATGGTTTTATAAAGAAGCTTTTTGAAAATGGTTCTAAATAGCACCAAAAAGGGTTCTAGTATTGTTACAAAGTTGATATTGTAACAAACACACTTTTTGGTGCTATATAGAACCATATGCAACACATTCTCCAGCAAATTCACCATGTAAAGAGCCATTTAAGCATGCAGATGGTGCTATATGGAATCATTGTCTTTATTGAGAACCCTTGAGGAACCGTCTTTTGTTGACTAATCGAGTTTTCTCTCAGAGTGGACTGAATTGGACAGACTGGCCATTTCTTGGACACCCTGGTCTCTGAGTCTCCTGCTCTTCAGGTTACAGCCGTTAACAACCTTGAGAACCCAGAGTCGTGTCTCAGCCCACACTGCAGAACCCGAGGGTCTGCTAAACTCATCTCCCACAGCACCGTGCTCTTACTGTTCTCACGTTCTTTTTCCTCTTTTCTCACACTTAATTTTTTCCTTTCTCTCACCTCCTTCAGCACCGCGGCTCTCTAACACCACCATCTCACGGTGCTGCGCTCGGACTGCAGCTCCACCAGACTTGTCCAATCAGAGCTTCACGGCCAAGAGACACTTAGTTTACAGCTGCTTTCTGTATGAGTAATTCTACTCTCTCTCTCTCTCTGTCTCTCTCACTCTGTCTCTCTCTCTCTCCCTCTGTGTCTCTCTCTCCCTCTCTCTCTCACTCTGTCTCTCTCTCTGTCTCTATCTCTCTCTCTCTAACTCTCTCTCTGTGTCTCTCTCTCCCCCTCTCTCACTGTCTCTCTCTCTTCCTCTCTCTCTATCACTCTCTCTCTCCATCTCTCTATCTCTCTCTGCCTCTCTCTCTCTCTCTCTTTCTCTGTCTATCCCTCTATTACTCTCTTGCTGTCTCTTTCTCTATCTTTCTTTCTCTCTCTTTCTCTCTCTCTCTGCTGTGCACTTTACTTACATCATACTGATATTTAGATATTATTATATCTGATATTATTATTAATGTTGTTATTGTGTCATTCATATTGCTATTATATTATTCTTATTGTGCTATTATGTTGCTATAATGATAAAAATATTGATTATTACTAGTATGTATGCATACACACACACACACACACGCACACACACATATATATATATATATATATATATATGCATATATATTTTTTATTGATTGATTATTAGTGTTCTTGTAAATAACATTTGCTTTTTTTCTCATTCATAAATTGCTTCTCTCTCTCTCTCTCTCTCTCTCTGTCTCTCTCTCTCTGTCTCTCTCTCTCTGCCTCTCTCTGTCTCTGTATGTTGGAGTAGTTCAGGTCTAAATGTCTATAACAGGGGCTGTGTGGTTACGCCATTCTGGCATCGCAAAGTGGATTTTGTTTCTCTCTCTCTCTCTCTCCCCCCTCTCTCTCCCTCCCCCCACCCCCCCGCTCAGCTGTTGTGTCTGGTTTTGGTCTCGTGTGCTCTCGTGATGAAATATCGATCCCCTGTTTATTCGTCCTCACGCTGGAGACGGGGGTTTTTATGAACGCACTGCATTTTTGTGTGAAACTGAAATGTTCCTCGAGGAACCTAATAGTAATGTCATTACATGTCATCTCCGCCTCACCACAGCACCTGCACACAGCCTCAGGTTCACAATTACACTTCACCCAGCAGCCCCAGGACACGCAGGAACATATACTGCTTTTATACATTTAGAGTACATACACATAGGCTTTCATACACACACATACATATGCATATGCATGTGCATAAACATATGGATACCCCTTTAAATGCATTCAAACATATATATGCATATTCAAATAAATACACATAACACACACACACACACACACACACACAGACATATATATATATATATATATATATATATATATATATATATATATATATATATGTATATATATATATACATACATATGTATGCTTGTGTACATACATATACATAGAAAAGTATATAAATGTTTTCATGCAAACATCTATACATACAAATGACCATACGCATATACATATGCATTGATGTATCCATACATATATACATGCATACATACGTATACACGTGTATTTATTCAAATGCACATATACAAGTGTGTGTGTAAGCATATGTGCACGTACGTATATGACTATGTATATGTATACATATACACCGATCAGGCATAACATTCTGACCACCTCCTTGTTTCTACGCTCATTGTCCATTTTATCAGCTCCACTTACTATATAGGTGCACTTTGTAGTTCTACAGTTACAGACTGTAGTCCATCTGTTTCTCTGATACTTTGTTAGCCCCCTTTTACCCTGTTCTTCAGTGGTCAGGACCCCCATGGACCCTCACAGAGCAGGTACTATTTGGGTGGTGGGTCATTCTCAGCACTGCAGTAACACTGACGTGGCGGTGGTGTGTTAGTGTGTGTTGCGCTGGTATGAGTGGATCAGACACAGCAGGTACTATTTGCATACATGCATACACATATTCATATATACACACACATATGTATACATCTTCATATGCGTTCATATAAACATATTCATACATACATACATACATATTGTTACTGTCGGAACAAAATCTTGTGGCTCCAGAAAAGTAGCGGCATAAAAAAACTTAACTTTCAATAGAAGTATTGTAAAAGTTTAACTCTAAGTCGTTCTGGAACGTTTCTACTGGTCCATTCTTCATGACAGTTTGACAGTGTAAACTGCAGCTGACATTTTCAGTACATGTAATGGAGAAATAAGATCCAGCAGATTTTGTTCCAACAGCAGTTATATGCATATACATTTAGTAGGTGCTGTCTGACTAGTCATGCGATGTCAGCAGGTCTGCTAGTTTTACAGAATGAACTTGGATTTGCATGTAAGTCCTCCAGTAATTTGCATTCAGACCGGTTTTGTACTGTAAACAATGATTCAGTGTTTTAATTTAATAACTGCACTCTCAACAAAGACGATTCAAGGGTTCTTTAATAAAGAAAATGGTTCTATATAGAACCATGAACACTCAAAGAACCATTTGCATGATGAAAGCCTTTTTCAGATTGATGGAGAATGTGTCATAGATGGTTCTATACAGAACTTTTTGAAGAGGGTTCTATGTAGCACCAAAAAAAGTTCTTCTACTGCTGTGATGTCAAGCTTGTAGCAGTAGAAGAACCCTTTTTGTTGCTATAAGGAACCATCTACAGCACATTCTCCATCGATCTGAAGAACACTTTCATGATGCAGAGACCCTTTATTCATGCAAAGGGTTCTTTGAGTGTTCATAGTTCTACACAGAACCATTTTCTTTACTGAAGAGACCTTTAAGAACCATCTTTTTAAGTGTGTAAGTAACCTGGTTGCCTTAGAGTTTTGAGTTAACATTCTAATGGTAATTTAACAGAATAGTAATCTGTGTTTTACATTCTGTTCACTTATTATTAGAAGTTCAGTGAACTCAAAATTTTAAGCCAATCAGGTTTTGTGTTGTTTGCACGAGGCAGCCCCCCCCCTTTCACAGGAGCATGAGGTGGTCCAACATCTGCTGGAGTGAGCGTGTGGTGTGACAGAAGGACGGGGAGAGATAAGGAAGTGATAAACTGCTACATCTGTTGAGCGAGCAGCACATGGGCCGAGTTAATCTCTGTTGATTTACTCGCTGTCAGGGCGCTGACCCCTCAGCCCGTGTGCTGTGCGCGTCTGTGTGTTAGTAGCGTATAGATCGCACTTCCGACCCGGCAGTGTCCGCTTGTTGCTGTCAGTCATTTGCAGCTGGGAGTCTGAGTCTGTGAACACGGAGCAGAGCTTTACATCACAACACCAATCACACAGTACAGCACGACTCACTGGGCAGGTGAGCTCTTTAAAGAGGAATTACGCCAATTTGTCGTTTGACTGCATCTTTACAATGGTGGTGATAGGAACCAGGGGTCGCCATGACTACAACACACATATAGACATTTCATTTACTATCCAGAACCACCAGTGAACCTACACGAGTCTTCTGAGTTTATATGGAATGTTGATGATGGAAAACAGTGGAAAATCTGAAATAATAAGTTTTCTTTGGGGACTATTTTGCCTCACAGCGCCCTGCATGTATCCCTCCACCATGAATGGAGTTTAAGTTCTCTAAACTATCATAAAACAGTGTCTCAGTCATCAGGCAGTGAATTCATAACCATTTCATGTAGTAACTTTCTGTGAGGAGCTTTTAGAGGTGGACGTCTGGTTCCTATCACCACCACTGTGAACAGTTCTGACTCAGTAAGTTTCTCTAGAAACTAAAACGCTCTGAATGACTCTGTTTACATTTTAACCACTTCATTATGCAGAAATGTTGAATATTTGATGGAATTCCCATTTAAAATGTCACAACTTACTCTGTTTCCCACAACAGGGATGGCATACAGCATTAAACACTCCAAACCTGAGCAGTTTGTTGTTCACTGTTAATATTGTTGCTAATAGAGCTGACAGACAGGAGTTTCTATTGGCTTTCAGCTTGTAAAATTGAATAAGAGTGAGACAGCAGAGTGTCAGGTCTAACAGAGTGAATGTGGACCCTCTTTCCTGAGTGAATTCCCATCCCTCTGTAAAAGAACGCACTGCTGCCCTGTTGTTCTCCAGCCTTAAAAGCTCATAATAACTCCTGCCTATCAAACTGAAAGCCCCTCCCCCAAAGAGCCCCCTTCCCCAAATCTCCTCCAACCCCATCTCTACCACTCACTTTAAAGAGATCAACATAAAATCACACGGAGTTTTTCCCCTTAATTCCAAACGTATCCAATCAGCCTGAGACGTTTGGTGTCTGAAGTGTGTTTCTTTAGTTGTAGCACTATTTGATTGGCCACCCTGAATGCTCTCCCTACTGAAGCTGGAAGCTGATTGGTTGTTAGGCTGTCAATCCTCTAAAGTTGGGTCTTGTCCATGACTTTGAATGTTGCTCGTGACAAGCAGCTAAAAACAGACAGGAGTAAAAAGCTACACTCACTGCAACCACACTGAGCCCAATGATTCAATCACGCTTAAAATAACTTAAAATGCAATTTTGTTGTTAATGCATCTCACATATTATTTTATCTAATGAGTAAATGACCTTCAGATTCGTGTTGAAGGCTCTTTTAGACTCAACAGCTAAGACCACAAGTATAGGAATAGATATTTCAGTGCAACTTATTACTTATTACTATTAAATACTATAAACATTGTAGTTTTACTCATTAAACTGATCATAAAATGTATAACAATATCAGTCTACACTCTTTAAAAACATGGTTCTTCAAGGGGTGTCTAGTAAAGAAAATGGTTCCATATAGAACCATTGCATGATTAAAGAGTTCTTTGAATCAGGAAATGGTTCTTCAGATTGATGGAAAATGTGCATGAATGTACTATAGATGGTTCTATAAAGCACCCAACAGAGTTCTTCTATTGTTACACGCTGGAAATCATAATAATAGAAACAGACGGTTTCAAAACAGTTCTATATAGAACCATCTTCAGCACATTCTCCATCAATCTGAAGAACTCTTTCAAGACGCAAAAGACCTCATTAATCATGCAAAGAGTTCTTTGAGTGTTCATGGTATGGTGTTCATATAGAACCATTTTCCTTACTAAAGAACTCTTGAAGAACCATCTTTTTTTTAAGATTGTACAACTACCTGATGCTCAATCATGGGGTATAAGCTGCTATGATTTGTAGCTCCAGAGCTAAAGCTAAAGAAGCAAACTTCAAACACCAAACATGTTCTGAATGATCAACTACATTTGGGTTAACATCTATGCAGTTCTACCAACACATCTCCATGACAACTTCAGTAGGGACTGAATTTAGGACAGTAGCTATTACAGAATAAGAGTTCCTAACTTCATAATCTTTGGCGTTTGGGAAATGGAGACTGAAACCAGGGAGCGGCGATGCTCTGATAAACAGCAGGGGGCACTCTCACAGTATTCACAACTTACAGGTTATCACACTTTAGCTTTGTTTGACTTTTTTTACATCAGTAACGGCAGCTTAACTCACATTTTAACATTATTTTGATGACGTTTACATTTCAGCTGTGTGTGTATGGTCGGTTGTTAGGCAACAGACATGACAGTTGGTTGTCGACTTGGATCGAGTAGGTTAAGATTTCGTGACTGGAGATAAGATGCTGTAAGATAAGATTCCTAAATTAAGATCAGATTCTCTTCTGTAATATGAATTTGTGAAAAATCTTATCTTGACCTGTCAGATCTTAAGACAAAAGTTTTTCTGTAAATTTCTGTAAACGGCCCCAGATCAACTGAAACTACCGCAGCGCTGACTAGCTCGGAGGTCATTCTGCAGAGACCAAAGCACGAGCCGTGAAGATCAGATGTTGAGACTGACATCTCAACTGGCCCTCTTAATATAAACCTTTTTCCTCCCAGTGAACTGGGATCCAGTTACACAGGAGGTTTGTGTTGCACGCTGTGTATTTACTCTGCTTAAAGATGTTATTCCTACACATATGAGCAGCCACATGGACCCGCCTGTGTTTAAGTGCAATCACACTTAGTGAGCTGATCATACGAGCTGTGCTGTAACTCGATACGTGAAGAGGTGTTTGGTCTAAAGGAGAAGCTGAGTAGGTGGACATGCGCCATCCTTGGGGTTTATTTACATTGAGATATGAGATATGAAAGGTATTTTCCATGCATGCCGTCCAGTGTGCACTACCTGTAACCTCAGTCTGAGAGGACTGGATATTCTCCACTCACTGACCACTTTATTAGAAACCTAGGCAGTTAGTGGAAGCACAAGGTGGGTGTTTCTAATAAAGTGGCCAGTTAGTGGAAGCACAAGGTGTGTATTTCTAATAAAGTGGCCAATGAGTGGAAGCACAAGGTGTGTGTTTCTAATAAAGTGGCCAGTGAGTGGAAGCACAAGGGGGTGTTTCTAATAAAGTGGCCAATGAGTGGACGCACAGGGTGTGTGTTTCTAATAAAGTGGCCAGTGAGTGGAAGCACAAGGTGGGTGTTTCTAATAAAGTGGCCACTTAGTGGAAACACAAGGTGGGTGTTTCTAATAAAGTGGCCAGTGTGTGGAAGCTCAAGGTGTGTGTTTCTAATAAAGTGGCCAGTGAGTGGAAGCACAAGGTGTGTGTTTCTAATAAAGTGGCCAGTGAGTGGAAGGTAAGTGTTGCACCCCTTGTAATAGGTTAAGAAACTTCCTGCTATGTAATGTTTACAAAAAGCACTCACCCACGTATTGTGATTGGGACATGATTGACATCACAGACTTTTGGTCTTTGTCTCAGGGCGCTTGGTCAGGCTAAACTGTTTTGGTTCTCCTTCTTAACACAGACTCCATTCATCTGACTGATTCCTCTGAGCTGTACTGGTTAGTCTTGTCAGGATGTTGCCCAGAGGTGCCCTTTTGCAGAGAGGAAACTTCACAGTGTCTGAAAACCACTTCTCTTTCGGGATATCGATTTGAATAAAGGCCTTTTGATGGAGCTGCTCTGGTTTATTTAAACCAGGTTTTAATATTCACTTTTGAATATGCAAGACATTCGTAGAAAACTTTGAATTTGGAGAAGAGTTAAATTTTTGGATAATTTGCATCATACAGAATGTGTCGTATTTCATCCTAAGAAAGGTTTAAAAAATTTTTTTGGATAACAAATTATTTCATACCTTTCTTGGAATTAAATATGACACATTATGTATGATGCAAATTATGCAAAAAATTAAAAATGTGCATATCATTTTGCAGGGTGGTACTTGTCACTGCAAGAACCAAACCTTGTATCTCTAATTTTTAGTTTTCTTTTATTTTGGATAGTTTAAATGCTCCAGAGATGCACTTACAATAAAATCTTACTTTAACTTTTCACATTTTGTGTGCATAATATCATCAGTTGCGCTCAAAGTGATTCATTGTTGTGTGAATAAATCACAGAAATAAATCACGCTCAGTGTGCGCTGAGGTCTTTATTCAGGTGGTGTAAGACTAATATAAGACTAATTGGAATGTAAGTTTGTTGTTTGACCTTCCACTTTCACTTGAAGTCATTCCCAGGAATGACTATTCATCCATAAAACACCTTCATCTGAAATGTACTGATACAGCTCATCCTGGAACAGGCCTTACAGTGAACGTTTGTTTTGCAGTTGCATAAAATTTCTGCACAACTAAAAACACTTTTCTTCATGCTTGTTTGTTCCAACACTCAAATGCGTGCTGACGTGTTAAAAACTGCCTGATTTAAGGTTACTTAGCAAATGCGATTGCGAATAAACAGCAGGAAAGCATGAAATATTTCAACCTTTGCATCCAAACTTTGTTTTTTTCACCAAATCGCATTTTGTGTGCACAATATCGTCAGTTGAGCTCAAAGTGATTTATTGTTTTCTGAATAAATCACAGAAATAAATCACGCTCAGTGTGCGCTGAGGTCTTTATTCAGGTGGTATAAGACTAATATAAGACTAATTGGAATGTAAATTGGTGTGCAGGTGAGGATGAACCTAATAAACTAGCATTTCAATATAAAAGCTCTGTTCGCCTCTCGAACCACCAGCTTGACTGTGAACTTGCTACTTCCTTCCTACTTTGCTGTGGGCGTCGGTTGCTGGGAGACGAGCAGGCCATTCTCTGTCCACTCCAGCTTGTGTGACTTGCATTTTTCCCCTCTCGCGCTCTGCGAAACGTTTGGCTGGCTGTCGCGCATTGATGTACAGTTTCCTTTGAGCCCGTGCGGTGCTTTCTGTGGGCCGGGCCGCTTTCAAAAGGGAGGAAATGGGGGTGTGCTCCGGGGTCAAACGGTCCCTTTTGTGGAGCTCCTGGGGGACAATGACGGTGGGACGATGCAATGTGGAGGCAAGGTGGAGGGGGGCGAGTTGTCCCAGGATGGACCGGTGGGTGGGTAGTTAAGTTTGAGATGCGTTTCTTTTGCCAGAGTTGACGTGGAAGAGCAGAATTATACGGTCCTGAGAGAGGAAGAAGGAAGAGCGACCCTGGAGGACCATAACGCAGTTGCTGTTTATCATTGTATACTCCGCAAAGGAAAGAAGTCTGCCCCCCCACACCCCCCAAAACTTTCACTAAATTGAAAAACGCTTGTTGCTGATGTTTTTAATGAGTTCTCGTCAGATGGAATGACTCCGACCGTGTTTTTTATTTCTCTGCCATGATAAACCAGGCCGCAGAATAATTACGCCTTCCTTGTCATTAGAATACTTTCTCGTTTAGTTAATTGTGATTCTGCGGGTGTTTGTGGGCTGATACAGCTGGGACAACACACACACTCACATTGTAAAATATCCCCCAACTTAATCAGAGCTCGCCTGTATTGTTTCTTTCGCTCTCCGGACTCATGCCTCATGCCGTTTTCAGTCATTTGCGCATTTTTATGAGCCATTCTTTGGAATTTTTATGGCCATATTGTTACCGAACTGGGAGATGGCCAGATTCGGCCGCACTCAACCTTCCCTTTTTTGTTGTTATTTTGCATTTGAAAGGACCACCCATTGGGCTCGGAGGGGAGAGAATCCCTGCTAGCTGCCTGTTTGGAATATTAATGGCTTTCTCTTGGGAAAACTGCCTACGGGACGGACGGGGAACTGGCCGTTCCGATCGAGCCCGTCCCACTTCCGCTCAGCTGTCTGCAGGGGATCATAGGGGTGTGCTCTCCTGGAGACCCGGCCAGCTACACAGAGAGATAGGGAGAGAGAGAGCGACAGAGAGCGAGAGAGAGAGAGAGAGAGAGAGAGAGATGGAGAGAGAGAGGGAGAGAGAGGGAGAGGGGGAGAGAGAGAAGGAGAGAGAGAGGGGGAGAGAGAGAGAGAGAGAGAGAAGGAGAGAGGGAGAGGGAGAGACAGAGAGAGAGAGAGAGAGAGGGGGGAGAGAGAGGGAGAGAGATCTCA
Source organism: Colossoma macropomum (assembly GCF_904425465.1). Taxonomy (NCBI): domain Eukaryota; kingdom Metazoa; phylum Chordata; class Actinopteri; order Characiformes; family Serrasalmidae; genus Colossoma; species Colossoma macropomum. The sequence continues at coordinate 38,705,623 of NW_023494790.1, forward strand.
GGATTATGCAAAGCTTTGACCTTCCACTTTCACTTGAAGTCATTCCCAGGAATGACTATTCATCCATATTAACGCCATCATCTGAAATGTACTGATACAGCCCATCCTGGAATTGGCCTGCAAGATAACAGCCAGGGGCTGTTACACAATCAAAAAATGGTACTTCAAGGTTTCTTGAGTAAAGGCAATTGTTCTGTTTAGAACCATAAGTTCTATATAAAAAACATTTGCATGCTTTTGCATGGTGAAATGGTTCTTCAGATTGATGGAGAATGTGTTGTATATCGTTCTATACAGCACCAAAAAGGGGACCTGCTATTGTTACGATGACAAGCTCACTTCAATAGCAGAACCCTTTTTGGTGCTATAAAGAACCAATCAATGCATTCCTCATCAAGCTGAAGAACAATTTCACCATGTCAATAACCATTTAATCACGTTTCTTTGGGTGTTCTTGGCTCTATATTGAACCACTGTCTATACTAAAGAACCCTTGAAGAAGCAGATTTTTTAATAGTGTATATAAAACCATGTGCATGCTTAAATGGTTCTCTGCATGGTGAAATGGTTCTACAGATTGATGGAAAATGTTGTATGTGGTTCTATATAGCACCAAAAAGGAAAGCTTGTTACAATAGCAGAACCCTTTTTGGTGCTATAGAGAACCTTATACAGCACATTCTCTATCTATCTGAAGAACCATTTCACCATGAAAAGAACAATTTAAGCATGCGGTGGAAGTCATGGCTCTAAACAAAACCATTTCCACTACTAAAGAACACTTAGAGAAGAGTATAAAGTATCCAAACCCATTTTTCTGTCATGATATTATACATTATATTTTACACTATAGTAGAACAGACTGGCTACTCTCTACCAGATTACAGTCATATCATTTTTAGTGAGCTAACTTGCTGTTGCTTCTATTTAACCTGACAAGTGGTCTGGGTTCACTCTCCCTGCTGCACATCTGATCTCAGTCCAGCCTTTTTTAAAATAAACATGCAAGCGATTTAATTTTTTTAGTCATGGTCCAACCACAAACCTGCAGCACTCCCTCTGTCTGCTTATGTAAAGGTAAATGTTAGCTAGCTGTAGCCTTTCCTTATCAGGACATCATACACCGGTCAGGCATAACATTCTGACCACCTCCTTGTTTCTACACTCATCGTCCATTTTATCAGCTCCACTTACTATATAGGTGCACTTTGTAGTTCTACAGTTACAGACTGTAGTCCATCTGTTTCTCTGATACTTTGTTAGCCCCCTTTTACCCTGTTCTTCAGTGGTCAGGACCCCCATGGACCCTCACAGAGCAGGTACTATTTGGGTGGTCATGATGTTGTGCCTGATTGGTGCATATCGCTGCTGTCTAAAGAAATCTTTTTTTTTTTTTACTTTTCTGCATCATTTGAGCACAGCCGCTGTCCTTTACACCGTGTGAAAATGTCATGAATAATGGAGAGAAATGCTCCAAAATTGCATAGAATAAAATCTCTTTGCATTAATTTACATTAGTGGGTTTTTCATCTACCAGTTTTTTGTGAATTTTGAAAATGCACAAAAAAAAAACCTGAATCTAAAAGTCCAAAATTTGAAATAACTCCCAAATATTGCAAAAAGAGTTTATGCTAGGATGAGGTGGAAAAGTTAGAATATCGCTAAAGCTGAAATGCAAAAAAAGGGTGATGGAAAAGGGTTTTTGAATGAGAATAGTGAGAATAATTGGCCCTACAGATGTTCTGATCACAGTGCAGAGCTTTTTAAAGATGGTTTTCGATGTTTTGAAATGTCTGATCCAAAGCTCTGTGCTCTGCACAATGTACTCCAGAACTACCTGGTGTGTTTGCGTTCTCAGATGTGAGGTGGACGTTGTCGGTGGGGTGATTTCAGCCTTTATTAGGTGGCCACTGCTCATGCTGCCTGGCAACTCTGAGCTGCAATCATAAAAAGATGACAGACAGCTGTAAAGATGATTGTACTTAAAGCAAAAACTGAGCTAAATCTCTCCATCTCACTTGTTTCGATGCCCCAGATCACAGCAGCCACATCATCTAAAGTTTCTTCACATAACTGTAGTGGACAGAAACGCAACTTAATTCATTTGTTTTTCTGCCAAACTATGCATAACATTTGAGAAATGTTTGAACGGAAACCCTGAAAGAGAAAGTAAAGATCGTTTGGTCTCCTCCTGTAAAGTTACTATTTTGGAGATATTTTTAGAAACTTTTGTTTAGACGGCAATAATATGAGGTATGAATCTGTTTAGTCTACACAAAGTGATGGTCCCATCTTTCAAACACCAAACCAATTGGAAAATTCTCAATAACACATTTATTAAAGATAAAAATGCATGCTACAATATTACAAACAATATAAATATATTCTCAAGGCTTGTCTGTAGAGTTGCTCAGCAGTTTAAAGCAGAATTCTTGCATAATTCAGTGTGTGAGATGTAAACAGAGAGATTCAGAGTGGTTTGGTGTGAAATGGTTCAGACGTCTTTACAGTGGTGGTGATAGGAACCAGGGGTCGCCATGACTACAACACAAATATAGACATTTTATTTACTATCCAGAACCACCAGTGAACCTACACGAATCTTCTGAGTTTATATGGAATGTTGATGATGGAAAATAAATAATAATAAATCTAAAATAATAAGTTTTCTTTGGGGACTATTTTGCCTCACAGCGCCCTGCATGTATCCCTCCACCATGAATGGAGTTTAAGTTCTCTAAACTATCATAAAACAGTGTCTCAGTCATCAGGCAGTGAATTCATAACCATTTACTGTAGTGACTTTCTGTGAGGGAGCTTTTAGAGGCATTAAACTCTTCAGACGTCTGGTTCTCTAGAATTACACATTCCACTCTGAATGATTTCACATCTAAGTGAAATTATGCAGAAATTTGAAAAACATCTCTTTAACCTGTGCTGCACTGACAGACAGCAGCCAAATAGCAGCAGTTGTTTAACTGCTGGGAACATTAGAGCAGTGGGAACACATGGGCAGCACGATCTCGGGGTGCTCTTTGGTTCTAGGGGCCAGATGGTCCCAAGTCTACGCCCTCGGCAGGATCTGGCCGTCGGCCGCAGCGGTGAGCCGAGAAAAACAACCACGCAAAACATTTCATCTATCAGGCCGTCAGAAACGCCACCATTCCTCCGCCGTGAGAGTGACCATTCCTAATGGCTTTTTCAGATGGTGGAGCTTACGTCTTTCTGCAGGAGTCGTGTCTCTCTCTCTCTCTCTCTCTCTCTCACTCTTTGCCCTTCCCCGTCTCCTGACAGCCCACATCTCAGTCAACAGAGCCAAACAGATGTGCACTCGCTCCCCAGAACTGCCGAGGAGCTTCAGGCATCTATACGTTTCCACAGAGAGCTAAACATGTTCTACACTCTCACAGACATCCACCACCTAAAGACACTCGCTTCTGCTCTGCTAACAGTGAAATCACTGTAAATCTAATCAACATATCAAATATTTCTCATTTTGAGACTGTTGTAAGAATATTATGACATAACATTGATATAATCATGCTATAAATATGTAAACAGATAACCATGCTATAAGCATGCTTTGATGTTATGATCGCTAATTAGAGCAAACAGCACAAATTAGCATTTCTTATAAGCTGTCATAACATCAACCATTATGACATCTGTCATGGCATACTTACGACATGGTTATGTCAGTGTTATGTAGCAGGGTTGAAGTAAAGTGTTACTCTGTTTACCTTATTTCTAGATGTCTGTTAATTGTTTCAAGTATTTTTATCTACACATTGTGTCTTATTCTACTGACATTGATAAAACAATTTCTTTAAAAACTAATAATAGTTAATAGATAATAATCAACAATTTATCTGGATAATAATTACTTCAAAAAGCAAATAAGTCTATTTTCTTAACAATTTGGCTCTTCAAGGGTTCTTTAGGGTCCTATATAGAACCACTTGCATGATTAAATGGTTCTCTGCATAGTGAATTGGTTCTTCAGACTGATGGAGAATGTGTTGTATATGGTTTTATATAGAATATTTTAAAAAAGGCTTCTAAATAGCACCAAAAACAGTTCTGCTATTGTTACAAGGTTGACATCACAACAATAGAAGACATTTTTGGTGCTTTATAGAACCAACACATTCTCTGTCAATCTGAAGAACCATTTCACCATACAAAGAACCATTTACATATTCAAATAGTTCTTTTAGTGTTCATAGTTCTATATATTCATTACCAAAGAACTCTTGAAGAACCGCCTTTTTTAAGAGTGCAGAAATGGCCTGAAAAATCTTATCTAGAGAATTTTCTATTTGAGATTATTGTTAGTATAATTTCTAGACATTTGTCAGCATTTCTTACACAACCTAAAATAAATTTATAAGGATTTGTCCCGTATAAAATGACTTCAACCAGTCAGAATTACTGAACATCCTTGCCATCATATATCAATTTTTAAAAACCAATAAGGATTAATTAAGTGACTATTCAGACGTTATATTGGAGGGATATGTAAACATAAACTATCGCTCCGTCTGCTGTGAAACAGCTGCCCATATTTGACCTCCCACCTTTCACTCTGACATCTACTGATGCGTGTGGGCTCAGCCTAACACATGTCCAACATGTGTTACACACAACACATGCGCATGTTTGAGAAAGTGTGCAAGCGCATTAGTAATTTACAATATTAGGTTTGGAAAAGATACTTTAGTACATACATTCACCAACATCTTTATCATAAACACACAATAAACATCCAAAAATAAACAAACTAATAAACTGTGCAGCAACTGATGGATGCAGTCTGTAACTGTACACCTACACAACGGGGCTATGGGAGAGGTGTTTCTAATAAAGTGGCCAGTTACTAATAAAGTGGCCAGTTAGTGAAATCACAAGGTGGGTGTTTCTAATATAGTGGCCAGTGAGTGGAGGCACAAGGTAGGTGTTTCTAATAAACTGGCCAGTTAGTGGAAGCACAAGGTGGGTGTTTCTAATAAAGTGGCCAGTTAGTGAAATCACAAGGTGTGTGTTTCTGATAAAGTGGCCAATTAGTGGAAGCACGAGGTGGGTGTTTCTAATAAAGTGGCCAGTGAGTGGAAGCACACGGTGGGTGTTTCTAATAAATTGGCCAGTGAGTGGAAGCATAAGGTGGGTGTTTCTAACAGACCTTTATACACTGGAGGTACCATCAATATTTCCTTTCACTGATGTTCCAAACAAGGCTGTTCTATAAGAACTACTAAAGGAGGAACAAATAGAGACCAAACAACGTAGATCAGCTACATCAAATGATTTTTGATGTTTACCCTGAGATCGTTTTTGCATTTTGGATGTGAAAAGCTCTGAAATCTGGAATGGGAGCCTTCTGTGCCCTTTCTACCTCTCTTCTAGATTTAAAATGAAACAGAACAGCTTACGCTTTGGCTTTTTTCATTTTCTCTTTTATTGCAAATATCATAAAAAAGATGAACTTCTTCAAAGGAAAATGTTAAATCTGATGCAAGAAAAAAAACAAACTGGTTGGATGACATCAGTAACATCAGTTCTCAGATACGTGGCATGGAATAAGGAGTAACTCATAGGAGAGATTAGATGGAACATACTGGTGTCTCTAAACAAAAAAAAACAAGCAAACAAAAACAAAACAATTACCGCTTCAGAGCTTTGTGAAACTTTCCGATGAAAGAAAGCCGAACGGTTCCAGTTGAGAATCACCCTTACTTTAGGAATGGAAACAGTACTTCATCGATATGCGTTTGGCTAACACACACACAAAAGGAAGAAAACAACATTTAAAATAGAAACATCTACATATGATAAATAAACATGATTACGAAACTGTACCATATTAAGTAGCGCCCCTCGGCTTTACGACGACTATGCTATGGACCCGGAGGGGCGAATTCTGAAAAAAAACAATTAGTCCTTTAAAGTATTAACGAATACAATGCACATAATTACTTTGAAATAAAATTAATGCTAATAAATAAATTAGAGGGGTTAAGACTTGACAGAATGGGGATGGTGGGGGTGGAAAGACAGGGCTGGTAAGACAGGACAACCTGGGGATCAAAGGTCGTTTCCTGTCACAGGAGTAAATTCTCAGCTGCTGGTGTACTCTTCCTTTTAGCCCCCCTGCACAACCCTTGGACCAGGCACTGATGGTGCACACTCAAACCGAGCTTCCAAAACAGTCCGAAGCCTGGCCCTCTCAGGAATGTTTTACAGGAAAGATAAATAAACCTACGCAACCTACAACGCATGAAGATGAGAAAACAGGCCGGCAAATGGATTCAGATGCAGATGCGAATGAGACAGGGCTACTAGGAGTGGTTTAGTTTAGTAAAAATAGACCTTTTTTAAGAGAAATGTCATAAAATCCCCTCCAATCAGCCAACGGTAAGAAAACACACAGTTACGCTTCACTGTAGGGGAGCGTTCATAAGGCTACATGACACACATAAACATGAATAAACATTATAAAGCGAAAATCAGGCATCTCCAAAACGGCAGGTTTACAGGAGAAGGCAAAAACATTCTTTAAATTCAATGTAAGTTCTTGACGAGAGTTTATTCCAAGCCATTTTGGAGCATTTCTGTTGGTCCAATCATTATCAAATTTTCACAGACTGTAAAGGCCAGCTGCTGCGCTCCCATGATGGTGAAATGGAGACACTCGTTTGTTTTGGACAGCGACGAAAGACTCGTTTCAACAGGCGTTGTTTGTCATAAAGGCTGCATGTCAAGTTTCTATTGATTTTTTACGTTGTTAAACTTTCTCAGTGTACATCACAGTGACACAATGCTGACAACACGACAGCTGGCCAATCCTACCACATATAAAATGTAAACTTTGCCAAAGAGGTGGGCGATACGGCAAAAATTTAGTATTGTGATACTTCAAGAAATTTTCACAACACACGATATGTCACTATATTTATTGGCTCAGACATCTGATCAGCTGGAACAGAGAGAGAAGAGCCAGCAGTGCTACATTTTAAAAATGTTATCAATTATTATGCAATATTTGGCACCAAATCCAGTTAAACAGACTGTTAAAAGTCCACAAATGCATGTTGTGACATGATTCATGACGATAATGATATATAGTCATATTGCCTAGCCCTGCTTTGTTACATCATCAGCATCATATTACTGTGAGCTATAAACCAGCAAAACTTCAAAAAACTGCTAACGTGACATCAGAGTTGACAAAAGCAGCTTTTATGACAGATGACGTCTATAAACGTTTATTCGGGTTTATGACGGTTGTCATGACGACGTTATGTGTCATGCATGCCCTACAGTGAAGTGCAACCAAACATACACAGTACATACTAAAGTACATTAATTAATTATTCCTCACAGAGGAACCTTTTTCTCAGAAAAATGTTTTTTCTTGTAATCAAGGCTAAAAATATATATCTACTCATGGCATCAGGTTTTTCCAAAGGCACATTGTGAGTCCTTTTTGAAGTCCAGCTTTCCTCAAGTGTCTGTTTTTACAGAGTTAACGATGCATAACGAGTCATCAGCCTTGTTGAACAGTCTTTAAACGCGGTCAGGGTCTCGTGAGCTGTGTGTACACGGGCTGCTGGTCCCAGTGCTGGGGGCTGTGGCCGGCTGCCGGGACGGAGGGGACGCCAGCGGAGTCGGTGATGGGGGTGTACATGGGCCTCTGGCTGGGGCTCATGTAGCTGAAGGTGGAGTAGAGCCCGGAGCCCTGGCCTGCCGCGTGGCTGTAGTAGGAGGTGGCGCCGCCCTGCTGGTCGGTGTAGTCGTACTGTGCCCGGCTGATGGAGGGGAAGGAGGAGGCGGCATAGTGCTGCAAGTTGAAGGAGCCATAGGTGACGTGCTGTGGCGAGCCCTGCTGCTCGCTGTAGTGGGTGGGACTCAGCTGCTCTGTCTTGATGTGAGTGGTGTTTCTCTGCTGGCCCTGATCTCCGCTGTTCCCGGTACCCAGCTGGGTCAGGGAGTGCTGCTGCTGCTGCTGCCCGCCCTGAGGGCTCCCGCTCTGGGTCTTGCTCATCCAGCCGCCCCCGGCTGCCTGGCCCTGGCCCAGGCCGTATCCGCCCGCGTAGGTGGCGCCCGGGTGCCCGTTTGGTGGCAGATACTGGTCGAACTCGGTCACGTCGAAGCTCTCCATGTGCGAGATGACGTCGCTGCTCAGCTCGCCGATGTCCACGTCACGGAAGTCGATGTTGAGCTGGCGTCCGGTGCCCTCCTGGAGCGGCCGGCCCTCGCGCTTCAGGTCCACTTTGCCTGGCTGCGCGTCGATTTTGGGGGTGGTGGGGGGAGTTGGGGGACCTTGGGACTGGCCTGTTTTTCGGAGAGGGAGGGAGGGAGGGAAAGTGGGTGGAGAGAAAGGAGGGAGAATGTGAGCCACTGCGCAGCTGAACACGGCTGATGCAACAGTTTCAGTAAAAACAACAAGTCTCATGGACGCGGCCCAGAAACCAGGATGACAAAGCAGTTGTTCTTATTTCAACTTACACAACATGCTGCACGTACTACATGGTTTAAAAGTGATCTCTTGACATGTTAAGCAGCACATCATTCTCAGTCGCCTGCAAACGCTACTGAATGTCATTAGAGGGCTTCGCTGTGGTGCAAAAACTTTACATCTCCATTTTTGTCGTTTTTAACTTTTTGCATACTTTGAAAACTCCAGTCTTTGCATAGTGTTAAAATTTCATGATGAATAGACCAACAGAAATGGCCCAGAATTACTTGGGAATAAATCGCTTTACATTAACTTACAAGTGACGAATGTTTTTCTTTCTCCTGTAAAGTTACCACTTTGGAGATTTCATGTTTTGTTCCAACAATTGCAAAAGGCTACTGAATGTCAATCTAGGCCTGTAAAAGTAACTAAAATACTCAACCTGACCATTTGATCCCATAACACTGGACTAACTAGCGCCCAGAACTCACCTCCTTGCTCACTGGGGGAGTGCACTTCTCCCATGCTGGACGCAGGGGAGTCGGCCTGCTGCAGAGCTTTGAAGATAGCATTAGGCGACACGTGCCCGTGTTCAGGGCCCTCCTCCACCTCGCCTGCTCCGTTCTTCACCGACTTCCTCCTCCGTGGCTGGTATTTGTAGTCCGGGTGATCCTTCTTGTGCTGCACGCGCAGGCGCTCCGCCTCCTCCACAAAAGGCCTCTTCTCCACATCGTTCAGCAACCTGTGGATGGAGAAGAAAGTCTTCAGAATGGAGAGTCTCCACATACAGGGCATAGTAACAAATCAAACAACCTCACACGACTGTTAACATCAAGACTTCTAATGCAGCCAAATAAAGCACTTGAGAGTGGAATGGGGGGAAATTAAAACACCACAAAGCCTGGTAATACAGTGTAATATGTGCATTGTAAAGCTGTAATTACATTGTTAGAGCATAAATATATCAAGCACTTCATTCATTGTTAGTCTAACCCTTGTCATAGAGACTAATAAGCTCTTGCTTATGGGTATTACATTGAAAAACTGCTTTCAACTGACTTCCTTCCAACATACACAGCATTTCTACAGCAATAAAACACAGGCCATTACAGCAGCCTAGCAGTTTAGTTACGTTTGGCACAAAAATGTGTTGGTGTGACGAATTTTACTGGAACTGAAACTAAACTTTCAAATGGAGTCAGTTCAATGCTGTGCATTTTTCAGCATAGTGCTAAAGCTGAGCAATAATTTGGCCCCTACCGATTTACCACCTTAAGTTCTACTCTGCTTACCTCCAGAACCTTCACCCTAAACCTCCCTCCAGAATTTCCACTCTCTAAACTTTTCAATAACTTCTACTCTGTGAAAACTCACCTCCATGACTTCTGTTCAGTAAACTTACCTCCATAACTTCCACGCTCTAAACTTACCTATGGAACATCTGCTTTCTAAACCTACCTCCAAAACGTCTTCTCTCCAAACACACCTCAAGAACTTCTGCTCTTTAAATGGATGTCCAAAACTTCCACTTCACACTTACTTTAGTATCTTTTGGTCTCTAAATTAACCTCCAGAGCTTCTACTTTAAACATACATCCAGTGCTTCCACTCTCTAAACACACATTCTGAGGTTCTGCATCCTAAATGTGAATCCATAATGTCTATTCTCCAAACCTCCCTCCAGAACCTCCACTCTCCAAATGAATCCTCATAACATCTACTCTCTAAACTTACATGCAGAATTTTCACTCTAAACTAACCTCCAGAACTTCCACACATCTTCATAAGCTCTACTCTCTAATCTGACCTCCACTCGAACCTTTCCACCATATCCTCCACTCTCTGAACGCACCTCCGTAGGTTCTACTCTCCACACTAACACCCACACCTTCCAGTCTCTAGGCTCAGCTCCAAACCTCCTACTCCATCAACTGAGCTCCAGACCTTCTACTCTCTAGGTGGACCCCCATGATTCCCACGTACCTCCACAGCTTGCCCAGGGTCTTGCTGAGCTCCGCGTTGTGGAGATGAGGGTACTGGTCCGCCAGTTTCCTCCGCGCCGCCTGCGCCCACACCATAAACGCGTTCATTGGCCTCTTCACGTGCGGCTTGTTCTTGCTCGAGCCGTTCACGCGCACCGGCATGGGCACGAGCGTCCAGTCGTAGCCCTTCAGCACCTGCGAGACGGCCTCGCGGATGCACGCGGGGAACTTGTCCTCGCCCTCGTCCTTCTTGAAGTCCCCGAGGCGGCTCTCGGCCGCCGCGCGCTCGCTGTCGGAGCCCGAGGCGGAGGGGCACGGGGAGCCCGCCGAGTCCTCAGACACGCTGGGGCTCGGGACGTCGGACAGACCCTTCTCTTGCTCGTCCGTCATCTTGAGGTAGGGGTCGAGGAGATTCATGCGAGGAGCTGACGGTGAGCGGCGCGCGGAGAAAAAAAAACAAAAACAGAAGTTGCGGCGCGTCACGCGGCTCCTCAGAAAGTCCTCGAGAACTCCAACTGGGTTTGATGCGCGCGCTGACGTCCTGGTGGCTTTCCACGCTGCTGAGGCTCCCGTTCCCCTCGGGTTCTCTCAGGTTCTCCTGTTTGTTTTTCCCTCCTGTATGTTTTATTCCTCCGCGCAGTCTGGAACTTCTACAGCGCCCGTGCGCCCAGCCTTTATAAGAGAGCTCGCGCCACGATTGGGCGCGCAGCTCGTGGCGTCACGGACGCGGCCACGCCCTTCATCTCCTCCCCCTCCTCCACACTTTACTAGTTAGAACTGAACGTTTTCATTCTAGTACTATTAATAGAACCCCACTATACACACTTAAAATGGTTCTCCATGGGTTCTTTAGTAAAGGCAATGCTTCTATTTAGAACCACGAGTTCTGTATAGAACCATTTGCATGGTACTTTGCATGGTGAAATGGTTCTTCAGATTGATGGAGAATGTGTGTTGTACATGTTTCTATATAGAACCTTTTTGAAAATGTTCTGTGTAGAACCAAAGCCTTTTTGGTGCTGCATAGAACCATACACAACACATTCTCCATCAATATGAGGAACCATTTCACCATGCAAAGCACCATGCAAATTGTTCTATACAGAACTTGTGGTTCCAAATAGAACAATTGCCTTTGCTAGAACCCTTGAAGAACCATCTTTTTAAAGTGTGATGTAGAAAAAACAAAGATTGAGGTGGAAAATAAAAGCAGAGGAGCCAAATTTAAACACCTCAAAAAGAAAAGCACCTTTCAGGGCTCCTGTGCTTCTCTGGTGGTCAGTGTGGTGGGGTACATGGGGTACGCCTTCTGCAGGACATTATAAGGTTCCTCCGGTTCCAAAACATCCTTTGGACTTACAGTTTTACAGGACAGGATGAGAATGCATGGAGTTCACTTCCAAATTAAGTTCACTAATTGGGTTAATTTAATTTAATAAAGCCAGGTTTTTAAAATGTTCCAATCAATTCAAAATGTAATCAAACTTAAATCTTCTGTTATATTTTCAACTTTTCCCAATTTTCATTGAGGTGAAGGTGTTTTAGGGTCAAATTATTGCAAATTAGCGCATTGTTACAGGCTAAATGTTATGATATCTTCATGATTTTCTATGCTCATGTGTTTTTCTCTATTTAATAAGTGTTACATAAAGAAGTACATAAACATCACACTGCAGTTATCTTGATTTTATTCTAAGAAAAGGTAGAAAAACTTGGAAAGTGAACGTAGTGCACCTTTAAAACTATTTTAAAGTACATAACTGAGTCTTAAGGTACCTCTGAAGGTGCATCTACATTGTTTGCACATTGTTGAATGTCAAAAACTGTGCCTGCTGCCTTTTTTCTGAACTTATTATTTCGAAATATCATTATTCTCTTCACTTTTACCTCAGTGTCATTCAACTTTTTAGCCTTATTAACTTCGTATAACTGTTTTTTGAAAGGCTGTGATGAGGATAACTCGTGCTAAAGTCCTTTAGTGAGATAGAGTCTGGTGAGGAGGCCTTAAATACTGAGAGGCAGTGTTATAAGAGCTGTGATAGTCCCGTTGTTGAGGTCCAAGTCATCAGTAAAGTTGAGTGAGTAGGTGCAGTTTTACCTTTTGCCCATAGGGGGAGACAGCGGTCCGACAAAGCGTGGCGGTCTCTCTGAGGACCATCAGCACTGGGCACAATGTTATTTCTTCTTTCAGACCCGCGTTCCGACCAAGCCCCACCTTCCTGCGCTGGGGTTGGACGAGTGTTCACCACTGGCCAATCCCAGCTCAGGAGCCTGACCAGCTCATCCACAGGTTTCTACTTCTTAGCCTTGACAAATAGAGACGTTTAAAGAACTTCTGAGTGTTCAGAACTCTTTTCTTCTGAAATGAAGGTGTTGATAGTGAGTCTGTGCTGCAGTATCAGCCTCTACTCTTCTGGGAAGGCTTTACACTAGATGTTGAACATTGCTGTGAGGATTTGATTGAGCATTAGTGAGGTCAGGTACTGATGTTGGATGATCAGTTCTGGGTCACTCCAACTCATCCCAAAGGCATTGGATGGAGCTCCATCACTCCAGAGAACACAGTTCCACTGCTCCACAGCCTTTATACCCCTCTAGCCCATGCTTGGCATTGGGCCTGGATCATGTGCAGCTGACCCAGTGTGTCCCATTCTATTGGTCAGTGCTTTTCTATGGAGATTATACAAGCTGTGTCGGTGATGGGTGTAGATTAAAAAAAGAACTTCACCAATTTTCCAAATGTCTGTATATTTGAGTGTGTGAGATGTAAACAGAGTGATTCAGAGTGGTTTGGTGTGAAATGGTTCAGACGTCTTTACAGTGGTGGTGATAGGAACCAGGGGTCGCCATGACTACAACACAAATATAGACATTTTATTTACTATCCAGTTTTTCAAAGACAATGTTAAAATAGTGATGAAACCTAAAAAAATCATTTTTTTTAGACACAATTTTTTCTTACAACACTCTCCATCAATCTCTCTACTGTGAATATATTTTATAAATGTGTTCTAGGCCAAAATCTCAGCCATCTGGCAGTGTATTCATAAGCACTTCATGCAATAACTTTTACTATAAAAAAGTCTAAAAATCTAAAATCTAAATAAAACAGGTCTTAAAGGGGAACTCCATTAACTTTTTAAAAATTCCACATAATTAAGTGGTAAAGACATAAACAGAGTGGTTCAGAGTGGTTTGGTGTGAAACGTTCCGTTCTACAGAAACTTACCGAGTCAGAACTGTTCACAGTGGTGGTGATAGGAACCAGACGTCCACCTCTAAAAGCTCCCTCACAGAAAGTTCCTACATGAAATGGTTATGAATTCACTGCCTGATGACTGAGACACTGTTTTATGATAGTTTAGAGAACTTAAACTCCATTCATGGTGGAGGGATACATGCAGGGCGCTGTGAGGCAAAATAGTCCCCAAAGAATTGCCCATCATCAACATTCCATATAAACTCAGAAGACTCGTGTAGGTTCACTGGTGGTTCTGGATAGTAAATAAAATGTCTATATTTGTGTTGTAGTCATGGCGACCCCTGGTTCCTATCACCACCACTGTAAAGGCATCTGAACCATTTCACACCAAACCACTCTGAATCTCTCTGATTACATCTGACACACTTCAGAAATTTTGAAAAATTGGTGGAAACTCACAGCACTTTATGGGTTGATACATTTAAAAACAAATACTTTTGTTCCTTGTGGTAGAAATACACACTTCAAAAGATGGTTCTTCAAGGACTCCTTAGTAACTTAGGAAACTGTTCTTTTTATAACCATGAGTTCTATGTAGAACGATTTATAGGCTTAAAGGGTGCTTTGCATCGTGAAATGGTTTTTCAGATTGATGGAGAACGTGTTGGTTCTACATAGCACCAAAAAGGGTTCTACAATTGTTTCGATGTCAAGCTTGTAACAATAGCAGAACCCTTTTTTGTACTATATAGAAGCACTTAAGCAAGCAAATTGTTCAGGATTCATTGCCTTCAATAAAGAACCCCTGAAAACACACCTTTTAAGTGTTTATAAATTGAGTATTTTTACTTTTACTCAAGAACTTTTGTGAGCTTTGTTGCTGTGTGGCTTTGTGTATGTCAGAGCAGGGTTCCTGAGAGCTGCGCGGAGGCCGACTGAATGTATTTTTTCGAGAGAACTTTGCATGAAAAGAGCAAAAGCAGATCTCCAGAAGTCTATCAGTTGATTTTAGCTCATTTCATGCCTGCTGATTTGCAGGCCTGAGGTGATAAGTTTAATTAACTCTCTCTCTCTCTCTCTCTCTCTCTCTCTCTCTCCTCTCTCTCTCTCTCTCTCTCTCTCTCTCTCTCTCTCTCTCTCTCTCTCTCTCTCTCTCACTCTCTCTCTCTCTCTCTCTCCCTCTCTCTGTCTCTCTCTCTCTCTCGGGCTGGAGGAGTAAAGCAGACCTCTGGATGTTGTTACGCTGTTTGCTTGCTCAACGTCAGACCCTCGCAATGCAGAATCAGTCAGTAATCCTATCTGCCCCTCCACCTTAATTAAGGCCCCACTTCCAAATACAGAAAACCAACTATGTGCGTCCTGGTTCCTCCGCGCCTTGTCACACCGCGTTTATTTACTCTGACTCTGCTTATTTAAGTTGTTCACTTGAAGCACAAACAGAACAGACCTTCTTAGACTCTTGTCAATTGCACGCTGGGTCTCGTAGCGCCGCTGCCTTCGCTAATAGGAAGGAGAGGGTCTTTGTTTATTTTGAAACAGCGTTTAGTGAAACGTCCCTTTTCAGCGAAGGCTGTTAGCAGCTGATCTCTTAGCTGAAGCCTTTTTTCAGTCCGGTCATGTTAATCAGAAGGACCTGCTGTGAGTGCAGTAGTCGCCAACTTTGTGTATTTTTGCAAGGCTGCAGCTAATGTTTATTTTTATTATCAATTAACTTGTTGATGGCTGTTCAATTAATTGACTAATCTAAGCGTAATGCTCTCTTTGGCTATCTGAACAGTATAGAGCAGTGTTTCCTCTGGGGTTTTTTCAGTAGCGGTGGCCCATACTCCAACCAGACCACCCCCACCCCACCCCACCAAGCCAGCACAGTTCACTGACATCACCCCCCCCCCATTTATATATCAAAAGGTATTAAAATGAGGAAATATCAAAAAAGAAATGAAATAAAGCCACACAACTCTGTTCAATGTATTTATTTACATCTGTTTATACTAATAAATTATAATAACTCTTTGACTCTTTATTACTTACAGATTGCAGAGCATGCTATGAAAAAAGAGCCAGCAAATTCTCTGGAGCCAATTTGGAGGGAGAATGCATTTTTAAATGTATGTTGCTGCCGTTTGTTTTGAAAATAAGTACCAGTTTACCAGTTTATCACTGATGTGTGAAACGTCAATGATAAACTGGTACAGAGCTCTTAATTTAAATTAAACAGTGAAAGCAGCTAACGTTACTAGCCAAGGCTAAATCTGAACTTGAACTACACACCTGGGGAGCAGCAGCAGATGGACGGGGAAAGATGTGCTGTGATAGTCCAACTTGATTTGTGAGTTTGAGGAACAAAACAGCAGAACAATATGAAACAGTAGAAGCCATATTGCCCCCTACACTTCCTGTAGTGTATTACAGTCTGTCAGAGTGACTGTGTGGATCATATGAACATTATAGAGGCTTTTTAAATGAAACAGTAGAAGCCATATCGCCCCCTACACTTCCTGTAGTGTATTACAGTCTGTCAGAATGACTGTGTGGATCATATGAACATTATAGAGGCTTTTTAAATGAAAATGTAGAAGCCATATCGCCCCCTACACTTCCTGTAGTGTATTACAGTCTGTCAGAATGACTGTGTGGATCATATGAACATTATAGAGGCTTTTTAAATGAAACAGTAGAAGCCATATCGCCCCCTACACTTCCTGTAGTGTATTACAGTCTGTCAGAGTGACTGTGTGGATCATATGAACATTATAGAGGCTTTTTAAATGAAACAGTAGAAGCCATATCGCCCCCTACACTTCCTGTAGTGTATTACAGTCTGTCAGAGTGACTGTGTGGATCATATGAACATTATAGAGGCTTTTTAAATGAAAATGTAGAAGCCATATCGCCCCCTACACTTCCTGTAGTGTATTACAGTCTGTCAGAATGACTGTGTGGATCATATGAACATTATAGAGGCTTTTTAAATGAAAATGTAGAAGCCATATCGCCCCCTACACTTCCTGTAGTGTATTACAGTCTGTCAGAATGACTGTGTGGATCATATGAACATTATAGAGGCTTTTTAAATGAAACAGTAGAAGCCATATCGCCCCCTACACTTCCTGTAGTGTATTACAGTCTGTCAGAATCTGTCTGTGTGGGTCACATGAACATTATAGAACATTATTTGCCAACTTTTCATTACAGCCCTAAATTTCAGTGAATTAAGAGATGTCTCATGGCATTTTCAGCTGTAGTTGTAACCGCTAAATAGTACAATTTAATTACTGCACTTATAACATGATGTAATGCTTTAACTTGATAATTACAGAGTACTAATAGGATAATAAAGTATCAAAATAGTGAAATTGCTGTATGCTAAAGCACTTGCCCCTGTAAGTCTAAATGATGTGCTGCAGTGTTCAAGGTTTTTCAGCCGATGCCAGCTGTTAAATCTGGACTTGGTCCCTGCTGGCACTCGCACTCAGGTGGGTTAGCCGACTCTCTGCCGAGTGATTTCAAATGAGCAACGCCTACGCCACATACTGTCAAAAAACAACGAGGCTTTAAAGTCAATGTGAAAGAAATTTCAGCGCCATATGGTGGAAGCTTCTCTAGATGCCCTCAATATGTTCACATGGTTCTTTTGCTGCCTGAATGCATCCCAGCATTAAGAGAGGCTTTTGCTTGTTTGGAAACTTTACTGTGGTTTGAAAGTTGTCAGATATTTTTGTTATAAATATGAGCCCAATTTCAGTGTGTTTAGATGACATTCTTATAAACTCAGCTGTTGTATATTTGTGCGACACAATCATACATAATCGCTCTGTTTGTGATTTTAATTTAATGCTCTGTTGAAATCTTTTATTGCTCCGATGTGGACTGAAAATGATCAAGCAATATATTTCCTCACTCTAAAGGCTGTTACACACCAAAAGTGAGACGAAAATGCAAAATATTAAGACATGATTGTTCTGTATCTAAACTAAACATCAGATGTGGATTGTCACGCCAGAGTTAAGATGTAAACAAATCGCTCAGAGTGGTGGTGATAGGAACCAGATGTCCACCTCTAAGAAAGTTACTACATGAAATGGTTATGAATTCACTGCCTGATGTCTGAGACACTTTTACGATCGTTTTGAGGTAAACATTTGTGCTACAACGTACTTTTAATATCCATTAACGGGGGAGAATTACATGGACGACGTTGTAAGGCAAAGTAGTCCCTAATAAACCTTTTTGCTTCTATATTTTCTGCTATTTTACCATCAGCTTTATGTCACTGTGATGTACGCTAAGCTCCAAAGTCAGCTGTTATAATGTGCATGAAAATGTCAGAATACATCTGATATCTCAGGTTTATGTTGGTCTATGTCAGTTGTAATGAAGGCCTGTAGGCTTATGAACACTGACCTACCCTTTTAAAAAGATGGTTCTTCAATAAAGACAGTGGTTCTATATAGAACAATGAACACTCATAGAACGATTTCCATGCTTAAATGTTTCTTTGCATGGTGAAATGTTCTACAGATGGATGGCAAATGTGTTATATATTGTTTCATATAGAAGCTTTTTGAAAATGGTTCTATATAGCACCAAAATGGGTTCTTCTATAGTTACAAGCTTGACATTGTCACAATGGCAGAGCCTTTTTGATGTCATATAGAACACAATCTGAAGAACCATTTCACCACACAAGTAACCATTTAAGCATGCAAATGCTTCTTTGAGTGTTAATGGTTCTATGAGATCCAACAGCTTGGTTGTTGCCATGCCAACACCAGAGACATTTGAGTGAGTTTATGTTTAGCAAACATCAAACAGAGAAAAAATAAAATAAATTCACATTTTCAACATCTAAAAATGTGCTTGGTGTGCAGGACATCATTACTTATAGTTCATTAATTGATTTATTGGTGTTTGAATAAATCTCAACTCTGCACTGCTGTTCTGGAGAAGCGCTCTAGTGCGGCACGGTGAGGTGATGGCCTCCACTGAACTATCGCTAATGTCCTATTTAACGGTGCCTCCAGGTCCTTCAGGCAAACCTCGGGCAAACTGAAGGTGGATCTGCCTGGCCAGTGCAAAAGAGCTTGGGAAACTTCTCATCTGGACTTGGAGGTGCGGTGCGAAGGCTCTGAGTAAACAGTGGAGGTAAATCGCTAACTCATGCTCTCCATTCCGAGGCTCGCTGATGCGTTTGAGGAAACTTCTCACCTTCAGCAGCTGTCCTCCGAGGCAATAAGTAATGCGTGTCTCGGTTTGATGTAGTGAGCGGTGGAGCTGCGTTCGGGCATGTTGACGTGGCGATAGGGAGTGAGGGATGGAGGCGGCTTCAGGGATCCTCGCCCAATAACTGTTATCTAAGATTTATGACCACTCAGAGCAGATCAGAGACTTTAGTCTGAGGCTGTTTACTTACACGTCACTTACAGAGTGACTTCGTACCTCTCCTCCTGTTCTTATTTATTTATTCTTATTTATAGCTCGGCCTGGGTTACATCACCGTAAACCAACCAGCCGTCCACCACATCTCACTGACACAGTGCAAGAGCATATCACTTATCCATTCAGAGCTCTTTCTCTTTAACCCTGCAAGGCCTGTTTGTGGCCCCATCTCACTCTCATAACGACAACTGATTAGTTTCATAACAGTTATGCATTTCATTTCTGCATAATTAAATGGTTGTGATGTAAACAAAGTTCATTCAGAGTGGTTTGGTGTGAAACGCTCCGTTCTAGATAAACTTACCGAGTCAGAACTGTTCACAGTGGTGGTGATAGGAACCAGATGTCCACCTCTAAAAGCTCCCTCACAGAAAGTTCCTACATGGAATGGTTATGAATTCACTGCCTGATGACTGAGACACTGTTTTATGGTAGAGTATTTTGACTTTTTTAACAGTGGAGGGATACAAGCAGGGTTTTGTGAGACAGAATACACCCTAAAGGAAACTGTTTCATCATCATAACACTTGAACAAAACTTTGTATCTCAAAAAACTGCTTTGCAGGAGAAGGAACAAAACATTCTTAACTTTCAATGTGAAGAGCAAGATTTTTAGTTATTTCAGGTTATTTCTATGTGTACATAGAACATAAATGGCAGCTGGGGTAAATTATGTGAAGCAATAAAAAACATAAAAAATGGAGATGATGTTCCAACATTCATATAAACTCAGAAGACTCGTGTAGGTTCACTGGTGGTTCTGGATAGTAAATAAAATGTCTATATTTGTGTTGTAGTCATGGCGACCCCTGGTTCCTATCACCACCACTGTAAAGACATCTGAACCATTTCACACTAAACCACTCTGAACCTCTCTGATTACACCTCACACACTGAGTTATGGAGAAAACCTGATGCATTAAACTTACTTGATTCAAATGTGTACATCATTTCCACTCAAATCTGCATGATTATTGCCAAATGTGAGTGAACTAAATAAAATGGTGCTCATGTTGAAATTATGTACACATTTAAATGAAGTAAATTCAACACATTACCTCTCCTGAGCACTCACACTGCAGCATGACAGCAAACCGACTACTTTTTAAAATGATATTTATTCAAACAAATCTATCAAACATGAATTTCCTGCTGAGACGAATGATCTCAGCTCGTCATTCTGCATGCAGGAGTATTCCTAAGAACAAAAATCAGATCCTGTTATGATAGGGAAATGAGGTATAAAGTGCCCTGGGTCACTGCGGGTCATCCAGCATGCGTCTAGCTGCCCGGCCTGCTCAACTCGATCCACCTTAAAAATGTGCTGCGTTATGACTGGAGCGCCGTACAGGCCGTCTAGCGTTTCGCTGCATCAGAGAATTCCCGCTCTGCGCAATCTAACGTCCACTTGGAGTTTTTCCGCTGGCACGGGCCTTCCCGCTGACACACCGGTTCCTCTCACCCCCCCCGTCCAGAAGAGCCCAGGCGAGTGTATGAAGGTGTGGATCTGTCGTTTGGCCGTTTAGCTTGGCTCCAGTGCTCATTGTTATTTTTCAGGAGATGATATTTGCGCTGCTTGTATCTTTGGAGCAGGCGCTGTGGCTTTCTGCCCAAAACCTCCGGAGATATCCGCTTTCACCCACCTGCAGTTAACCCTTTACACTCACAGGACTCAACAGCAAGTCCAGACTTTCGTCAGTCGTAAATGTTTACATATTAATTGCATACTAGTCATCTACTGATTCATAGTAGCTTCTGAACAAGTCTTAAAATTACAACCTGAATGACATTTTATCTGAACTCACATTCTCAGTGAAGGTCGGTTAGTTTGGTCTTAAAATGGATTGTATGGGGCAGTTAGTTCTGACCACACAATCTCATTAGCTGGTTGTTCTTTTTGATTACAGCACAGCTTTTCACCGTTCTTTTATCACTCTGTTGACCACCGGTTGCAAAAGTTGTTGCTTTACTGCCAATAATACAAACAGTTCACCCCTGACATGTCCAGCGTCCACCAGTGGGCCTGTTTTATTACACACTTCTATAATAAGAACAGCTCAGCCAGTTTGCATTGAAGTCCCTGTAGTTACTGAATAATAAGCCTTAGTGTGTTTTAATACTGAGATTTTAAGGGGTTGAAATGACAGAAGAATTTTCATAAAATTCTTTTATGAAAGCGAAGGAACACTCAAGGCTGTCTGCTCGAATAATATTAGAACAATAACACTCTTTCTCATGTCTCTTTTTTGCTTAAAAAAGAATTTTAATAGTTTAACTGTTTCTGACTCAGATGTCTTTACAGTGGTGGTGATAGGAACCAGGGGTCGCCATGACTACAACACAAATATAGACATTTTTTTATAGACATATAACACAAAATAACAGAATCTTGTTCTTAACACTGAAAGTTAACAACATTTTTTTCTTCTCTTTGTAAAGCATTTTTTTTGGATATGCAAAGTTTTGTAATGTGTATGATGGTAAAAAAGTGGTAAAGCTGATAAAATAATTTTCTGTAAGGACTATTTTGCCTCAGTATTCTGTATGTACTCCTCCACTGTTAACCAACTCTTATCACAAAACTATCATAAAACAGTGTCTCAGTCATCAGGCAGTGAATTCATAACCATTTCATGTAGGAACTTTCTGTGAGGGAGCTTTTAGAGGTGGACGTCTGGTTCCTATCACCACCACTGTGAACAGTTCTGACTCTAGAACTATTTAACACTTTAATTGAGCAGAAACATCAGAGTGCTGCAGTAGGACAGTGTTATCAATGCTGCTATAAATAAAGGTTCAGTTGAAGGAAGACAGTGTCAGTTTAACTCTGTGTCAGTTGAGCAATCACAATAGTTGTTGAAACTTCCAGCCAGAGGGCGTGAAGCGAGTTATGTGACATACTTTCTGCGCCGTGTCTGTCTGTCTGTCGGGAGCCGATAAGGTCACAGGAGTTTTAGTACAATCTAATGACATATAACTGCTGCCTGTCTGAGCTGCACTGATGCCCTGGTGTCATTCTTCATTTCATTTTCAGGAGAGAAAGTACGAGACAGGTTTCAGAGAAGTCCTCTTCCTCTTACACTGAGAACTGATCTAGTCTGAACGTTTTTGTATTTAGTGCATTCTAAATTTAGATACGCTTTTTAGAATCACTTCAGTCCAGAAAGGTCTGACTTATTTATCTAGATCAGGAGTCGGCAACATGTGGCTCTGGATCCGCATGCGGCTCTTTTACTGTCCTGTTGTGGCTCCACAGCTGAATCAGATTTGTAGGTAAAAATAAAATAATCCTCCTTTACAGTAAAATAAAGCTCTGCTGATCGTTCAACACAGTTTAACAGTAAATGGTCTTAAACTCTGGAATTAATGTAGAACTGCTAATTCACCCTTTAACCCTGAAGATCAGCGCAGACTGCTGGTCACCATAGCAACGCAGACAACAGTCTCACCCAGCTAGTGGCCAACGAAACGGCAGAGAGAGAGATTTAAGACGAACATCGATAATTTGGAGACGAATGGACTTATTAGTGTTTATAATCACTCCAGCTGGTTTCCTGATACGTTTAATCTGCAGTGAGAAACTGACAAACACTGAAAAGCTGAAGTCAGTTTCTCATTCTCCAGATTCTCGTTCAAATTCTCTTGTTCCACCTTAAATGGTGCAGCAGTTACGTTTAAGATGGGACAGGAAAATTAGAACGAGAAGCTGGCAAATGAGAAGCTCATTTCAGCCTCGTAAAAAGTCGAACGTTCAAAGACATTTTACAAGAAACTGTTCTACTTTTAGAAAAGTTTCCTGCTGGAGATGTGAGAAAAGCAGCTATAGCTGAGCTAAAGCTTAAAGCAGAGCACAGTAAGTCTGAGTTTTCATTTATATTTTATTTGTTAGTCTATACAGCACATCAGCACATACTGAGACATGTTTACAGCCAAGATGGTGAAATGGATATAATATATTGTGGCTCTCAAAGTGGTTTGATTTTTGTTGAAATGACAAAATGGCTCTTCTTAACATTTGGGTTGAGACCCCTGATCTACAGTAAAGAAATATTATTAGTTATAAAATGCTTACTGATTTATGCACGTTTGACCACCCCTGGTTAAATGACACGGTTTATTGATTTTCTCAGTGAAAATAAATGAACTCATCCTTTACAGAGAACACACTTAAATGTGGAATTTATCATACCAATTTTAGAGCACAATTTCTATTTATTTGCTGAGTTTAACATATTGGAAAATATTAAATATAAAATATGCATACTGTTTGCACATTTTATGTTTTAAAATCTTTTACCCAATATGTTAAATGAATAGAAAATGTGCATTAAATTATGCAGAACTGTGTCCTCTGTAGAGGATGTGAACTTATTTTTGCATAGAAAATCAACAACACGTGCATTGAGCTGTAAAAGTACACTATGGCTCAAAAGTTTAGATTCATTTGTCATAATAATAATTGTTATTCAGTATCAACTCATGCAGTGAAGACTGAAATGTTTTAAATTAGACACCCACACTTTATTCACAGCTTACAGTTAGGACACTGTAAAGAAATGAAAGTGTTATTAAATAATGAGCTACAATTTTCTGTTTACTGGAATTTGTTGTCACTAAAATACTATGAACAGCTGAGGGGTTCAGTTTCAAAATATCTGCGCAACTAAATAGTTAAGATGTAAACAGAGTCGTTCAGAGCAGTTCAGAGTGGTTTGGTGTGAAACGCTCTGTTCTAAATAAACTTACAGAGTCAGAACTGTTCACAGTGGTGGTGATAGGAACCAGACGTCCACCTCTAAAAGCTCCCTCACAGAAAGTTCCTACATGAAATGGTTATGAATTCACTGCCTGATGATCGAGACGATAGGTTTGAGATAAGATTAAATCATATTTTTAAATCAGTTCATGGTGGAGGGATACGTGCAGGGAGATGTGAGGCAAAATAGTCCCCAAAGAATGTTTATTTTCCAGATTTATCACTGTTTTACCATCAACATTGCATCTCAATCTATAACTCTTATGTGCAGTATCAGCTCTTGCTGCTCTTTGTGATTCATTTACTGTAGAAACTCATAACACATTGATTAAAATTTGGCTGATCCTGCAGCTCTGTGGAGAAACACTCCATCATTTAGATTTGAACTGGATCTTTAACGCAGGGATGGAGTGAATGACATAAACAGGCAGTGCATTGTAAACAGGTGTGAAAGGATATAAACAGGCAGTGTACTGTTTGCTGTTAGCTGTTAGCTGCTAGCTTGGTCTCTGTACTTCCTTACCTGATCTTAAGGTTATTATGGGCCTCTTCTGGTTTATGCAGCACTCATTTCTAATTGAAGCTGAGCAGAGATAATTATACAGATAAATGAAGCGCTGAACAGACACAGATACTGAGAGCAGCATTGCGTCACACTGTAGTGTCTGTGTAGGTGGACTAGTTATACCACTGGAACAGTATCAGTCAGTCCAACTGGAAAACAGGGATGATATTTCACACCTATATTACACTGACGTTGTTCTAGTGAATCAAATGACTACAGAAACATGATTAACTGGATCTGACCTACGTCTTCCTTCACCGCTGCCTGGTGAATGATGCTACCAGCAAGTGGCCGAGTGAAGGACTGCAGTGGGACTAATTTATATTACGTTTATATATTTAGATTTTAGGGTTGGTAACATTTTGCTTGAACCCTGCTATATAACATTAACATGAACACAGAAGTCTTATGCATGTCCAGTAACATAAATAAAAGTGTCATGTTATTATTATCGGTCACTGTCAGGACTGACATTTAGCAGTCATAACATAACACAACAAAACTGCTGTTCAAACGGTGATACCACAGTAAAAAAATAAAATAAATAAGCATAAGCAAACAAATAAATACATAATAGGCTACACAGCACCTTCATACTTTCATAACAACTAGGATTAACCTATATAAGCCTTTATAATGGTTTCTTGATTAATGGCTTAACAGCTTAGTTCTTAAATGGTGGTTCTAAAGGTTCTAAAGTGGTTCATTCATTTGTTTATAAAAAATTGACAAAACCTGCAAAAGCAGCTTTTATGATAACTGACTAACTGACACCTGGAATAGGTGTTTATAAATGTTTATGTAGACTTATCAGTTGTCATTAAGGGCTTATGTAGGTGTCATGTACACACAAGTGCCAAAAATGGTTCTTTGAACAATTTCCTACAGAACCATGTTTGAGAGATTTGTGAGTCTGAAGAACCTTTTAAAATTTTCAAGAACCTTCACATGATATAAAGGGTTTACATTACATCACACTCACACATCTCATTTACAAAAATGGTTCTCTAAAGAACGGTTCTGTAGGGAACAATTGATGGTTCATCCATGGCATCGCTCCAAAGAACAGCACCTTTATTTCTGTTCTGTATACATAAATGACGTTACCAAAAGTAGCCTGTTGACAACTCATGCTTGTTGATATAAGCCTTTATAAATGTGTATGCAGGTTTATGTCAGTTGTCATTAAAGGCTTATGTAGGTGTTGTAGCCTTATGAATGCTGCCCTCCATTAAAGTGTTACTGTGTACCCAAAAACTAGAGAACAGTAAGAGAGACGCTCTTCTTTTCACATGTTTGGATCAGACAGTCCTCAAATTTATCAGGATCTGGGACAGAAGCTTAGCCCACCCCTCCCTCTCTCTCTCTCTTTCTCTCTCTCTCTTGCTCTCTCTCTCTCTCTCTTGCTCTCTCGCTCTCTCACTCTCTCTGATCCAGTGAAAGGGTCTTTTCTTTCCACAGAGCCACTCTGATACCTGGGCATGCCAGTCTAATGAAGGAGTGATGATATCCAATGGCTCTGGTCATCAGCCTGGTCCAAGCCGCACTGATTCCTGCCCCGTGGCTCTTTCCATTCCCTCCACAGCGGCCAACTGTGCCTTAAAACTACACGTTACCCCTCCATCCCGCCCCCCACTGTGAAAAAAGCTAATGTTGCTAACAGTGAATAGAAGCTAGTGGCCATTTAGCACGCTAATGAAATCAGGCTAGCTGCTCTCGACTATTCATCATTGGCCACAGTAGCACTTTTTGGAGGTGAACTGTTTCTTTAAGGTGAAAAATGACGGCAGGCGAGATGCCCGAGTAGATAAACACCTGGTGGCTTGAAAACTACTTTTTAGACCAATAAGTAACCGAGTTCCAGTAATAATATCTTCGCACGACCACAACAGGACCTCAGAGAGTCTGACGCAGGACGAGGAGCTGCCATACCGAGGAGGCTCGCTGTGAGGAGTCAGGAAAACATCCCATCAGTTCTCCCTCTCCAGACTGGGAGGGAGGTCTGTAGGAAATGGAGCGATCTGTACACCAAGGTCACTTCCTCATCCTCATCACTGTTACTGAAGATCTCCTTTTCTGTTTGGGGTTGAGGGGCTGGAGTCTTGGCAGAGATTCTTTGGAGTGATGCCAAAGAAGAACCACTTTTGGTTCCTTTTTAATGAATTTGTAAATGAGATGTCCTTTTTAAAGTTAACCTCTTGAACTCAAAGGAACCACCAGTGGTTTTAGACTTGCGTTCCTCAGTTCTAGAACTTAGGAGAAACTCAGCTAGTTTGCATATTGCATGTTTTCCAAGTAATTATTGAATAATAAGCCTTAAGACCAAGATCAAGAAGTTCACGAGGTTAAAGAACCTCCACATAATGTAAAGTGTCCTAAAATTCCAGCTTGAAAATTTAAATGAAATGGCAAAAAACACCACATCAGAATTCATTTTAAAATGTACATAATTGGTGATGCTGCACATTGAGGTATAATTTACATATCTGCTGTCTGTAATGGATAATAGCACAAATTACACTCAGATGTTTTAGGTTCACTAAGACTAATATAGTTTTAACTCTGTCTCATTCTCTGTGAACTCAGTTTCACTCTTTTTATTCTAGTCTCTGGAATAAGCCTTCAGTTTGTCTCATAAACATCAAAACTCTGTCAAAAAATGAGAAAAAAAACACCACCTCTATGATCTATTCTGCTACCACACCCATGGGGTACCAGTACTATGTTAGCACCAAGCTAGTGATGCAAATGGACTTTTCTTGGTAGTTAAAAGACATTGCGTATGTTTTATTTGACATTAATATATATATTGAGCTTGTGTGTATCCGTTTTACGGTGACTCTTTCGGTAAAGTGTTCTGACACAGAGCTGTCGCCTCTGTTTTCCATTTCTAACAACTAACCGGAACACTGCTTAGACTACGGCTCATATTCACATTCAGTGATGTATCTGGAACTTCCAGAAGGCCCAGAGCAGTGGTAACCAGCCCTGGTTCTAGAGATGAGCACTGGCCTAGACTGATGTTTTTGTCTTACAAAATTGGTCCAACTCTAAATCAAAACATTGGTTGATTCCTCTGTCATGTCCTAATTGTGTTGGTAGTTAATCTAGTGTGTAAGGCCTTCAGTTCAGCTCCTGAAGTCCTAACCAATGGGAGAGCTCGCTTGGATGTATCTGCCTAGATACCACAAAGAAACAATCCTGATGGGACAGTTTTCCATCGGCTGGTTCAAGGATTTAACCTTTTCGTTTCCAACTCTGTGTAAACTATGAAATAAGAGTTTTGCTACATTACTTGCAGAGCATAAATACACAATCTTTGAATGCCTGTAGGACTCTAAGGATTCTGCGCTGCAGCCATACATTTGGGCATGCAATTATATAATTTTCCACATGACAAATTGACCAAATAAACAAACAACTTGTTTCTAATCAGCTGATCATAGCATCTGTCCAGTGGATGAGGTTCTGAACCCCGTCCAGACAAGCCTGCTCTGTGCTTTTGGTTTTGTTTCAGTTCACTTCAGCACTATTCATAGCTTCAGATCAGGTTGTAATGACAAAGCCAAGGTTCATGTTTTCCTCTGAAAGTGTACACCGATGGGTGTGATTGATAAAAAAAGCTCTCAGAGCTCTAATCCGCGGCCCCTGGGCGGCACGCAGCATTGTGTCGCGTGTTAAACTTGTCATGCAACTAAGTTTGAGTTTCTAATAAAGAAAATCCAGAGCCTGAGCCTTTCATAACACCACGTTTCAGTGAGCGCGTCGGTATCAGCTGACAGCGCAAATAAACCCCCATGAATGTCACTCTATTCCCGAACAGAACCGACGCTGTGCCCACCCCCCACCCCCCCACTCAAAACATCACTCCACTTTCTCCCTGGCTAGTCTGCACTAAAACATTACTGTAAAATAACTCCATCCTCAGAGGCTTCTCTACCCCACGTCTCACTGCACAGAAATGCATATTGTAAACATTTCACATCAAAGCCCTGCCTGGCAGCCACGTTATTGCTACTTATTGATGTTTGCTTGAAATTAGCACTTTTTAATAAACCCCTTTCTGACTTAAAGCCCAATATGAGGTCTATCGTAAACACTGATGGAGGGCTCTTGACGTCTGGCTGGCTAATGCTGGGTTTAGCAGGCTTAAGTCCTTTTCCTTTGCATAATATGGGACGCCACAGGGGAGCCTAGCATACTGTAGATGGGCACTGTTAGGGAACTTTTGCCATGAAACTGAGACTTAAGGTCAAATGGGCTGGAATTGAAGACCTAACTTTATTTCTGACAGCCATCCAACCTAATAAACAAATAAATAACCAGCTCCTAATCAGCTGAGTGTAGCACTGACCCTACAGATCAGATACTTCTGGAGCATCAATGCTTTTGGTTCAAGTGGCTCAGTTTCAGTGCTTATTCATTGCTATTTATTATTTCAAATCAGCTGAACATTCAGCAATGTTTGTTTGCCTTGGCCATTTCAAACTGATTTAGCATTTATTTCACGTAAGTCAGCACCACAATAGTCCCCCCCCCCGTGCCAAAGCCCCCCGCCAGCGATATTGTGCCCTATCAACTTTCTTGTCATGTAAAGTAACCCATCCTTCACACTGCACTTATGGGAAATGACATGGATTTTCTAGCTGATCAAGCCGTTTAGCCCTTTCAGTGGGTATTGCCCCATATTAGCCTATGATACAGCCATATGCTACTGTTCTCCACTCCACTTCACCAAACTCCAACATACACCCAGCAAAAAGGCTTTGGAGGAAAAATAAATCTTAGCACATAAATATAGTTACATTTACTGTAGCTGAGCTTGGATCCAACATCACCGCCACAGTCAACACCATAACTCTTTACTATCATGATATTAAACATTATGGCATCATGGCATCATGACATGATTATGTCAGTGTTCTGTGTCCTGCAGTGTCACAGTATATGAAGCAGGCTATCTGATAGTAAAATGTGTTCTTTCAAACATTAATGTCATATAACAATTTATTATGATGACTAATTACTATTTAGGTAAGTGTATTACAGAGTGGACTGAAGACTATGTTAAAGATTGGGTTAAAGACTAGGCTGAAGATTAGATTGAAGACTAGGTTGAAGACTGGATTGAAGATTGGACTGAAGACTAGGTTGAAGATTGGGTTGAAGACTGGATTGAAGATTGGGCTGAAGATTGGACTAATGAGTGGGTTGAAGATTGTGTTGAAGACTAGGCTGAAGACTGAACTGAAGACTGGGTTGAAGACTTTTGCCCCTAGTTTGCTTGATCCTCAGATCTGTTTCTCAATAGCAGAATATGTAATGAAGGCAGAAATGCCAAAGTTTTCTATCATAGTGTTTTGCGTCAGTGACACTGAATGTACTAGTTTCAATGGCAATAATGATGAAAGCTGAAGTTTCTCACTTTGTTAAGTTAAAAACATCCAATCCAGAATTAATCATTAACATACAGTTTCCCTGAAATAAGTAATAAGAGTCTAAATTTCATGTCTGTTCTTCCTCTTTCTACTTGTCTTTCTCTCTGTGGCATGTCCTCGTGTGCCAGCTGATGCTATCGGCCTTCCAACAGTCTCCTTCCCTTTGCTCCACAGTCAGAGCATATTTCACCCTCATATAGATGACTGAGAGGTAACTGAACACCACCACACAGGTAAAAAAACTATAACAGCACATACTGAACATGAGTCTAAACTTATGTCTGCTTTCACCTTCCTTAGTTTCATTTAGTTTCATGGTCCAACTGAAGCTAAAGGTTATTTCAAGGCTTTATTTTAGAGCTAAATGATGTCTGAATTGATTAATGCCTATGCGTTAGTGAAACCTAATTGAAAGAAAACAGATCAAAATCAACTGCTTGATACAAAAAGGTAATGCTGGAATCAGCTCTGAATGAACAAACCCACAATTTCAGTGCCATTGCTACCAAGAGGAAAGTTCAAATGTATTTTGACCAGGTGGGAACCCCGTTCAGGTCTTCAGAGAGGCCTGCATTTTTTTGGTGAATTATCATGCTTGTGTTTAAACTCTGTAAATATTGTAGTAATACTCATTTCATTGTTATGTTTTGGTTGGAAACAAGAGAGTAAAGATCTTGAAATGCCAAACAAAAACAAGCCAGGAATGTTTTGTTCAAAAAAAAAATTCGGAAAATATTACCATGCAATGTTGTATTACTTCCCCTTTTCAGCAGGAAGTTTTTTGTTCCCAGAATGTTACCTTTTACCTCAACAACATCCGCAAAACATCCTCAGAATGTTGCAGGGAAATGTTCTACGTTTGTTAGCATATCACATTACACAAACCTTTAATAAAAACATTCTGTCATCTCAGACCTCAGTGACATCCATAAAGCCTTTTCTGAATGTTGAGTTGAGGCTGTTCTTCCTTTCTTATCATGTAACATAATCTGTGGCCCTGACAGCATCGTCAAAACATCCTCCGAATACAGCAGCTAAAATGTTATGTCTCGGGTAAAGTTTAACTTTATAGGAACATTATTTGAACATTAAACTGACTAATTTTCTTTAATCATTATTAGATCGTGTAGGTAACGTTAGCCAAGGCTGTGGGAACATTCCTTCCTAGCTGGGAATCAGTCGGGATTGTTCTCTCTGTGGTATCTAAGTAGACAGGGCCAAGCTGTGCTCTCACTGGTCAGGACTTCAGGAGCTGGACTGAAGGCCTTACATGTTAGATTAACTACCAACATAAATAGGAAGTGACAAAGAAATCAACCAATCATGCTTTGATTTACAATGTGTGGGGCCAAAAACGTCACTCTAGGCTGTCTAGAAGTTCTAGATACATCAGTGAGCCAAAGTCTAAGATTTTAGAGGACTGGGAAGATTGTTGTGGATGCAGAGCTTCACTGCTGTCTGTAATATAATCATTTGTACCTACATTTGTAATTGAGATTGTTTGCTTGCCTCCTGAGCCCACCCTCTGAGTCCCGCCTCCTGAGCCCCGCCTCCAGAGCCCCGCCCCCTGAGCCCCATCTTCATGAGACCCACCTCCTTAGCCCTGTTTCCTGAGCTCTGCCACCTGAGCCCTGCCTACTGAGCCCCACCTCCTGAGCCTCACCTTCTGAGCCCCACCTCCTGAGCCCTGCCTTCTGTGACCCACCTCCAGAGCCCTGCCTCCTCAGCTCCACATTCTAAGCTCTGCCTCCTGAGCCCTGCCTCATGAGTCTCGTCTCCTGAGCTCCGCCTCTTGAGCATCGCCTCCTAAGTCCCACTTCCTGAGCCCTGCTTCCTGGGTGCAGGGAGCACTCTCTCCTTCTCTCTTAAAAAAGATGGTTCTTGAAGGGTTCTTTACTAAAGACTGTGGTTATATACAGAACAATGAACACTCAAAGAGCCATCTGCATGCTTAAATCGTTCTTTGCATGGTGAATTGGTTCTTGATTGAACCTAGATTGAATCTAGATTAATGGAGAATGTGTTGCATGTGGTTCTCTATAGCACCAAAAAGGTTCTTTTTGATGTCAAGCTTGTAATAATAGCCACACCTTTTTTGGTGCTATAGAGAACCACTTTCAAAAAGGTTCTATGTATACAACACATTCTCCAACAATCTTCAAAATTTTACCAAACTAAAAACAATTTAGGCATACAAATGGGTCTTTGAGTGTTTATGGTTCTATATAGAAACAATGTCTTTACTAAAGAACCCTTGAAGAACCATGTTTTTTGAGTGTAGTTTGTTGTGTGAAGGAAAATAACCTAAAATGCTTTGCTGCCTCCGTCACACCTGCCTCCAGCCCCGCCCCCCACACGGCCTGTTACAGACTTGTACTCGATCTTGTACTTAATGGCCGTTTTTCACTGGAAATGAAATACATAATAATAAAGAGGGTCTCCTACATTTACACAGTACTGTAAGCTGAAATTAAATAAGAGAAGAGGAAATTTAGCTTTGTGTCCTCAGAGACTTGCATCTGGATGGACAGGAACTGGGCTCGATTGTTGTTTGATCGTTCAGGAGTCGTCCAGGCCAGTTGAGGAACATGGAAAATCTGCCATTGCCGCGGTCAGTCCAGCGCTTTGCTTGTTTTATTTCATGATTTTTTTCCCCGTCTACATTTTCCCCACTTTTCGGCCGACTTAATTCCGGGCCGCGAGTGTTTGTCTAATGTGTTTTTTCTTTTTCGCGAAAAGCCTCACAAAAATGAAAATAAAGGTAATGTCGCATTAACAATATTTGGAGTGGCGTGCACGTTGTTTTCCTTTTATTAAATGCTGATTAATATTCAGAGGTTAATACTGTCTTTCGTTCCCCGCCGTATCCTGCAGGGAGCTCGCTTTTCTGGAGCCGGACCGCCAAAATGCAGAACGTCTGGTTCAGATTACTGAATGAGCTCGATTTCATTCACATTCTTGCACACTTTGGGATTTCTTTTCTTTCTCTTTTTTTCAGCCGAGCCGTAATTGTCAAAATTAGGTGTCTGCGAAAATGTGGATGTCAGAAAAAAAGAGAAAACGGGGGCCCTGAGTCAAATTTCCTTTCCGGCTAGAGTTCTCGCTCAGTGTTAAGTAGGCAGTGGGAGCGGAGCTGTTTAATTAGAGTGGTGGAGAGCGGGGAAGGTTGACTCAAACACATGCTCGGGTCTTCATGTGCCAAAGTACACTGCAGCATGCGCAGGCTCGCGGGTATCTAAATATCTTCCCCCTGTAGTGGTGAATCATCAGCTGAAGTGAAGCTCCTGATTCACTTGCAGGCTGGGCTTAATGCTCTGGAGCTGGCAGCGCTGCCAGATTGGCTCTGAATATCCTTCTCCCCACAATGAATCATTCAGACCCATTAGCAGTGTAATGGGTGGGGTTTTGCCAGCATGGAACAGAAGTTCTCTCTTTTCCACTCTCCTGAACGGCGACTGACCACAACTCTGGACATCCCACCAAACGCCAACGTCGGTACTATCGCTGCATTGTTAGTGGGTTGTTCCAAACGTGCATAGGAACTAATGATATTTGCTTCTTTACCTGTACAGCTCTTTTACCTCAACTCGACCACATTAGTGAACAGGGAAGAGCGGGATTGGTTGGCACAGACTTCCCTCTCTGCTGTATATCTTGAAAATATTTCCTGGAATTGGTGCTTTCATGACTAAATTCACATTGTGCAGCCAAAACATGGTTATGGGGATGGTTGGCACAGCGTGAAAAGGCTCAAATTTCAAAGCAGCAAACAGAAATCATCTATTTGCCAAAACCACAAATAAAAAACCAAACCAAACCACAAATATAAATATTAAATGGCAACCAAATAAGTTAATTTTAAAGGAATACAACTGAATCTGGAATATTCCATGCAACCTCAGTCTAGTTGTGTTAGTCAATATGCCACTTGGTATGTTTGGAATAACGTTTGTGAAAATAGCCCTAAACTTGTGCCAACCAACCCCACAATCAACATGACAACCAGGCGCCAACCACATCAGGACACAACTATGTATTTATTTTATGTTAGCCAGCTAGCATTACTTATAATGCTTTCAAATCACACATGAAAATATAGTTGATCACCATTTATACTAACTAAATTAATGTATTTTCAATTTTCTGTCTTTAAAATATTTCTATAATGCATTTTGTCTGTATGTGCTGGTTCAGCTCCTGTTCTGCTTCAGTGTTGTCCACTCGCTTTGTTTTGGAGCTCCAGCACTTTATCTTAGAACAACAAGATCCAAAAAGAGAAGAATAGAGTCGTACAGTCTTCAGTTCCTGTGCTGGTAGATGCCCGATGAGCTAAGCAGTTCTGTTTGAGTTCTGTAAGTTACTCAGCAATTAAACGTGCATTCCAGCCTAAAACCAACTTTTAATATGTTATTTGTGGTGTTATGTAATATTCTGTAGCGCTGCATTGCATCCCTCAGTCTCACTGGTTTGACAGAATTCATGATTTTTCATTATTTCATCATTTTTGGTGCGCTTTCTCACTACCTGTAGCCATTATGCTTCACACAACTGCTCACATAAAAAATCCAGTGATGTAGAATTTAATAAACACAGATGTGATATTTGACTCCTTAACAGTAACATTAGCTACCTGCCTTCCATCTAGAGTCTTACTAGAGTACTACCAGTACTTACTAGCGCAGGGCAAGAAGGCTCTAACCACACTCCATCACCTAATGAGAGAGACACATTTTCATATCATGTATAAATATTTCAATTCTTATTTTACTTTTAATATATATTGAAGTATTTTAGTTACAAATGTACTGTTCTAAAATACTTTAATAATTAATACATACACACATCATCTAAACCGCTTATCCTTCCAGGTTGCGGTGGGGTGCTGGAGCCTATCCCAGCTGTCATTGGGCAGAAGGCAGGATACAGGCCTGGACAGGTCGCCAGTCCATCGCAGTAATAATTAATAATACTTTATCAAATGCAATAAAAAATAATTGAATAATTATTAAATAAACAATTTTTTTTTCCATTTTAAACCTACCCACCATCTCAGGTGCCTAGCAACACCTTAGCAACCACCTGGACTTCCACAGCAATGGTCTAGTAACACCTCAGCAATCACCTCAGATGTTATAGTAAAGGCCTAGCAACACCTTAATGAACAAGTTGGATTCCATAGCAATGACCTAGCAACATCTTAGCAACCACCTGGTATACCATAGCAACAGCCTAGAAACACCTTAGCAACCACCTAGGATACCATAGCAATGGCCTTGCAACACCTTAGCATTCACCTGGGATACCATAGTAACAGCCTAACAACAACTTAGCAGCCACCGGGGATAGCAATGGCCTATCAACACTTTAGCAAGCACCTTGGATTTCATAGCAATGACCTAGCAACATCTTGGCAACCACGTGGGATAACATAGCAACAGCCTAGCAACATCTTAGCAACCACCTGGAATAACATAGGAATGACCTAGCAACACCTTAGCATTCACCTGGGATACCATAGCAACAGCCTAGCAACACCTTAGCAACCACCTGGGATTCCATAGCAGTGACCTAGCAACATCTTAGAAACCACCTAGGATATCATAGCAACACCTTAGCAACCACATGGCACCATACCATTGGCATTGTCAAACCAACTGACAGTTCGTTCAGGAATGTTCTCCTTCCAGTCTGAGTGCTGTTTTCTCTTTTTGGATCTCGACCCACCACAAACATTGCAAAACAAAAGTCCAGCCCCCCTGTTCTAGAGACCACTGCAGCACCACTGCAGGAGAGCGCACATGGTTACTGCAGACGTAGAGACTTTTTTAAAAGTGCCCTTTTAAATACATTAAACAGAAGGAGGAGACTTTGATCTGGTACCTGTTTGACCATCTTGGTTACACATCTACTTTTACTGCTGTCTGTATAGAAGCTCCATATGTTTGACCTTGTATGCTGCATCTCTGCTTGAGAAAAGGTCTAATTTGAAATCACTGTTGTCACTGAAAACAGTGATGCGTTGACTCAAACATGCGCATCATTTCCACAGGAATAAAATCAAATACAATCAGAGCAATTTTCTCTATTTACTTCTGGCAGTAACTGTGTTGATGTAATACGGTTTATACATGTGGAAATGATGTACACACTCAAATCAAGTCAATTCACTTTTCTCAGCCTTCACTGTAGGAACTCTGACTCACCATCGCTGCTCGAGACAGAGAGAGAGAGAGAGAAAGAGAGAGGGGGGAGAGAGAGAGAGAGAGAGAGAGAGAGAGAGAGAGCAGAGAGAGAGAGAGAGACAGAGAGAGAGAGAGAGAGAGAGAGAGAGAGAGGGAGAGAGAGAGAGGGTGGAGAGAGAGAGAGAGAGAGAGAGGGGGGGAGAGAGAGAGAGAGAGAGAGAGAGAGAGAGAAAGAGAGAGAGAGGGAGAGAAAAAGAGAGAAAGGGGGAGAGAGAGAGAGAGAGAGAGAGGGGGAGAGAGAGAGAGAGAGAGAGAGAGAGAGAGAGAGAGAGCTCTTTATTATGAAGGAAAAAGTAATAAATCACACTTTTCACCGCTGCTGAGTTGCTTATCGAACGTCTCTACGGCACCCGTTTCATTTTGGGGTGGGGGGGCGACTCTGAAAGGACAGCTATAACAAGCCCCCTGGGCGGGGGGGTCTAAGGGTCAAGCGGTGGGTGAGTGTAGAGACATTACGCAGACCGTACAGCAGATTTTCTATCAGAAACACCTCCAACACTTCAGGAGCACATTATGCCCTCATAGGACCCTCATTCCAGCACACAGCCTTTCACAGCCTCTCGCTCCTTTGCCGCCTCACAGCGTCTCTCTCAGATCGCCGAGACTCACCAACTTCACCAATGGAAATGCTCCAAAATGACCTGAAAGGTGCAGTGTGTAAGATACTTGTATAAGATTCAGTTTTTGAAGGTGTGAGAAGTCTTCCTTCAGGAGTTCAGTTGTTTGTCTTTGATGTTGTTAAAGTCTATGTGAATAATCACGTTGTGAACATTTAAATGCTTAGCTAGGAGGCTAGAAAGCTGCTGTGTAATGCCAATTACCTTGGCACCTGAGAAGGAGTAGGTGATTGCTGAGCGTCTTTTTATGTATCTGATGATTAAGTCCCCGACAGTCAACAGCCATGTTTACATGCAGCCTAATAATCCATTAATAATCCGACTAATAGCTTAATCAGAATAGAATACATCCATGTAAACACTTCAATCAGAATAGTCTAGTCGGATTGAGGCCATTCAGAATACAGTTTCTATCCAACTGATCGAGGTGGGTAATCCTGTAGATAATCTGTTAAATAGAAGAATAATATCAGTGTAAATGCCTGTATCTGATTACATTCCCTATCGGAAAGTTTAAGTCCGTTCTGATCATGTTCGTCGCGTCATAGTGAGAGTTTATACCGTTCAACATGGCGGAGCAGAAACTGGTCTGCAGAGGAGACGAAGTTTATGCTCTGATCTTTAAAAGACGGCGGTGGGACGGACGTCCAGCTTATGTGTCTCAGAGCACGACGTCTTCCTCTCGGCCTTCTTTAATAAGGACGTGTGAAGGACGTTTTCCTGAGTCTGACATCATTTTAAAGTGATTAAAAACACAAGCGCTGCTCACTGCTGCTCATCTCACTCTGACTGGACTCATGTGATGCTGGTTGTCATGGTAACGTTTACTCTAAGTGGTTCTTTACACATGCGTGTCATTTTGGATCTGATTACTTGTAGTGAGCATGTAAACTGAGATTCTCCATCAGACTGTTGAGTAGAGTGAGATAAACACCTCAGTCTTAATCTGTAATCGGAATGTATTCAATCGGATTGGCAAAAATCTTTGCATGTAAACACAGCCAATGTAGATGTTGGAGACTGCCGCACGAGCAGTGAGCCAGCAGCCATGAGAGGGTCGCGTGTTGGCATCTAACGATGGTATCCAGCGAGAAGGCTTTGCGCCAGCATCCAGCGGCGAGTTCCAACGAGAAGGCCATGCAACGGCATCCAGCGCCACAGACTGGCATGGACGCCGCTTCAAGGAAGGCTGCAGTGGTGGTGGTAGCGGGTGCCTCCCTAAAACTGCTGGAGAACACCACATCAGCTCCACCTGGCGTGAGGTCAGGGCCTGAGCAGTTGCTAGCATCTTCTCATCCTCCTTGTCTAGCAGGTTCTCATTCTCCTTGATTTGATGCAGGAGCATGATTCTGCCCTCCAACTCTGTTATCTTCTGAGATAGACGGGCTTCAGCTTTTGAAAACAACCAGCATAAAAATTAAAATGAAATAAGAACAGTTTAGCTTAGCACACGCTTGCTCTGCTGCTCACTGTGACGATGACAATGTGCTGTAGATGGTTCTATATAGCACCAAAAAAGACGCTTCAATTGTTACAAGCTTGGCATCGTAACTACAGCAGAACAGCTGCCGGTGCTGGCTGACTATTTTGTGCTGTGAGAAGTTTGAGAACCCAAATTTTGACAAATAGAGGATAAGACTTATTATTTAGCAGAAGAAACGATGAGAGAGGGCGAATCCTCACCAGCAAAGAAGTGAAAACATGAATAAGCAAAATGATTTCAAAATTCTGGAATGAGCCCCTGTGGTTCTGTCCGCCCTGCGTTGGAAGATCCCTGCCAGTTTAAGTCTAATTAACATGAACAATTTGATTTGCTTGTAGACAAAATATAGTATCAGTGTAGAGTTTAGCTTTTAATAATTAAAAGTTTCAGTTATTGTTGATATCAAAAAACATTAAAAATGCTGGTAAATAATTACTTAATTATTACTTGTGGATTAATAAGTGAGACAATGAAGCACAATTACAGTTACATTTCAATTATAATGAATTAATGAATGACCTTAGTGATACACCAACTATTCAAACTCTGTAAATGTTTCTAATTAATGTGTTATACTTAAGTGTAATAATTCATATAATACATATTAGTCATCCAATTAATGATTATTAATGTTTAAAGTATATTGCTGCTGTTGGAAGAAAACCTCATATCTCCAAAATGATAACTTTACAGGAGAAGGAAAAAAACAACTTTACTTTTAATGTAAGTCAATGGAACCAGACTTTTTTCCAAGTAATTTTGGGTCGTTTCTTTTGGTCCTTTCATCATGAAATTTACACACGATGTAAAGGACAACAGGCTATTTTCAAATTATGCCAAAAATTAAAAACTTCAAAAATGGAGATGCGAGGTTTTCTTCCAACCACAGTGATGTATTAACCACTTAATGATGATTAATTAATCATTTAAGTAAAATTTATGCATCACTACTAGCAAGACGGTAAATGACTACTAACTAATATAATTTAAAACAGGATTTATTTGTTCATAATTTTCATAAATTCTTTTCAAGCAACTATTATATCAGTATTAACAGTCATTAACAGACTAGATTTTTGATTATGGGCCTGTCATGGAAGCCATACAATATTTTGTGATGCAGATTACAGTCGATATCTGATGATTGTTGTCATTTTGAAAACCCAGAACATCTGAATCCCTGTCCAGACCACCAGCTGCTTCTATTAATCATAACGTTGGGCTTCATACACCAACCGTTCTTAAGAAGGAATTTCTTCTTACGCTGTTCTGACAATGACTCTGACTCGCCAGTGTTCTCTTATCTGGGGTTTGTTAGGTAAGAACAGAATCTACACACTCTCAAGAGAACAAAGGTGAGAACAGTTCTGCGCTTTAAGAACACGTCATGAATCTGACGTAGACTTTTTCAACAACACACTTAAGAACAAACTCAGGAGGACGTTGGAGAACGAGGCCCAGTGTTTCTATCCTGAACAGCGGATATACTGCTTATTAAATTGATAACTACTTTACTCTTTTGCACTGACAGGTTTGAAACAAGCCTACAGTGCTGCTGTCCCTGTTTCTAAAGCTTCTGCTTCACCTTTACAGCTTTAATGTCAG
Source organism: Colossoma macropomum (assembly GCF_904425465.1). Lineage (NCBI taxonomy): Eukaryota > Metazoa > Chordata > Actinopteri > Characiformes > Serrasalmidae > Colossoma > Colossoma macropomum. Next base: position 38,745,407 of record NW_023494790.1, read on the forward strand.
CGTTCCAGCGCAGACTTTGGCCTCTCAGTGCAGTGAGTGTGAAATGGCCAATGAAGGCTGAGGCAAGTGTGTCCAGCTGTGATGACAGTATAACACTGAACCAACTCTTCCAGTTCAGCAACTGGAAAATTACCCTGTTCAGCATCATCAGGGATTCTGGAATCATCCAGGCTGAGACTTAAAGCTACATTTTCATTAGTATTTTAGTATTTAACAGTGCATTTCACAGAACCTCTGGCCTTTATGTTTGTCAATATGCTTCACTGTTAATATTGTCATTTCACTATATTTCCTGTACAAACAGTTAAAATAATTAACCGGGTTTAATTGGACTATTTTACATAATTAGTTTGTGTACTTAATTAACTAGTTAACATTAGTTAACATTTTCATTAATATTTTAATTTTGTAAAAGCTTAGTTTATATCATATATACCATCAGTGAGTGTATATATATCTCATATATACATTCAATGAGTGTATATATCATAAGTATCATATATACCATCATCCATCCATCCATCATCTAAACCGCTTATCCTTCTGGGTCATGGTGGGGTGCTGGAGCCTATCCCAGCTGTCATTGGGCGGAAGGCAGGATACACCCTGGACAGGTCGCCAGTCCATCGCAGGGCAGACAGACAGACATACACAGTCACACACACACTGACACCTAGGGGCAATTCAGCATGTCCAATCAGCCTGACTGCATGTTTTTGGACTGTGGGAGGAAACCGGAGTACCCGGAGGAAACACACGCAGACACGGGGAGAACAGGCAAACTCCACACAGAAACGTCACCCGGCCGGGAATCGAACCCAGGCCCTTCTTCCTGTGAGGCCATTCTTGCTGTGGAGCACCGTGCTGCCATATATATATATATATATACACATATGTCATAAAGATCATATATATATATATATATATATATATATATATTCAATGAGTGTGTATATACTATATATATATTATATATATATATATATAATAATGATGTATATATATATATATATATATATATATATATATATATATATATCGTATATACTGTCAGTGAGTGTATATATCATATATATCATATATACCATCAATGAGTGTATGTATCATATATATATCATATATACAGTCACTGGTTCAGCTCCTCCATAATGGTATCTCTCTCTCTCTCTCGTTCATTCAGCCCGTGGGTTTCTTGTTACGGTGGAGGTTCTCGAGGGGAGCTGGAGCTCCGCCAGCTGCTGCTTTTGTTAGTTTGCTGTGGTTGATTTATCCATAGTTCTCTCGTGGGCGTCTGTCCAGCCTGGTCTGCTGAAGGAGCTGAAGGTTTCGCTTTAAAAGACATTTAAAAGCTGTATTTTAATCAAAGTGCTACCATCACAGATTCTATCAGAGCAACACACAGCACTGCAGCTGGGCTTCAGCCTGGACTACTGTGACAGCCATAGTAATAATGAATTGCTTAACTCCTTAAATTGCTTATTACATTGATAATTACCCTTATCTTCTGTATTGGCAGGGTTGAAACAAGGCTCAGATCATAAAGCTTCATCACATTCAAATCAGAATTAAATATCTCAGCTTGTACTTACAAACACAAATGTAGTCTGGATTGAAATTTTACAATCTGCACTTTCCAAAGAGTTTCTCCATGTAAAATTACAGCAGGCTCTTTTATTGCTGTCACTGCTATGTAAAAGGGTTAATCTAATAGCAGGGCTTCGAGAGCAGTTCATTGTTGTGTTTTCCTCTGTTCACCACCTGAAAGTAGCTTTCTTAGTGTTCTGGTACATTAGCACAGGTACTAGCATGTACAGTTACAGTTACCTGGCTTTCCAACCACTCATAAAGTCGGAACGCTGTTTTTGGTAAAAATGGAAAAACGCTGAAAGGGATACTTATGCAGGCCTTATGCATTAGAGAACTTTATTTTTATGAGGTTTAAATAAGTTACCCTGGGGCTGCTGTAATTTTGTGGTTTATTTTCGGAAACCTTTTTTTCTCCACCTTGTACGTCCATTCCACTTCTCACCTACGATATGTGTCGTCTTATGATGAAAATTTAAAATCAGCACCACAGGGTTGGTTTGGCATCTCTACTCAGAGCAAAAGTCAACAAGTACTGGTACATTTCCAGTCACTATCCTCATAAACTTGTATAATCTTTATAGAAAAGCACTGACCAATAGAATGGGACACTCTGGATCAGCTGCACATGATCCTAAGTCTCCGTGTCCAGTGCCAAGCGTGGATTAGAGGGGTATAAAGCCCCCCAGCATTGGGCTGTGGAGCAGTGGAACTGTGTTCTCTGGAGTGATGGAGCTCCATCCAATACCTTTGGGATGAGTTGGAGTGTCCAGAACTGACCATCCAACATCAGTACCTGACCTCACTAATGCTCAATCAAATCCTCACAGCAATGTTCAATGTCTAGTGTAGAGCCTTCCCAGAAGTGTAGAGGCTGTTCATATTTCCTTGTTTAGAAGGACATGACTGACCTCCTCAGGTGATCTCAGTCCACTTATTTGGTGCTCTAGGTTTGCATGGCAGTTCTTACTTGTTCTAACGAACCACATTAACAGAGTAATTGTACCAGAGTGCATCATAATCACACAGATTCATTATGCTTGTTGTATGTAAACTCTGCAGGTACCCTTATTTCATTGTTAAGTTTCGGTTTGGGAACAAAACAGTTAAATTCTTGAAAAATCAGGATTGTTTACTCAGTGGTATCTAAGTGAGCTCTCCCACTGGTTAGGACTTCAGGAGCAGGACTGTGTGGCTTACACGTTAAATTAACTACTAACATAATTAGGGAGTAACAGGATGCAACCAATCATGTTTAGATTTACAATGAGTGGAACCAGGTTCTAGTTACATCACTGACTGTGAATATGAGTCATAGTCTAAGCAGTGTTCAGGTTAGTTGTTAGGAATGTAAAACAGCGGCAGCACCTCTGTGTCTGAGCTCTTTACTGTAAGAGTCACTGTAACACTGATACATACACGATCAGATATATGATAATGTCTGTTGTAAGCTTCACATAAAACATATGGAATGAGTTTAACAAGACTTAAGTGTCTGTGTTTATTCTAGAACAGTCTAACAAGCTATTGAAAACCCCATAGGGGTGCTAGCAGAAGCCAGTATTATCACAGACGTTTAGTTTTGACAGAATTTTGATATTTATGTCCTGAACTGAAGGTCTAGCTCTAATAACGATGGATCATCAGTGGTTTACAGCTATGGCAGAATTGGGAAATGCTACAATAGATTAATGTATTTGTAACAGAGCTTCCTTTAGGCGCTATGCAGTTTAACAATAGCGGTTCCTCGCCAAGGGACGGGCAGAGCGGGGAGGAACAGAGGAGTCAAACTGGGAGTGCTAATAAAAAGAAAGTGTGTGGGAGTGTGAGAAATGCTGCGTTAGATTCCTGCTGATGAGCTAATGAGCTGGTGGGTGTCTGAGGAGAAGGTGCAGACAGAAGCTCTTATTCCACGATCCGCCTCGCTTTGGAGAAGTAGAGCTGTTGGCCTGCGCTGAAGCTTCAGAGAGCCTCATGTGTGTCACACTGTTGCAGTCATACTGTGCCGGATAATTGGGTTATCTGGGTGAAAGGTCAAGGAGAGATGGTTTCGTCTTAGGCTAAAGTTTTGGCACTCCTGTCAAACTTGATCAATTTCCATTCATTTACAAAATTTGATGCACTGGAAGAAAATAAAACAAAGTAGGGCATGTGCAAAAGTTTAGGCACATGACACAATTAATGTTTTTGCTTTTTTACAGTATGTTTATTTTTATTGCACAATTACTTTATGCTTAATTAAATGCAAAGCACAGAATGGACCTGGATTTTAACTAACTTGTTCAGATTTAGCAGGCTGAAGAATCTCCACAAGAGGGCGCTGTTAGCAATTTGATGTTGCTTCATAAGAGTGGTGCTTCTCATCAGTGACAGTGACTTGTTTTTTCCTAATACATTAAATTCAGTAAATAAACAGTCATTTTGTGTTAAAGTTATCAGACGATTGCTCCATGTAAAGAATGTTTTACTCATTTTAACTTAGAAAACCATCCACACATGTAATTTGGCAGCTTTTGTATACGACTTAAAATATGGCCCAAACAAAAATTAACTTCAGTGAATGAAAAATGCTGATGTCATTTGCTTGTGTACTTGCTATTGTTATGTTTCAAACCAGTCGATGCTCTAAAGCTATGCACACTACGCCATCTAACATCTAACTCTAACCTGAACGTTTACTTTAGGCTACTTATTTAAAATATTAGAGCTATAAATAATCAGTGTATGATGTTGCAGGTTGTGAAGGATCTGTGTGAAAGTGGTTATCATGAAGCTTCGTTCTGAAACAGAGGTCAGTTCTGTCTCTGCAGTGTCGGTCCCAGTTGTTACGTCACAGTGAAGACTGTAAATTCAGAATTATATTGATTTTTATAATGTACTTTATCACTGCAGAAACAAAACTGCTTAAATGCCTCTTTGTATGGTGAGATGGTTCTTGATGAAGATTGATGAAGAATGTGTTGTGTATGGTTCTATATAGCAACAAAACTGGCTCTGCTATTGTTACAAGCATGACATCACAACAATAGCAGAACCCTTTTTGGTGCTATATAGAACCATATATAACACACACTCCATCAATGCAGAATAATTTCACCATACAAAGCACCATTTTCTACACAGAACCAGCATGCAACTGGTTCTGTGTAGAACCATCTACAGCACATTCTCCATTAATCTGAAGAACCATTTCACCATGCAAAGAACCATTTAATCATACAAAAGAGTGTTCATGGTACTATATGGAACCATTTTACCAAAGAACTCTTGAAGAACCATCATTTTTAAAAGTGAAGCTTGACATCATAACAACAGAAGAACCCTTTTTGGTGCTATATAGAACCATTTTCAGAAAGCTACTATACAGAACCATCTACAACACGTTCTCCATCAATCTAAGGAATAATTTCACCATGAAAAGAACCATTTAAGCATGAAATGATTCTTTAAATAACTCTACATAGAACAATTCCCTTTACTAAAGAACCCTTAAAGAACCATCTTTCTAAAGAGTGTAGGAGAAAGAAAGGTTTTCATCATTAATGCAAGTTTATGACATTTTATTTAATTTTGAGTCACGTTGGATCATTTGAGTTGCCCCAACTTTTCATGGTTCATAACTCTGCACAAACTTTTCATGTACAGATGGTAAGCACCGGTAAAGAACGTGATTATTATGAGACATAAATAATACTTGACTTAAACACTAATACTGTACCTTTATTCCCCCCCAAAAAGTGATATGGATACTATAATTTCTCGCCATAACATATTCTCATCTGTGAACACCCACTCTCGCAGTCTGGCAGTCTGGCTCTGCAGCTTCTCTTGCCAAGAGGTAATTGTTTCCATACAGTACAATATATTGCACTTCTTTTCTTCTGGCTGGGAGAGATTGGCACTCTCCTGCTGCCAGACTGCACTCTCTCTCTCTCTCTCTCTCTCTCTCTCTCTCTCTCTCTGTCTCTCTCTCTCTCCATTGCACATGGCCACACTTACCAAACGGCTTAATATTATTCACTTAATATGCAAGTGTGAAGTTACATTGAAATTGTGAAAATATATCACTGGCTGTAGTTAGCACTGGGCACCGTCAGAGTGTCCGGCTGGCCAAAACCAACAGAACGCAACGGCTTATTGCTTATTTCCAGTCATTTCAAGTGATTATCTATAAACAGAGGTCTTCTTCTGCCTTCTCTAAAATTTGTATAGAGCTGTAGAAAACTTCTAGAATAATTTTTAAAACTTTTTCCTTCATACGAAACTCTTGCAGTTCACTCTTACAGTAATCTATAATGTTTCCATATCTGTTTCTCTTGCTTTGCTATAATTTTGACATGAAACATGAGAGTCATGTTATATCACTGCTGTTGGAACAAAACCTTGTATCTCTAGTTTTGTCGTTTTTCAGCTTTTGACATAATTTTAAATGGCTTCTTGCTCTTTACATTGTGTGTAAATTTGGTGATGAATGAAACAAACAAAAAAAAAAAACGGTCGAAATCGACAAAAAAAAGTCTGATTATACTGACATATATTAAAAATAAAATATGTTTTTTCCTTCTCCTGTAAAGTTCTCGTTTCAGAGATACAAGGTTTTGTTCTGAAAGCAGCAATATGTATGTGCAAAAATATGCAAAAATCAAGAAAATACCATAGGGTTACCCACCATACATAACACCATAGGGTTAAGGCCAAAACCTTCTCAAAACTACGGTAAAACAGTGTCTCAGTCATCAGGCAGTGAATTCATAACCATTTCATGTAGTAACTTTCTTTTAAAGGTGGACGTCTGGTTCCTATCACCACCACTGTGAACAGTTCTGACTCTGTAAGTTTATCTAGAACAGAGCGTTTCACACCAAACCACTCTGAACCACTCTGAACCACTCTGACCCTCTGAACCGCTCTTGACCACTCTGTTTACATCTTAATCATTTAATTATGCAGAAATTTTGAGTTTGATTTGTTCACTACAGTTCCTCAAAAGGTTGACTGGGATTTTCAGAATATATAATTCTATGATTTCTTAACTCTTCCGTGCTGTATCGCCTGCTGTGTCCTGAATGAATCCACGAGGGCAGATTTAACTAACTATCACTCTAAATTAGAGTAATGGTGGAGTACAGTGGAGTGTGAAGTACAGTCATGTGAAACGGCGTGCAGAGAGTTTACAGCTGCTGAAGCTGCTGCAGCGGTTTTGGAAAGTAGTGATGAAGATAACAGAGCATTTAGATATGAAACATATGAGGATCATGATATATGAAGAGCCTTTAAAGGAGAGTTTATAAAGAGATGAACACATCGAGAGAATAATTTGTACTTGTAACTGTTTTAACTGGAGGGTAAATAAATGGACAGTGCTTTGGGGCTTTTGCTCAGCACTATATATGTAATAAATGTATTACATGGAAACAAATACAGGCTACCTTGTCGCTCAGGGGTGCTAAGCGACTTCTGTTTATTGCTTATAACAAGAAATTGTCTTCATCCCAGTTTACTCTTAGATTCTTTTAGACGTTCTAGTAGCTGTACTGGAGCTCTCTCAGCTCTGGGCTGGGCTTAGCTTGTCTCTGAGAGCAGTTGGGTCTTGGCCTGGCTCTCGGGGCCGTTTGGCGTGTATGTTTTCTCGGTTGCGGTGGGAACGTGGCGGTGTGGGTTGTGTTTGGATGGGCTGGGATGGTGCTGGGGTTTGTGCGGAGCAGCTGCTGGGAGTGAAGCCGGGCCTCCAGCGTTCCCCTGCAGCTGTTTGGCTCGCGAGCTCCAAGCCTCACGACTCGGCCCACTGTGTCATTAACCAACCACAGCCCAGTGATGTGGGAGGGCTGGTGATGTCGCCGGCCTATGGCCACGCCCCCTGATGATGGAGGCAGTGATGGAGGGAGACGGAGAGAGGAGGGAAGTCCAGGAGGATTCAGACTGCAGGCAGCTGGTTCTGGTTTCCACTGTGTTCTTTATTATTCCTCTTCAATGTTCAACATGCGTTTCTTACCTAGAACATAACGTTTCTTTACAGAACTTTCCAAGATTGATAAACGGTAAAGTATTCAAAGCTCAAGTGTGGAATTTTTCAGTATATTTAAGATTTTTGTCATTTTATTCAATGATAAATGATACATTGCACATGTACATATTCTAAACAAGACCCCAAAATATGTTTTTACACATTTTCTTTTGCTTTCACACAAGTTATTAAATAATAAAATAATAAAGCAATTGTGCATCTACACAAGTTTCGCCAGCTCACCACTGATGAAAACACACAGCCTTGGGTGAATTATTGCTTTATTACAGATTTTGCTTCATTAACAGTAACAACAAGTCTTACAATTGATTTATTACTTTCATAAATACTGAATATTTTATAGCAGTCCCTGAAAAATATGTCTGCAGTTTAAGGAGTTAAATGATGCAAAGAGGTTTGATCATCATTGATAAGACAGAACAGTGTTTATTCAACCATATCAGTAAAATGATGGTACTTATGTAACTGACAGTGACTGCACTGGAATAAAATGTCTAAATAGACAAAGAATAAATATTTAAGAATGAATAGGCCCTTTACACAGATGAAAGGCAAAACAAGTCATGCTTATCATTAGCAATGTCATTTCCTTCCCACATCCACAGCGCTTGCTCACCGGCCACTAAACATACCCAACTCATCGCTCCATCATAAAAATGGACTTAGGAGCAGGTCGCATGGTATAATCAGAGACCGTTTGGCGGTAAACCTCCTCGGGCCTGGAGGTGTCAGGGGTTAAATGGGGAGGTGTGGGATTTGCAGGCCTAATTTTAGGCGCTTTGTTGATGCTCTGCTGGGTTGTTGCCTCTGGGCTAACATCATGTGTTGATTCAGGTGACTTAGTTTAGAAGACTCTTCTGGCCTCCACTTTTAGAATGAAGCAGCACTTACTGCTGCCAGCTGGACATGGGAGTAAGTCATACACAACTGTGCAAATGTCAGAGACCACCATTCATTTATTTAATTCCCAGTTTAAACCGCTATTAAGAAGAAAAAGCACTGCAAAAAATGATATCTTGCTAAGTAAAATTATCTTAAATATAGATAATGAATCTATTATTTTTCTTGCTGAGATTATTTACCTTATTTCTAGACATTTTTCACTTGTTTTCAGTAATTTTATTAAGTAAAATTATCTCACTATACTGGAAGATAATTTTGCTTGTTTTAAGAAATGAGCTTGAAACCAGCTAAATTGTCTGCCAGTATAGTGAGATAGTTTTACTCAAAATGGAAAATATTAGATACATCAACATATAAGATCATATATTGACAAGATACCATTTTTTGCAGTGAGGATGTTTGTCATTTTTAGGAGATATTTTTGATGAGATTAGATTTAAGATAGTTAAGTTGTATAAGGAAGGAGAAAGTCAAAGAAAAATCTGTAAATAAACAAGAGTTTCCAAAACTGCAGTTCAAAAACTGATTAAAAGCTACACAGAAAATGTGGCTCCTAACAACCACCTGGAAGAGCTGGTCGACCCCAAAACTGCCCCCATCAGATAAACAGCACTTAAAGCTTTCATCTCTGAGAGAGAGGAGAAAATCAAGCTGCTTCAGATCTGAAAACATCCACAGGTGTTTCTGTCCATCCTTCCACTGTGAGAAGACGACTCAGCGCTGTGGGTCTGAAAGGATGTGTAGCTGATCAAGAAGAACCTCACTGAGAAAAGGAGACGGACACATCAAACAAAGAAGCTGAACGATGGACTGACCACCCCAGAGTCCAGACCTCAACACCACTGAATGTGTTTGATTACTTCAGAAAATCATCAACCAGCTTCTAAGACTGAACTTTGGAGGCGTGTCTGCAGATTCTTTGAGGAACTGAAAGTGAGTCTCCTGAAGAGAATGGAAGCTGGAATAAATGTCAGACATCTAACGTTATATTTAGGTGTTGAGGCTTCTGTGCAGTTTTAATATCATATATTATATATTACATTATATATTCACTGCTGTGAATGTTTTGAAAAGTAATGGATTGCTTTTTTAATTCAACAGCTGTTCAATAACTGTCGTCTGATTTGCTAACCTTGGAGGCTTTGCGTAGCCAGTTTTGTCTCGAATCCTGTACAAACCGTGACCAATGTTGATGCTCATAAATACCTGGTCATAGTGTTTTTGTCACTTAATGACCAATAAGATGCTGTCCTGTCAGCTGCGAGTGGGCGTCCTAATGATGTTTGAGCACGTACAGCAGCCAAGAAAGAATCGGTTGTACTGAAAACTGAGCAATCAGGATATCTGTTCAACAAAGTGCTGTGTGTTTGGTCATAACTGCATGATGACCGCAGAAATGATGTGTACACACGTTCCCACCCAAAATATACCTGGCACTCTTTGGTTTATGCTTTGAGCCCTGCTCGCTGAGCGGTGTGGTCCTGGCGTGGTGACAGATTACACCCCTGCGTCTCTCTGACAGACGTGGGGCCTGCTGTGTTTGCCTTCCAGCCTCGTGCACAGGAGCTCACGGCAAAGCCTGTGGGGGGTTCTGGGGGCTGGGAGGGTCATCTGGTTCTTCTCCAGCAGCAGCCCCAACGACGTGCAATTTAGTGACTGCCCCTACTAATGGTGACCACCCCACACGACATGAAGGCGGGTTATTACACCGCAGCTAGTCGCCCACATAGTCGCCTGAATCTGGGGCGCAGCAGTAAAGAGCTTACTCACCTCCTCATCTACCTGGATGGGAGAAGGTGTAATTAGCAGTGATCTCACTTGTGGTTGAGCGCAGAGTTCACAAACAGTGGTTGTGGTCAGTTTATCTCGAGCACAGAAACAGCCAGCGGTTCTCCTGGTCACTAGTTCTCAGCTTTGCAGCAAATCTTCAGATTTCCTCTGTCACGACCCACAGAGGTGATTTACAATCAGCCTAATCTGAAATACATGTTTCTCCCATTTCCACACCCATTCATAAACTCCGCTCTGACCTGACTGTCTTTTTTTGGCATCATGACTTTGCACAATGATGTAATCCACCATTACTTGAGGTCTAACCCATTTCTCTTCCTTCCGCTGGTTCCTAATGGGTTCTTCTCTACAGCAGAGGTTGTGTGAGCTTCTTCCAAATATTTTATCAACTCTAGAAACACCTCAGCCTTTATTACGGCTGACTTGCTTTCATTTGTGAAAGAAATCTGCAGACACACCTCCAAAGTTCAGTCTTAGAAGCTGGTGGATCATTTTCTGAAGTAATCAAACTCATTCAGTGGTGTTGAGGTCTGGACTCTGGGGTGGTCAGTCCATCGTTCAGCTTCTTTGTTTGATGTGTCCGTCTCCTTTTCTCAGTGAGGTTCTTCTTGACAGCTACACATCCTTTCAGACCCACAGCGCTGAGTCGTCTTCTCACAGTGGAAGGATGGACAGAAACACCTGTGGATGTTTTCAGATCTGAAGCAGCTTGATTTTCTCCTCTCTCTCAGAAATGAAAGCTTTAAGTGCTGTTTATCTGATGGGGGCAGTTTTGGGGTCTACCAGCTTTTCCAGGTGGTTGCTAGGAGTCCTATTTTGGAAACTCCTGTTTTTTTACTTTCTCTTTATGCAAGTGAATTATCCTACATGTAATTTTCACTGGAAATGAAGTAAATGAAGGATGCTCTCCAACTCAACTTCAATCAGAGGAGTCTGGTTGGTCCAAGAGCTGGTTATAATCCATAATCCCAAATTTAACCTGCTCTGGAGTAAATTGCCATGGTGATGTAGCCGGGTAAGAAGTGTTCCACCACTATGAGATAGAAGATCCAGGGTTAATTTGAACCAAGCTTGAAATTAGTGAGCTAAGCAAGACATCCTGAGCATGGTTGGCTACTTCAGATGTTCAAACCTGCACCAAAGCTGGCTGTGGATCCTTGGTATGGAAGCTTGTACTTCATAGCAGCTGAGGTGGACCTTCTTTTGTGTACGGCCTCCATGACTGGTGGAGGGGTCCTGATGGCTGAGTGGGTTTATTTTGTACATGTGCACACATGCTGCACCTCCGCTTATGTTTATTCAGAGGTAATTGCCATACGGCTCCGTGCTGAGGACTCTTATTTTATCCCTAATCTCTTCTCTGGCAATCTGCTGCTCTGACCCCATTTGACCCTGTACACGGGCCAGTATTAGGCCCACCGAAATGTAACATATGTCACCCCAACCCTCCCCCAGGACCCCTAACTAGTGCCAGGGCCAAAACCTGTCAGACCATAACCTCCCTCCTCCTCTTCTTACCACATCCAACATGGAAGAAGACCAGCTCCAGATCCACTGGGGTTATTTCCAGAAATGGCCTTCTAATTGCTTAAGTCTTAAATGATGTGTAATTGTCCTCTTTTTTTGGGCGGGAGCTTTTGGGGGTGGGGGGTTTGGGGGATGTGTTGTGGTAATGGCGGTAGGTGAGAAGAGAAAGGCGCTAGTCTTTTCCAGCTGTTTAATAGCAGGCCAGAGCTCGTTGGCCGCAGCCGCGACGTTAGCCAGAGCTCGCCGCCGACGAATATTAGGTTGCTGCGAAGTTTATTTTCGTAAATGCCTCAGACAGTGTGGAGATTGTGAGGTGAGGGGGGGCGAGAGGCTTTGCTTTGGAGGCGAACGCGCCCGTTGGGCCGCTGTATGTTTGTGGCGATTAGAGGTAGCGGTCGTTTAGCGCTGGTTAGAGTTTGGCTGTTGGTGTGAATCCAGCACATTGTGCAGCTCATTTGAGACTTAATAGGTGTTGATTTGGGCAAACACTGTTAAAAAACCTGCATTAGTGTAGACATTAGTGAAGCGACCTGCTGAAAACTAAAGGCGAGAAAAGACTGTTTTCTTGTTTTGTGGCCTTAAAATCAACAACAGAACCCTGAGTCTTAGCACAGACGCTGCCACACAGCAAAAACCACCAGGCCCTGATATTTTCAGGGCAAAGGAACAAAAGAGCAGCCTGAATTAAATTTATTTTAATTTATTGCATATGGTGTTGGAGTTGGGCAATATGACAATAAATATCGTTATCATGATAAATTATATTACAATATGTCACAATATGCTTTTCTGATCAAAACACTTCCCAACTACATGTTTGATTTAAAAAACAGAGCTTAATGGGTCCTGTTTAATTGGATTTAGTGCAGCGCAATATGCGAAATGTTGGATTCATAGTTTTTGATGGTATTTTTAAAATTTGGTGCTACTTTGTCTGTTCTAACTTGTCAGATGTCAAAAAATAAATAAATAAATATCATGAAAGAACTTTTACAGGTATAGTAAAAGAACTTCCTGAAGTATTGTTATATTACATTTTGCCGTTCATGGTGTGCACTTTTATTAAGAGAGGTGAAATGTAGTGTTAGGAGTCTCTTACAAGCAGCCTGAGCTAATATGAGAGCATTCTCACCATAGTAGGGCACCAAAACGAGAACATTGTTGGGGATAACATTGCACAAAGTAAGGTGTTACAGTAATGCGATTACTTTTTCCTGTAAGTATAATGCATTACAGTATAAATTCTTGTAATCATTTTACAGTTTTTGGATGAATAAGAATTATATGACTTGTATTACTTATACATCTCTAACTGAGCAATGCTACTCATGTGTGACACATTTAAATCATAAATTTCCTCTATATAGATTATGCATGTTTGTGCTTGTGGGTAATTAGCATGCTGACTGCATGACTCTGATTGTGAATGTGAGCAGCACAACTCAACAAACAGATTTTAAACAACAGAAAAAACTATTTAATAAACAGTGAAGTATTCAGAGCTTAGATATGTACAATGATTGTGTGCTGATCTATTTAAACTCAAGACATTACTAGAGACAGTAAAATATAAATATATACACAATCATCATTTATAGGGTACCTTCTATTGGGAGGAGTCTGTTCCAAACCATAACCCCTAATTTATACTTCTGAATATAATACTTACATTTTACATTTATTTTAAAGTTGAAGGTTTTAGATTTGTCATGAGTTTAATAAAAAAAAATAATAATAATAATAATAAAATAATAAAAATGCTGTCCCACATTTGGTCACTACCAAATCACAGAGTTTTAGTCTGTGGGTGGAGCCTTATTTTAGCCTCACCCCTGCATTTTAGAGCAGGAAGTGAGGCTGTATCCCTGCCCCTCATGGCCACATGGTGAGCAGTTAGATCCTATTGTTTTGAAATAAATGAGTCCCAAAGTCTGAAAATCAGTGTGGAACATTAAGAATCGGCATATTTTCTGCAGTTCAGCACTTTTTAGTGTTTTAATGTAAAATATGATGATTTTCTGTGTGAACAGCTGTTCAAAGCTGTGTTTGCTGGTCATGAACTGGCTGAGTTTCTCAGCTCAAAATGAACTAAAATTGTCACAAAACAGTCACTACTGAAACAGTCACTACTGAAACAGACACTACTGAAACAGTCACTACTGAAACAGTCACTACTGACACAGACACTACTGAAACAGTCACTACTGACATAGACACTACTGACACAGACACTACTGAAACAGTCACTACTGAAACAGTCACTACTGACACAGACACTATTGAAACAGTCACTACTGAAACAGACACTACTGAAACAGACACTACTGAAACAGTCACTACTGAAACAGTCACTACTGACACAGACACTACTGAAACAGTCACTACTGACATAGACACTACTGACACAGACACTACTGAAACAGTCACTACTGAAACAGTCACTACTGACACAGACACTACTGAAACAGTCACTACTGACACAGACACTACTGACACAGACACTACTGAAACAGTCACTACTGAAACAGACACTACTGACACAGACACTACTGAAACAGACACTACTGAAACATTTACAGTTTGGTAGAGTTATGATTGATTTGGGATGTTCAATCATTAGTTTTAATACAATAAAGATAATTAAGGTTTAGAGTCACTCAAAGCAAAAGGATTTTAGTCTAAAGCCCAAGATCAGTTAAAAGTCCCAAATGAGTTTCTGCTCTGACTCAGAACCAGTTCAGTACACTTGCTAAAAAAAGGGTTCTTTAGTAGAGGGAATGGCTCTATTTAGTTCTATTTAGGCCATTTCATGCTTAATGGGACCTCTGCATGGTGAAATAGTTCTCCAGATTGATGGTTGTATGTGGTTCTGTATAGCACTCATAAGGATTCTTCTATTATTACAAGTTTGGCATCATAATAATAGCAGGACCACATACAACACATTCTCCATCAATCTAAAGAACTATTTTACCATGCAGAGAACCATTTAATCATAAAATGCCTCCATATAGAGCTCATGGTTCTAAATAGAACAATACCCCTCACTAAAAAGCCCTTGAAGAACCGTCAGAGTTGTGCTGAAGCCATGCTTGACGCTACACCAAAAGCCAGAATTGCTCTTCAGTCTTTCAGCCACTCTGTAATAGTCTCGCTCAGCACTGCGGTGAGGCTGAGGCTTCAATTTGAGCAGAACCCTCGTTCTCCCATTCATTTTGTCCATTTAGATGCTTTCATCGCATTCCTGTTCTTTTTTTCCCATTTGTCTGGAAGGCGAGAGCTTCCAGCGCAGTCTTAGGGATTGCTGACCATCATTCCTCAACCCCAGCAGCTCTGAGTGAACACCCGGCACCCTGGCCTCCTCCTGAGATTATTGATTTTCCAGCCGTCAGTCCAGATGTGGTTTCACAAGCAACAGGTTTTAAGTGTATCTGGACCAACAGATTCGGGTTTGCGGTGGAGGAACTGGTCCAGGTTGCGCCGTCTGCTGGTTATGGGTCAGTGGCTCTCCTGCCCTCTCAAGTGGCATCTCAGGCTCAGAGTTTGGGTTGACGCTTTGCTGCTCTTCTAAGTGTTTAGCATGACGGCTCTGATCATTGTTAAAGCTCTTTCCTCCTCGTTTTGATTTGACCTTTCAAATCAAGGTTGGAGAAGCTTTACAGACTTCTAAAAATCCCATTTAACGTTTTGAGAAGCTGTAGCACACAAATCGAACTCCTACTTAACACTGCTGCATAATTAAATGGTTAAGATGTAAACAGAGTGGTTCAGAGTGGTTCAGAGTGGTTTGGTGTGAAACACACCT
Organism: Colossoma macropomum; assembly: GCF_904425465.1. Taxonomy (NCBI): domain Eukaryota; kingdom Metazoa; phylum Chordata; class Actinopteri; order Characiformes; family Serrasalmidae; genus Colossoma; species Colossoma macropomum. The sequence goes on from NW_023494790.1 coordinate 38,761,042, forward strand.
TTCTAGAAAAACTTACCGAGTCAGAACTGTTCACAGTGGTGGTGATAGGAACCAGACGTCCACCTCTAAAAGCTCCCTCACAGACATTTCAGTTACTACAGTAAATGGTTATGAATTCACTGCCTGATATCCGAGACATTGTTTTCTGATAGTTCTGAGAAGGTTTAGGCCCTAACCCTGTGGGGATTAAGACATTTTCTCAATTTTTGCATATCTTCTTAAAGTTAGAGGCACTTGCATTTCACTGCTGTCAGAACAAAACCTTGTATCTCCAAAATGGTAACTTTAGAGGAGAAGGAAAAACGTACGTCACTTTTAGTGTAAGTCAGTGGAATCAGAAATTTTTATAATCATTTTGGCTCATTTCTTTTGGTCCAATCATCATGAAAATTACACGCCCTGGTCCGTATTCACAAAGCCTTTCAGAGTAAAAGTGCTGATCTAGGATCAGATTCCTGTTTTATTTACCAGGCCGTTACTGACAGAAACAGATCCTGGATCAGTACTCCTACTCTGAGAAGCTTCATGAATTTGGGCCAATGTCTAGTTAATGTATTGTTACCAAGTAATTCTTTCTGATTTGACGAGCCATTTTTACAGTGTAGGCCATTGTGTTTTTTTTCCTTTCATTCATTTTTTTGCCAGTGCCGTTGTTCAAAGCACACATAAACATACATGAGGTGAGGGGGGATCCAAAACACTTGTACCCAGGGGTCTTGTGACACCATGCTCTGCCTCTGGCTGTACACTGCTTACAACAATCGCAACTTAAAAATGCAATATTTATGATGAAAAAGAGAGAGAGACAGATTTTAGGTGGGGTGAGACAGACAGCATGTGATATGGAAAATATAGCAAACAGCAGTAGAGTCAAGCCCACCCAACCCCCCCCCCTTCCCCTTCCCCTCCCCAACCCCTCTGCTTTAAATCAAAGACTGTGACACATCTCACAGGCTAATTAGGCTGAGTGGTCAGCCTTTGATTGTAGGAAGTGCTGTGGGCTGCATTGGGCACTGACAGGAGCTGGACAAAGACAAAGCTTTCAGATCAATCTGGAGCTCGACAGGCCTGTCTCTTGGGTCTCTGTTCTCTGATCCATCATGCACTGTCACCATGTCACCAACCTCACTGATCAGAACTGCCCAGAACCGCAGAACATTCCAGTGTGTGATACTTTATAAAAACTAATAAAAGTGGCTACCAAAAGTGCCAGAGCTCTTAATTAATAAACTCATACACAGATATAAAACTGAAGCTTCTTATTCACCAGCTTTTCATTTGAATTTTCAGTTCTACCTTAAATGGTGCTGCAGTTACACTGAGGCGCCTCAAATGGAGAATGAACTATGAAAGTAGCGAATATGAAGCAACATCAGCTTATCTCAATAGATGTGTTAATTTACATTAATAAACACGTTAATTTATCTCAATAGATGTGTTAATTTACATTAATAAACATGTTCATTTACCTCAATAGATGTGTTAATTTAAATCAATAAACACATTAATTTCCCTCAATAGATGTGTTAATTTACCTTAATAAATATTTTAATTACCTCTATAAATGCATTAATTTACTTCAATAAAAGCTCCTTTATCAACAAACCCCTCAAACTTTCCCTTGGAGGTGTTTAATGAGCAGCTAACGAGCAGCACAGCAGAGCTGCTGTTGATTGCGTCTCACTGGCTGATCTGACGCCGCCTCCCAAACCACACACTTCTGTACTTCACCGACTGCACTAATGAGTGCACTTCTAATGGGATATGCACTATTTTTACACTCTATTTAGTGAGCTAGTATGCAGTTTGGGACAGGGGGCTAATAATGCAGCGGGAAATCTCAGCTCATAAAAAGATAAAGCCTGGCAGGTTGGTGGTGTAGGCTGTACGATATAGCCTGGCAGGTTGGTGGTGTAGGCTGTACGATAAAACCTGGCACGTTGGTGTTGTAGGCTGTACGATAAAGCCTGGCAGGTTGGTGGTGTAGGCTGTACGATAAAGCCTGGCAGGTTGGTGTTGTAGGCTGTACGATAAAGCCTGGCAGGTTGGTGGTGTAGGCTGTACGATAAAGCCTGGCAGTTTGGTGTTGTAGGCCATACAATAAAGCCTGGCAGGTTGGTGTTGTAGGCCATACAATAAAGCCTGGCAGGTTGGTGGTGTAGGCTGTACGATAAAGCCTGGCAGTTTGGTGTTGTAGGCCATGCGATAAAGCCTGGCAGGTTGGTGGTGTAGGTCACACGATAAAGTCAAGTCAAGTCAAGTCAAGTCAGCTTTATTGTCAATACTACAATATGTACAGGACATACAGAGTATTGAAATTGCGTTACTCTCAGACCCCATGGTGTAGCAATAACATTAAATAGAAAGTAAACAGGAAAAGTGTGAATTTTAATAGACACTAAATGAACACTAAACACTTATTGTAAAAATAAGCACAAATTAAAATATATATATATATATATATATATAATATATATATATATATATATCTATATATATATAAAATAAAATAAAATTTGAATAATAAATATATATGTATATATATGAATATAGATCTTGAAAATTAACACGAAGTGACATGAGGCACAACAGATTAAGATCTGTGGGTATAAATAGTGCAAATATAAACAGTAGTGCTATTGGAATGAGCTTATGGAGCAGTTAAAGTGATGAGTGCGTAACAGTCCCTGAGAAGGTCAGAGTTCAGTATTGGGGGAGTGGGGATCAGGAACCCGTGTATGGGTCCAAAACTCTGTGTGTGGGGGGGGCAGAAGGGGAGAGGGGGGGCAAAGTAGGGAGAGAGTTCAGCGTCCTGACAGCCTGGTGGATGAAGCTGTCCCCCAGTCTGCTGGTCCTGGCCCGGAGACTCCGCAGTCTCCTCCCTGATGGCAGCAGGCTGAAGAAGGTGTGTAGTGGGTGAGTGGGATCACCTGCCATGCTGAGGGCTTTTCGGGTGAGACGGGAGCTGTATATCTCTTGGAGGGAGGGGAGGGAGGTGCCAACGATCTTCTCAGCTGCTGTCACGATGCGCTGGAGTGTCTTGCGGCAGGACACGGTGCAGGCGCCATACCACAAGGTGATGCAGCTGGTCAGGATACTCTCAATGGTACCTCTGTAGAAGGTGCACAAGATGGGGGCTGGGGCTCTGGCTCTTCTCAGTTTGCGGAGGAAGTAGAGTTGCTAATGAGCCCTTCTGGCCGGTGATGCCTGGCAGGTTGGTGGTGTAGGCTGTACAATAAAGCCTGGCAGGTCGGTGGTGTAGGCTGTACAATAAAGCCTGGCAGGTCGGTGGTGTAGGCTGTACGATAAAACCTGGCAGGTTGGTGGTGTAGGCTGTACGATAAAGCCTGGCAGGTTGGTGGTGTAGGCTGTACGATAAAGCCTGGCAGGTCGTGGTGTAGGCTGTACGATATAGCCTGGCAGGTCGGTGGTGTAGGCTGTACGATAAAGCCTGGCAGGTCGTGGTGTAGGCTGTACGATAAAGCCTGGCAGGTTGGTGGTGTAGGCCACACGATAAAGCCTGGCAGGTTGGTGGTGTAGGCTGTACGATAAAGCCTGGCAGGTCGGTGGTGTAGGCTGTACGATAAAGCCTGGCAGGTCGGTGGTGTAGGCTGTACGATAAAGCCTGGCAGGTTGGTGGTGTAGGCTGTACGATAAAGCCTGGCAGGTTGGTGGTGTAGGCCACACGATAAAGCCTGGCAGGTTGGTGGTGTAGGCTGTACAATAAAGCCTGGCAGGTTGGTGGTGTAGGCTGTACAATAAAGCCTGGCAGGTCGGTGGTGTAGGCTGTACGATAAAGCCTGGCAGGTTGGTGGTGTAGGCTGTACGATAAAGCCTGGCAGGTTGGTGGTGTAGGCTGTGCGATAAAGCCTGGCAGGTCGGTGGTGTAGGCTGTGCGATAAAACCTGGCAGGTTGGTGGTGTAGGCCATACGATAAAGCATGGCAGGTTGGTGGTGTAGGCTGTACGATAAAGCATGGCAGGTTGGTGGTGTAGGCTGTGCGATAAAACCTGGCAGGTTGGTGGTGTAGGCTGTGCGGTAAAGCCTGGCAGGTTGGTGGTGTAGGCCATACGATAAAGCCTGGCAGGTTGGTGGTGTAGGCTGTGCGATAAAGCCTGGCAGGTTGGTGGTGTAGGCTGTGCGATAAAACCTGGCAGGTTGGTGGTGTAGGCCATACGATAAAGCCTGGCAGGTTGGTGGCGTAGGCTGTATGATAAAGCCTGGCAGGTTGGTGGCGTAGGCTGTACGATAAAGCCTGGCAGGTTGGTGGTGTAGGCTGTGCGATAAAGCCTGGCAGGTTGGTGGTGTAGGCCATACGATAAAGCCTGGCAGGTTGGTGGTGTAGGCTGTGCAATAAAACCTGGCAGGTTGGTGGTGTAGGCCACACGATAAAGCCTGGCAGGTTGGTGGTGTAGGCCATACGATAAAGCCTGGCAGGTTGGTGGTGTAGGCCACACGATAAAGCCTGGCAGGTTGGTGGCGTAGGCTGTACGATAAAGCCTGGCAGGTTGGTGGTGTAGGCCACACGATAAAACCTGGCAGGTTGGTGGTGTAGGCTGTGCGATAAAGCCTGGCAGGTTGGTGGTGTAGGCTGTGCGATAAAACCTGGCAGGTTGGTGGTGTAGGCCATACGATAAAGCCTGGCAGGTTGGTGTTGTAGGCAGTACGATAAAGCCTGGCAGGTTGGTGGAGCAGTCCTGCTTCATGTCATCACCTGCACATCTAAACTCACCTCTGCCCGTAACCTCTCTCTGCTCATTCTCAGAGGTCACGTGAAGTCAGGTGTTGACAGAGAAATGCAGTCAGGAGGAGCTTTATTACATCTCGAGGGGTCGCGGGGGTCACGACTGATGCAGATTCTCGTTCAGCTGCAAACAGCCCTGCGACTTTCAGCACGCTTAATTACTGCGTCTGATTGTGAGGTTTGCCATCAGTGCAGCCTGATTAAAAAGATCTCAGTGACAGAAAGCTTAATGAGTAAGAGCACCTTGGCTGCTGAGTGGCAAATTAGGGCGTCTGGTCTGACAGATCTACAGTTTAGTCTTTAAGAATGTTCTACTTTACCTTCCAGCACAAACAGTGCAGTGTATTTCCCATATGGAGTAAAACACATTCCAAAAGTATTTATCAAATACATTTGCAATGTATGAAAATGGCCAAAAATGTATTGGTTAAATATTTTAAATGCATTTATTTTTGTATGGTACATTTCTGTGTGTAATATTTACCCATACTTTTTAAAATAAATGTATTTTATAATATTTTCGGTTAGTATGGAAATATATTCTGAAATACATTTGTGTGTTTGGAGTGTATTTCAGCATCGACTGCAATGTGTTTGAAATTATTTCTAATATGTGAAAATACATGTTCATATATTTTCTTTCCAATCAGGTTTATTACATACAAACTGGCATAACCTTAAGCATTAAACAGAATATTATCAAAGCATCACTTGAGTATTAATGCCAGAATTTGCAATATGACCTAAAATATCTGAGTAATATGTTTACTGAACTGGGAAAATCTGCATTTAGCTATACTCTTATAAAAGATGGTTCTTTAAGGGTTCTTAAATAAAGACAATGGTTCTATATAGAACCACGAACATTCAAAGAACACTTTGCATGCTTCAATGGTTCTTTGCATGGTGAAATCGTTCTTCAGATTGCTGGAGAATGTGTTGTATATGGTTCTATACAGCATCAAAAAGGGTTCTGCTATTGTGACGATGTCAAGCAGAAGAACACTTTTTGGCGCTATATAGAAGCCTTTTCTCTATAGGTTCTATACAGACCCATATCCGACACATTCTCCATCAGTCTGAATAATGATTTATCCAGGCAGAGAACCATTTAATCATTCTAAAAAACTCTTTGAGTGCTCATGCTGGCTCTATATAGCACCCAAAAGGGTTGTTCTGTTGTTACAAGCTCGACACCTAAGAACGCTTTGCATGATTACAGGGTTCTTTCCATCATGAGAAAGGTTATTCAGAGTGATGAGTTGTGTGATGAGAGAATGTGTTGCGTATGGTTCTATAAAGAACCTTTCTGGAAAAAAAAAATGAGTTTTACTATTGGTACAAGCTTGACATCGCAAGGATAGCAGAACCCTTTGTGGTGCTATATAGAAGCATTTTCAAAAAGGTTCCATATAGAACCATTTAAGCACATTCTCCATCAATCTGAAAAACCCTTTCATGATGCAAAGAACGCTTTCATCATGAAGAGGGTTCTTTGTGTGTTCATGGTTCTATACAGAGCCATTTCCTTTTTAAAGAACCCTTGAAGAACCATCCTTTTAAGAGCGTATAATACAGGCTTCATAGAAAGTGTTTCCAGGTATCTCAGCCAGTCAGATATTAGAGCTGAACTCAACTCTTAAACCTGGCGTATTTTTAGACGTGGCCCATTAGGCCAGGTGATGCTTTATAAATCTGTTTTACGGTTCATAGGAAGGCATAAATCTGCGGAGGCTCTGAGGGGGAAAGCGGAATGTTAGCTGGAAATAGTTTGTGTTGACAAACAAGATTTAATGTGCCGGCATGGTGCGGTGAGGTGAGGGAAAGCAAAAACAGATCGGGAGCGGACGCCGCGGTTTCATCTCCATACGGTGTGTTGACACACTCGTAAGCCGGCCGTTTCATCAGCTCGGCTGTGCGCGTGTGGTCCCTCTGTAAACGTTTGAGCGGCGGACGGTCGGCGGATTATACGAGCGGTCCAGGATCGGCTCGGCCCGGCCGAGGCCCTCCGATGCGGCCCATTGGCCGCCCTGCTACGTTTGGGAAATAATAATCGTCAAAAAGAAAACATCTGTTGCCACGTCGTCCGTCAGCGCAGTGATACGCTTCGCCGGAGCGGCCTGCGATTTGGAGGGTTCGATGAGGAGCTGTATCAGAGCCTCCAAACAATGTGGATCAACCGCAGTCGTGAAGATCGCTGCTTTCCTGTTCCTCTGCAGTTTAGGAACCGACCCGTGTGTTCTCAACTCGTCAGATGGACAGGAGGTTTCAGTGACCCCATAGCAAAAACCCAAACTGATAAATCAACTAGGCCACAAAAAAGGCAAACGCGCTAAATCATTAGCCTTGGGCAGCTGCGGAGATCTTTCTGGGAGGAGACGGAGGTTCTAGCTGGGTCATTCTGAGGTAATGAGTGAGCTATCTACAATAAGTCCTCCAGGCCTGTGGGTTTAATCCACTCTTTATGCTCACACAGCCAGGTTTTCAGCGGGGCTTAGCCAGCCTGGAGCGTGAGAAGACACAGGTGGAGAGGAGGAAAAAGAATAAAAGCTAAATATTTGATGTGGCGCAAGAAATCAATGGCCATGTGTTACCGTGGCGTTTCCATGGTGAAGAGGTCCCTTATTTTACATGTGAAAGATGTGTTATCACATGAAAAGAAACATGTATAACATGGAGAAGCATGTTATCAGATGCAAAAAAAGGTATAATTTGTAAAAAATTGCTATTACATGTTATCACGTGGAAAAGTGGTATCACGTGGCAAATTATGTAATGGTGTGGTAAAATTTCTTATCTCATAAAAACATCACATGAAAATGTCATGTGTTAGGGTTAGGGTTAGGGTGTGGAATAATGTCACATGTTATTAGGTTACATATTTAACGTTATTATTAAATGTACAAAAACCTAATTACATGCAGAAAAACACACCACATGTGGAAAAATGTTATGATGTAAAATGATCATGTGGAAAAATTCATATCTCAAGGAAAATGTGGAAAATATTGTATATATGACTTCCTTGATGTTACTTGTGTTCACTTGTAATGTGATCATGTTTTTAGGCATGATCACATTTGAAATATAATATTCTGTAATCACTATATTACGCTTAACCGTCATGCTGAGGTCTCTCTTACACACAGCCTCAAGAGCCTTATTGATTGCTGATGATCAACAGTGGGGCAATTTCTCATTAACACACAAATTGTGCACCTTGTGCTTCCACTCACTGGCCACTATATTGGAAACACTCACCCTGTGCTTCCACTCACTGGTCACTTTATTAGAAACACCTACCTTGTGCTTCCACTAACTGGCCACTTTATTAGAAACACCCACCTTGTGCTTCCACTCACTGGTCACTTTATTAGAAACACCCACCTTGTGCTTCCACTAACTGGCCAGTTTATTAGAAACATCTACCCTGTGCTTCCACTCACTGGCCACTTTATTAGAAACACCTGTTTAATTTTTGATCTGTAATAAATTATACTATTGATGAACAGAACTTTTTGCTTTTTGAACCTGTATTGGTCTGAAAATGTTAACATCAGTCAGACCCTTATGTTCCTGTCCAATGACACTGGTTGTTTTTAAATTAACTCAAAGCTGCCTTATGACCCCAGAGTGGACATGAAAGGCCACAGCGGTGTCTGTTCATGTCCGTAAACAAGCTGTCTCTTTATCGGCCCACAAGACCCCTCTCTCTCTCTCTCTCTCTCTCTCTTTCTCTCTCTGACCTGACTTGCTCTATCAGCCTGAGCTCAGAGAGACAGGACGAGAGGGGGGCAGAGACGACCTGCAGCTACAAGCGACCCTGACCCCCCTGCAGGTGACCTTTCACTCAGAGGTCACCCCCGTAGGGGAAATGATCACAGCGCTGGCAGAAGATAAACCCTCTGAAGTGTGATCACATGTTTTTCTCGCTTCTCACAGGAGCCACAACCTGCATCCCCCTTTACACACTGAAACTAGTGCTACATTAATAAAACTGTATTTAATGGAATTGACTTGATGTTATCAGGTGGTAACATTATTACAGCATTCACTGATAGTCACTGTCACTGACACTCACGGTTTCATAGCTTCCAAAAAAAAAGTTTTTTAACAGTGTTTTATTCATGCACTGCAAAATCTTGTCAAGTGAAATGATTTTAAATCTAGTACATACAATATTTCCCATTTCTAAATGATTTTGTACTTATTATGAGATTATTTACCTTATTTCTAAACATTAGTTACTTGTTTTAGGTTATTTTATTAAGTAATATTATCTCACTATACTGGTAGACAATTTTGCTGGTTTCAAGCTCAGCAATATCTGCCCTGTAAAGTGAAATAATTCTGCTTAGTAAAATTAACTAAAACAAGTGAAAGATGTCAAGAAATAAGGTAACTCATTTTAAATTAAGCTTAAAATAATCTCAAAAGGAGAAATATTAGATTTATTGACTATATATATCAAGATACCTTTACTTGACAGGATACCATTTTTTGCAGTGTGACCTTTTGAACATTTTTTTTAGGCATCTATTGTAATACCTTTATTAAGCCTTATCAAGCTAATAGCTGACAAGTAATGGTCTGCTTATTACTACTTCATTAAGAAGTAATTATGTTGAATCAAGCATTACCAGAGCATTAAGCATTACTTTTATTTATACCAAATTTATATATATATATATAATTGCATATACTAATTAAATATATCATTTTAAATATATTTATCTTATATACATGCAAATATCTCTTAATTAATGATGAATACCTCTTAATATTTGATTAGTTAATAATCACTCAATTATATAGTAAGAGCTAACTGATGTCTTATAAACTATCAATATCATAGTGTTACCACTCATAGTGTCTTACCGAGAGCATTATGAGGCCTTTATAATGTCCCTCTACACTGAAAGTGTTTTTCTTGTTCTGCGATGAGCTGATTGTTACTGAAACATATCAGATGTAGATAAGCGCTCCTGTCTACTGCTGGTAAACACGGCCTCACCCCTCACTACAGCATATATGTTTAACGCTGTGTTTTCCTTTGGGGAGTAAACCAGATTTTTTCAGTTCATTTAAATTTATAAGAATCAACCGAATGGAAATCTCCCCCCCACCCACCCCCCTCCTTGGTGGGGGCAGTTTTATGGCTGCAAAAACAGAATTTGTGGTTTCGACGGTTGAGGTTTGATGCAAACGGCTGTGGAACCTTTTATGCAACCTGGCGTCCAGGAGCCTTAAGAAAATATTTTGCTTTCCACCCTTTTGAGCCTTTTAGCCTCTGCTGAGGGAAAAGAGTGAACACGCACAGAAAAAAGTGAAGGAAAAAAACCCACAAGGTCAAATGTCCTGAGCTGGACGGCTGCCAGGTCTGTTTCATAATTGCCTCACTCACAGAGGCAGGCCGCGGGATCCAGAGTCGAGGGAACTCGAAAAATCGCCACACTCGACGTCCATGCGAGCGTAAGGCGCGACTGACCGCTGCAGATCACGCATGTAGATTATGTGTAGAAAATGGCCTCTGTTTGCTGCTGCTGCCCTTAAAGATTCCAGGCCTGATTAAACAGTCAGATTGTTTGTTTCAGTGGCTTCGAACGATCCCAGAGTCCGAGCATTAGAGCCGCTCCCTGAGGACGCTGGAGATCAGATACAGCCTGCTGAGTTTTATTAATACAGTCCTCTGTTTACTCTATTTTTAGTTTTTTTTTTTAATAATTTACATTTCGTAACTGTATATAAAGGGTTTTGTGCCAAAATGTTACAGACAAGTTCAAGATCATGAAGTTGTGTGTATATATATATATTATATATTATATATATATATATATATAAACATTTATCATAATTACATTATAGATTTGCTATTTTGCATATATTAATGTCTTGTATTTAATGCTTGTTTTGACTGTAAATTAAATAAATGAAGGGTCTCTGACTTTTACAAAGTACATAACGTACATAAAGTACGTAACAAACCATTTAATCTTGCAAAGGGTTCTTTGGGAGTTGATGGTCCTATATACAACAATATTTACTAAAGAACCCTTGAAGAACCATCTACAAGTGTGCATGTATACAAGTTTGCTATTTTTATTCTACCCATTTCTCCTTAAGTAGATTAACCGCTGGGCGGAGAGAGGAAAGCCTTCCTCACGCTTCCCCATCAAAACTCCCATCTGAACTAGAAAGTAGGATTGTTTGTGCTCGTGGCTTCTAATGGCCACACTTAAAAAAAAACACACTCCCTGAGGATGCTGGTGTTAGGTGGCTTTGGAGATCAGATAGAGCTACACGTGTCCGACACGTAGGCCACCACAGGCCGGTCATTGTGCACCACTTACCTCATGAGGACACGTTCAGCTTGGAAGCAGCAGCACAGATACGGCATTATGAGCTGTTCCTGATTGTGTGGAGCTCCGGCCGTCCTCCGGAGACCGACTTAGCCCAGAACAGAAGCTCAGGACCCAAACGCTTTTTGTGGCTGATGGTTTCAGGTCATTTATGGTTTTCTGGAAGGGGCATTTGTTACCAAATTCCATGGCAAAAAGATTTTAACGCCACATCATTGGTCATTTTAGTCTGTCGTTTTCCGTCACTTTAGGGAAATCTCGCAGCATTAAATTGTCCCGCATGTTGTTTACAATAAATAAGGCCTTGTTTGTGACTTGAGGACACCGTCGCAGACCGATCAACCCATTAGGTGGGTCTAAAACATGGTTTTCATAATGTATTTTATTGTCACTGTGAAAGACACTGAGTCCCAGCTTGCATAGTGCATTATAATCTGCTGAGTCAATAATCTACACAGAGCTTAAACGATGATCAAATAAACTTTGCTTTAGTCTAAAATATGGCTCACAAGTACAACTAAGGTAAGTTCTGATCATTTGTGATTGCAAATTGTAAAACAATGCACAACTCTATTGTTATCTGACATATTCTTCTTATTATTATTATCATTATCATATTATATTATTTCTTATTTCTCTGCCAGATTTCTGTCTGATAAATCATCTCAAAGTTTTTGAGATATCAACATCGTTTCAACTCTGTAATATTTGGTCAGATTGGTGTTTCTTGTCTGGGCACAGTTTTTATGCAATGATTGTGAAATTGTGATTATTTTGTCCCTAGAAATGAAAGGGTGGAATTATTTGGGCAAAAGTTTGTGCACTCCACTTACATTAACGATCACCTTAGATACCGTAGCGACACCCTTCTTGACAGCTACGCATCCTTTCAGACCCACAGCGCTGAGTCGTCTTCTCACAGTGGAAGGATGGACAGAAACACCTGTGGATGTTTTCAGATCTGATCAGCTTGATTTTCTCCTCTCTCTCAGAGATGAAAGCTTTAAGTGCTGTTTATCTGATGGGGGCAGTTTTGGGGTCGACCAGCTCTTCTAGGTGGTTGTTAGGAGCCACATTTTCAGTTTTTGAGTAGCTGTGTAAATCTGGATTATCTTATATCTAATCTCCTCACAAATACTCCTGAAAAATGAATAGCTTGTTGCTTAATGGCTGTTTGGGGGGCTCAGACTTTTGCACAGTCCTATAGATGTGTATGTTTTGTGCTGTAAATGTCCTCGGAGTTCTCTAGTGACTAACTCTGACAGACTGTTATGAAGATGGTGTGCTTGTGGTGAGTATGATTCAGAAGCTGCTGCTAACAACTTCATAATCACCCACAATTCCCAGGGGCACATCAAAGCCCAGCCTGCTGACCTCAGCTATCACCTCATCACTGACGTCATGACCACTGTTCAAAACAGGACGAGGGACTGTGAGAGATTCTGTCTCTTCATTTGTACAGACGCACTAAAAGCAGCACTTCGTTATGTTAATTACAAAATTAGCTTAGCAGGGCTCAGTTAGCATTCAGAGAGGTTTCGGTCACTGCTGGTCTTCAGTAGCTTTGTTTACTCTCATCCAAGCAGCATTTTAGTGAAGTGTTTCTTTAGTTGCCATCGTGTGGTTGTGGTCAGCTCTAGTTACTGGCGTATGTGATGGTCAGAAGCTAGCCTCTAGTGGACAGCGGCCATATCACACACTGTTGTCTCTTTACTGAAGATAAATCAAGAATTATGGTTTATTGGCCAATTTTGCAGCGTAAAAAAGGACTTTGTAAATTTGCAGAAGCTTACTGTAATCAGTAAAATGATAATTTTACAGGAGAATGAAAAAATGTCTTTTTTTTTAAATGCATATTACTGTAACCAGACATTTTTCCCAAGTAATTTGGGATGGGACATATACGTTATCATTTTCTTTGGTAAATAGGCCTTAAATTTATACACAATGTATTTTTGTGTGTTATTGTGTTATTTTTATTCTCAGATTTTACCAATGATTTCAAACATTTTTTGAAACTGTAATCTGACCTTCAATTTTGAGTATTTTAGTTTCTATCAAATACTATAGATACAAAATACTTAGTATCAATCAAATACTATCTATTCTACTGTATTTGTTCTGTAACATGCAGTACAAAACTATATTTGTACAAGACTACATAATGACAACAGAATATTACTGTGATCCATAATATCATCTTTTCTGAATATTGTATATATGCATACAAAAATGAGGAAATTGAAGAGTTTTTCAAAATTTATAATTAAAAAACTGTTCTTTCATAATCTAACAGACTAACAGGTTCATCTAATAACACTCACCATTCTGCTTTAAAAAGATTTACTTAAAAACTACAACATTCACAGTAAAAAAGCGCCACATGCAGGACTTACAAGCTCCAAAATTAAGTGTTTAATCTTGAGCTGTATTGTAATAAACTCAAAAGTGAATCTACGCCACTGTTAGTTTGGTGCTAACGTAACACTGCAAATCCCAAAGCTAGCTGAAATTAGCATTATCGGAGATGTAAAAGGTAAAAGTCAAAAACAGAAAAACAACAAAAGCTGAGATACGAGGTTTTTTTCAGACAACTGCGATTTACGTCATTCAGACTGTAATATTTGTTTACAGTAATGACGTATAGGTGGTACTCACAAAACTTGGAAGAAGCATCCTGCAGCCATATTGTTTACATTCCATCAGTTTAATTTAGCTACACTGTGTTGGAACTTATTATGCAAAATAATTATCTGGTACCTTGGAGTTTGCACCTCACACTTACTCAAGTAAAATCTAGATCCTGTATGGCATTTCAGTGTAATTTAGTTAAAAGATATTGGAACTCATCATGTTAACCAAAGTAATTTGGAAGTTTGTATAATTAATACCTAGAACCTGTTTGGCATTTTAGAGCAAATTTAGTCTGTCAAATTTACTGTCTTGGAACTTATCATTGTGTTACCAAAAGTTATCTAGTACTGGAGTTTGTACATGACACTAACTGAGTTAATGTCTAGAACCTGTTGGGCATTTTAGTGTCATGTAGACTGTCTTAAAACTTACCAAAACAGTCATCTAGTGCTGTGGAGTTTGTATCTCACACTTATCTGGTCAATACCTGTGAAGAAAGTGTCACCAATATGTCCAAATATCCAAATGATGTCAGTGTTCTAGGAATGAAAAGACATTTTCATCTGAAACACATAACAGATAAACAAGGTTTGAAAATATGTCAGGACACCTTACAAACAGGAGTGTTTACAGGGTCAAAGGTCAAGTATCATGTGGCCCAGTGGTGAGTGGACATCTCCAGTGTCTTCAGAGATGCTGACCTCCCGACTGGAACATTGAACGGGTAGCTCAGTGGCCTCGCGTTTGCTCAGTTTGGTGCACTCGCTCACCTCTGTCGCTCGGCCGTCAGTGTCTCAATGCCCTCCTGCTGCTCATTAATATCCAGGTCTAATAGCGCGTGACTCGCGCTGGCTGGAGGGAAGGTGTAGATGTATGAACTGCTCCATTCCCAACACACAAGACTGCCAAAGCCCCCCCACCTGGGCAGAAAGAACGTCCACTTTGTTGAGAATCTAAGGGGCAACAGGGTCGTGTAGTGGAGCAAAGCTGAGTTTGGAGATGCCACAGAGGACAGATTTACATGTTACATAATTAGAGATTTGAGAAGGCTGATTTATATTTATATCAAACTGCAGTTGAGAAATGTGGCACCTTGGTCAGCTTGGCTCCTGACCATGCAAAGACCACCTGAATTTCTTACGCTAAATAGCCATTTTGCTGTGACTCTCCCCCCAACCCCTGTCAAAACCCACGCAAGCTTGGGTCAACAAACCCAACTGACCACTTTGACATCATCATCAGGCCACCTAGGAGCTCGACTCAACAAACTATTGACCAATCGTTTAACGTCCAGGTCGTTTTCTCGTCTCCTGGCTCTGGTCTTGGTTTTTCACTTCAGCTGAAGCTAAAATCTCCTTATCCGTTCAGGAATTTGTTATTTCGGTTCTGCTCCTATTTATATTTATTCCATGAGTAATTAGAACGTAGCTGCGCTAGCCCACAGAACATCTCCTTTTTCCCACCCAGAGCAAACAAACTGCCTCCACGGAGGAGGTCCGGTGGTCCGGCGGTGGGATGGTCTGATACCTAGCTGAAGATATTCTTTTGAAATCTAAACTGTCACAGGAGAGATTCAGCAGCTTTCGTTGCTTGCCAAAACTTGATGGACCCAAATGTGGGCTGAGAGTGAGGTGGAGAAGAGGGGGTGGGGTGTGTGTGGGGGGTGTAAATCTAAGTGTGCATCAAAGATAGAGTAGAAGAGCAGAACTGCAGAGAAATCTATGAATGAGGCCATTGAGAAATACGTGTGCTGTAAGATTCAGCACATGCAAAAAATTATACATATGTAAGGAATTATTGATTAAAAAAGCTTGAGAAGCAGAAATAAGCAGAATGAAAGAGATGCAGAATATGGAAAAAATATATTTGTCATTCATTTTCTTTTGTACTTTTTAAACCCCTTAAATGGTCAGGGTCCACCAGCGGGCCCAAACTTTGATTACACACTTCTATAATCTAAGAACAGCTCAGCTAGTTTGCACTGAAGTCCCTGTAGTTACTGAATAATAAGCCTTAGTATGTAATAAACCTGGAATTTTAAGGGGATCACATTCCTTTTTTTAACATATGCAATTAACTACTGAAAGGACAAACAATTTTGGGCCATAAAAGTTGTCATTCCTTGTACTTTCCCTATATATGACCTGTATGTATGAACAAGTGGGCACATTTTGCAAAAAACTCAATTGTGTGGCATTTTTTGCTGGCATGTGACTTTTTTGTATTATATTTTGTTATAATTTGTTGCAGAATAATAAGCCTTAGTATGTAATAAGCCTGGGATTTTAAAGGGTTAATTTTCTCAAATTCTCATTTATCTCAAATTGTTAAGTCTTGGTGCCTGTTTTACTAAAACTATACAAAAAAGCCCAAAATGGCAAAATATGAAGCTTTTAATGGTCTTAACAACAAACCAGTACTCAGTAAATTAGCCAGAGTGAAACAATCAGCTGAGTAA
Organism: Colossoma macropomum; assembly: GCF_904425465.1. Taxonomy (NCBI): domain Eukaryota; kingdom Metazoa; phylum Chordata; class Actinopteri; order Characiformes; family Serrasalmidae; genus Colossoma; species Colossoma macropomum. Next base: position 38,777,237 of record NW_023494790.1, read on the forward strand.
ATCAGTGTGGAGACCTTTTCACTCTGATTTCTCTAAATGGTGGAGTTTAGTGTGTAAACCTGACAGTCTTTTACAGAAAGAAGAGTCAGTATTGATCCACTCAGCACTGACGGCTTCACACAGCTGAGAAACACTGCTGAGCTAGTTTGAGTTTAATGTGAGGCCAAATATTCACTGTAGGGTTTAAATCTGGACTCTGACCAGCCAGAACCACTAGTAAGAACCATTATATTCTGGGCTTGGCACAGTTTTTTGCACAGGAGTGTACATCTCCCAACAGTCCCAGTGGCCTAGAGTGGCACTGGCCAGCATGAGTGCTCCCCAGTAGCGCTGGTAGTTGATTGGGTAATGCTTTCTTTTACAGGGTGTTATGTTCTATACTCTCAGAAATAAAGGTAGTAAACTGTCACACCTTCAAGGGTACATCTCAGTACTTTTAGTCAGGGAACATAGTTGTTAAAGTCACAGATACGTCACAGACTGTGAATACAAGTCGTAGTCTAAGCAGATTCCAGTTAGTTGTTAGGAATGGAAAACAGTGGCAGCAGCTCAAAGCCAGAACTCTTTACTGAAAGAGTCGCTGTAACACTGATATCAAGGCTTCTACAGGCTTCAAGTGTTCTAGTGTTTAATCTAGAATGGCCAAAAAAACATTCATGTGAATTCTTGTTAGCTTAGCGCTAACATACTACTGGAATCCCATAGCAGCTCTAGTAGAAATTAGCATTATCTTAGGGAAGTTCAGTGATGTGGAATCCAGTCTGATCTGCCCATTAAGCCCTCCGGTCTCACACTCTTGGCTCTGCATGGCCCGCAGACGTCTGGCCGCGTCTTCATCGTTTGTCAGGGTTCGGACAGGAAGCCGATGACTTAAGTGGCCGTGATGCATGCGTAATGAGCCAGGCCACACAAAGCTCCACCTGTGCCCAACAAAGACGCACTCTTCTTGGGCTCCTCAGCATTGTCCTCCTCCACTGCTCCAGCCCAGCTGCGCGGGCGTTCGGCCTCTATGGCCATTCATGTGACCCGGAGTCAAGGCCACAGTGAAAGGCCAAAACAGCGACTGCGCTGCCCCCCCCCTCGGAGCCCCTCCTGACCCTGATAAAGCCCTCTTTATCCAGGGCTGAAATCAAGGCCAACCAGCTGTGTACAAATGCATGGGGGCTCACGTCGTGGTATTTTTCGGGCGACTCAGCTGTTGTTCGGAGCTGGTGGTGAGCTTGTTTTGCTCACAAAGGCAAGTTTTAGGTTTCAAGCATGTGCATCTGTGGGCATGCCTGACAGTAACGTGGTCACTGGTGCATGGCTGTGTTGTCTGGGCAGCAATGATTACCCAAAAACCAGCAGTCCGAGACTCTGCTGCATGCATCGATTGACTTTTCTTTACTTCAGAAGGATTTCTGTGTGTAAAGTTGAATGAAAAACTATGTTAAAATCCATTGCAAATATGAAACATGGCTTACATTTTCAAATAGACCAAAGTTAGTCACAGTTAGGCACTAAATCTCTCAGTGTTTAGGTTTAAACTCTATCTCATTTTTTTTCCGTGGTGCTGCAGGAGGGAGTGCCATGTAACCCTGGGGAATAGCCTCTGGGTAATTCAGTGTCTGGAACAGGTTGGTGATTGTTAATTGCTGGATTTATTAGGTGTATTAGAGAAGCTAAATCTACAAATTCTGCTGGACACCTGCTCTCCAGGACTGGAACTGAAGACCCATTTACATTTACATTTATACAATGGCAGGCGCTCCTATACAGAGTGACTCAGTTTGATGGGAGGAATTAAAATTAAAATGTTTGTGAAAATCACCATCCTGTGGTAAACAATGATGTTCCAAACCCTGTACCCTGTAAATTATCACTGAATTCTTTGAATTATGAGATCATTAAAGAGTCAAAATATGAACTTCTTGTGAATCCAGTAGTCATAATGCATTATAAATGCATTTGTAATGAGTTATATGGTATACATAACACCTTATCATGTCTGGCATAAGCCTGTATAAATGTTTTATTACATGCATAACACATTAAAAAGCGAAAGTAAGCAACTTCATAAAGACAGCTTCCATATCACATTATAATATCCGTCTATAAGAACATAGAGCAACACTATATACCTGTAATGCTTTATAAATGCATTGCATACATTGTTTCTTATAATACCTGATATTAGCTTGTATAATTGCTCCCAAAGTCTGAAAATGTGTGGAACATTAAGAATTGTCACTACCGAAACACATATGTTTTGCATTTAAGTAACATTTTATTGTTTTAATTGTAAATATATGATTTTCTGTGTGAACAGCTGTTCAAAGCTATGTTTGCTGGTCATGTACTGGCTGAGTTTCAGAGCTCAAAATGAGCTAAAATTGTCACTGAAACAGTCACTACTGACACGCTTGGTAAAGTTTGGGTAGAGTTATGATTGTTTTGTTAGTGACAAAATTGAATTTTCAATCATTAGTTTTAATAAAACATAATTAAATATAGAGACACTCAAAGCGAAAAGATTTCAGTCTAACATCCAAGTTCAGTAAAAAGTCCCAAATGCGTTTCAGCTCTGACTCTGAACCAGTTCAGTAGATCCATATTCTGAGGCTGTGCTTCTCAGGGAGTGTTTCTACGTAGAGTTTTGTTGTAAATCTATTGCCGTCACTCAGCAAGAGTGATTAATTCACTCTAATTCCTCTAGTCAGACTCAGGCTAGTCTGATTCTGTCATATATGTACAACATGTAAAAACACTTTTGTTCAAATTTCTCCAAACGTCATGCAGCATAACGACTTGTTATATAGTAAGACGATCCAGTTAAACATTCCCACACAGAATTAACAGCAATCCAACTCCGAGTAACGTCTTAATTTCAGGCTCGCCAAAACAACGAGAAACGTTTTGGTATGTTTAGCGTACCCCTGGCACTGACCTCGTTCATCAATGCTCAGTCGCGAGAGTTATTCACTACACCTACCTTCCTGACAGGCCCATCAGTCCCTTAAGGCAAACCCACATGATTAATATGGCGCAATTAATTTTCGGGACAGCAGTGTACACCGTAAAGACTCCAACACTTACCCCCGCGCTCATTAGCCACACTTCTGAAACGGTGGGCCCAACAATAACACGAATATCTGTGGTTGCGAGGCGTTGGGAGTGATATTAAACATGTGGCAGCAGTTAGAGAGGGGAGAAAGTGGCAACCCGATCCGGGACGGACAATTTATCAGCCGCGTTCGGCTTTTTCTCCGCGCTGACAAAGTCCAGCGTCTCGCCTTCCAAACGAAAAGCCCGTAATGGGGCCTCGCCCGGCGCGCGCCGCACACACAGATAAAAGATAGCGTGCGGACTAGATCTCTCCTTAATCGCACTCTTGTCTTGTTTTCTTTTTCTCTTTTTTTGCCCGTCTGTCTGCTGCACATTCTGTTGTTATTACCTAAGATTTTTTCTTTCCGCACTAACAGAGCCCCACCAGAGTCCAATTGGTGGAGTGTAATGATTATCCTTTAATTTGAGAGAGCAGCTGTCTCTGATGACAATGTAGCGGCGGTCTGGATAAGCTCATCTACAAGAAGTTAAAAAAGACTATTTCTCCTGGTTTTCATGCAAACCTTTAGTACTGTTCACTCCCCCTCTGACTTATCTCACACGTAGTCGATCAGCCAAGACATGTTCAGTGTCTGAAATTTGCTTCTTTAATATTTGCACTGGAGCCACAAAGATAATGTAGCTAACAAGTAATGGACGTTTAAGTTGGCTTGATAAATTCATTGCTATGAAATCCCACGTGGTTGCAAAGGTGTTGCTAGGGCCATTGCTGGTATCCCAATGGGTTGCGAAGGTGTTGGTGTTGGCATCCCAGGTGGTTGCAAAGGTGTTTGTACACCATTGCTACGTTATCCCAGGTGGTTGCTAAGGTGTTGATAGACCATTTCTGTTTTATCTCAGGTGGTTGCTGAGGTGTTGCTATGGTAGCACAGGTAGGTGCTAAGATGTGACTATGCTGTCACTGTGTATCCCAAGTGGTTGCTAAGGTTTTGCTAGGGCCATTGCTATGCTATCCCAAGGAGTTGAGAAGGCATTGCTAAGGCATTATTATGGGATCCCAGGTGGTTGCTAAGGTGTTTGTATGCCATTGCTATGTTATCCCAGGTGGTTGCTCAGGTTTTGCTAGGGCCATTGCAATGCTATTCCGAAAGGTTGCAAAGGTGTGGCTAAGGCATTATTATGGGATCACAAGTGGTTGCTAAAGTGTTGCTAGGGCAATTGCTGTTATCCCAAGGGGTTGGAAAGGTGTTGCTAGGCCATGCTGTGGTGTCCCAGGTGGTTGCTAAGGTGTTGCTAGGCTGTTTCTATGTCATCCCATGTTGTTGCTTAGTAGTTGCTAGGCTATTTCTATGTTATCTCAGGTGATTGGGATAGGCATTACTAGGCTGTTGCTATGGTATTACAAGTGAGTGCTAAGATGTGACTATGCTGTTGCTGTGGTGGTATTCCAAGTGGTTACTAAGGTGTTGCTAGGGCCATTGCTGGTATCCCAAGGGGTTGCACAGGTGTTGCTAAGGCATTATCATGGGATCCCAGGTGGTTGCTAAGGTGTTTGTAGACCATTGCTATGGTATCACAGGTAGTTGGTGGGCCATTGCTATAAAAATTGGGTTGAACACTATGAGCAGCAATAAACATTAGCACAGTCTTAACTGCACGCTCAAATCATCTTGCAGTGTTTCTAACCATGTGGAGGTTTTCAGTAATTTCTAATGGACTTGATAATGTGGTTTCTGACACTGCATGACTCACTGTTATCTATCAACACTGATAAAAGCACATTAGCATGGCTAAAAACAATATCAACCATCCTGTAGCCTGAATTCTGTCTACTTTTGCCTATTTTTCTGTCCATTCTGCGAACTGTAGCTTTAAAAAGAAGAGTATCAAACTAATTGAACGAATTCTGTATGAAAGGTAATGAGGACCAGCTCCTGTGTGTAACGGGACTTTCCCTGATTGTTTTTGTCGAAACAAACAGACCTCAGACATGTAAACACAGATGTTTATTATTTTCTTTTGAAAATAACATGCTTGACCAAATGCGATGATGGTAAGTAGGAGGGCTTGGATGAGTGAATAGACCCTCAGAGGGAGAGAGAGAGTCTGTACTCTTTTTTACTTGTTCTTCATCTAGAACACAGCGCACTCAGTGAATATGCAGGTCTGATGCGTAACAAATGCAGGCAGGCCTAGTTTTTTGCGCTCGGTACCAAAGACAGTGGGAGGTGGAGGTGAAACCTGACATTAATGGTTAATATTTTTCTCTGCCTGTTTGTGCTCAGAGATGTGATGAAATCTCCAAACGTATATAAGAGGCAGGGCAAAAGTCTCAACATTTTAAAGGAAGGACTGACGTAAAGATGTGGCTATTTCTGCTAACTGTTTGTCTCCATTAATCATGTGGTGGTTGCACTTATGTGATGTGTAAAAAGGGTGATTTAACAAAGAAAAAAATTATAGATATTTACATAGTTTTTACAAACTACACTCTCAAAAAGATGCTTCTTCAAAGGTGCTTTCACATGTTCTCGATTTGTTCATCTCTTCTTGATCTTTCCGTTAAAGGCTCTTCATATATCATGATCCTCATATGTTTCATATCTAAATGCTCCGTTATCTTCATCACTACTTTCCAAACCCGCTGCAGCAGCTTCAGCAGCTGTAAACTCTCTGCATGCCGTTTCACATGAGTCTCCGATGTGGACTGAATGAAGAATGAAGGGTTTCCGGCGTGATGGTCAGTCCTTAGTGATTTCCTGAGTGTCCATCGGTCAGTTTCACACAGAATGTAGACGGACACACGAATCCACCAGTTCCACACGATGAGAGGCAGATGACGGGTATCTCAGCCCCTCTTCATAGGCTCATAACTCCGGATGTGAGTCTCGTATGATCTTGTGATAAGATGGAATGGAAAGGGCGACTCTACAGATTCAGGAAGTGTTTGAACTGGATTTCTGCGCTGTGTTATCATCTATATAGAACCATTGTCTTTACCACAGAACCCCTTGACTAATAAAATTAAACTAATAAACGATAAAGAAGCCTCGGAGCCATCACAAAATTCTCAGAATGTATCTCCTGCAAGATGTTCGGTACTATAGGTTTCAATGAACAAGGCTAAAAAAGGTACCTTTTTGTTTGAGGTTGACTTTGCTTGAATCTTCTATTAAGTTTTCAGCACCTGCTACCCATAAAAGCCTGTAGATGTATATGTGGAGTGGTCATCAAAGACTTATTGGCTGTAATGTTCTGGAGGAGATGTGTGGACTGTGCGCCCTAATTGCCTGCTCCTGACATTTCCTCCCCTACTGCAGAATACCTCGCTGGGGAGTCATTAGGAATGAAGGCCTGCGCTGTCTCCAGCAGACATCTCCCTCTGATCTCCTGTCAGCTAGCTTATGAAGAACACCGCTGATCAGTGCAGATACACACCATACCTCTCCTTCAGGAACCGAAGGCCTAAGAGTTCATCTCGCTTATGGGCTTGGCTGAATGTGCTTGACCTGGACTGAGAGTCGCAACTCTGTGGACATTCATTCATTACTTTTATTTAAACAAAAAGGTTTAATTGAGAAAACATTCTCCTAAAGAGTCAGATGCACCTTTGCTGCTGTGGAAAACATTAGCAAAAAAGACTGTGAGACAATGTCTTTGTGATTTATTTTTAGTGTCACAATGGACTGATACACCTTTTGGTGCCAGCAGTTCTGGAGGCACCTTGTCAAGTCCAAAGTCCAGCATCTTCTCCATTAAATGTAAATTAATAACAACCACACATCCATAAATTCACATATTCATCAGGTTCGATAACAATATCAGTTTAGACAAATGATGAGCAGAATTATATATAAACAATATTATCATGATCTGAATCCTGTTATGAAGTATCGCGTCAGCATTATAGAGCATTACTTTACAGCTCATATTCTCTCAGATAATAATAAACTCTTAAAAAGATCTTTAAGGGTTCTTTAGTAAAGAAAATAGTTCCATGTAGAACCATGAATACTCAAAAACATTTGCATGATTAAAAGGTTCTTTGCATGGGGAAAGCGTGTGATATTCAATCAAGCTTAATGTCGTAAAAATAGCAGAACCCTTGTAATTATATATATATATATATATATATATATATATATATATATATATATATATATATATATATATATATATATTCCTTGGTAAAGAAAATGAACCATGAACCAGACTCACTCGCCTTTGCCTGATTAGAAGGTTCTTTGCATGGTGAAATCGTTCTTCAGACTGATGGAAAATGTGCATGAATGTGCTGTAGATGGTTCCCTTTTTGAAAAGGGTACTGGATAGCACCCAAAAGGAGAACCTCATCATTGTAACAACAGAAGACCCCTTTTTGGTGCTATATAGAACCATCTACAGCGCATCCTCCATCAGTCTGAATAATCTTTTCACCATGCAGAGAACCCTTTCATCAGGCAAAGGGCTCTTTAAGTGTTCATGGTTCTACAAAGAACCATTTCCTTTAATAAAAAGAGTGTATAGATATGACTGTTACTGTACTGAGGGTGCATTTATATGCTTATTCTCTATCTACTCTACTCTGCTTACTATTTTTGTTAATATTCACCTTAAAATGAAGGTATAATTGAAAACTTAATAGATAAATAATGTAATGAATGATTGTGTTCTACTGTATTTTAGGCGTGGGTCAGTCTGGAATTCCCGTCTGAGCTTAATTGCTAATTGCTCACCACAGCCACAAACTAAACGGCGCCTGAGGAAGTAAAACTAAGTTGAGTACACAACTATCAAGCATCATACAAGCCTTAATAACAGGCTACTCACTTCATTCACACACATAGCAGTGCCACTGTTAGTTTCTCCTGAACATGCAGCACTCAGAAGGGACTGGAGTGAAATAATCTCTTCACTAATGCAGCCTTTTACAATAAAAACCTGAAATAACAAACTATTAGAATGAAATGAAATGACGATATAGGCCAGAGTTTTATGACATACCCCCAATGTCATTTGCCCCACACCCCTGGGGGTACACATACCACAGTTTGGGAACCACTGCTCTAAAGAAAAGGTCGGGTAAACAATTGAAAAAGGTGAGTAAACGGCGTTTAAGATTTAAAGTGGTGCATAAATGGTGTGGATTGTCCACCTCTGCAAAATACCCGCATGAAGCCACAGAGCATTAGCATGTTACAGGCAGCAGGCCCTCAAGGTTTCCGAGAGTTGTAGCCGGCCAAGAACCACATCATCCCCGGAGACTACACCCACATCTTCTGCACATGTTTCTGCCCAAACGTGGACATGCTTTGGCTCCAAGCGTCCTCTATTTACGGTCAAACACATCAGTAGTTGCTCTGTGTTGTGTAACCACGCTGCTCGCGGGCCCGTCAAAAGCTAGCTTCCTCCTGGAGAGCAGTAGGTCTCCTGGTGTCGGAGAGTGAGATGAAGACTGCTTTCTATCTGTACGCAGGTTGTCATCACCTCGCTACATTCAGGCTGGGTGTCCCAGCGGCGGAGCGCTCTCTGCTTTCAATAACGGAACCCGAATTTCCATTTGGAGAATGTTATTGCTGTCATAAAGTAAACATGCTGGCGAGGTTTATATGCTGTGAGGGAACGACATTATGAGACGCCCTTGAACCAAACGTGGAAATGCATTAAACTGCACTGAAGCTCGGCTACCGCGGTCGACGTTACAACAAGCTTCTTGTGCTGCGGTTGTCATGTTGGTGGTGACTGTGATAAGTCAGTTTGGCCATTGATTACTCTTCATGTGAAAACGGATGATGTCAGGTTTTACTGCGTGTGGCTCTGAGCTGCTGCTCTGAGGGATGGATCATGATAAGGAACAGGTTTGTGTTCATCCTGCCGTTCGCTGATGTCAACACAGAAGATGTCTTGCATCTGTTAGAGGGGTGATGTGTTCCAGATGAGCTCAGCTGAGCTTCCCTTCCATCCTGATAAGAAGAGCTGCAGATATTTTTACAGGGAGCCTTACAGCTAGAAATCTGACATACTGCAGTATATAGATTTCAAATATATGACATATATTAGCATATATGTGTTCCCCTTATATATCCAACTTATATTAGCCACATATGGACATTTATGTGACAAATTCTAACTTATTTGAAATTGGCCATTCTCAAATATGACACATATATATTCATATATCAACACATAAAACAATATATGATAGAAAACATTCATATATGGATCACTCAGAATAGTCAAATAGCTACATAACTGAACTCTAAATGTATGCAAATGGTAAGCTATGTAATAAAATCATTAAAACATGAAACAAATGAAAAAAAATCAAACAGATAACAAAGTAACAATTATAACTGTACTGGACTGTGTATCAGACATATATGTGCTGTATGATCCATATATTATGCCATTATAAGTCATCATGTAAGTATGTATAATTTGAAACATATGCCTGACATTTTATGTGTGCATATAGAACCATATATCACATTTCTGTGTGGGAGTACGTTACATTTCAAAGCTAGTGGGTATTGTACCTAAGTCCTGACTGATGTATCGTTTGACTGATAATATCGGATGATATTGATGACACATGGTTTAATTGCTGTTACATAACAATGACATAAACATGCCATAAACATGTGCTACCATGACAGATGACAGTGCCATGTTACCATTACCAGTAATTATCATGACAGATGACATTTGAAGTTAAGACAACTATCTAAAATTAGCATATGATATAAGCCATCATAACATCAGACTTTATGACATCTGCCATGCCATGACATGTTTATGTCATTATTATGTCAATGTTATATACATTAGCAAGACAACAGGTTAAGTGTTACACGGGTGAGTATAGGCCTTATACTGCCCTTATGAAGCCTTAATAAGACATGAGTTGGTAAATAACATGCTGTTTATTACTACTTTATTATTTAGTAATAAGGATAAAAAAGCTTTTTTTTTCAGAGCACTTTTGTTGGTATATTATGCATCCTCATTTTAGGGATCCATTATTATGCTCTTACCAATGATGCGGCAAGTGCCTAAATCATCCTACTTAATGCTTAATAATGTCATAATAAGTAGCCAGTTTGTTACCAACTGCTGGCTCGTTAAGGCTTAATAAGAGGATTATAGCGACAGTATACTGAAGTCAAGTCAAAGTCTATTTATATGGTGCTTTTTACAACAGGTGTTGTCACAAAGCAGCTTTACAGAAAAATATGGGTCCGGGTCCCCACGAGCGTCGCCAACGGCAACAGTGGCAAGAAAACTCCCTAAGAACACTCAAAAGGGGAACCCACCCTCCTCTGGACCACACCAGACAACAAACAAAAACAGAAGAGCCAAATGAACAGAGAATAAGGTTTTATTATTAATATAGATTATTAAAATACAGAAAAGGGGAAAAGCAGGTGAAGCGATGGCTCTGATTAGAGAGAGTAAGATTAAAAAGAGTCTGTGCAGCAGCATCATTTCTTCTTCTTCTTCTTTGTACCATAAACAAAGGAACGATTTCACTGCTCTATATAAAACTGTGGCTCTAATGACTCCTTTCCTCTGTTTGCCCTCAGTCAGGCCATCCGCCACCACGAATCTCTAAAGCAAACATTAAACTCTAGATATGGAGAAATGCTGTGCTGTGCCTCTGACATCCCGTATTACACTTAATTGCTAGCAAATGGCAGCAAGCAGAAGCCAAAACTCCTCCAGCCACCTGTTCTCAGAAGTGTTTATACTTCAGCAGTGAGGAGGCTAAACCAGGACGATCTCCACAGACAAGCAAAACTGGGATTCGCCACAAGATCCAACAATAAATATTGGCTAAAATTCTAATCGGTGCCATGCTGTTGAAATGAAAATATACAGTTTTGGTGAAATGTTGCTGAATTTGGTGTGGGTATTACAGTTTATTGCTAACAATAACAAAAACAATATCACATCTATAGCTACTTTTTGAACATCTTATTCCAAAGTCGAGGGTGTTAATAGTGAGTCTGTGCTGCAGTAACAGCCTCTACTCTTCTGGGAAGCCTTGGAACATCTGAAGATCTGATGCATGTATTAGCGAGGTCAGGTACTGATGTTGGATGGTCAGTTCTGGATCACAAACTCCACTCCAACTCATCCCAAAGGTACTGGATGAAGAGGTCTGGGCTCTGTACAATTCTGGTCAATTTCTTCCACACCAAATTCACCAAAACATCCCTTCATGGACCTCACTTTGTGCATGGCAGCTTTGGTCTAATAAAACAATAAAGCGTCTCTAAAATTCTCTAGAACTGTGACTGTATGCTGTAGCATCAAGCCCCTCAGGCTAATTACATACTAAGGCTTATTATTCATTTACTACAGGGACTTCAGTGTAAACTGGCTGAGCTATTCTTAGGTTATAGAAGTGTGTGATAAACCTTTGGGCCCACCAGTGGATTCCCCTTCACATATAAGGCCAAACCATGAAAAACAGCCCTAGCTCATTATTCCCCCTCCACCAAACCTTACAGTTGGCACTCTGGATGTGTTTGATTGACATTCACCCAACCCTGATTCATCTGTCAGACTGCCTGATGGTGAAATGTGATTTGTCACTGCAGAGAATGTGTTTCCACTGATCCAGAGTTCAGTGATTGGGTGCTTTACACCACAGCATGTTACGCTTCTACTTCACATTCTTGTTGGCAGCAGGACAGAAACGTGATGAACTAACTTGTTGGGCAGGTATCATCCTATGACAGTGCCATGTTTAAAGTCACTGAGCTCATCACTACGGCTCACTCTACTGCCAGCGTTGGTCTTGATTTTATTCACATGTTAGCAACTGTGGCTGAAAAGAGCCAATCCTGGGAATTAGTAGTATATGTTGATAAAATTTGATAAAAAAATGACACTTGATTTACAAAATGGTTGATTTGCATTGATGCAGAATATAAAGCAAATATAATTAATTGCATATGTATTAACTGCTACTACATTAAAACAGTACAGCAAAACCAAAAGTAATAACGTTAGGTGTATTTATGTGGTACTTTATTTGGATGGTCCACTGTAGATGCTTTGTTAAAGCTCAGTCTGTCTTTAAGTAACATTCAACCAAAAATGAGTGTTCAGTCAAAGATTTTATCAAGTCTATCCCTAACACTAACCCTAACCCTAACCTCAAGACAAAACCTACACCTACTCCTAACCCTAACCTCAAGACAAAACCTACACCTACTCCTAACCCTAACCCTAACCATAATGGTGTTGATAATCAACTGAACATCACCAGAAAGTTAGTTAATGATTTAAGTATCCATCCAAATAAAGTGGCCCAGTAAATTAATTCAAGCATGTATAACTGACGCTTTCTTGGACACCAAACATGGTTTTTCATACTGCAAACATGCAACAGCATTTTATCCACTCTCTGTTCGATATTTATGAACTTTCACCACCGTCATGAACTAACTGACCAATCACAGTTGCCTCTGGCTTCGGATTGATGACAACCAAGATGATGGAGCAGCTGAAAGGATGAGAATCTCCAAAAGCGGCTCAAGTGGAGCTCAAACTGATCTGTGAACGTTTGAATCAAAGCCTGTGTGGAACCACTCAGTGTTTCAGCTTCTGAATGGAGTGATGAAGCTCTTCATGCTGCTTTTACTTTTTCCAAAACAGACAGCTGCTCAGAGTCACCGTAGGTCCGTTCTGTGAGGAGTGAAGGATCTTATTCTCACATGAAGACATTCAGCCTGTTTGCTTTGTGCTTCTCTTTGCTCTGGTGTGAAGCTGCATCTCTAAAATCAGCTCAGACTGAGTTACTGAGATCAGAGCTGTGAGTGAAAGAGCTCATAAAGTTTTGGCTCCTGAATGAGGAGGAGGAACTCTCCGCTTTTCCAAAGTGGAAAACGTCCTGCGTAATGTTACGATGTGATGAGAAAGACCTTCTCATAGATGAACAATTTGCTGATATTCCAAAAAACACTATGTTCTAAAAGCCATTACAAAGTTTGGCACTTTTGTGTCATTTTTTAATGTTGCATTCTGTGTGTTGTGACTTTAAGGGTTAAACTGTGTGCCTTGAGCTTATATATAACACAGACCTACTATAAACTATTACATATAACACAGACACAAAGCCACTGAGCTGGAGTTATCCTGGTTTTGTCAGCTCTGCAGAGGAGCGGTTTGGGAAGTCCCCTGGGAGAACACCCTGAAATCAGTGCATTCAATTAACTCAGCCTTAAAGAATGTGAGAAGAACTTCCTGTCACTCCATATATGGACACTGTTCATCTTAACCCTTCACACTTCCTGCAACTGCACAACCTACAAATCCATATTACACACCAGTTCCAATCCACCAGTTCTACTGAACATCATATGTAATTGCAATAACATAATTATAATAATAATATTAACATTAATTTAAGGCATATTGCTATCAATTAACATTATTTATTTATTCGTTTTATTTGTTTTGATGTAAAAATGTCAAAAACATGGCAACAATATAAATCATGTTTTTGTTTCCGCCACCACCAAAAATAAATGTCTTCATGCACGAACACTTCATACTGTGAATGAGGGACATAACATTCTAGAACAGTGTTAGTGAGGGGGGAACATTCTAGAGCACTGTGAATGAGTGGGAGAACATTCTAGAACAGTGTGAATGATGAGAGCAATCTGGTACAGTGTGAATGGGAAAATATTCTAAATCATGTAAATGGGGGGGCAGTATGAATTTGGAGAACATTCTAGAGCACTCTTGAAAAAAAAGGGAGAACATTTTCTAGAAAGGGGAGAATTTTCAAGAACAATGTGCATTGGGCAGAGAACATTCTAGAACAGTGTGAATGAAGGAGAAAGTATAGAATATGGTGAAAGGGAGAAAAACATTCTAAAGCAGAGTGAATGAGGTGGAAATACACTCTAGAACAGTGTGAATGAGGGGAAATGCAGTCTAGAACAGTGTGAATGAGGGGAAATGCAGTCTAGAACAGTGTGAATGAGGGGAAATGCAGTCTAGAACAGTGTGAATTAAGGGAAATACACTCTAGAACAGTGTGAATGAGGGGAAATGCAGTCTAGAACAGTGTAAATGAGGGGAAATGCAGTCTAGAACAGTGTGAATGAGGGGAAATGCAGTCTAGAACAGTGTGAACTGGAACAAAAATTCTAGAGTAGTGTGAATGAGGAAATATTCTAAATTAAATCAAGTAAATGCAAAGCTGTATAAAATAACTCCTCATGAAACTCACACTGTAATAAAATATCTCGTCTTGTATTGGGAGTTTAGAATCTGCACTTTCCACACAATTCCTCCACTTGTTTCAATGCGCTACAAGTCAAAAATAATGAAATGACATGTAAGAGGAGCATTTGGGGGCATTTTCTTGGTGGGCCATGTAGTAAAGGGAGGGATAAGCGAATGCTGAAGTCTAATGGACTTTTAAAGTGAACAATAGTAAGACAGGAGAGGTCAGGGACAAGAAAGAAGGTCATTGTCCTGTCTGAGAAGGTCACAGTGCAGCAGTGCTTCACCATGGTAAAGCACAACTGGACAGAAAGAATGAGGGAAACTTCAGCGTCCAACTCGGGCAGAGAGAGATTTACAACCCTAATCAAAAGCCAGGCCGTGGTTGGAAATTGAGCTTGAATGATGTCATGAAACTGTCCTCACTCCGACGCCCTGATTTATAGCTGAAGGTGAGATTCATGCAGGAAAAAACAAAAAAAAGAGACGGAGAAGAAGTGGCGAGCGATTCGGGGCTTTCTAAAGGATCTCTGTGCAGCGTTGAGTGGGTGAAACACAAGTGCATTTTTACTTCTTCACCAAACTAGACATGCAAACAAGGGCGCTCTTCATGATCGATAGCTCCAGGTCTCCCTCATCAATAACTGTAATTGACTTCTAGGAAACCGTGAGCTCCGGGAGGCCCACCATTACCACATCCGTGCTGTCAGCCTTCAGGGGTCAGGAACACTGACCAGACCAGGCTGTGATGCACCCATGCATGGCCCAGTCATCTACACCAGCAAAACTAATTAAGGAGATGTTTTTGTGGTAGTCCAGGAACTGTATGGCTAAAAAAAAAGTGTTTTAGACATTGTTGTCATGGCAGATTGAGGTCTGAGGAGTTTTGTTGTATATCAGTGAGTTTCAGTCTCAGACACTCTGCACACACACATGTACACAGACTGTCTGATGTAAACTGCACGCTAAAATCACCAAATCTCTCAGAATCTCACCTCACACTGACAATTTGAACCGCCTCTGGTCCAAAGTGTGAAATACATGGGGTCCTGGGGGGTCAGTGACCCCCAAATTAACCTCTTGGACCCCCTGGATATCTCAAAATTTAAATTCTGGAGGTCCCTGAAAATAAACACATCATGATGTTATGCTGTCTGTTTAGGAAAAGAGATGCTCCAATCCAGATTCAGTGAAGCTGATTGTTTATCTGCTTCCCCCACAATCAGCTTCTGTCTCTGGTGTTCTTAACTAACTAGAGCTGCAGCACTGCTCTGCCTCAGGGTGGCGCTGTAGCAGACTGGTTCACCCAGTTGGTCCTTCATAGCCTAGAAACTGTAACTCTGCCCGGATTCCTCTGAAAAACTTTACAATGAGCTGCAGCAGATCTGTAAATCTGAAAACTCGCCCAGTTTCCCAAGAGTTTGGAGTGAAGAGTGACTGTTCCTCATTTCTCACACTGAAGACAGAAGAGGAGACGAGGAAGATCTCAGTCACTGTGAGGAAGAGCGCAGAACCGCACTAGAACAGAGACTCTACAGAAGAGGAGACGAGGAAGATCTCAGTTAATGTGAGGAAGAGCGCAGAACTGCACTAGAACAGAGACTCTACAGAAGAACAGCTGATAAAACAGACATTTTGCTGCCACTGAAACATTAACACCACTATGGCGAGTGAGTTGGCAACCAGTCCAACATGTGATCCCCCAAATATAAGGGAGTATCTCACACACTGCTCTAGTCTACGCACCACCTGATTGATAACAAATGATTTATTAAGCTAGATATACCTTAATAAGGTATATCTATACAAACCTTTCAGTGCAAGATGAGTCACTGAACCAGGAAACATTCATGATGTCCTATTTTAAAACATTAAGTAAATGTGTTTAAAACTGCAGTAGCAAGTAAACGAGATGTTATTGTGCGTTTACTGACCAGTACTTTGTTTTCATAGCACACATCGCATTAAATGGTCTGTGACTGAATGTTCTGTCAATCAAATGGCGCTTTGTGGTTCTCAAAATCTGTAGCCTGTATTTCAGTGCAGTCTTAAACAGCTTGCAGTGGAATTGATTTCATCCTCTGTAGCATTTCCATTCTAATAAAGCTTGTATTTGGCAGAAAAACTGATTTCTGTTCTCTCCTCCTGCCTGTTCACTGAACTTTTACTGCTCATGGATTTCAGGTACTGCCCTCAACTAGTTGACTGTTGCCCACAGCGCCCGCTAGTGAATTTATTAGACTTGTGCAAAAGCTACCATACAGCCACAGGTTCAAATATGTGTATATATCAGATATATATATATATATATACTGTATGGACAAAATTATTGGGACACCCCTCTGAATAACTGAGTTCAGGTGTCTCAGCCATACCCATTGCTAACAAGTGGATCAAATTAGGCTCATAGATATGCAGTCTTGATGGTCATACACTGGCCGTAGAGGGACGTACTGAAGAGCTCAGTGATTTAAACATGGCACTGTCATAGGATGCCGCCTCTGATACATGAGAGTGAAATGTCTGTCCTGCTGGATCTGCCCCATCAACTGTAAGTGCTATTATTGTGAAAATAGAATTATCCAGCAACAACAGCTCAGCCACGAAGTGGTAGACCACGCAAACTCACACAGCCGCCGAGTGCTGAAGCACACAGTGCCTATCCTCTGTTGAATCATCACTAAAGAGCTCCAAACTGCCTCTGGAAACAACATCAGCACAACTGCACATCAGGAGCTTCATGAAATGGGTTTCCATGGCTGAGCAGCTTCACACAAACCTAAGATCTCTATGCACAATGCCAAGCGTCGGGTGGAGTGGAGTATAGCACCACCACTGGACTCTGGAGCAGTGGAGGCGTGTTCTCTGGAGTGATGAATCACACGTCTCTATCGGTCAGTCTGATGGACGAGTCTGGGTTTGGCGAATGCCAGGAGAACGTTACCTGCCTGACTGCACTGTGCCAGCTGTAGAGTTTGGTGGAGGAGGGATGATCAGGGGTTGGTCTAGAACCCTTAGTTCCAGTAAAGGGGAATCTTAATGCTTCAGCACCAAGACATTCTGGACAACTTTACACTTCCAGCTCTGTGGGAACAGTTTGTAGAAGAACCTTTCCTGTTCCAGCATGACTGAGCCCCAGAGCACAAAGCAGCTCCATAAAGGCCTGACTGGGTAAGTTTGGTGTGGAAGAACCTGACTGGCCCTCACAGAGCCCTGACCTCAACCCCATCAAACACCTTTGGGATGAACTAGAACAGAGATTGTGAGCCAGGCCCTCTCGTCCAACATCAGTGTCTGACCTCACAGATGCTCTTCTGGATGAATGAGCAGAAATTCCCACAGACTCTCCAACATCTTGTAGAAGCTTCCCTGAAGGGTGGAAGCTGTTAGAGCTGCAAAGGGGGACCAACTCCATATTAATGCCTATTTATTTAGGATGGGATTCATAAAAGCTCCTGTAGGTGTGATGTGTATTTGTCCCAATACTTTTCCATTTTAAATAAAAAAGTGTATTTACTGTAGCTAATAATTTGTTTATTATTTATTTTATCTATAATTTATCTATCATTTGTTTATTATTCAACACTTATCATTGGGTTTCACATTACTGTGACTGTATAATTGGACATATTGGACCGACTTTGGACCGACTTTGTATCACCCACCAAAACAAGATCAATGTAAACGCTTTTGGCGTCCATGTATTTAGCGAGCGCTGCCCCCTCTGAGAGCGCAGGATGTGAGTGATGTGAGTGACAGATGAAGTGTTTGGGGGCTGAGTGCTGGAATAAGACCTGGTGCTGAAAGCCCAGCTGCTCCCTCGGTCAGATATCGGCCTGCATGTGGTGACCAGGCGACGTCTGCCTACCGTCACGCGCAGACAGGACACGAGAGCTCAGCTAACACGCGCACTCCTCCTCCACCTCCATCACAAAAAACAGGCCCGTTCCACTTACCTACCCTGGAGATGATGGATTGATGGAGCTCTGAGTGGAACAGGCCTCGGTCTGGAGTAAACAAGTTTCGGGCTCCTGTGTTGAAGGGTGAGAGTGAGGGGTTATTTTCCAATTTTACACCTCTGCTAGAAAGAAAGGCCAGATTGTGTTCTGTACCTGTACAGTATAAAAGATCTCGGTCCACAAATTCATGCAAGTCAGGATCAGTTTAAAAATGAATGTTTAATCAAAGTCAAAGTCAGCTTTAGTCCCATTTCTTCTCATCACAGATGTGTTGAGAGAGGAATAGATTGCAGTTTCTACAGGACACTGTGTTAGATCTAACACAGAGTAGCAGACAATAAATAAGGAACACAAGCAAACCACACAAACACTACACAATAAACCTGTCTGTACAATATACAGCAACTACAATATAAGCTTTAAGCACAGCACAGAAGAGAGCAGACATGAGTAACATAGACCAGCTACAGTCATTTGCTGTGTGACCACCAGCTAGTTTATCATATTTGTTTTTAATAATCTACATTTTTTAATAACATCCTTAAAATCCCAGGCTTATTATTTAGTATCTACAGGGACTTCAGTTTCAAACTGGCTGAGTTATAGAAATCTGTAATAAAACTTTGGCCATTTAAGGGGTTAATATTATTTGTTTAGTGTTAGCAATATTAAAAATGTACAGTATTCAAGGCAAACACAGGCTTCCTCCGAGTTCTGTGAAGCTCCACCGCATCTTTTCAAACTGCCATCATTGTACAGCTGAACACGCTCGGAGGAGAACGATAACCACCTGATCTGCTACGCAAGCTAACAGACTCCTGCGCTGACAAGCATCACGCTGAGTGATGGGGGGGATGGGGGGCCATCCTGCCCACCCAGAGAGAGCGAGGACGACTGTGCTGTCTTGGACTCCCGGCCACGGACGGCTGTAGCATCACCAGGGATCGACACTTAGATGGTTGCGCCACTCAGGAGCCTTTCAGACAATATTTTAAATAAAGGAAAGTAAAGAACCCAACATCTTTACTGGATTTGCTGTGCTAAGCAAAACCAATCTCTTCTTTTGTGGTTTGTGTGAGGCTAGCAAAAGTTAGCAACGTTAGCTACAAAAGCCTTAAACAATATTTGAAAGTGCTGAATAAAAGCAACAGGCCACAAACATTTGGGTTATAAATATTAGCAGCATATGCCAGAGTGAGGGAGCAGAGGGTTCTGCTCAAAGTGTTCTGTTATGACTCTGCTCCAGCTCCGCTCCGGGTTTTCTATTTTGCACTCCCCACTAGCGCATCAGAGAAAACCCTCTCTACATGAGTTATTCTTATGATATTAATTGTATGTCTTTAACATATGGATAAAGACACTATACACATTATTAACTGAAAAACTGAAAAGCACTCTGTGGTAAACTCTTAAGAAAGATGCTCCTTCAAGGGTTCTTTAGTAAAGAAAATGGTTCTATATAACACCATGAACACTCAGAGAACCCTTTGCATGATTAAAGGGTTCTTTGCATCATGAAAGGGTTCTTCAGACTGATGGAGAATGCACTTTAGATTGTTCTGTATAGAATATTTTTGAAAATGGCTCTGTATAGCACCCAAAAAGGTTGTTCTACTGTTTTAATATCAAGCTTGTAACAATAGCAGAACCATTTTGGGTGCTATAAAGAATGATTTTCAAAAGGGTTTTATATAGAACCATCTGTAGCACCTCCATGCATATTTTCCATCAGTCTGAAGAACCCTTTAATCATGCAAAGGGTTCTCTGAGTGTTCACAGTTCTGTATAGAACCATTTCTTTTTCAGCATTCTTTAAAGAACCATGTACAACAGGATCTATTGTGAAGAACAACCATTTAACAATGCAAAGAACCATTTAAGCATTTATAGTTGTGATGATTCTGTTTAGTGTTGCTTTTACTACAGAACCCTTAAGGAACCTGTTTTAATGGTCCAAATGGCTAAAAATGTCTGACAAATAATCGGCAATTATTTTATATTGAAAACACCTAATCATTAATTTTGAATTTGATAATAATTAATTAGTTATTTGATACTCATAACTTATATATTTTTATAACTTGCTACTTTATGATCAATAAACATTTCCTTAATACTGGTTAATATATACACTTTTATACATTGGTTATCATCAGTTGGAAAAGTTCTGACGATGTATTTGGATAATGTGTACAGTACATTTCTGTAAAGCCTTACTGTGCTTCAGTTCATTGGATCTCATTAAGTAAATGGTTATTACTATAAATGGTAGCTCTAATTAATGCATAAGTAACTGTTAGATAGTGATTACGTGTCTGTTTATTAAGGCATATTATTATAAAGTGTTACCAAGGGGGTATTAGGTAAAATAAATGGATTATAGTCTAGTAATAAACACAAACTAATTAATGACAACAACATCAGAGTGAGGATCACATGACAATATCAAGTAGATCACTGCTTGAATGATAAGAGCACCTCCATCCTGCATCACCCCTTCACAGCGAGCTGCCTGTAATGTACAGATTCCATTAAACACACCCAGATATATACGTTTAACATTACGCATAGTTTAGCCTCTAATGCCCCTTTAATGCTCTCCTCTGGAGCACTAATGTGACCCGGTCCCTCGTTTTCAACACTCCGCTCATTGTGACGAGCGCTTTATGTGAAAATGAAGCAGCGAGGGAGTTTGAGGGGCGAGCCGTGCAGCTCTTTTAAAATAAAAGTCATTTTCGTCCATTAGCCCTTCGCCACAATCTTTCACCAACATTACTCTCCAACAGCCCCTGATGAGGGCAATTTAACGCGTTAAATCAGATGTGGGTAAATGAAGTCGAGGCTTGTTTTGCAGCTTTCCAGCTCCAGTTTGCCGTGGACACGGCGACAAACCTACACGCTCGGAATGAGACAGTTTTAGGCGACATTACATTATGATTAAATGAAAATCTCAGTCTCTGCTGTATAGGAGCACTTTGTGTGTCGGAGCACGGCAGTGTAAATAAAAGGAAATTAATTAAATGTAGGGCGGCTGGTTTGGCGCCGTGGAAAGAATACACAATTTGGAGGCCGGTGCCAAAGGCCTGGAATGGACGAAATGAAGGCGATCAGTCATATTTCGGTGCAATTTGACAGTGGGCATGCCGTGTGCTGGGGAGGTCGGCCCAGTAATTCAGGCAAATGAGAGAAAATTGGGAAAGTAAACAGGAGGTGAGCTCCCGTAATGTTCCTCTCACTCGGTTCTTGTCTTTTTACACACTTTAAGGAGACAAAAACGACTCCAGGATTGTCAAGGCAAGAGAACAAAACGTGGTAGATTATACACACTCTCAAAAAAGATGGATCTTCAAGGGCTTTTTAATAAAGAAAATCATTCTATACAGAATCATGAACTTTCAAACAAACATTCGCCCCATTAAAGGGTTCATTGTGTCATGAAATGGTTCTTTGGAACGTGCTGTAGATGGTTCTATACAGAACCGTTTTGAAAACAGTTCCTTATAGCAACCAAAAGGGATCATCTATTCTTATGATGTCAAGCTTGTAACCATTTTGGGTGCTATATAGAACCATTTACAGCACATTCTCCATCAAGAACCTTTTCATGATGCAAAGAAACATTTAATCAAGGGTTCTTTGAGTCTTTATAGTTGTACACAGAACCATTTTTATTAAAGAACCTTGGAAAAAACATCTTTTTTAGGAGTGTAGGGTTATAAATTGTAACATAATCTGTCCTGTTTGTTTTACTATTACAGCATAGTACACATTTATTACTCAAACATTTCCAGTTTTGACCACAAATAAAAAAAATGCAATATTCCTGCATAATTAAGTGGTTAAGATGTAAACAGAGCGGTTCAGAGTGGTTCAGAGCGTTCAGAGTGGTTCAGAGTGGTTTGGTGTGAAACTCTCCATTCTAGAGAAACTTACTGAGTCAGAACTGTTCAGAGTGGTGGTGATAGGAACCAGATGTCCACCTCTAAAAAGTTTCATCATAGTTTTGAGATGTTTTGGGTCTTTATTTTTAAAATCCATTCATGGCAAGGCAAAGAAAATGAATGTTTTTCAGACTGTCCACTGTTGTCCATCATCAACACTCCATATAAACTCAGAAGACTCGTGTAGGTTCACTGGTGGTTCTGGACAGTAAATAAAATGTCTATATTTGTGTTGTAGTCATGGCGACCCCTGGTTCCCATCACCACCACTGTAAAGATCTGAACCATTTCACACCAAACCACTCTGAATCTCTCTGATTACATCTCACACCCTGAATTATTCAAAATGTTTGAACAGAAAACAGTGAAATTCCTTTTTTATATCAGCCAAAGCCATTCTGAACACATTCACAACCAATCCTCTCTCAATGGTGGCTTCATAACTGTTCTCCAGCCTTTGCCCACCAGTGATGTCACTCTGTGTGGTGGTCGTGTTCCAGTGCCCCCCTCCCTCCGGCTCAGCTGGTCTGGTATTTATTATGGTCAGTCTCTCTAATGTAATATGGGCAGCAGAGCTCATTCCCTCCGTCTCTGTTAGAGCTGTCACTCCCGCTCGTCCACCCTGGTGCCGTAAATCGAATGTGATCGTGTGGATGAGAATGTGTTAGAGGTCAGAGAGAGGAACGGGGGTCCGTCTGTCCACCCAGCCAGCAGCTCCACAGAGTGTGTCACTGAACACAGAGGCGTCGGGAGATCATGTGACTGAAATGTGATTCAACCAATCAAAGCTTTGCGTCTGAGCACACTGGAAACTTAGTTCACATTTCATTAAAAATTATGCAAATTTATTGCCTCGAAAAAATGTAATAAAGATACTTAACAGATTCAAGCTTCAAGTACACACTTAAAAATTAAGGTTCTTCAAGGGTTCTTTAGTAAAGAAAATGGTTCTGTAGAGAACCATGAATAGTTATAGAACCTTTTCCATGATTAAAGGGTTCTTTGCATTGTGAAAGGGTTCTTTAGATTGATGGACAATGTGCTGTAGATGGTTCTGTATAGAACCTTTTTGAAAAGGGTTCTACATAGCATCAAAATGGTTCTTCTATTGTAACAAGCCTACATCATAACAATAGAAGAACCCTTTTTGGTGCTATGAAGAACCATCTACAGCACTTTCTCCATCAATCTGAAGAACTCTTTCTTAATGCAAAGAACCCTTTAATCATGAAAAGGGTTCTGTGAATTTTCATGGTTCTATATAGAACCTTTTTTCTTTACTAAAGAACCCTTGAAGAACCATAATTTTTAAATTTGTAGAATAATGTATTTCCTGGAGGAAGTGCAGATTGATTGTGCAGCTTAAGCAATTCAACAAGTTGCTAGGGTGTTGCCCAGCGGTTACTATGGTATTTTACATGCTAGGGTGCAGCTAAGTGTTTGCTATCGTGTCCCAGGTGGCTGCTAAGGTGTTGCTAGGTGGTTGCTATGGTGTCCCTTGTGGTAAATGGTTGCTATGGTGTTCAAGGTGGTTCTATATAGAATCTTTTTCAAAAAGGTTCTCTATGGAACCATCTACTGCACATTCTCCATCAATGTGAAGAACCCTTTCACCATGCAAAGAATCATACAGATGTTCCTTTGAGTGTTCATGGTTCTATACAGAACCAGTTTCTTTACTGAAGATCCCTTGAAAAATCACTTTTATGTGTGTATTGTTTAAGTGTCACAATTACAATAGAAGAACACTTTTTTGGTGCTATATAGAACCCTTTTCAATTTGAGGAACCATTTCACCATGCAAAGAACCTTTAAATCACGCAAGTGGTTCTTTCAGTGTTCATGGTTCTACATAGAAACAGTTTCTTTACTAAAGAAGAACCATCTTTTTTAAGAGAGTACAGGTAAGGAATGTGCTGTGAGGAGCTGTCGTCGGCTCTCTGACGCTGATAGTTTCTGACTGTGGTTCCTTCAGGCAGGCATTACGTTACGGCCGGCCGAGACGGGGAACGCAGGCGACGGTGAAAACCTGCTAGCAATAGGAGGTGACCTGCGTCTGATACCAGCGAGCGTAATACCTGTAAGCCCTTAACTATCGTAATTTGTTGCGGCCATGGCGGAGGAACAGTATCGATCAGTGCACCGGCGGGGTTTGGGAACAGAATGTGCGCCCTGACTGTGAATGCGAGATTATGGGGAGCGCGGGGGGCTGGGTAGGGGGCTCATATTTTTCTAATGGGGGAGTTTGTTGAATTTAGGGCCTGCGAGTGACGGGGCACTGACAGTTCTGGAGACTGACGCCTTGACTTTCTCTGACAGGCGGCCGAAAATAACAACCAATACACCTTCCTCTGAGTGCTGAGGCCGAGGCCGCGGGTCTGACTGGAGGTTCATGTGTGTTTCTTTCCTCGAGGACTGCTGGGTGATGTTTTAAGCTAATGCGAAGAATCTATGTACAATTGTGAGAGTCTGGGTGCGTTTTCCTTTATGCTACAGCCTCACACTGATTAAACTTTATCTTCAGTCAAAGATTTTACTTGCTGGGTCAAACTAATCTCGTACTTTTGCTTCTTAAGTTTGTTATAGTTGTTTCTGATGCATATTTACACATGAGTATGGAGTATAAGCATAGATTCTACTTGAGACAGGAACATTTGAGAGGGCTAATAATCCATTTACAGTAGACTACACCACTGATATATGGATGAACAGGCAACAGTTTAATTCAAATGGTCATGTAAATAGCACACTCTGATTTCCTAGATCGGAGTAAGGTCTAGAAATCTATTAAGAAATCTGATAAAGAGGCTGGATTTGAACTCTAATCAGATTTCTCAGTGCATATAAACTCTTACTCTGATTTCTTTCAGATTCCTCAGCCTGCACATGTGCGAAAACAGACTGCGGTACCGGAAATAAGCAGCAGTGTCACCACGAGACACTTTTGGAGTGATGCTGAAACCAAATGCATTCTTGATGAAATAAAGGATTTTATTATACTTCATCTTCTAGATAATGTTTGTTCATATTTTCAGGAAAAGAGGCGCGATGTTTAAAAAAAAGCTGCGGCATGAAGTTTGAGTTTTACATTGCATTTACTTCACGTCTTCTTCTGTGAGTTTATTGGCTGGTTGCAAAGTAAAAATCAGATTACTGTCTGACTCATGTAGCCCCGGAGTTTCCCCATTATCTGATTACTCAAGTGCATGTAAACGTGTTAATCTGATTTTCTGCAGTTATCAGATTATTAAGTGCATGTAAACACACTCACTGAAACTACAAAAAGAAGAACGTAGATGTCAAAGATGACCAAACACTAAAGTTAGCAAACATCCATGGCAAGAACTGTGTCCAAAATCATATCAACAATAAAGCCAGAGCAAAAGCAGCTCAAAACAGAATGTGGATATCTACCTAACTTCTTTGTGTGTATCAGGACCTCACTTTCCAATCATAGCTAGAACCCCTTGGGAGCTCCCCTACAGAACTGCACTGGAATGTCACATCCAGCAGGTATCAGTACAGGAACTGAAGTTTGTACAGTTCTATTCTTTTCTTTTTGATCCTTCTGGTCTACATTAAAATGTTGAAGCTCCCAAGTGAGAAACTGACCCTGCAAGATCAGGTCTTCACTTCATACACTTCACTTTTGATGGCTCAAGACAAAGGTAAGATCTGAGTCCCAGGTAGCAGCCTGAATCTGTCCTAAATCACTCTGTCAGTGTGGTCAGCCAATGGCTATTTCAAAGGATGCATCCACAACTTGAAAACCTCTAGTGAGAGTAACACCAAACATCAATTTGGAAGCTATTTGGATAATTTAATATTCACAGACACACTGAAAAAAATGTGTGCTTAAGTGTTACTTTACATTTACATGATTCAAATATGTACACTGGCTCCACAAAAATGATATATGTTACATCAACATAATTAGCATGCGTGAACACTTCATTAACTTTTCTTTTTTCAGTGCAATATCGAAACTGGAGCTAATGAGTTTATTGTGTTTCTGTGGCACCACTTTAAAATAAGCCTGGCCTTATAAAGTGTTCATGGATGGTTTAAAATGAGTCCATTGATAGTTATTAATTAGGTCTTAAAGAACTTAAAATCATTAATAAGCATTCACAACACATGAAAAGGTAAAGGTGAGCTGTTGTTTGCCTAATAGTGAACCTCCTTCATTTAGACTGTTAAAGCTCAGGTTTTGAAGTTGACTATGTCGTCATCATCAGCCAGCATTCATCACACGTTCATATTCATGAGATATCACAGCTCACTTTTGCCCATTTTATTAAAGTGTTATAACTGCTTATTGATGATTAATAAAGTGTTTATGACATAACTAATAACCATTACCAAACTACTTTTAACCCATTCATAATAAACTATTAATTTGTATGGGTGGTCATATTTTAAAGTGATACTATTTCAGTTATTAATGTTTTGTTTTTGTGTTGTTTCGTGAAGTAAAAAAATGGCATTTTATGTTTTTGTTCAGTGAAAGGTGCATACAGTCTAACAGTGTAATGCAAAAGTCAAATTTCATGTT
Source organism: Colossoma macropomum (assembly GCF_904425465.1). Lineage (NCBI taxonomy): Eukaryota > Metazoa > Chordata > Actinopteri > Characiformes > Serrasalmidae > Colossoma > Colossoma macropomum. The sequence goes on from NW_023494790.1 coordinate 38,803,984, forward strand.
TTGTTGATTTTTTAACGATTTATTTAAAAATATGCTTCTCTATGTGGAGCAAAATTAAACAGAATGCAAAATGTGAACATTTAGCATTCATTTGCTGAATTTATTGTACAAATTAAGCATAAACGTTTGTTGTATTTGTATGCAAAATTCAGCAAATAAACAGTAACTGTCTACTGAAAAGGACGTGTTTACTGATTCACACTTTAAAAGTAAGAATTTAATCAGGGGTGTTAGAACTTTTGCTTAAAACTACGGAGCTACAGTGTTGTGATTTGTAACGACTGCTGCATATCATGATCGAGTAATGATGTAGTGCTTTCTGTTTATTGAACAAACAAATGAATAAAGGTTGAACTTCATAAAGTAATTTTAAAACACTTCTGATGAAGGTCTTTATGTTTTGTACCCATTACTCGTTTTTGATCCAGCCTGAGTTTTTCTTTTCAGAATAAAACTAATTGGACTGAAAGCTGGCTCGCGTCTCCATGCAGGTTTTAGACATGCTGTAAAACCTAAAACCAAATGACAGGGAACCAAATAGAGGGGAGAATTTATGTTTTACAAAGCTGAAATCAGTCTGTTTCGCATTACTCTCAGTGGAAATGCAGGTTTGTTTTTCCCTGCGGGGACGGCTCATGACTTACCAGCGCTACCTCGGCCAAGTCTGGTTAAGCATTGGCACTGACTCGCTGTGCTGGACCTTCAGTTATGAATGAGCATTGAAAACCTTTCACATACCAAAAAAAGCCTCTAGCATCAAACTAATCGAGATGTAGCTCATGTAGACTAACGGACTTACAGCCTGTTTAGATATACAAGATCACTGGTGTCCTAATTCTCCAATTAACATGATGCTTTCTGGGCTGGTATCTCTTTACATGACAGTTCAATGTTATTTTTGATGTAACATTTCTGAAATATTTCCCTCTTTTAATAGAAATTAAATTGTGTAGAATCGTTTTGAATATGTGTGTGAATTTTACACTTCGACATAATTGAAACTGAAACATCAATAGTCATGTGTTAATCATAAGCTGATGTGTCTACTATAGTATAATTAAATAATAATACAGTAGGATTTCTCATAAATATCCTCAGTTTACTTGCGAGAACACATCAAGTACTTATTAAAGGGAATAGTTCTATTTTATTACCATGATCTATATATAGAACTATTTCATGCTTAACTGGTTCTTTATATGGTGAAAGCATTCTTCAGATTGATTGAGAATGTGTTGTACATGGTTCTGTATAGAACCTTTTTTAAATAATATCACAACAATAGCACAACACAAAAAAAGTGGCATGCTATTGTAACAAGCTTGACACTGTAAAACTAGAAGAACCTTCTTGGTGCTATATAGAACCCTTTTCAAAAAGATTCTATATAGAACCATGTATAACACATTCTCAATCAATCTGAAGGATGCTTTCATAATGGAAAGAGCCCTTTAATCATGCAAAGGGTTCTTTGAGCGTTCATAGTTCTATATGGAACCATAAAATTTACTAAAGGACCCTTGAAGAACCATCTTTTTGAGAAGTGTCAGACAGTTTACCTAGTTCTGTGAGGAACTATTTCACCCAGCAATGTCTTGAGCTTATCTTGGGGCTCGAGGCCCAATACTACTGCTAAATAGATAGATAGATACATAGATAGATAGATAGATAGACAGATAGATAGACAGATAGATAGATAGATAGATAAATGCATATAATTGTTTATCGCATGCATATTACATTTTTCATAAACTGATTTAGCGTAAAAATAAACGAACAAATAAATACATCCATACATAATTAGTTGAAACTAAACTAGTGCTTAATTACTAATAAGTACTTAGTCAGATACTAAGTAACAACTAATGCTTATTGAACAACTAACTACTTATCAATAAATGGTATTATAAAAATGACTTATTAAGAACATGAAGCATAATTAGTAAGTGCTTAGTGTGAAGCGTAATGAGGATTTTGCTTTTTGAAGTTTGCCATGCTGCTCTGGATAAAGACAACACTTTAAATCATACAGATGTTAAAGCTGCACTATGTAATTTTTGTTGTTTAAAACTGAACGAATCTTCATTACTGAGTGAGGAGAAGATAAACAGGCTGAAACATGCTGAGTGTGTTCTGCTGTGAGTCGCCTGTAAAGCCTGAAATAATCATTTAAACTCAGAGGTGTCGAGTTTTTCACACCACGTCGTACGTCTTTACGTATTAACATCACACACAGACTCTAAAAGAAGGTCCGGCTCGATGTTTCAGCCTCAGATGATCTCATATCATCGTGGAGGTCTGAAACACAACTCACGGTACAAAATGTGCTTTGCAAGTTGCATGCAATTGCATATTTCCACCAGAGAGGGCAAAATCACCAAAACCTATGTAGTGTTACTTTAAGGTACAGAGACATTTTAAAGAGACAGTTCTTACAGCTCACTTCACAGTCAAAAAATAAGCAGGTTGGGACGAGATATTGTTATATGCAAGGAAACAGGGATCAGGTCATCCCTATCAATGAATAGATCAAATATCAAACCTCTGAAACCAGAGACTCGATGACGGTTGCTGTAGGTAGAGCCAACACAATCTGCTGCCAATATCCGTTCATGAAAAGCAGGAGCAGCGTAGCCTCCACAGCTGTGATAGATAAGAGCGGACAGACATCCACAGTGGAAATAAATGCAAGATCAGGAAGACCAAGAACAGCTACAGCTACATCCGATAAACAAACGTATACCAGCAGCATGTGGGTATGAGTAACAGGTACAGGCTGCATTTCAATATATGCATTGTGAATGAAGATTACAGCATGTGTGTAAACATAGCAAAACCTCATGTTTTAACCTCTGTTTAAAAAGCTCCTGCTATGATTTCATAATAAATATACCAGCAGTAACAGTCCAAAATGACTTTACATTAAAGTGAAGCGCAGTTTTTTCTTGGGTTTTGTTTTGAGAGCAACAGTATATGACTATATTCATATTTGAGGAGCTTTTTCTCCCAAAATCAGCTACTGCCACTATTATTCTATTATGACTTTTGATAGGAACCAGACAAAGCGTTTAATCCCTCTTGAAATATCCCTTACATGCCTATTTTGGACTAAAATAAATGCTTATAATTCATGTTGTGCATGCCGGAGGTTGTAGTGCAATTATAATGTGTTTTCTGATTTTCCACTGTTTTCCCATCATCAACATTCCATATAAACTCAGAAGACTCGTGTAGGTTCACTGGTGGTTCTGGATAGTAAATAAAATGTCTATATTTGTGTTGTAGTCATGGCGACCCCTGGTTCCTATCACCACCACTGTAAAGACATGTGAACCATTTCACACCAAACCACTCTGAATCTCTCTGTTTAAACCTCAGAGTTAGAATTATGAAGAAATAAAAAAAAAAAAATAGGTGAATTTATTTTACACAGATCTTGAAGTAATAGCTAAGATATTAACCATCAAAGTGAAAATCAAAGTTCAGCCCACCTGTGAAATGTTGCAGCCTTGGCACGACTACTGGCTGGTCCTGCAGCAAAGGGGGACAAACTCACCATTAAGTCCCTTGATTCCAGAAGAAATGCTGGAGGAAAAGGTGTCTACATACTTTTGGACACACAGAGTTCCAACCTTGATGCAATTGGTTGGCAACAAATATAACCAACTGCATTTTTTGGCATCAAACAGCTGAACTTTAGAACAGATGTCGTTGATTGGCTGGTAGCGCTGGCCAACTGAGGCTGGGATCCACCTGAGGATTGCTTAAGGGTTGTTAGTTAGTCATTCCATTGAAGTAAACAGTAAATAAAAACAGTTTGTAATGGATAATTATGCAGATAAGCACTGTTCAGTGCCTTGATGGTGCTCGTACAGCGTGCCAGGTGCAGTTGTTAGCATGAGGTAACGGTTGGATTGTAATTGAGGCTTTTGTGCTTCCATTCCAGACAAATCGCTTGCGAAATAAAGTATCCACCAATTGTTCTGGGGGAAAGTAAGCCAAACACGTTTCATACCAAAACGTTCATAGAAGCATGGTCTGTGGTCGGTGAGTGCTTGTAACGTGTCCAGGGCGTCTGTGCGGTCCTCTGGACAGTTTGTGGACCGTGTTTTCGCCATAGCGCGGACCTGTGTTGGCGCAAGAGGAAATATTTTTTCAATTTGTATATTTGTGGTGGCGAAAACCAAAGAGTCCAGCTAGGTAATTAGCAGTACTAAGTACTTCATGATGTAGGGACAGCCGCTCCGCATTGTAATGAAGCATGGAGTTACTACTGTTCCTCTGGCCCGGAGTTTATTTGATTTCTTTATTGTAATGAAAGTCAGATGGGGCGGTGTTTACACCAGCCCAAATCAGTGACATGTTTTCTAATTAGCTGCAAATGGGCTTGGAAGGGAAAAAAGTGCACATTTTTCTTCTTCCCGCTGGGTCTCGAATCAAACTTCTAATTTATTTTCATTAAAAAGCTGTGCAACAATGTCTGGGTGCAAGTGGGCTTGTGGTTTCAGCAGCTTTGGTCCTGGTAGCAATTACTTCGCTGTGGTGTAATTGCAATGGCTGCTCTGCAGCTTCAGGCCTCAGAGTGCCCACCCAGTAAAACAGGCAGGTGATATTCTTTAGGAGTTTGATGGGTCATTCATCCAGATTTGCCTGGAGCAAAAGAACAAATTCTACACTGTGAGATTTCACATAGACCAAAGACACAGGATATCAATACAATGATAAACTAGAATGAGAAAGATCTGAATGAAATTTAAGTTGTCTTGACAAAGTTGTTGCTATGAAATGGTTGCTAAAGTGTTGCTAGGTGATTGCTATGGAATCCCAGGTGGTTGCTAAGGTGTTGCCTTGGTATCCTAGGTAATTGCTAAAATGTTGCAAGGGCAATGTTATGGAATTCCAGGTGGTTGCTCAGTTGTGGGCAGGTTATTGCCATAGTGTCCCAGGTGGTTGCTAAGGTGTTGCTAGGCCATTGCTTTGCTCTCCCAAGTGGTTGCTAAGGTATTGCTAGGCCATTGCTATGGTATCCCAGTTGGCTGCCAAGATGTTGCAAGGCTGTTGTTACAGTGTCCTAGGTGGTTGCTAAAGTGTTGCTAGTGCATTGTTATGGAGTTCCATGTGATTGCTAAGCTGTTGCTCGGCTTTTGCTATGAAATCCCAGGTGACTGCTAAAGTGTTGATAAGCCATTGTCATGGTATCCCAGATGAGCTAAGGTGTTGCCTTTGTGTCCCAGGTGGTTGCTATGATGTCGCCAAGGGTGTTGCTATGGGACCTCAGGTGGCTGCTAAGGTGTTGCTAAGCCCTTGCTGTAGTATTCCAGGTCATTGCTAAGGTGTTGCTAAGGCATTAGTATAGTATTCCAGGTGGTTGCTAATGTGTATGTGTATATGTCTGCTAGTGTGCATGTGAGAGTTTATGTAATGTTTATGTCCTTTGTGACATCATTTCTCAAAGTTTTTCAACAGTCCACTTTTCATTTCTTGTGACAAAATGATCACTGTAATAAGAAACATACATATGATCAGTCACAAAAGCACAGGTGTACTGTTCCTCTGTGTGCTCTACAATTCTGCAAAGTTTGGTGGGTCAGGCTTGAAAACTGCGACCCGTGAAAATGGTACAAAAATAAAGCTGGAATAATCAAACAAAGAACAGTAAGTTGGCTTTGTGAATCCCACGCAATACCTAATGGAGCTGCTTTTATTTCACCCATAGTTCACAAACATAGCTTCCGACAGATATAAAAATGGGCCACTGCAGAAAAGCGTCTAAATCCAGCAACGTGGACAAAAGGCTTCTTTTATTAATGGTCCATTTGATGTGGCCTCTCTATGGTGAGATAAATGTGCACCATTATAAAGTTCCTGATAGTCAAAGGGTCAAACATGTGGGATGGTATGAAGGAAATAGAATGGAACAGGAAGTTGAGGTCATGGGCTGATCTCAGTGTGTTGGGGGTCCTGCTCCTGTGAACCTGACCTTCACAGCCCCCCATCCTTTGTCATTTGCAGCCCACAGTCATCTTTGAAATAACGTCTTGAATGGTGAAGCTAGACTTCTCTTGCTGGTGCTGCTACAAAAAGGAGGTACCTGTACTCTGAATCAAATTAGGAAAAATAAAGGCCATTGTTGCTTCTCTTAGGCCCATTCCATTCTGTAGCTTTAATTTTGAAAACGATACAATGCACTCGGAGCTTCTTAGTATACGTTTTTCTGTAATCAGCAGATGATAGATATCCTGTAAAGATATTTCATAGCTAAAAACAGTAGTAGCTACATTTGGAGTTAAGAGGAAAACTGTGTGAATTTGATTTACTTATTAATTTATTTTTGGGCAAACTGTCAGTCAGAGACCATCCTTTTCTTAATTAGATATCCATGAAAAAGGCAATCAAGGTGTTCATTTTTAAAGTGTCAGGAACAAAGCAGAAAATATATCTAACAGAAAATCCCACAGAAGCCCCAACACCTAAATCTACTCTCAGCTGTGTGAGTCAGTGAGTCACTCTTTCCCCTCATTCCAGCTTTCATTCTTTTCAGGAGACTCACTTTCAGTTCCTCAAAGAATCTGCAGACACACCTCCAAAGTTCAGTCTTAGAAGCTGGTTGATCATTTTCTGAAGTAATCAAACACATTCAGTGGTGTTGAGGTCTGGACTCTGGGGTGGTCAACCCGTTGTTCAGCTTCTTTGTTTGATGTGTCCGTCTCCTTTTCTCAGTGAGGTTCTTCTTGATCAGCTACACATCCTTTCAGACCCACAGCGCTGAGTCGTCTTCTCACAGTGGAAGGATGGACAGAAACACCTGTGGATGTTTTCAGATCTGATCAGCTTGATTTTCTCCTCTCTCTCAGAGATGAAAGCTTTAAGTGCTGTTTATCTGATGGGGGCAGATTTGGTGTTCCAGGAGGTTATTAGGAGCCCCATTTTCCTTTTTCACCCCCTGGTTTATCTTATATCTAATCCCCTCAGATCCATACATACATACATCATCTAAACCGCTTATCCTTCTGGTTCGCGGGGGGGGTGCCGGAGCCTATCCCAGCTGTCATTGGGCGGAAGGCAGGATACACCCTGGACAGGTCGCCAGTCTATCACAGGGCAATCAGATATATTTCCTGAAAATGAATAACTTGTATTTAATTAAAACCTTTATTTGACTGGAAATATAATCAGTGAAAGGGGATCTATGAGTTTTACAACAAGTCTGTATTCATTTTATATTTGTCGACAGTCACAAACCCCCCCAGCATGCCCACCTCTGCAACTCCTCCTAGTAACAGCAGTATCCAGAGTAAATGTGGGCAGAGGACTGAAATTAGGCCTGGATGGAGAAAGAGAACCAACTGCAGCCAAAACAGCCACACCAGACAGATCAGCGAACGCCCTGGAATCAGTTTCTCGTACATCCTGTTAGCAGCACATGCGGACCCCACCCCCCATTTCCTCCTGGTCCTCCTCTTCCCCCAAAAGAGTGTCGTCTGGGGAAATTACCTTCATTTTGTGGGTGCAGAACGGTGGAAGGGAACTGACAGGTTCTGCAGTCGTATTCTGTGGTTTGCCACAAGACAGCATACAAGGTCTAGGTGCCCTGTGATTACGGTCAGCAGGATTTCAAAGAAACTGTCAAACTTGAAGCACTCGGTGGAACACATGATGTTTCACAGTCCACTAGGTTCTAGGTAAGTGTGAGGTACAAACTCCAAAGTACTAGATAATTATTTTGGGTAACATGAGAGTAAATCCCAAGATAAATTACACTAAAATGACCAACAGGTTCTAGAAATCAACGGGGCACAACCTCCACAGTACTGTGTAATAATATTGGTAGTTATATAATGTAAAATGATGGTTCTTCAAGGATTCTTTAGTAAAGAAAAAGGTTCTGTATAGAACCATGAACATCATGAAAGTGTTCTTCATATTGATGGAGAATGTGTTGAAGACCTTTTTGGAGAGGGTTCTGTACAGCACCAAACAGGGTTCTTCTATTGTAACAAGTCTGACATAACAGTAGAACAACCCTTTTTGGTGCTGTATAGAACTCCTTTCATAAAGGTTTGATATAGAACCATCTACAGCACATTCTCCATCAGTCTGAAGAACCATCTCTGTGATTTAATGTACACCATATGTGAAAAACGATATCTGCTCCTCCAGTGTTTCTTCTGAAATGAAGGTGTCAGTAGTGAGTCTGTGCTGCAGTAACAGCCTCTACTCTTCTGGGAAGGCTTTATACTAGATGTTAGAACATTGCTGTGAGGATTTGATTGAGCATTAGTGACTGATGATTGAACATCAGGTACTGATATTGGATGGTCAGTGCTGGATCTCTCCAATTCATCCCAAAGTTATTGGATGGAGCTCCATCACTCCAGACCCATTCCATGAAACTTGTTGGTGAAGAGTTAGCCAGAAACATAACTGTTCAAGATACATACTTAAAAAGATGGTTCTTCAAGTGTTCTTCAGTATAGGCAACAGTTATAATTAGAACCTTGTGTTCTAAATAGGACTATTTCATCATCAAATAGCTCTTTGCATGGTGAAATGGTTCTTCAGATTAATTGAGAATGCATTATATATGGTTATAAATAGCACCAAAAAGGGTTCTTCTACTGTTACAAGCTTGACCTCATAACAATAGCAGAACCCTTTCTGATGATATAGAACCATTTTCAAAATGTTCTGTATAGAACCATATAAAATACATTCTCCATCAATCTGCAGAACCATTTCACCATACAAAAAGTCATTTAAGCATAGATAGAACTCATGGTTCTAAACAGAACCATTGCCTTTACTAAAGAACCCTTAAAGAACCATCTTTTTAAGAGTGTAGGCCTTCAGTGCAGGCCTTAACTGCTTACCCTTAACTATAACTGTTGTACATGGTTATATTTTGTTCTAGGCTAAGTATAGATATTTTAATAAGATGTTCTATATGTTTTCCTTGAAGCTCCTCAATTCCGATCTAGTGGAAGAGCTCGCTAACCTGGACACCATGGAGATCCTAAATTTGAACATTTCTATACCATCCAAAACTGAACCTTGGAATAATAGTTTTGCATTCCTACACAACAAGCATGATGATTCTATTAATCATTAGATCTCCTCTGAAGATGTAGAAGGTCCTGAGGGTTCCCCACTGGACGCAGGCGGTCTACATGGGTGTCCTCCCCCAACTCTTTCACCTTTCTGTACCTTACTTATCCTGGTAGCACTGATTAGACGTCCTGCATGAAGCCGGCTTCTGCTTAGCCACAGCTGGTACCAGCGCCAGGACAAACAGAGCCTGTGAAAGCTCTCATTTATCACAGGCTGCAGATACCTGGGTCACCAATCTCACTTAAAGTCAGCACAGCTCAATGTTCTAGATGATAAAGCTACCAAGAAGAACTTGTTTCAGTATAATAAGACGTATAATCCACATTGACACAAAAACCAATATTTCCAATGGTGGCATTCAGCAGACTTGAGGTCCTTGCCAATGAAAGTATTGCTGAGGTTTGCACTGTATTGGTTGCCGGCCTCAGACGTCAGAGCGATGTTTCTACTGAATGTTCTCGTCCGGCTGAACAATATTTTCCATGAATGCAGCATAATAAAGAGGGGAGAAAACATAAATGAAAGCACATTTGTGATCGGGCCCGATGTTTATACTGCAGAGCTAAAAACATTCTGACAAGTTCCGTGACTGCATGGCATTATGTGCTTGAGTGCTATTCTAGAACGGTAGGCATATCTGCCATAGCGCTGTACCATGAAACATGCAGAACTTTGTCTATGACTGTAGTTATACTGAAACTAAAAACTTGGATTTTCAAAGACATCAGATTAATGTGCCAAGAATCAGTGACGGTGGAGCCAAACCCTGAAATTCAAATCCATAAATATCAGTTCAGTGGACACAGTTTGGGACTGATTTTCCTGCTGCAAAGCATCGAATGTAAAAATGTAAATGACGGGCTTTTTGCATTTTTTAGTCTCGGTTGCTCATACACAATTCATAGACCAGTTTTTAAAAATTGCACATAGACCTTACATTGTCTAAAATCTTAAAGAGGACCTAGAAAAAAGAAATGATACAGTAGAAAGAAGAGAACATAGAGTCAAGCCAGATCATATCAGCACGTCTGAAAACAGGTTTTTGAAAAGTGTACACTGATCAGGCATAACATTCTGACCACCTCCTTGTTTCTACGCTCATTGTCCATTTTATCAGCTCCACTTACTATATAGGTGCACTTTGTAGTTCTACAGTTACAGACTGTAGTCCATCTGATACTTTGTTAGTCCACTTTTACCCTGTTCTTCAGTGGTCAGGACCCCCATGGACCCTCACAGAGCAGGTACTATTTGGGTGGTGGATCATTCTCAGCACTGCAGTAACACTGACGTGGTGGTGGTGTGTTAGTGTGTGTTGTGCTGGTGCGAGTGGATCAGACACAGCAGTGCTGCTGGAGTTTTTAAACACCTCAGTGTTACTGCTGGACTGAGAATAGTCCACCACCCAAATAGTACCTGCTCTGTAAGGGTCCATGGGGGTCCTGACCACTGAAGAGCAGGGTAAAAGGGGTTTGTGCTGAATATAAGCATATGTAACACTTTGGGATCAATATTTCTTAGACAGGTAAAAAACATAAAAATTAGTTACCTCCAAAGTGGCTGACAGGCCTCAGACTGCAGAGGGTTAATCTACTCGTCTCATAACTGTCTCATACACATATTCTTGTCTCATAACTGCAATAGCACAAAGCAAGATGAGTCGTCCTTTGAGTCTTGGTTCCTCTCGGTGGTTCTTCCTCATGCTCTTACAAAGTTTCTCCTTCTGAGTCTTCTCAGTAGTTCTTCCTCATGCTCTTGGAGAGCTTCTCCATTTGAATTTTGGTTCCTCTCAATAGTTTTTCCTCATGCTCTTAAGGAATTTCTTGGTTTAATGTTAATTCTGCTCAGTGGTTCTTCTTCAATTGATTCTCAACAATGTAAGGAGTTCAGGTTGGTACCAGGGTCAGGATTAGGATTGGGTTGGGTTGGGTTGAGGTAGAAACTACTCAGGTTTAGAGAAAATTAAGGTGAAATTAATAGATATTTGGTCGAATGCAAGATGAGCATCTACTCAGCATCTACAGTGGGGGATTCAAATAATGAGACAAAGATATTAACATCAATTCACAATTCAGCTTAAATTTGATCTAGAATGGTGCAGAATGTCAACTCTTCTTTTTACATGTCGTAACTTTTCTTTGCTTAAATTTTTCAAAATTATAAATGTTTATTACCTGGTTTGAACAAAATCAATCCCATATTTTAAATGTGGTCTCAGACTTGTGGGCCCACTGTGTATAAAATTGTAAAAGTTTAAACACCCCTCATAAAATCATGTGTTTTTTATGTATTTATTTTCTAACTGAGAATTAGTTAACACATCCTCTACACTGTAGAAATGGCTAATCAGATCAGCCTAAAAATGACTTCATGCAGGAACAGAAACTGAACTAGTTTTCTTCAACTTCAAAAAAATTACATTGACTGAAATAATCATTCATTCAGTGTGTTTATTTAGGTTGACTAGTTAATTTACTTGTTACCACAATTTTTTACAATGTACAGGGAACAATGCAAAATTATGGCATTTTTCTGCAAACATTAAATTCATTTTTTCAGTTTGATACATAAAATTTGAAAAAAAACTCACCTACTTTTGCACATGCCACATTTTATGTTTTGCTTTTTTCCCACTGCATTAAATTCAGTAAATAAACAGTAATTTTGCATGGATTGTGCAAAAGCATGTTCTCTGTAGAGAATGTGTTCACATATTTCACTCAGAACAGAGCAAAACATGGAATTTGAGGCTTTTTCAACATGACTGTGAAGTGTATAGTCTACATGTGAGGTAGAGGTGGAGGTGTTTATGTTGACAGTGCATGTATTATATCATATTATACCTGTAAGTAAGACGTGCACAGTGCTGTAACGCTTCCGTCTAGTCCCAACAAAAGCTATCATCAGTTTTGACAGTGCACTAAATTATATGTTGCTCCAATCTCATATTGCTGTAATGATACAATTGTTACAGACACATGCAGCTCTCAGACAGGCCTTGGCTCGTACCATTTCACAGAAAAAAGCAGGGTGGTGTGCCAGGGAATGACAGGTACACTGCAGGCAGACCTATTAGGAGCAATTATGGGGATTCCCATAAATGACTTTCAAAATAGGCTATTCGTTTTTCCAGACCTTTCACATATGTCTCCAAGTGTGCAGCGGAAAAAAAAAGGGGAAGAGAAAGATCCTCCACCCCTCCACACCGGTTCTAAAACTTTCCGCTCCTTTACCTATTTGTAGCGATGCGGTGTTGCTGACCTGTGTTGGCTTTGAGGTGCTTGGAGACAGATTGAAAAAGCTAAAAAACAAGTCAGAATGAGCCTGGAGTCTTTAATTATGGTCAGCAGGACCACGTGAGGAGAAAAGGAGGACTGTTCGCTAATTGAGGAACGTTTGCCGAATATAGCCGCACCTCGGCCTTGTAATTATCACGCTTAATTTCCCCTATAAATATAAACACGGGTCAACTGAGGCACGTCTGGAGAAACTGCGTGTAAAATCTGGCCGTAAAGTCCTTGTTGCTTTGAGGAGATTAAGCTCTGCTCTTCGACGCTGACCTGTGGTTTATTCTCTTAGGAAAGAGCAACAAATACTCTTAAACATGGCCGTGCAGAGAGCCAAACAAGAAGCAGAACAGCGAAAGACATACAGCTTCGTCAATACGCCGGGACCTAATTGTTTTCCAGGGTGATCAACATTTCATCGCCTCCTCTTTTTTAAACACAACACCTAACTTAATGCCCTGGTAACCGTTGTTTGTGTGCTCGGTCATCTCCACGAGGAGGAAATGAGCGACCATGTCAGGGAATGAATGAGCCCAGTCATGTATTTTTGAGCGATTGTCATGGAAATGTTTGGTCTGCCGTTGTACACTCATGCCTTACGGGCCTAAAACGACTCCTGTTTTGCCTCCTTTGTTCTAGAAGCAGTTTTGACACTGACTTTGAAGACCTTGCACAGAAAGACAAGACAGCTCTTCCAGGAGGGGTGGAGGGGCAGAAAGGCTGCGACTCTTTTTCCACCGCTAATGGCCGCCATTTGCGCTTGTTTGGATAATAGTCGGGGATTCCGACCGCAGTTTGCTAAACTTCGGGGGAGCTGTGGAGCGACGCTCCATTTCACTTCAATCAGAAAGGGAAATGTGAAACACGTGAAGAGCAAAACGTTAGTCATTTCTCAATAAGCGCTGCGGCTGAGGGAGCGCGGAGAGAACAACGCTCCTCCATGAGCTCTTCGCACAGGAAGGTGTTTCAGTGAGTCCAGTTGGGTAACAGTTCAGGGCACCACTTTAAAGTAAAACTGCCCTTATAAAGTGTTTATGAATGGTTCATAATTAGTTTGTTAATAGTTATCAGTGTAAAAATTACTAATAAGCAGTCACACATTAATAAAAAGGACAAAAGTGAGCTGTAATATCTGATAAATATGAACGTAGTGAAAGTTTAATGCTGACTGATGAAGGAGACAAAGTAAGATCAGTAAACTCAAAATCTGAACTTGTATTTGAGCATCTATTTTACCCTAATGAACATCATAATGTCACCTACGTTAATTTTCAGGGACTTTGATTTTGAGATATTCAGGGGGTCCAAGAGGTTAATTAGGAAGTCCTAGTCCTAGACCTCCCAAGACCCCAGCATTTCACACTGTATATGTAATCAATATCCAACCAGTCTCACTGGTTTGTCTAAGTCAGGGGTCGGAAACATGCGGCTCTTTTACTGCCCTGTTGTGGCTCCACAGCTGAATTTGATTTGTAGGTAAAAATAAAATAATCCTCCTTTACAGTAAAATAAAGCTCAGAAGATAAGCGCAGACTGCTGGTCACCATAGCAATGCTATCTAGTAGCTAAAGAAATGGCAAAGAGAGAGATTTAAGATGAACATAGATCATTTGTAGAGGAATTGATTTATTTGCATTTATAAACACTCTGCAAACTGGTGAATGAGAAGCTGATTTCAGCCTCGCAAAAAGTCAAACATTGAGAGACATTTTACAAGAAACTGTTCTACTTTTGAGGAAAAGTTTCCTGCTGGAGATGCGAGAAAAGCAGCTGTAGCTGAGCTAAAGCTTAAAACAGAGCAAAGTCTGTGTTTTCATTTAAATGATATTTTTTAGTCTGTACTAGGACATTAACACATACTGAGACACATTTACAGCCAAGATGGTAAAATAGATATAAAATGGCTCTTCTTAACATTTTGGTTGTGACCTCTGATCTAGAGTAAAGCAATAACTGTATCTACATTTTAATAACTGATGTACAAAGATTTATCACATGTACTACACAAATAAACACTGAGTGATCTGGAACATGCTTAACTCATTATAATTATTGCTCAATAAAGTACTAATCAGCAGCCAGTTAATTGCCAGCTACTGGTTTTTTAAGGGCATTATAATTATAAGAGACACACAACAGTGAAGTGTTGGCTCAAATTGCAGTGTAATGCAATCAGCAACTCTTCTTCATACAAGGTCCATCTTTTAGCTACACTATAAGACAGTATTGTGTTTGTTAACACAGAACAAATTGTTTGTCCCTAAATGTCTGTAGATATATTGTCCAACTGAGGTTCCTGAGATTCTCCTGCAGAGTTTGATTGCAGCTCTAACCAGATTCACTTGATTCCTCATTTCAGAAGCTCCTGAAGGTCCATCAACTCAGTCAGGTGTTACATCAGGAGTGAGATAAAGTTATACCCCATAGAAAACACTGCAGTAAAAGCTTTTAGACACCAAACATTATTTATCTGTGTGATTTATTCAGATAACAATAATGAATAATTTAAACGTGTGTAAATGATCATCTTGCACACTAAATATGTTTTTTTCAGATGGTGAATGCAAATTTTTTTATTTGCCCTCTGTTTGATTCTTCTCTTTATTTATACACTATTATTATTATTATTATTATTATTTTTTTTATTATTATTTATTTATTTATTTATTTATTTGCAATTCATTTTTTAACATTGCCCATTTAAAGAAAAAAAAACAACCCCCCATTCCAGCTCCAATTTACACACACGACTTACAATCAAAAACCATATCATAGATACAACATAGGACACATGAAAACTGAGTTACATCATTCACAACTTAAGTGCATCATATAATTAAGCGAGCACAAGGGTCCTGACTTTAGATAATCAGTGAATGTATGAAGAGTTCTAGGGGCAGCACTGCTAATTCTTGCAAATGATTCCAGATTTAAGATATCAACTAAGGTGTGAAGACAGTGACGTATGGACAGGTTGTGAGGGGGCAGCCAATGCTGGACGATAACTTTTTTGCTGCAATTAAGCCAGCCAGCCATATTTTCCAGGAACTTTCCGTAACTGGGAATTTAGAATCATCATTCAGTAAATGAAATTCAGGGTCTGTGGGGAAGTATGTCCTGGTCAGAGAAGAGATAGAACAACCTCCTCCCAAAAAGCATTTTGGCCAGTCCCACACAATGCGCATAAAAGTCCCCAGAGTGATTATTCTCTTTATTGATTTTTCAAAACTCACTCCACCAGTCACTGTTGTGTCTGACGTTGGCATGGCTGTCTGAGCAGCTAGAGCTTTCTGACAAACATTTAAAGAATGTATTTGCATCATCATGCGTGGAGCTCAAACATCTGAACTGTCTGTAAAAAGTTCTAATGAAATTTGAGCTCTTGAGAGAAGTGTTCAAACTCACCGTTCTCCTTGGTCTTTCCTACATAAAAATGAGCCCTTTCAGTGTCACCCACTGTCTGTTTTGGGAGGAGCAAATGACATTTATTACACTTGAAGTCATTTTCATTTTGTCCGCAGCAAACAAAACACAGCAAAGTTTTTGCATTGCAGTCTGCGTGCAGTTTTGATGTGATAAAATATTAAATATTTAGCATTTTCATGTTGTTTATTCATGTCACATTTACTGTGTAACAGCCTTAAAGCCACAGCACTGTAACACCAGTGGAATATTCTGGAAAAAAACTACCAGATGTTAATAAACATTTGCTGTGTTTGTTGGCGAATTGATTTAAAATATGTTTTAACTCTAAGAACCACTGCTTGCCACATTTTCGGCCTGTACAGTCTCGACTGCCAGCCTTCCTTTTCTGAAGTCCTTTTCCTTGGCAGCTGCTGAACTCCTCCACAAACATTTTGCCATCTCAGTTCATGCAAACGGGAGAAGGTGATATGCATAATTTACTATAAATGCATCTTTGAGCCCCGCCCCGGCCCCCTCAGAAAAAAAAAGAACAAGAATGACAAGGTAGCTGCCCTCAAAACCTCTAAAAACATCAACATCAGTTAAAAACTGAAGGTCTGTGCAGATCTGATGTTTCTCGTTTTTACAGCAAATGGAGGAGAGTTTCTGCAGTCATGGTGAAAAGTCATATTAGAAAAAAATGATACTGAAGACAAATATATAACCAGTGCTGGCTGAGCTGGAAGCTGGAGGCCGGAGTCTGGTGCTCATATACCTGTTATGAGACTCACTTTCGTGTTTTTTCACTCTTCATTTACCCCGAAGGCTGAGACAGCGGCTGTGTCTCGATTCGCTCACTGGTTCAGTATGTAGTGAATCAGTACATAGTAAATATGATTTCGGGCTCTGGTTCGGTCCCTGGAAAGGGGAACTCTGGGATACTGATGACTCAATTACATGTGACATGGGTGTGAAAACAGTACGCAATGACAAAAAAACCAACACCAGCGACTGGAATCTCATCCTCTGTGCCGTGATTTAGCCATACTGTGTTTTTAGGATGAATATTCCAGTTTTTTCATTAACACTCATTTTATTTATACTGAGACCAGATACAGCCATGTTTCAGTCACACACAGCAATTAAATTAAGCCTTTCCTCGAACAATTAACAGCACTGGCATACATGCAACACTAGCACCAAGCTAAGCATGGTTCACCTAAGCAGTTCATAGCAGCTGAAGCTACAAGACAGCTAAATGATGACTGAATAGACATTTAGTCTGATCTTTTCAGCCGAGATTTAAGTTTGAAGTCTGAATATCTCTGTAAGTTGATCTCTTTAAGTTTAAAGGCCCCCTCTGGGGTCTATCTGTGCACAGACCTACTGGTTTAAGGCACATCCAGTATTGGTTTGTTCAGAAATTGGTAACAAAGTCAAAGTATCTGTATTGGTTTAGGAATAACACTGATTGTTTTGAGGACACCCAGGGCAGCTGTTCCTGTGGATAATTTCCCTGTTGGTTATCCAATACCAGAGATCATATTGTTTAAATAAGAGCATTTCTGGAGCATTACAGGTCCAATGTCTCATTAAGCATTTATAAAGCTTAGAATGTCTACTTTTAATCTATTTTGCCATTAATTATATTTGAAAAAACATACAATTTTGTCACAAAAAATACCTTGACTTTTTTTTTTTCTTGAAAATATAAATAATGAATATTCTTTTTCATAAAGCTACATTGGCCAACACAGACAAGTAAAATAACAAACGAACAGGCTGAATCTCAGGACTCAGGACTAGGAAATCAAAAACATTAAAAAAATCAAAATTTGATTTGTTAATAATCCTCATTTACATTTGAAGAGGACACACATATAGAAAATAAGTAATATTAGATCTGCTCGGATGTAACACATCACTCTAAAGCTGAGATACATTAGTCAAATCTGTTGCCCAATCAGCACTTTAATGTCAAATATTGATACCTTTTCCTTGAAAAGCTCTGGGATTCTGCTCTGGACTGATTGCTGAGATTCTTTTAAACGCATGCACACGCACACATATCTTTGCAAAATTCATTGCACAGCCAAGCAAAATCTTCAGTGATGACTTTACCATCTCTAATGAAGTGGTCACGTCATGCTTACATTGAAGCCCCCATTGCGAAAAGCCCAGACGAATCTCAATGTCCCCTTTTATGGGTCTTGTTATTGTAACCTCTCCAAGCCGTATGTCTTCTTCAACCACAGAGTGTTGCTGTTTTTATACTGAAGCTAAATCAAAATGAAATAATCTCACAACCTAAATGAACTCATGATTTAAAATGTGTTTATTTACTACAGAGGACCTTTGACAAAACTGTTGAGGGTCATTCTAGGCAACCTTTCAGGTTATTTAAGACGATTAAAGCCACGGATGCGTCACTTAATTCTGTGGTCTGAGGAAGCTTCTTTGCAGAGTAAAAAAAAAACTTTTTTGAAAAAGGGGATGAAATTATTTTTCATCTAGATCCACTTCCCTCCTCGTCGACTAACAATTGCGAAGAAACCAAAGAATCCTAGTTATTCTTGTGTTTCACATGACGTCACACTGTATAGCTGTATAGTATAGCTGTATAGCCGCCATTGGGTGGACCGAATCAGGTAGTGACTGTGCTACTGTGATGCCTTCAATTTGCTGTGCTTTGTGAATGATTCACCTACAAGATGCGACAGAAGCCGAGAGACGAGATGACACAGACCTTTAATTCAGTGTTTTCACTCCAGGCTTGGAGCCCCTGCACTGTACGGTTTCCTCTCTGCTGTTCCACCTCGTTCAGCTCAAGAAGGGATTAATTAGCTAATAATATCAGGTATTTTGACCAGGAAACCACAGTTATACAGGACTGGAGCTGAACTCTGCACTAACCAAACTGGCAAACTTACAGAATCACGTCTGTCGAAACATGACGTCGTTTTCCGACCCACGACATTCAGTCTGATATTTAACGATTATGTTTCTCCACTCAAACGTCATTTAAATCAGAAACAGAGAGTAAAGTTATACCAGCTGTCTGCAGCTCTGCTAGGGGGACGACTGTTTATCTCTCGGATGATAACATTGTTCAGGCAACACCATGGGATCCTTAATCCACCCCGACGTGAGAGCCAGTGGGCTTCTGTGCTTTTAAATGCTTTGAGAGACTCTCCAGGACAGGGAGAGGGGCTGAGTATGAGATAAATATAAATGGAAAACACAAATTTGGTAGCTTTCTGCCAGTTTAAGTGGGACCAGGAGTTCAGGGGCGGAAACTGCATAAGAATCGCAGCCTATTTTATCGACTTTGTCGAGGTAATGTTTATACGGAGCAGCGAAGCCAGAAATCCCAAATATGACGGCAACAACAGAAAATCACGTGACTGAAACCCTATAGAAGGTCCTGTTTAAGTGACATTCTTTTGACATGTTCTCAGGATGCTTGAACAAAGATGAAGAATCATGTCCAGAACAGCAAGTGTTTTTCCAGCGTCCTGCTGTGTAATGGGCTAACACCAAGTCTACACCGGCACCGTGAAGGAAAATAAGAATATCATCAAAAGTTACGCTGGCTTTTTTATCGCAGGCAGAAGTTTTCAGGATTCTGTTTCCACAGTGCCTTTTTCAGTCCCCTCACCCTGACAACCAGCTTGGGCCACAGTGACGTGAAAAAGAGCAAATGTTGACCCTAAGTAGTGTTGCCAAATGTTTATAAAGAGACCTTTGAGGGTCATAGTAGGCACGGTGCCAGCCAAGAGCTGTCCCAAACAGAGCTTTCCATGAGGGAGGCAAGAAATCTGGTGCAGTGTTAATGCTGCATTAATGTGCTTGGGTATTTTTATTTTGTCTAGCACCCTCTGCTGCTGGTCTCCAAAGGCCTTGAACTCCGAGCTTGCATATGGTAGACATGGGGCAGCATTTTAGCCAGTCAAAGATGGAGTTACAGATCCTTTCCAGTAATACTGGTCATAAAAACACAGGCCAGATTCTTTCTGGAATAAACTGAGAAACACCCACTGGCCACTTTATTAGAAACCCTTGTCATGTGCTTCCTCTCTCTGGCCACTTTACCTTCTAGGTCCACTATAAAATAAGAGTTGTTGACTGTATTCCATCTGTTGAAACACAGATTATCATCCCTATCTATTCCATTCATCATTGGTCAGTTTCTGACCACAGGACTGCTGTTGACCAGATATTATTTGGGTGGCGGACGATTCAGTTTCTGACCACAGGACTGCTGTTGACCAGATATTATTTGGGTGGCGGATGATTCAGTTTCTGACCACAGGACTGCTGTTGACCAGATATTATTTGGGTGGCGGACGATTCTCAACACAGCACCTATAGATATGCAGCCAAGAGCAGCTCAGTGGATGCTGACGAGCTAAGGATGGTCAACCCAGGTTAGAACTGTGCACAGCAAGGTGAACCCACAAGGTGGTACAGATTTTAATCAACAACAGCTGGAGGGAAGGCTACGACGACCAGAAATATATCTGAATTCATGCCGTATCCACGGCAACCCAGGTCACTTAGCAACAACTCCAACATGATGGCAGAAAGGTGTGCTCATCTAATGACATATCTTCATAAAAATGAGTTATTTTGAATATTTTACACTGAATTCATTGAAAGAATGTGTCTTTATCTTATGTAAATATGTGTCCACTTTCGCCACACAGTAGAAAAGTGACTAAAACTGTATTTTTCTTTTGTTTTAGCAACTATGGGTGAGTCAAATTTGTGCAGAACTGCTGCAGTCAGTGCTTAAATTCTTAGTTTTAAATAACATGGGCATCAAAACATTATTTTATTGGGAAAAAATAGTACTATAAAAAATGAACTTGAACACGCAAGGCTTGTAAACTCATAAACAGGTCATTTGTTTCAGGATAGAAACAACAATCTCTGTCTTATTTTTCAGTAAAGAGCTTTTTAAGATGGAGAACACCAGCGTGCAGCACCCCATTAAGGTCTTCTCTCATGGGCCAACAGCTAGGCAGCTCTCAAAAAGCCCTCTTCATTTTGAGCGGAACTGGCTCTGATGAGCATCAACACCAGTTAGCCTAACAGACACTCTTCCAAACCTCAGGGGTGCCATAGAGCTGGGGAAATATTTACCCATCAGTCTTTGGGAGGGGCATGTGTTTTCTTCATCCCCACTCAAGATGGCAAAGCCCCGGCCAAACAGCCACGACCAGTGTTTATGTTTATGCCCAGGACCCTCAGCTGTCCCCTCTCAGTCGGGCGGCATCCACGCCGATGCAGTTTGTGAAGGTTGGGGAAAATATTTTCGTTAGCGTGAGCGGGGCGTAGGGGAAAAACAAACAGCTGGCGAGAGGTATGTACGACGTTGGGAGGCTGAAGTGTTGGGTGAGAGGTGGAAAGATGGAGGGAGGGGGTGTGAAAGGGTGTAGAGGTCGGAAGGCGGTGGCACTCAGGGGTCAAGGTCAGGGGTTTGAAGGCATAAATCAAAGCTGTCCGGCTAATGGTGGCGGCCCCTCTTCGGGTCGAGCTTGATCAGCCAGATCGCTTGTGACTGGTGTCCGGGGGAAGCAGTCGCTCTCAATAACGGCACACTGGGACAGCAGTCCAAGCTGTCAGACTCAGGCAGCGCTGCCAGAGACAGCGAGATTCAATTTAGCTCCAGCGTTCGCTACGCCATGCATAACACAATTGAAATGCCTCCTATGAGTCAGCGTGATCGAATCTATTCATATGAGGCAATATTCTTGTATGATCTGAGCCATGTGTCCTTCTATGTTCCGTTATGAAGCATTCCATCATAGGCTGCATTAGCAACGCAATGCTAGCTAGCACATGAATGTCTTGGACTGAGCCATTATGTTAGCAGTGCAGTCAGATCAAGAAATATTCACTATTACATGTACATTCAGAGCATATGTTCCCCATAAATCTCTGATCTTTTTGATGAGAATCATGAAGCAACATTTCATCTCAGGCTGCATTAGCTTACAATGCTGGCTAGCACTTTCTATTGTATTAGACTGAGCAAACATGCTAGTACTACATTCAGATAATGACATGTTAATGTTTTCAAACATGTTTGGAGCATCTGTTTTCAATAAGTTCACCTTTTGCTGAGAATTATAAAGCGACATTCCTTCCCAGGCTGCATCAGCAACACAGCACTCGTTAGCACGTTCCAATCTACTACACTAAACTAATACGCTAGCAGTACATTCAGATAATGAAGTAATGCTTTCAAGCATCTGCTTTCCAAAAGCGCTTTAGCTTCACAGTAGCCACGTTTACATGCAGCCTGATAATCCGTTAATAATCCAACTAGTAGCTCAATCGGAATAGAACACATCCATGTGAACACTTCAATCAGAATAGTCTAGTCCGATTGAGGCCATTCAGAATACAGTTTCTATCCGATTCAGCGAGGTGGGTAAACCTCTAAATAATCCGTTAAATAGAAGAATAATAGCCATGTAAACGCCTGAATCCGATTACATCCCAATCGGAACGTGTAAGTATGTTCTGCGAATGTTCGTCGTGGCATGGCGAAAGTTTATACCGCTCAGCATGGTGGAGCAGAAACTGGTCTGCAGAGGAGACGAAGTTTATGCTCTGATCTTTAACGGACTTCCATCTTATGAATCTCAGAACACAATGTCTTCCTCTCGCCACTTCCTTTATAAGGACATGTGAAGCACGTTTTTCTGAGTCTGACATCATTTTAAAGCAATTAAAAACACAAGCGCGCCAACTGGAAACTCATCTCACGCGGACTGGACCTCACGTGATGCTCGCTGTTATGGTAATGTTTACTCTAAGCGCTGCTCCACGCATGCACGTCATTTTGCACCGGATTACTTGTAGTGAGCATGTAAACGAAGATTTTCCATCAAATTGTTGAATAGAGTGAGCATATAAACACCTCAGTCTGAATCTGTAATCCGATTGTATTCAATCGGATTGGCAAAAATCTTTGCATGTAAAACACAGCCATTGTTAGCTAGAACTTTCTATTGTATTAGACTGAGTAAATGTGCTAGACGTACATTCAAATTAAAAATACTTACCTTTAAATTCACATTTGACGTTTCCGTTCTTCTTAAGTTTTGCTGAGAATTATGAAACATTGCAATTTTAGACTTTTGGCACTTTCTAATTTGTTAGATTAAGCGAATTAGACTGCATTAGACTGAGCTAATATTTCAACTGTACATTCCAACAAAAGGTTCTTGGTTGTTAAGAGCATCTGTCCTCCATAAGTATTTTTTTGATGAGCAATTTCATGTATCAGACTGAGCTAATATGCTAGCAAGCTTCCCCCATGTTGTCCTCAATGAGACTGGCTCAAAGTGAAGCATATTTCATCAGCAGCTAACTCAGACCTTTCTAAATATTTATCAGGCTTGCTAAACCGAGCGGCAGCAGGCCCCGACAGGACGTCCGACGCCTAAATGAGGGACGAGTGTGCAATCGCTCAGTGGACAGCGTCTATGAACTGCGGCGCATTTCGAATCTTCTCGCCACGTCCTGTCATCGTCCCCCCCGCTCGCCGTCGAGCACTGCGAGAAATGTTGCCCTTGCGGGGACTATAAAGCGTATCAATTCCGTTTTGTTCTAACCTCTGCTGATCCACTTCGCTTAGGTGGACTCCCCCACGGTGACACTGCTGCTGTACCTTGCCAGGATCAACAATTTTTTCATCTCTGTCTATTGACCTCGTGATGGCCCCACCCCAGAGGCCAATTCTGCTTTCTTACGCCCTTTTGCCGCCTCTGCCAGCTGGAGTTTTTCAGTTTAACCCCCTCTTCATACCTTTATTAATGCATCTCTCTTTGTCAGGTTTCTCTTTTCTCTCCCTCTCTTGCTACTTTTTCACCTCTTGGAGTTGCTCAGTCATCATGTTTGTCTGTCCGTCTGTCTGTCTCTTTATAGCTGCCTCTCACTCCACTCCATGCCAACTGTATCCACTGTGAGTTCTCCTGTTATCCAAATGGCACAATAGTTTTGTTTTGAACTCTAAAACTATCCTCTTCTGCAGCCAGCTGTCAATGAAATCAGAGTTGGACTGTCAGAAAGTGAGGAAACAATGTTAAATGGGAAAGAAGAGAGGTCTTGTAAATTTTGGGTGACTGGCAAAGAGTACGTATTTGTCAGAAGACACATTTCTGATGAAAGATAATAGTTTTTCTATGAAATCACTGAAACCCTCTTGGAAATGCTTCTGCTTCTCAAGAAAACTACTACCTCACAAGTATCAAGAATATAGTACTGCGCATACAGTCAGTTGTTGGTTCATTTAATGCACCTAACTCGTACCTACACAGCTGCTGTAACATGCTTTACACTGAGACAGTCTTTTTTGGGGGGAAGGGGGTAGAATAAGCTTGCTAACATGTTAGCTTAGTATAATACATGATTGTAGTGAACTTATAAAGAACAAATGAGTAAGAAGAGGTGAATATTTCTCTATGTGAATTTACAGCTCAATCTCCAACATTGTGTACTCCAAAGATCAATGTTAGGGCCTTTATACCGCTCTAGCTTATCATTGATAATAACTCACTCAGTCATGTTTTTGTTATTGTAAAAAATACAATCTATACAGATCTTCTAACATATTAAATGGCATTGTGGGTAATGTTAAATGCTTGTACATTGGTTCCCTGTTTGGTTTGAAACGCTAAAACTTTTGCCTTTGGAAAACTCTAAATGCCACAATTGGCTTCATCTCTTTTGATAAGAGTGGCTGCAGTATGCTGTAAATTAAGCTTAGTTTACTTCATGTTTTCCCCTCTGAAACCTTCCTCCCACCTCCAAAACGTTTGTGCATGAACCTGATAGAGGATTTTGGCTGTATTTACCCCAACTCTGCTGTACACCCTGTAGTCTCAGATATTTGCTGAGGCTTAGCTATTGTTTTCAGGCATGACTGAGCCTGTACAGGCCTACATAGTAACCACATCCTAACATTGATCTAAGACTCAAAATCCCCAGCTTCTTAATTCATGTCTGAAGGCTGCGAACCTTTCAGTGGAGGTGAAAGAGAGGGCGAAGGAGGCAGCATCTTACGTGGAATGAAATGCACCTCGCTCTGATTGGAAAAACAGCCCCACTGCAGGCCTAATGCTTCTCTTCTCATTCATGCACACATGCAAACATCCTTTGTCTCGCAGTCCATGACTGTAAATGCTGAGTTCATCAAGAGTTTAAAGTGGATGGTAATGAGATTGACTGCTCGAAAGCTGCCGCTACGGGGATGTATTTCGCCCACAGTAACAGGTACCAACTCATTCGACAGGTGTGATTGGCGCTCTGGGCTTTGTGTTAATTAGGTAATTTCAGTAATTAAGGAGCAAACGGGGATGCTAATGGGTTTTACACCTGCAGAAGAACTCCCCGGCTGGTTGAGGGGGAAGCTTTATGAATCTAGAAAGACTCATAAATAGCCATTAAATCTGCAGAGAGTGGGGAAAATTGATGATTCACAAAACAGATTCTTGCTACTATTTTCATGCCAGTGGCAGATCTGAAACGAAAAAAAATAATGATGCAGAGTTAGCAGCCTTTCGTTTTGGCCTACAAAAGGTATGTTTGTGTATTTTAACTCAGTGGTAACACAGTTTTCTGCTTTTGGAACACCTGGCACTTTCTTGCAATATACAGTGATGCCGTTTGGATTAAAAAATGTGCCAGCTGCTTTGTTAAATACTGATTTAGCCTTAGCTCATGCACTTGATTGTGTCGCTTATTTGGTGTGTAGTATTTTGAGTATTTTGTATTTTGAGTGTTGTAGTCGTTTAGCTTGTGTTCAGATGATTGAGATGAGCTT
Source organism: Colossoma macropomum (assembly GCF_904425465.1). Lineage (NCBI taxonomy): Eukaryota > Metazoa > Chordata > Actinopteri > Characiformes > Serrasalmidae > Colossoma > Colossoma macropomum. The sequence goes on from NW_023494790.1 coordinate 38,829,622, forward strand.
CTTCAGCTTTGAAATCTGCAAAAGTTACGATAACTTAAATAAGTGAAAGAGTACATGATTAGGTTTGTCCTGTGGAGGAGAAGGTCAGGTCATTGATAATGTCCCAGTGCCTTGTACCAGAGATTTGCTGATTCTTTAGTGTTCTGACTTTCAAAAGTAGCTGCTCCTCTCACTTCTTTGCATGGTGCTTAGTCCTTTGATACACTCTTAAAAAGGCTTTTTTATGGGTTCTTTAGTGAAGGCATTGGTGAAGGTCTGATTTAGACCAGGTGGCCTGACTAGAATAAGAAGAAGTAACTGACAGGCTATTTGCTTCATAACATTCAATTTTAAATGTGTTTTTTCTCATTTTTGGCCATTTTTGGCCATGGGTCAAAACTCACTCAGACGTCTGAATGAATGTTTGTAGTGTTGGTTTAAAGGCAGTTTTATCCAACTACATGAAGATGAAACTGAAGTGTTTCTCTTTGGCTCTCCCAGGCATACCAGTTTCTCAGTGGATAATCTTGGTGGGCTGCTGGGGCACGTGAAGCCTCAGGAAAAGACCGTTACATTTAATCCAGACCTCAGGTTTCATAAACAAATTAACTCTGTCGTTAGGAGGTCCTTTTACCAACTGAGATCAGCCGCCATGATTAAGGCATTCCTGTCACCCCAAGACCTGGAAAAGGTTCTCCACGCTTTTATTACATCTCGCTTAGACACTGGCTTCCTGTATACCGTCAGATCAACTGTAAAATTCTTCTATTTGTTTTTAAGTCATTAAATGGAGCAGCACCATTCTATATAGTAGATCTGCTTCAACTCTATCCTGCCTCCAGGTCCTTGAGCTCATCACTGCACATCAGCACTGAGACTGTGGAACAGTCTAATCCTGGAAAATAGGTCTGCACCCTCTACGGATGCTTTTAAGTCTTTTAAGATTTTTTTTTTAAGATTTTTAAAAATCTATTTTTATCTAACAGCTTTTGTCTCTGTAAACTGGTCATTGCTATATTTTTGTTTTGTTATTCATTAGATGTTGTCCTGTACAGCACTTTAGATTAAAATGTGCTTCATAAATACACAAATACTTACTTACTAAAGGGATTTTTTACTAGAATTATATTATAATATTAGAATTTATCTATTAAATCATCTCTTTTTCATCACAGAATATACTGATCCCTAAAAAAGTTTTTTTATGCAAACTGAAATATTAGTTTGGAGTAGTTTTACTGAAATATAGTGTTCCATACATGGTAATAAAAGACATGAAACTCAAGAGCTGCTGGTTTATTAATGAGTAAAATAGGCAAGAGCTTCCTCTTCCTCTTCTAACACATTCTTCAATTCTTCAATTTTAGTTTTTTTGTAGACTTGCTTTAAAATGGTTAACATTATTCTAATAAATCTCTCTGTCAATTATTTTTGGTTCAATATAAACTGGAAATTCAGTCGCATGTGAAATAACTGGCTAATCAATAACCGTTACATTTCATAAAAAAAAAGGATAGAGAATGTAAAATTTCACATGTCCAGTGAAGAAATTCTGCTTTATGATACTAATCCAGCCCTGCACATGTGGTTGCTTTAAGAAGATAGAACTGGAATAGATCATCCAGTGCGCTGTTCTTCTCTGAAACTCATTAAACATTCGGTAAAGTATACAGTGATATAAAAGCTCTAGAGTCACGCTTATCAGTGCTGAATAAATACCGCTTGAGATTAATTGATTGAGCTGTAATAGCAGGTGGGTTTTATAAAGCCATAAATAACTGAAATGATTAATGCTCACGTTTGAGGTGTCTGACCTTTGTTCATAGAAAATGCTTCTTATGGTTGGTTTTGCTCTCTGCGTAATTATCCAGGGGAAAAGAGCTACATTAGGTTAATTACCGCTACAATACTAGTGCTTCCAAATGGAGATTTTTCATATTACCGTAACTCATCAGGTAACACATTTGCAGGCCTGTTTTCTTTAACAGTTACTAAAGGGCTGAACCATTTTGGGGCCGAGGGGGCAGGGGGAATAGTAGGATAATTGGACTCATCCATCTTGCTCCTTGTTTCATCCTGAAGTCATTTATTACTGTGCTTCTGAAAATTACATGAGACATGTCTATGTTACAATCACATAGCAGAGTTTATGTAGCTGTACAATTTAATAGTTTATATTTTGAGCTTGGTTAAAAATTGCAATATTGGTTGTTTCAACACAACTTACTGCTGCTTAAGAAAACAGGAAGTACAGTTGTGGTAGTTAGTACCCCTAAAACATACATGGTATAAAATATACAAAACCAGTTTTATATAAATATATATATACATATATATATAAAGTTGAGACAGGAGCAATTTAAGACTAAGAACATACTCTGACAAACCACTGTCAGTAAATACTGTCCATCGCTGCATCCACAAACGCATGTTCAGACTGTACTCTGCACAGTGGAAGTCACATATCAACAATGTCCAGAAACGCTGCCGACTTCTCTGGGCTCAAGCTCATCTGAGATGAACTGATGCTCAGTGGAAATGTGTATTATGGTCTGATGAGTCCACCTTTAGATTGTTTATGGAAAGAATGGACATCGTGTGGAGGGGGGTGTTAGTGGGTAACCTGCACATCTGTGAAAGCTCCATTAACACTGAACACATTTGGAGCCACATATGCTGCCTTTCAGATGCCGTCTTTTTCAGGGACGTCCATGATTATTTCAACATGACACAACAAGAAACATTCTGCACATGTTACAACAGCATGACTGTGTAATCAAAGACTACAGATGATGGACTGACCTGCCTGCAGTCCAGAACTATCTCCCACTGAAAATGTGTCACATTATTAAGCTCAAAATATGACAATGAAAGCCATGTATGATTACACAGCTTCTTACAGAAGAATGAAAGTTCACAAGATAAAACATCCAATACTTTGTTTTTGTACTGTTTTCAATTCCATACAGGTCAAACAAAACTTACTGATCACTGCTTTCTGTTTTTGTTAGCATTTCACACACTGTCCCAACTTTTTTGGAATTAGGGTTGTAAAATTTACTTTATATGTTCTATTTTAAGGGTGTAACATACAATAGCATATTTCTGAGCTTGTATGTTTTAGTTTAACAGTGACACTTTCAGTAATGACATCAACTGGTTGATTCCTCTGTCACTTCCTAATTATGTAGGTAGTTAATCTAACATGTAAGGCCTTCAGTCCAGCTCCTGAAGTGCTTACGAATGGGAGAGCTCACTTTCCTGTATCTACCTAGATTCCATGTTTGGATAATTTTCTGTTGGGTGTTTTAAGAAATCACCCTTTTTGCTTCCAATCAATGATATAAAGAGTATTATCACAATACATACAGTGTTAAATACAAAAACTTGTGACTGTATTAAAAAGAACTAAAAATGTAATTTTTTTTTATTACTTTACAGAAATCACTGGGCTATCTCTGAAGACCTCGAAAGCCCTGAGGGTTCCCCACTGATGTTTGTGTTATATGCTATAACTTGATGCATGTAAAAACGTGTTGATGGAGAAAAGGCTGCATGTGTGCTGCGCCTGTGAGACCGCTCTCGAGGTTTTAGCGGTTACTTGTGCTGAATTCTGCCGCTTGGTTGTTGTCGAAGGACCAGTCAGCAGTCTGTGGGACCAGACTGAGGCAGAACTGTGGGTGTATGTGTGTCCACGTGCCACAGAATCAGCACACCTAACCAACCTCAGGAACGCCGGTGTGTTGGCCAGGAAGCAAAACAGCACTCAACCCAATTCAGCAAAAACAATGAAAACATTGAGCCTGCACCCCTGAAGATTGTTTTTGGCCTGTAAAGACCTGTTTTAGGAAACACAAGCCCACCCTTATAACATGGGTGTACTGAAATGTATGGATTTTGGTGGCATACCAAATATTATTCCATATATTCAGTATAATGTTCATATTTGCTGCTATTTGTCTATTTCAGCCAAAATTGAGGTGCAGCTAGATGGAATTGACACTGGATATTTTGTTTTATGCTGTTCTATGAGTGGTAAAAGGAAAAAAGAAAATGTTTCTTTGGGCTACAGCAATTAGAAGTGCAACAAATTCAAGGCAAACATCTGACTTAAGGCCAAATATTGGAGTTCAGTGTCCTGGAGAACACACACTTCATCTATCCTTGAGGTAAAGGCCAGTGAGGGCCTAAACAGCTAGCCTGCTTTGCCTCAGTCATCGATTAGCTTAGTTCTTTTAGGTCTAAGAGCTTTAGCATTGCTAGTGAAAGCTAGAAACATCTAGTTAGGTTCATCATCAGCTAGTTCAACATCATTCAACAGCTGAACGCGCTTGGAGGAGACGCTAACTGCCAGTTCTGTTACATCAGCTAACAGACGTCTGCACTGGCTAGTATTTTTGCTGAGTAATGGGGGAGGCGGAGGGCCATCCTACTCACCCAGAGAGAGCAAGGACAACAGTGCTGTCTTGGACTCCCGGCCACTCACAGCTGTAGCATCACCATGGATCAATCTTGCAATCTCCTGATGATAGAGCCAACGCTGGCACCTCTTGGGAACCCCCTAATTTGACTATTTAACCCAACTGAAAATGAAAAAATGAAAGCAAATGAAAGCTGAACATCTTAGCCAAAAATGTCCAATGTGAAAAATATTTCCTAGAATTAGTGACTAAATTCATGTTGTGCACTTGTGCCAACCAGCCTCAAAATGACGTGGTGGTGGTGTGTTAGTGTGTGCTGTGCTGGTCTGAGTGGATCAGACACAGCAGTGCTGCTGGAGTCTTTAAACACTGTGTCCACTCACTGTCCACTCTATTAGACACTCCTACCTTGTCAGTCCACCTTGTAGATGTAAAGTCAGAGACGATAGCTCATCTGTTGCTGCACAGTTTGTGTTGGTCATCCTCTAGTCCTTCATCAGTGGTCACAGGACGCTGCCCACAGGACGCTGTTGGCTGGATATTTTTGGTTGGTGGACTATTCTCAGTCCAGCAGTGACACTGAGGTGTTCAAAAACTCCAGCAGCACTGCTGTGTCTGATCCACTCAGACCAGCGCAACACACACTAACACACCACCACCACGTCAGTGTTACTGCAGTGCTGAGAATGATCCACCACCCAAATAGTACCTGCTCTGTGAGGGTCCATGGGGGTCCTGACCACTGAAGAACAGGGTAAAAGGGGGCTAACAAAGTATCAGAGAAACAGATGGACTACAGTCTGTAACTGTAGAACTACAAAGTGCACCTATATAGTAAGTGGAGCTGATAAAATGGACAATGAGCGTAGAAACAAGGAGGTGGTCAGAATGTCATGCCTGATCGGTGTATAATATACAGTTTTTTTGACAACAGCTCTGCACTTGCACATGCTACCACATCTGTCAACCAACCCCAAAATCAATGTGCACAATTCTGTGTTCACTCCATGCACATCATGCATTTGCTCAGTCTTCAGTTCATGTAGTATCTTTTATATTTCTGTATTTTCTATCCTGAGCAGCTGATCTGAGACCAGAGGAAGAGAGATTCCCTCTGTATGGCTCTCTATGGCACTGCCAGCCTGCCACACTGACTCCAGCCCAACACAAGCAGCCACAGCCCCTCATTATAAAAAAAAACTACGGCTGGGGCCGCGCTCGGGACCTGTCTGCACAAACACGGGGCGATAGAGTGGAGGGAAAGCGAAACGGGTGAGCGCGGGATGAGGTTTCAATAAACGTCAGGGAGCGACGGCACTGTTTGGACTGCAAATTATTGCTGGCTGAAGGTCTATTATTTTACAACCAGGGATCGCTGTCGAGAGTACGGTAGGAGGAGGAGAGAGAGAGAGTCGGGAGGAAAGAGACAGAATAGCCCCTGGCCTGCTGCCGATGGAGGGAAAGGAGTTACTGAATATTACAATAATCTTTAAAAATATTGCAGGGCAGCCGCAGCTCTCGCTAAGAATAGGCCAGAAAGAGGGAGGGCAGTGGGCACATCGCCGGACTGCGCTAAGAGTCACGGAAGAACGGTGGTCCACATAAAATCACTACCTTCTCAACCTAGAACCCCAGCACAGGTGGGTGGCTTTACACCCTGTATTTGACATTTTTGATGCAGCTGTGTTTCTTGCCTCGTTCTGCATTTCCAAAATTTATTCGTTCACAGTTCAAGTTCCATCCTTTTTCATTAGAAGCACCTTCCATACAGTGTTCACACTCTTTCAAAAGATGGTTCTTCAAGGGTTCTTTAGTAAGGCAGTGGTTTTATACAAAAAAAGAACCCTTTGCATGATTAAGGGTTCATTGCATAATGGAAGGGTTTTTCAGATTGATGGAGAATGTGCTGTAGATGATTCTATAGAGAACATTTTTGAAAAGGGTTCTATATAGCACCCAGAAGTGTTCTTCTATTTTTATGATGTCAAGCTTGTAACCATAAAAGGATACTTTTTCGGTGCTATATGGAACTCTTTTCAGAAAGGTTCTATATACAGCACATTCTCCATCAATCTGAATAACGCTTTGATGCAAAAACCCTGTATTCATGCAAATGGTTCTTTGAATGTTTATGGTTCTATATAGAACTTTTTTGAAAATGGTTTTAAAGAGTACCAAAAGAGTTTCACTATTGTTATAAAGTCTAACTTGTAGACAATAGAAGGACCCATTTTAGTTCTATATAGAACCGTTTTCAACAAAGTTCTTTATAAAACCATGTACAACACATTCCCCATCAACGTGGAGAACCATGCAAAAAACTATTTAAGCATGAAAATGGTTCTTTGAGTGTTCATCGTTCCATATAGAACCACTGTCTTTACTAAAGAACCCTTGAAGAACCACCTTTTTTAAGAGTAAAAGAATCATTTAACCAAGTAAAAAAATACATTTAAGCATTCACAACACATTCTCCATCCTTTTTTGAAAAGGGTTCTATAAAGGGTTCTATAAGGGTTCTATATAGCACCAAAAAGTGTTATTCTATTGTATACAAGCTTGACTTTGTAACAATAGCAGAACCTTTTTTGGTGCTATATAGAATGGTTATAGATTCTCCATCAATCTAAAGAACCATTTCACCATGCAAAGAAAACTTTAAGCATGCAAATGGTTCTTTGAGTGTTCATGGTTCTATATAGAACCATTGTGTCTACTGAAGAACCTTTGAAGAACCATCTTTTTTAAGAGTGTAGTTGCTGCACAATTTGCTACCCTCTACACCATCCATCAGCACAAGCCATCATCATAGGACCAGCATGGAACCCTCAGGACCTGCTAGGCCTTCAGAGTAGGACTAATGATTGCTGGTAACTGAAAAATGTAGGTAACTGTTCATTCATTTTTATTTATTAGAAAGTTTATGTTGACATAATATACATTATGTTGCATTTTAACTGTGGAAGTATTGTAGTACAGTACAGTACAGTACAGTACAGTAATGCTCTTATTTTAAGTTGGAAGGATATAATTCTTTAGAAAATTGTTTAATCAAGGCTTTTTGTATCAAAGCAGATACAGCCAAGCTGCTCTCCCATTGGTTAGGAGTTCAGGAGCTGGACTGAAGGCCTTACAGGCTAGATTAAAGGCTAGATTAACTACCAACATAATTAGGATGTGACAGAGGAGAATCGACCAATCATGTTTTGATTTACAATGGATGGAACCTGTTTCATTACTCTGGTCCTTCTGCAAGTTCTATATACACCACTGACTCTGAATATGAGTCGTAGTCTAAGCAGTGTTCCGGATAGTTGTTTGGAATGTAAAACAGCAGCGGCAGCTCTACATCAGAACTCTTTACTGAAAGAGTCACTGTAACACTGATACATACAAACTCAGATATATCGTTAGCATAAAACTTTGTATCTCCACTTTGGTCCTTTTAAAATTAATTTACATAATTTGAAAATGACAGCAGCCATTTACTGTGTGTCAAAGTTGAATGAAGAATGGAATAGAATTGCTTCAGAATTACTTCACCTGAAAGTGAAAAACCTTTTTTCCATCTCTTTTAAAGTTTTGTTCTGACAGCAACGATGCGTTAAAGCATTTTACAAGCTTTAAATTTCTGTGTTTGATCTTGAATAGCCAAAATTGTTCATGTGGTATTAGTTTAGCACTATCATAATATTATAAATCCCATAGAAATAACATGAGCTACATCATGTAGATGGTTCTTTTCTCATTTTTTTGTCTGAGTTTTGACATTTATGGTTCAGCTGCTCACAGTTCACCACTGCATATGACCAAGTTCTGTTTGATTAAGAAAGGGTGGGACCCACTGCTCTCCGCCCAGGACATGGTACGTTTTTGAAGTAAGATTCTTATGTTGATCTAGGATGAGCTGTATCACAACAAACTCTCACCACAACCAAAAGACACTAGAAAAGCGGTCCAACACCCAACGCTGAGAAACGACCTCTACCTACACCCTGTACTGCATCTCAACAGGTTGAGACATTACTCTAGACATGAAGGCAGGGGGGGAAATGGTCCAACCGTGTTCATGCTAATGGTCCAACAGCCTAACATCACGTGGCTTCCATCCATCTTAGACAAGCCTGTGCAATTTACCTGAGCCCATAAAGTCAGGTGTAAATTCTCCCGGCCTTTAATTTGCCTCTGACAGATTATGAGAGACTCCAGAAGGGTTTTGTCCTTGGCAGCTTTCTTTTCTTTTCTCTTTTTTTTAATTTCTCTGAGCTGGAGAACACCAGGAAAAGGCGTCTGTGCCAGCCCGTCCCGTCTGCAGCTCCGCAAATAGGTTTAAAAAGTCAACTGGCCAACTGGGACGAGCTGTTTTCCTAGCCTCATAAAATTATTTTGGATTTTAGTGTTTTTCTAGCACTCTTGTGCAAGTTTAATACTCTCCCCACAGTCGATGCAAGAATTGGAAGGGGGGAGAAAAAAATAGTAGGTGTAAGTTATAACAGACGGGCCTTGCGACTGTGTCCTAGCGAATTAAAAGGCAACACTATATCGGGGAACCCTGGGTTAGACGCTGTTAGTTTGCAGGCTGTAACAGGCATTTGCTCCGTGTTCTCAATTGAGGTAATAAATTGAGGGTGATGGCTAATTTTAGGCGAAACTCAATCCTTCACCGTAAATTGCAGGCCAAGCGGGACCGTTTAATCAAACACTGTCTGGCTTTGCGGCCAATGTTGAAATAAAAGAGAGTTTTTTTTAAGAAGGTGTTTGGGTGGCTGGAGAGGTGTGCGCAGAAATCACAACCTTTACAAACGCATACTGTCAGTTAGACCCCCCCCATCCCCCACCCCAGGAGGAGGGAAACGGGACACTGGTATAGGACTTAAGCAGCTGAATGGCTGAAATCAAATGAGTGGCTTTAACTGCAGCTGCGCCTTATGTTTTATATAATAACAATGTTATAAAGCTCTGATCAAAAAATGCATGCAATTAACTGAAAATCGACATTTATCAAACTCATGAACAAATTTGCAGGATTTTGTGATTGGGATATGGTCAATTATTTGTTTAGTTGATCAGACAACAGTGGGATTATGCGAACAGCAGTGGACTAAAGCAGGCAGTGAGACCAAAAACAATGTTTAGAATTTTGTAACTTGGTTTAAGTGAATTTTTCAAGGAATTTCATGGAACATTACATAAAGAAAACTGCCAACCAGTAACAGCCAGCAGGTAAACTAATTAAAAATGACCACTGACTAACAATGAGATTAATAACTGACCACCACCATAAATTAATCAATCTACTCAGGCTTTAGCAGAGCTCAGTAACACTGAGATTAATAACTGATCACATTGATTTATCAGTCTACTCAGGCTTTAGCAGAGCTCAGTAACACTGAGATTAATAACTGATCACATTGATTTATCAGTCAACTCAGGCTTTAGCAGAGCTCAGTAACACTGAAATTAATAACTGATCACATTGATTTATCAGTCTACTCAGGCTTTAGCAGAGCTCAGTAACGCTGAGATTAATAACTGATCATCACATTGATTTATCAGTCTACTCAGGCTTTAGCAGAGCTCAGTAACGCTGAGATTAATAACTGATCATCACATTGATTTATCAGTCTACTCAGGCTTTAGCAGAGCTCAGTAACACTGAGATTAATAACCGATCACATTGATTTATCAGTCTACTCAGGCTTTAGCAGAGCTCAGTAACGCTGAGATTAATAACTGATCATCACATTGATTTATCAGTCTACTCAGGCTTTAGCAGAGCTCAGTAACACTGAGATTAATAACCGATCACATTGATTTATCAGTCTACTCAGGCTTTAGTAGAGCTCAGTAACGCTGAGATTAATAACTGATCACATTGATTTATCAGTCTACTCAGGCTTTAGCAGAGCTCAGTAACACTGAGATTAATAACTGATCACATTGATTTATCAGTCAACTCAGGCTTTAGCAGAGCTCAGTAACACTGAAATTAATAACTGATCACATTGATTTATCAGTCTACTCAGGCTTTAGTAACACTGAGATTAAAAAAACTGATCACAATGATTTATCACGAGATCATACGAGACTCACATCCGGAGTTATGAGCCTATGAAGAGGGGCTGAGATACACGTCATCTGCCTCTCACCGTTTGGAACTGGTGGATTGGTGTGTCCGTCTACATTCTGTGTGAAACTGACCAATGGACACTCAGGAAATCACTAAGGACTGACCATCACACCGGAAACCCTTCATTCTTCATTCAGTCCACATCGGAGACTCATGTGAAACGGCGCTCAGAGAGTTTACAGCTGCTGAAGCTGCTGCAGCGGGTTTGGAAAGTAGTGATGAAGATAACGGAGCATTTAGATATGAAACATATGAGGATCGTATTATATGAAGAGCCTTTAAAGGAGGATTTAAGAAGTTATGTACAAATCAAGAAAACCAGAGGGTTAAACTCGTAGCTCTGGTGGAAATTTAAAGAAGCAAACCTCAGACACCAAACATGTGTTGGCTGATCAACTACATTTGGGATAAGAAGAAAACTGGGTAAACATTTTATGTTCAGTATTGCATGAATATGAAGTACTGTTATAACATTTAAGCCACACCACAGAGCTAGTGGCTTTATTTAAATGTCGATGTAGGCCTGAGTCAGAATGGGATCTTACAGCACCGTTTGGCATGTTTTAATACCCCGTGTTGGAGTTGAGTGTGACCATATGCTTCCTGTCTGTGGAGGTAATTCTAGACTCACTGCAAGGTACGTGTCACACGTCAAACACGACCAGGATATCTCGCCCAACTGAGTGTTATGCGTTTAAAAATGCTCGTTCAGCCTTTTGATATGCCCACCATCCATTTCACATTACTCCAGGTCAGCACAAAAAAGGGAAAGAATTAGCCTGAAAAAAAGAGCGGCCCGACGTTTCTCGAGCCCCAGTCTGCATGCCAAAGAACACGTCCCGGCCAAAATCAGTGACACTCACAATAAACTTTGTGATATTTAATAATTAGAACCAGGAATGCGGGAAAAGGTACACGTATCAACACCAGAAGGTTTCTGTTCCCCCTCAGGCTCAGAATTCAGCCTCCTGCAGAATCAGAGAACAGTGAATGGATCTCAGGGTAATTAGCCTGGTGTCTTAGAGAGCAGCGTTGGAGGGGTTTCCTGCTCCATCAGCTGGTCAGCAGTTCAGAGGAGATGACCAGGATTAGACTCTGATGCCAGGAATGGACTCTAGTTTCACAAAATGAGCAGAAAATAAATGTTGATGTGACATATTTGTCTAAAAGCAAACAGCTGTTGCTATTTCCTTCCATTGTTGGACTGAATCTTGATTTTTTATTTTATTTTTGGCATAATTGGAATAATCTTTGCAATTGTGGTAAAATTTCATGAAGAATGCAACAATATTAATGACCCAAAATAACTTGAAATCAATCTTTTCAACTTCGGTTGAAAGTATTATACACTCCAAAAAAAAAAAGAGTCAAGCTCAAAATGGAAAAACTTCTAATGATCTTTTTTGATGGGTTGATATCACAGTGTAAAGGATCCTAATGGTTTAAGAGCTGACCAATGGCTGGTTCTAAATGCATTTATAGGTTTTTGGAAACTAGCCATTAAGCCAGTTCCCATTATAAAGCAAAACCATTAAAACCTTTTTATCCTAATGGTTTCCAATTGTCCTTTTTCAGCAGGGTTTTAAGCTTTTAATGGTCATAACACAAACTGTGAGTCAGTAAATAAGAAAGAATTAAACAAATAGCTGTTGTAAATAGTCAGTGTGTGAGAGTTTTTCACTTTTCTTTAAATTAAGTTTAGTGTGTGAATGTGCAGACAGTCGACTGCAATGGACTGGTGACCTGTCCAGGGTGTATCCTGCCTTCCGCCCAATGACAGCTGGGATAGGCTCCAGCACCCCCCATGACCCAGAAGGAGAAGCGGCTTAGAAGATGTCTGTGTGTATGTATGTGTGTGTGCAGACAGTCTTTTACAGAAAGAAGAGTCAGTATTGATCCACTCAGCACTGACGGCTTCAAATAGCTGAATAACACTGCTGAGCTGGTTTGTGTTTACTGCAAGATTTTGGCCTCATCCAAACGTCCATAACCTATACATCTAAATGCCATATTTCTTATATTTCTGGCTCCAGTTTTCCAAATAAGGAAAAGCCAAAGCTGGCAGAAATAAACATTACTTTTAACAAATGTTACGTATCATTATCTGAAATAAACATCCACATCATTTCCTGCCATTTTTGCAAGAAACAAAAAGTCAGTAACCTCAATTTGTATAAACATTTGCCCACTCAAACCGAGCATAATTACAGATTCATAATTTGTAGTACTTGTTTTCATTTGCTCTCAAATTGCTGTTAATCGTAGGTAGTTGTAAGCAAAGGGTACAAATAAACAGCACCTGTGCCAGACTGTCATAAATGTGACGTGAAGTGGAGCATTAAAAAGCACCTTTACATCATTAGCTCAGAGCCTGAGGCACAAGTCCTCCCCCATGGTACTTCTAGTGGTTTTTATTATGGACAACTAAACCTTTAACTGAACCATAATAATATAATTTGTTTGTTCCCATTTTTGTGAATGTGTCTGTATGCAGTATGAGTGAGTTTGTAATAAAATCTGTTTGGTCTTCCACTAAGGGGACATTTTCTTCCCGAGTTTGGCTGGAAAAAAGGCAAAACACATCGTTTAACCATTTACTGCATGGTGTTACCATACGGCAACAAACACTTTCTCTTAATTTTTTGCTTAACTCGACTATATATATATATATTTTTTGTTTTGTTTTGTTTTTTTTGTTTTGTGATGTGTAAAATGATATGTAAAATGATACAATTTTATATGACTGTCATTCTGCAAGCTGTACTTCTTTCACGTATGCCCTGGTGAGGTCTGACTTCTGAAGTGCTCTCATAGTCTGGGTATACTTTAATATTTAAACATTAAAACACAAGGAAATAGCAAAAACTGGGTTTGTCTATAAGGACTTATGTATATATATATAAAATTCTAAAAAAGTTGGGATGCTTTGAAAAATGTAAATAAATGTGCATAAAAACAGAATGCAATGATTTGCAAATCTCATAGACCCATATTTTATTCAGAATAGAGCATAGAACACATAACAGATGTTGAAAGTGAGACATTTTAGCATTTTATAAAAATCAGTAACTCATTAAGAACTCAACGCATCTCAACAAAAGTTGGGACGGGGCAACAAAAGGCTGGAAAAGTAAGTGGTATTAATAAAAAACAAATGGAGGAGAGATTTGCAACTAACTCACATGACTGGGTATAAAAGAGCATTTTAGAGAGGCGGAGTCTCTCAGAGGCAAAGATGGGCAGAGGTTGACCAACCTGCGGAAAACTGCATCTAAAATTTCAGAAAAATGTTCCTCAACGTAAAATTGCGAAGATTTTGGAAATCCCACCATCTACAGTACATAATATCATCAAAAGATTCCGAGAATCTGGAGAAATCCCTGCACAAAGGGACAAGGCCGACGGTCAGTATTGAACGCTTGTGATCTTCGGGCCCTCAGGTGTCGCTGCATTAAAAACAGGCATGATTCTGTACTGGAAATGACTGCAACGGCTCAGGAACACTTCCAGAAAGACTACCGTATTCTCTGGGCCAAAGCTCATTTGAAATTTGACTGAGGCAAAATGGGAAACTGTTCTGTGGTCAGAAGAATCAAAATTTTTAATTCTTTTTGGAAACCACGGACGCCGTGTCCTGTGGACTCAAGAGGAGAGGGACCATCCAGCTTGTTACCAGCGCACAGTTCAAAAGTCTGCATCTCTGATGGTTTGGGGGTGCATTAGTGCCTATGGTGTGGGCAGCGTACACATCTGGAAAGGCTCTATCAATGCTGAACAGTATATAGAGGTTTTAGAACAACATATGATCCCATCCAGACAGCGTCTCTTTCAGGGAAGGCCTTGAATATTTCAGCAAGACAATCAACCACATACTGCATCCATCACAACAGCATGGCTTTGCAGAAGAAGAGTCCATGTGCCAAACTGGCCCTCCTGCAGTCCAGACCTTTCACCAGTAGAAAACATTTGGCGCATCATGAAATGAAAATCCAGCAAAGAAGACCCAAAGAAGACCCAGAACTGTTGAGCAGCTAGAATCCTAAATCAGACAAGAATGGGACAACATTCCTCTCCCAAAACTCAGCAACTGGTCTCCTCACTTCCCAGACTGTTATTACAAGAAGAGGAGCATGGTAGACGTGGCCCTGTCCCAACTTTTTTGAGATGTGTTGCTGCCATCAAGTTCCAATTAATGTTTTTCATGAAATAATAAAATGTCTCACTTTCAACATCTGATATGTGTTCTATGTTCTGTTGTGAATAAAATACGAGTCTATGAGTTTTGCAAATCATTACATTCTGTTTTTATTTACATTTATTTACATTTTACACAGCGTCCCAACTTTTGGGGTTGTGTGTGTGTATATATATATATATATATGTGTGTGTGTATGTGTGTGTGTATGTGTGCGTGTGTGTGTGTGCGTGCGTGTGACTAACTGTCATGTCAGGAAGGTTGAGTTGGATCACCTGCCTGTCTGCTGTGGATGGTGGTGGAGCTCGGCCTCTCCAGATGACTTCACCAGACCGTGAAGGGGAGTGTGAGGTGCAGATCCTCTGAGCGTCTGTGTTTATTTTTGATGTGTCTCCTTCTCTCGCCGTAAATAACGTCACCACATCTGACCGGAGTCTGATTAACCCAAAGGCTGTAGTCGCCTGAGTTGATGATATAGTGCTAACATGCTTAACACTGAGTGATCTGAAGCATATCCATGGTAAGCCACAGTGGCACTGATGGAACCAGTGAAACTGACTGGTTAGGTTAAAGAATGCTAACACAGCTGACACTGAACAAAACCTGGTATTAGCTATCACAGCATTCAGCCTCTATTCACAGTTAGCCAGGGTAGAACTGTTTGGACTGGTTCAGTCAAACTGTGCTAACTAAACACTGAATGAAAGCTGGCTTTAGCTACCATCAACATAAAGCATCTTTATTCAGTGTTACCACCCAACTTGAATGGCTGGTTCAGTTTAACCAGATCAATCAAACAATGCTAACATGGCTACATCTATATCTGCTCACCAGCAACCAGAATGACCGTGCTAGGTGACCAGCTAAACCACCACCAGTCCATAAACCAGCGGAGACACAACATAGACCAGCGTGGTCCCATGGCTAACACTGAAAGAAAGCTAATATTGGCTGTTGTTAACATTTAGCATCAATCTTTATTCTCTGTTAGCTAGGGGTGGGAATCTCTAGGCACCTCACGATTCGATTCGATTACGATTCAGAGGCTTCAATGGATTATAAAACGATTATCGATGCATCTCGATGCATCTTTTTTTTCTATACATGATCTCTATTTTCTCACTGTCTGAGGACTTGGTAGTTTTAAACCAAAGTATTTGTAATGATCCATAATGCATTTATGTCCAATATCTTTTATTAATAAATCAAATGGAAGTGATGTGGCAAGTGAACTAGAGGGCTCTCATTCACTACTCTTGTTTGGAGACGCTGCTGCCACTCATCTGTAATAAAATGTGCTGTTATGGTGAAATAAGGTCCAGTGGTAATGGATGACCATGCAGCGCGTTACAGCCGTCCTCCCCGTTTTCTTTAGTGATTTTATAACTTCGGTTTTGGTTTCGAAAGACTGCAGGTCACGTAGCACCGAGGTTTCACCTGGCTAGTAGCGAACGAAAAAGGAAAAGAGAAGACAGACGAACATTTAGAGATGAATGGACTAATTTGCATTTATAAGCAGTGCAGTTTCCTGGTACGTTAAATCCGCAACGAGAGACTGTCAAACACTAAAAAGTTGTGAAAATGAAGTCGCTTTCTCTTTCGGGTTTTCCCCATAATGGCTCTCACTGTGGTTCTCTGGAGCCCCAGAGTCTCAGCAATGGCTTTGTGACCCTTCCCAGACTGGCAGATTTCAGTGACTTTGTTTCGCATCTGTATTCGAATCTCTTTAGAACGTGGCATCATGTGCTGCTTTCTAGCCTGTTCCACATTGCCAGACAGGTTCTATTTAAGCGATGTTTTGATTCAGCAGGTCAGGCAGTAATCATGTCTCAGTGTGGCCGTTGAAATTGGACCCAGTAGTTAACTGAATTTGGTTAACTTGTTTAGTAAGTAGCTACGGGGCAATTATTTTTTTACACAGGGCCAGGTAGGGCTGAACAGCATTTTTCTTTTAATAAATAAAATTAAATTCATAAAATTTATTCAATTAAATTTATTAAATTAATTAAATTAAATTTAAAAACAGCATTTCATGTTTACTTGGGTCATCTTTATCCAATATTTAAAGAAGTATGATGATATGAAACGTTCAAGTGTGACAAATATGCAAGAAGCAGAAGAAACTGGGAAGACATTGGGTTAATTGCTGTGACTGGCTGTTAAAGTACTGAAAGAACTGTTGGGTTTCCAGGTGGTTTAGATGTGTTTCGGTTTTAGAGAGGAACTCAGAAGTAAAGTAATCAGCAGTGACATTACTTTTTCCAGGTTATGAGTAACGTAATCCCATCACTGTTTAAGAGAAATAATAAGTCATTTGTAGTGGATCACTATCTTTGAGTATCTACTTCAACATTGCTTATAGCACAAATTTCTGACACATGAAAACTTGCAATAAAATAGGCTCTTTCCCAAAAAAATCCCTGAAAAATTCACATGAAAATGTGAAGACAGTCCAAACATCTGCACGTCCTGATGAAATCTAAATCTAATAAAATACGGTCCATTCCCCACACTGCCCAAGGTCAACAAACCATAATATAAGCCGTGACTAAGGAGACGTTCTGGATGGCGTGCGATTTTATTCTTTCATAGAGGTCAAAACCAGAGAAATGGAGAAATGGTCATGGAAAAAGGTCATGGCTAAGAGGTTTGAGGGCTGTGTTCATTCTGTACGCCAGAGCACAGTGTGTTCTGGTGTATATTTTTCCACTGGATCAATGACGGGTAAGTGGGAACCAGAGAGAAGGAGAGCATGGTGTGATCAGGTTTGGTTAGTGGAGAACTTCTCCACCACTTAATGATAGTGAAAATAAACAAAGGTGAATGGCGGCTTGGTGCTCTTACGGGAACAGCCTGTCAAGCCTCAGGCGCCAAGTCTTGTGGGAAAGGATTATGAAAAATACCCATTTGTCTGACGCTCAACAAGTCCGTCAGGTTTTCAGTTGGGTAAGCATGGGACACAGGGGGACAGCTGTTTAGGCCGACGGAGTGCCTGACCTGAGCTGTTTGAGGTTTGGGTGAAGATTACAGCACCTTCATCCACTGATGAAGACAGAAAGTCAGGGAGTCAATTTGGTGGATTAAAAATCTGAGGGATTTCTGTAGAATTAACACTCAGTCATTCACTACTAACTACAAACGCATAATGATATTGGAATCATATCAGTGTTGGCAAATAAAAATATATCTTCACTGTCCAGTGGAGAACATGAATCTCCAAAATAGTAACTTTACAGGAGAGAGCTGAAACATTCTAAGCTTGTAATGTAAGATAATTTGAAAAGGTTTTATTCCAGGCAAATTGGGAGCATTTCTATACATACAATGTGAAAAATTAGACATTTATGTTTGTTTTATTTTTTTATTTATTGGGACAGCAAAAAAACTGTGAAAGGGTAATAAATAAATAAAAAGGGTAAAAGTGAGCTGATGTTTGCTTAATAGTGAACCCTGATTCATTCACTTTAAAAAAAATGCTTCTTCAAGGGTTCTTTAGTAAAGAGAATGTCTGTTTAGAACCATAAATGTAAAACCATTTCATGCCTAAAAGGTTCTTTTCGTAGTGAAATGGTTCTTCAGACTGATGGCGAATGTGTTAGAATGTGTTCCATATAGAATCTTTTTGAAAACGGTTCTATAGCACCACAAGCACCACAATTTCAAGCTTCAACGATAGAAGAACCCTTTTTGGTGCTCTGTAGAACCATATACAACACATTCTTCATCAGTCTGAAAAATGATTTCACTTTGCAAAAAAACTATTAAAGCACAAAACAGTTCTATTAAGAACAAATAGTTCTAAAGAACCCTTAAAGAACCATCTTTTAACCCCTTAAATATCCAGGGCCTACCAGCAAGCCCAGAGTTTTATTACACACTTCTATAACCTAAGAATAGCTCAACCAGTTTGCATTGAAGTCCCTGTTGTCACTGAATAACAAGCCTTTGTATGTAATAAGCCTGAGATTTTAAGGGGTTAAAGTGTTTGTTAGAAAAAAAAACGCTCAGTCATGATGGAAGCGTAGTGTATTGAGTGTGATTCTTGTGTTGGAAACTCTCCAGCAAGTAAAAATGTAGATCTAATCTTGTCATCAATACCGAGTATCGATTGAGGTCTTAAGATAAAGCCTATTGTTGCACTGAAATACCACAAAGATCAAGAAAGAATGGAAATATTTGTGGCATCTGGTCTGGAACTCTCCCTCTCTCTCCCTAATACAGCTGCTCGTTCTGCCTGAGGACTTCACACTATGACCACATCACTGCTTTTCCCTTTCTTTCTCACACCTAGACCTGCAACCCGATCGCTTGTTTTGTCTTTTCACGGCTGCTTCAGTGACATCACACACCGAAAATAACCAAGTTTAAAAATAACCTCAGCCAGAATGAACCACACCTACATTTGGTGGGATTTGCTGATGACACACACCTGTGCGTCACTGCCATTATCACATTTCACTGTTACCTACAGAACTGTGCAGAAGTCAGAGAACACTCTTCATTCAGGAAATTACCCAGAAGCCTCAACACCTAAATGTAATGTTAGATGTCTGAGTGTTTAGTGTGTCTCTCTTCACCTTTATTCCAGCTTCCATTCTCTTCAGGAGACTCACTTTCAGTTCCTCAAAGAATCTGCAGACACACCTCCAAAGTTCAGTCTTAGAAGCTGGTTGATCATTTTCTGAAGTAATCAAACACATTCAGTGGTGTTGAGGTCTGGACTCTGGGGTGGTCAGTCCATCGTTCAGCTTCTTTGTTTGATGTGTCCGTCTCCTTTTCTCAGTGAGGTTCTTCTTGATCAGCTACACATCCTTTCAGACCCACAGCGCTGAGTCATCTTCTCACAGTGGAAGGATGGACAGAAACACCTGTGGATGTTTTCAGATCTGATCAGCTTGATTTTCTCCTCTCTCTCAGAGATGAAAGCTTTAAGTGCTGTTTATCTGATGGGGGCAGTTTTGGGGTCGACCAGCTCTTCCAGGTGGTTGTTAGGAGCCCCATTTTCTCTGGAGCTTTTAATTAGTTTTTGAGCTCCAGTTTTGAAAAGTCCTGTGTTTTTACATATTTTCTTCTTCATCGTGGATTATCTTATATCTAAGGCCCAAAGTTTTATTACATACTTCTGTAACCCATGAATAACTCCAATCAACGCCAGTTTGCACTGAAGTCACTACAGTAACAGAACAATAAGCCTTACTATGTAACATACTTGAGATTTTAAGGGGTTAAATTGCAAACACCCTTTGAAAAGCTGCTAAGAAATATGCAGCAAAAGGAAAAAATTCACTCTTTATCCAAACCAGAAAACCTCAGAGGAATACAAACAAAACTATTAATAAAGAAAGTTATTGCAGTTTAACTAACTAACTGACAAATTTCCTGAAAGTGGAGGAAAAAGTGCTGCTTGTCTGATTTTCATCATCTTCTCTTCTTTCTACCCACCACAGGTAGAGGCATGCCTCCAGCCTTGGCTTCCAAACCCACCAAAACCACAGAGAACCGAAAAGGAAAAACTGCTTAGTCATGAAGACATGTCTGCTTCAAGCATCAACTGAATTAATGGGAGTCTGATGGTGGTGTACTGCAGGGCTCTGTATTCGGTCCTCTGTTGATCTGCATTGACCTGCCTTCCAAACCGCATGGGCTGGTGTCGGCAGCGCTAGCTTATAATTCTCTCCATGTACTACACTCGAATGTTACTTAGCTACATGTGCACAGACCACAACTTTACCAGTAATATGTGCTGTGTGATGAAGTTTTAATGCTTCCCTGCAGCTTTTTATCCCATGCAGTATTTTACTTTGCAACCTGGAGCTGCTCATGTGCTTGTTTCTTGTGTTGGAAACTCTCCAGCAAGTCGTAACATGTCAGTTTGTGCTGTAAACAGACATTTTTTTGTGTTGACAAATTGTTAAGTTATGCATTATGGAAAACTAGAGAGAAATAGCCAAGGAGGGGCTGCCTTGACAAATTTACTTTCAATGTATGGCAGGATCCAATAATATAAGGTTGTGTTGGAACATGCACCAAGGCTCGGTGTGGGAAAATCATCCAAACGTTGCTCATGACTGATATCTCAGTAAAGGTTAAACAAACAGTGATGGAACGGCTCTGGTTCTGCTGCTTTAGCTGGCCAAACTGGCTTGCGCCCAGCAGCAAGAGTGGTTAAAAGTGACGAGTATGGATGTATTTGTATCCGTGACCATCAATGATTCATCTTTTATGTCCCAAAGCCATTTGATGCATATACCTCCGAGGTTACTTTCCACCATCTGTGCCAGCTAGAACGCGATTGATTAAATTGATTATCATCAAGAGAATGAGCTGTAGCATACTTATGCAATGAAGCGGCAACTTGGAGAGAATCCATCAAAAGGAGTATATGACTGCAAGAGTTTTATTGCAAACAAAGTCAGAAACGAGTGTGGAAACAAACTGACATTAATTTCATGACTTATTGATGCATTTCACACGTGATTTACCTACAGTAGAGTGGGCTGGGACCACTCAAAACTCAAGGGGAAGATGCAGGGGTAAGAGAGAGAGAGCTAAAGAAGGCATTCCTTCAATTCTTTGGAGTTCCAGATAGCAGCATGTCATCGTCCCGTTGAGAGAGCGCTGCTTTGAAGATCCTTTAGAGCCGTGCCAGAGGTCACCTTCCATCTCAGATCATCAGAGCCAGTTTTTAGCCTTGTTAACATGTCTGTTCACATCCTTGCCTCCTGCTGATATCGTTCTCATGCTAAACCTCATTTATTGGAAACAGTTTGTGTTCCATGTGTCAGAGTAGTTCAGCTATAAAAACAAACAAATGGTACGTTGAAGGTACATAACAGAGATGCCAACCATTCCAAGCAGATGTAGCTGTCAACAACTGTTACTGTTTCATTCTTTTTTCTATCTAACATTATCCGAATACCTTTGTCGCTGACAGCAGGTCGTTAATTGTCTTGCTTCAATTGTCCTGACAAGTGTCAAATGAGGTATGTTTGACTTTCTAATGTGACATGTTGAAGCTAATACTAGTAAAGTTGTTCTAGAACATGTTTATTTTCAGAACTGAAGACATCCCACTGTGACTAGTGGTTGGAAATACAGCAAAAATGTAATTTCATGATAATTCATGAAATATGCAGAATACACAAAATGCATCACAATGTTTAGCTTTTCTGAGGTTATATATAGTGTAGATACCAGGTAGGTGTACCTCCTCAGTGAGTGTACAGAATCGTTCAAAATGTGTTCAATTTGGAACAATTTTTGTTACAATAAATTTTTGAAAGGACAAAATAGCTGATGTATAATGCAAAGAACATTTTTATATTTTTAAATGAAGGTGAAAGTAATCATAATACAGCCCTGATGTTTCTTGTATGTGTAAAGCACCCAGCAGTGTATATCACAAGAAAACAGCAAATTCTTGAAAGTGGTCTTTGGAACAAAACCCTTCATACATTTAATGGATGCACCAATATGGGAACTGGCTTGATGCTGATATCTTCATGTTGATTGAACGACAGTGCTGATACACAAACATATATATATATATATATATATCACATATATATACAAATATATTGTGACATAAATATAACATTGATATAGGCTTGCATTGTATCAGTAATGGCGCCAAATACTGACATTTAAGCCGCTTTTCTACTGCTGATACGGCTGGACCTGACTTGACTCTACTCGCTTTTGGTACCAGCTACTTTGCTTTCCACTGCAGTTATAGCGCCCCATCAGTGTAGCTGGTTGTCATAGCAATGCTGCATAAAGCTGTGATCAGAGGGGCTGATGGCAGCGAGACAAAAGACTGCTGAAAAAAACAGGAGAACTAGAAAACTACATCAGAGCTCAGATGATGAGACGATGCGAGCTGCTCAAAAAAGGTGACGCAAGAGGCTACGCTAACCTGGTATTTAACGTAAACATACGTGTTGAGCGTATGTCAGTCCAGGGTGTTATCAAAGGAGTGAATGAGAGATTTATAGAAGGAGCCGCTTTTATTGGGGTAACTATAGCCTTTAGCCTGAAGTTAGCCTGTAGCGTAGCAGCCCGCTAGCTTAGCTCTCAGGGCTCAACAGCTGCTACTGACAACATGAATGATTGTAATATTTACTGAACTCTGGCAGCAACTGATGATTTTAGATTATATATTGTCCAGTTCAGCTTTTCATGTTTTGAACAATTAAAATATTTTACATTTGTTAAATATGGTTTTTATTAACGGTGAATGGGTATTCTGCTAATATATTTTTAAACAAATATTATATTGAATGTATAATTGACACACTGCACTGAATCCAATTAACCAACGTATTATTTTTTTCATTGTAATGTTGGTCAGAGGTTTTAAGTCCACTGTACACTAAGTAAAGAATATCGCTATGGTATATGTCGAAGCACAGACAAAATATCATATCATCCACGCCTGATGACTCAGCTTTGACTTTTATAGACTTCAGACCTGTTAATTCTCCAAAATGACATTTCTACAGACTCATTCAATCTGGTCAGGCTAATACAGGCTTTGTTGTGATTTCCATACCATTGAAGCAAAGCGACTAGAAGGACAAACCATGCAGCCACTGCGTCCAGTCTCCAGAGAGGAGACAGTGCCGAAAGGGGAAACAGATGGTGACGTGTGTTAGTTTAAGGGCCTGGCTCAGTCAGCGTTAGGTGGCACAGTTGAAAGGCATCAAAAGTATCAGGGTGAAACACGTATGGAGCCTCAGGCCGGGGCTCTCCGGGGACGGCTGTCCTGCTCTATTAGCAGCATGTGGACGCAGGTCCTCGGGGCCGGTCCTGCCTTGGAAAAAGTGATGAGGCCTGTCATTACCTAGGCTGACTCAGGCACTGCCACAGACGCCTCACTCAGCGCCTCAGGCCCCTGTTCTGGTGACATCACAGAAACAGCCCGGCCCCATTCATTCGTGTTGCCATAGGAACAGGACAAATTGCTCAAATTATTTTTATTTTTATTTTGGATTTCGGCTTGTTGTTTTTGGCAAACCAAACACAAAGGCAACCAAAACAACAATGAATGCATTATTCTGAATATGGACCTCCATCTAAATGGAGTTTATGGTCATTGCAGTAAATAAGGACAGCTTTAAACAGCATGAGGCTGATCTGCCTGTCAATCTGAGTAAATTACAGTTTATTAAAACATTATTTATTTCTAATTGGCACAACAACTTCAAAATAACAAGCTATAATAAGCAGCAACTTAACTGCCATCTAGTAGTTTGTTCAGTACTGTTAATAGCAAACATGTCAAATGCTGTTTTGTTGATATTCTAATCGAAAATAATTGAACACATCCTCTACAGAGAACACACAGTACCAGGTGAGTCTACCTTTTGAAGTGCACAGTAAGTGTATATGAGTTTTGCTCAAAAGCTGTATATCAATTTGGAACAATTTTTCCTGTAATCAAATTTTTAAAAGAGCGAAATTGCTGATTTATCATGGAAAGCATGTTTTTATTTCTTTAATTAAGGTGAAAATAATCATAATACAGCACTAATGTTTCTTGTATGTCTAAAGCACCCAGCAATATATATCACGAGAAAACAGAACATTTTTAAAAGTGGTCTATAATGCATTTTAGAATTAAACTATTTATACAGTATTTAAGGGATGCACCGATATGGGAATTGACCCTGATGTTCACACATTACAAGACTAAAAAGTGAAAATCCCTCATTTTTACATTACAATAAATAAAGACAGCTTTAAACAGTGTGTAGATAATCTACCAGTCAATAAGAGTAAATTACAGTTGATTAAACATGAATTATTTTTCTACTTGGCCCAAACACTTTAAAAATAACAAGCTGTAATAAACAGTGACTTTATTGCCATCTAATAGTTTGATATGGACTGATATATGTTGATAAATGGCATCATTTGAAAATGTGTTATTGATGGTCTAAGTGAAAAAAAGTCAAGACATCCTTTACAGAAAACACACATAAATACCACATTTTAAACAAATTTTAAAGCACAAGGTTTTAAAAAAAAATGCACAAAAATCACTTTGTTCAGACCTAATGAGCATCAATTATCACCTACATTCCCATCTCACTACTGAAATGCGCAACATTTTATTCCTACAGGTTCTAAATGCTTTTTGCTTTAGAGCTAAAGTTTAATCAGTGCATTCTAAAGTGTAGTTTTAGTCGTCACTAATTAGAGGCTAAGCATTATGGGATTTGCATCACAGATTCCATAGTAAAGATCATTTTGTGGTGGGAATATTTTAAGTTTACTGATGTTTAATGATGTTTTGTCCATCTGAACTTGATGCAAATTGATTTAGTGGGAATAAAATGTTGCCAGTTTTACACTAATAAAGTGCAACTTTAGGTGATTAATTAATGCTCAGTAATTTGCATAACAAAGTCTTAATAAAAGTGTTTTTTAATGCATGATTAATGCAATTATTAGTGATTTTCACAAAACCTCCAATTATGTACTAAAACAGGTCATAATCAATAAAGCTTAATGCACAGTAAATAAACCATTTATACATGTTTTATTTGAGCTTATGTTACTTTATATACATAAAAAGGTCTGAATAAACTCGTTAAAATAAAGTGTTACTCCTCTTCTTTTCTACTTGCTATCTCTTCTCCTGCTTTTCCTTTGTAGTAAAAGGACGAGGAGGAAGCGGCGAGCGTTGTGTCCTTTTTTTCACCTCCTCAGTGAGCTTTGATGTTGGATACGGATGGGGACGCGCTGGAGTAATCCTGGCAGAGCGCGATTCACGCAGAGGGCAGTAAATGAAGCCGAAAAGCCTCTCTCTCCCAATGAGGAATTCCTTCCTATGGACCATTTAAGAACAGCATCTCTCTGGGTTTCCCTGGCCAACATGCCAAATAGAGACAGAAGAAAGGAAGAGAGAGATGGAAGACGCCCAGCGGAGAAGGACAGGAGGGGTACGGGGTGGTCTATCAGCACCAGAAGGCTCCCAGTCCAGCTTTTATCGTTCTGTCACTTTTTTAGCAAAGACATATTTCAGACGTTCTCCCAGCTGACTGAGCGTGTTTGTCTGGTCACAGCATATAAAGCAGGAGGTGAATACATACATATGTATATCCATATGGAAAGAAATACCAGCCCGCAGAGGAGGCCGCGTGTGGAGCCACCTTCACTTCTTCTAATTGGTCATTAACTGCACGTGTTTCCACATGGAGCAGTTTGGAGGGATATCAAACATGCAGAAACACAAATGAAATGGAACCACAGTGACCATTTCTACAGCACAGATATCTCACTCTAATGCTTTGCAGTAGTGGCTACAGTATGAGGTACACGAGTGCAGTAAGCTTCCTGACCATCCTCATGAATCTGTGGGTGTTTTATTACAATGAAGCGGGCCATTTACACTAATTAACAGATGTTAAAAAATTAAAATAACACTGATCAATATTTCAGAACTGTGTTTTTAAAGTATTGAAAACATATGTGGCAATTTACATGCATATATATACTGGCACTCAAAAGTTTGGGGTCACTTGTCATAATAATATGTGTTAGTCAGCAATATGTCAAAAACGGTAGATTTAAATGTTTTAAATTAGACACCAACACTTTATTCACAGTTTGCAGTATTTTGGGAGCAACATAAATTTAAGACGTGGTGAAAATATGTTTTATTAAACAGTAAGCTGTATTTTTTTTGTTTGTTGGAAAATGAATAGCTTTGAATAGCTGTTTAATTAGCACAATTTTGGTTCTTGCAAACTGTTTAAAGCTTGTAAGAAATTTGTTTGATCATATATACATTTTTTTTATCTCCACTTTTGTTGTTTTTAATTTTTTTACATAGTTTTTGACATAGTTGCCCTTTATAATGTGTAAAAATTTCATGATGAATGGACCAACAGAATTGGTCTAAAATTACTCAGAAAAATGTGTTCATCCGTGTATTTATATGAAAAGTATAATATAATATTAAAAGTGTAATATATATATATATAATTTTCTACTTTTAATTGAAGTGAATGTGGGGCAGTAACGGTTCATTTGCTCAGACAAACACTAGTATTACAATAAATACAAGGTCAGTGTTTTTACTGAAGGTTTTCTAAACATTTCCTTGTGGAAATTTTATATTGTTTGTTATTATCATCCAATACCTTTCAATATTTTTTTTATTACAATATCCATTGTTGGGAGTGTTACACATACAAAAACAGTGAAATAAAATGCATCTTCCTTTATATTTCAGCAGTTATTAAAAATTTCTACAAATAGAAAGAATTTTGGAAAACAACTCTTCAAATGTCAGTAAAGTCTGTCGTCGCGCTCTCAACTCTGTTTTTTTAGGATTTAGCGGAGCCGTAAAACTTCACTTGGCATGCTGTGTGTCACCAGACTTTTGGAGTAGGATGGGTGGGGGTGGTTGGGGGTAGACAGGGGATATTCCGTGGGTCATTTTTACCTTTTCACCTCCTCTCCCCAGTGACGCACCCAGCCAGCCTTTCCCGGGGTCACCAGCCGGGTCCTGTCGTCACGACGATCTTGCTGCTCAAACGCACCCAAAGCTGCCTCAGACCCAACCTCTGGTCTTCATTACCAGAAGAAGTCTGGACCCTGTCACATGATTACTGAGAGAGAGGGAGCGTTCAGGCCTGCCATCTTAGCTCCTGGCTGCCAACCAGCACATTCTCATCTCAATTAAAGGCATCCCTTCCACAACTGGACAACGGCAGAAACTTTTCCAAAAGGTGAGCGCCAAGCAGCCGAGTGGACCAAAGAAAGCACGAGTGCAGAGTTACAGCACGTTTCATACAGACCTCAACCATCTGAACAGTCTGGCCAAACGTCTACCTCGTAAGAGACGCAGGAGATGTTTGCCTCTGGCCAGCCTGTAATAACTGAGATTGAATTTAACAACGAAACGTGGTCAGGATCAAGTTAATTTCCACCAGCAAAATATGCCAGAAACCCCGCTGAAATATATAAGCAATAACTCCACCAGATGGCTAAAATAACAGCTCAGTTTGGTGGACTTGCACGAAAAACAATGCCAAGGTTCTTAGCAAGTTGGGCTCCAAAACAAAAGTCTCGGTTTTACTGAATGTTGGACCTGCTGTGGTGAGAAAGGTATGAGTCTTCACCTCTGAGGTTCTGGGCATCGGCTGTTTCAAACTTTAGAAAATCACACCTTTTCCACCACCGAGAGCTCCGTCATCGCGCTTAGCAGCTCATGGAGCAGATCCTCATCACAGAAACAGCCTCGCTGGCATAGCTGTGATCATCTGTGCCTTTAAAAGACACTGTTACAAAACTAGAACAATAAAAATACCTTCCTGAGTTGTGCCTTGGGTCGCCTCCCCCTCTTGTGGTAACACTTTCTTTCAGTACCAGAGGTTCTAGGTCTTAATCAGGTAAGTATGAAGCACAAACTCCAAAGTACTAGGCAGTTATTTTTAGGAACATGATAGTAAGTTCCAAGTTTCCCACTTTAAAACAGTTCAAATTTATTTGCCACAAATTAGCGTTGCAGAACCGAAGCAAACCAGTGAAAATGAAGAAATCTTGAGAGGAACCAGGACTCAAAAGGGGAACCCATCCTCCTGTGGTCAACACTGGACAACAGAACATAACAAAACAGACTAATGAATATATAAACTAAACTCAAAACAGTTTGACTAAATTACACTGAAATACCCAACAGGTTCTAGTTGTTCAAGTTCTTAGAAGAACATCTGTGCAATTATTTTGGGTACAGTGACAGACAGTTCGATCAAATTACACTAAATGGGTTCTAGATAATGGCTGGTATGAACAAGTGTGACATACACACTGTACCAAAGTACTAGATAATAATTATGGATAACCTGACAGTGAGTTGTTAGATAGTCTAACTAAATTGTACTGAAATAGTTCTAGATTATTACTAGTACATACCAGTGTAAGGTTCAGAATCTAAAGTACTAGGTAATTATTTTGGATAAAATGATGGTGAGTTCCAAGACACTCTAACGAAATAGCACTGACGTTGGTTCTAGATCATAACTGGTACAAACCAGTGCAAGGTACAGACTCCAAAGTACTAGATAATAATTATAGATAACATAACAGTGAGTTCCAAGACAGTCTAACTAAAATTGTACTAAAACAGGTTCTAGATAATAATTGGTACAAACCAGTGTAAGGTTCCTAATCTAAAGTACTAGGTAATTATTTAGGATAAAATGATGACTGAAATTGGTTCTAGATCATGATTGGTACAAACCAGTGTGAGGTACAGACAAAGTAAGTAATTATTTTGGATGACATGACACTAAGCTCCAAAACAGTCTAGCTAAATTACAGTGAAATAAGTTCTAGGTATGAACTGGGTAGATGTGAGGTACAGACTCCAAAGTTCTAAGTATTTTATTTTGGGTAAAATGTAAATAACTAAACAGTCTTTACTGTTACACTGTAATGTCACACATTTAAGCAGGAAAGCAAACTGAACCGTTCTCCAGGTACCTAGTACCTAGATGGTTCTTCCAGGGATGGTTCAAAAAGAATTCTGCTACTATTACGATATCAAGGTTGTTACAATAAGAGAACCCTTTTCAAAAAATATTCAAAAAAGTTCAGCATAGAAGCAAATACAACACATTCTCCTTCAATCTAAAGAACGGTTTCACAATGCAAAGAACCAGTTAAGCATGAAATGTTTCTATATAGAACTGATGTTTCTATCAGAACCACTGCCCTTACTAAAGAACCCTTGAAGAACCATTTTTTTCAAGTGTGTAGATATAAGGTTTTTTGCATTTACCACATTATTACTACAAATAATCCAATTATGAGATATTTTCATCTTAATATTCATTAGTCTTAAGATGTATTAGACTGTATGGTTACCAACAGTCATGTAATACCTACACTCTTGAAACAGATGGTTCTTCAAGGGTTCTTTAGTAAAGATAATGGTTCTATGTAGAACCATGAAGCCTCAAAGAATCATTTGCTTGCTTAATTGGTATGTGAAGATTGATGAGAAATGTGTTGTATATGCTTTTACATATAGAACCTTTTAGAAAATGGTTCTATGAAATGGTTCTGTATAGCCCAAAAAGGGTTCTCCTATTGTTACAAGCCCTTTTTGGTGCTAAAATACATTCTCCATAAATCTGAAGAACCATTTCACCATGCAAAGAACCATTTAAGCAAATATTTCTTTGAGTGTTCATGGTTCTGAAGATCCATCTTTTGTAGGAGTGTAGAACTTAGGGGACTGTTAAAGAGAGCATTATCTGTCTTATCAAAGCTGGTTTATTTTAGGAAAAGGTGTCTGTGACGCCAGATTAAACAAAAAGAAACCCGGCGCTGATTTCTCGGGTTCTCCTGGTGTGGTGTTTGGGTAGTGAGGCAGTATTAGTGAGTTAGTTATGGCCCGAGACGTGAGGGGTGCTGAGTTTGGGATCAGGGTCTGAAGGAGGCCTGAACAGCGCAATAAATTCCCAGACAGGACAGATTTTAGTAAAACCAACAGCTGCTTTTCGTAGCGCAAACTCGGTCGCCGTCACTCGTATTTATGATCCGACATAAACGTGCATGGATATTGCTCATTACTGCTCATTTTCAGTAATTATCCACAAGTATTTTTGCTGTCAGTGCTCTTTTTCCGCATGCTATACAGCTCGGATTAAGAAAGTCAGAATTTATAAGTGACGGAAAGATAAGGGGACGTTTTTATTGCCAGGCAATTTCTTCAAGGTGTATAAGCAAGTAATTTGGACCATTTTTAGACGGCAGACATTGGTGGAAAAATAAGTACTAAAATGGTGTAGTAACTTTTTAAAGCCCTTGGCTTTTCGCGGAAATACCCACCTAATACCCCTGCTCTGCACAAATATTGCTAATTTTAATCTTACCCAGACAACGTCTGGTGTATTGATACCAACATATATCAAGACATACAAGAAATGCATTGTGTTCCGTGTCAGGCATTAGAGAACCTGTCATTTATAATCTTTTCCAGTGTCACTTTCATTTTACTAGCATGCTAACATACACCTATTCTTCTTACCATTGTTGTTGTTCTATATATAGCAAGTGACCAGCTTAAGGAAATCGGCCAGCCATGCACAGAGACTCTTTATGCTTAGCGCCACGCTCCTCACTATAGGCTAGTGTGCTCGAGTAGAGAGAACACTGTTCTTTGAGTGGCACTGACGGAGGAGAGTGGCTCAGGTTTCAGTATTAGGGCCGCTGAAGTTGTGCTACAGAGCAGGCTGTGGTTTGCGTCGGGGCACGGGGTCTTTCTGTATTATGATAGCCACATCAGGTTCCACGCAGTGTTGGCCCTCGTTTAGCTCCAGGTAGCTGCTGTAAAAGGCTCTATGTTCTCAACAGGCACAGAAAAGCAGAGTGTCAGTAAAAGCACATCTGTCCTTCTCTTAAGGAGGAGTTTGGAAGCAATGCATCATCACAAAGTGCTGACCAGCTAGTAACAAGTGAGCTTGGAGGGAGTACTAGTTAGCAGCATGCTAATAAGGTTGTGCTAGCTGTTCCCTAGTAGATTAATACATGTAAAGCGTTTATTTCTCACAATAGTTCACTCAAAAACGCTAAATGGCCGATAACGAGTGAACTAAAGGGGGCACTAGATACCAACATGCCAATCAGGTCATGCTAACTGCCCCCTACTAACTTAACAATTGTATTTATTCCACCTAGTACTAGCACAAATGCTAACCAGGTAATACCCATATGGAAATCTGATAAACAGAGATATATACAACTATGTGACATATATTATCATATGTCAAACTTCACTTATCTCCGACTTTTTTTGTCATTTGAAAATTGTTCATTTTTTTTCAAAAATGGGACATATATTTCAGCCATTTATCAACATATATATTACTTACATACACAAACTTTGTGTTATTTAATGTAAGATTTTTATGCATCTTCTTTGTTGCTATATAACTAAACTCTGAACACATGTACATTGTAAGCTATGCAATAAGATCATTCAAATATGCAATAAAAACATGATCCCTGACATATTTACATAACTTAATATTCAAATGCAAACAGATAAGGATAACCATAATAACTGTACTGTATGTATTCAACCATGTATCAGACATATGAGTATGATCCATATATTATGCACGTATGTCCATTATTTGATACATACATTTATATGTACACAACATATGTGTGCATATATTTCAAAATATATGCCTGATGCCTTATGATATGTCCACAAATGGCCATATATCAGTTTTCCATGTGGTTCCCTAGCTTAGCATGTCCAAGGTAAATATTTACTTCACCCAAAAGTGCTAACCAGCTAATAATAAGTGAAGGTGGCAGCAGTTCAACCTGTCTAATCAAGTCACACTACCTGCTCCCTGTAGCTTAGCATTCTTTGGTTAAGTATTTTTGGAATTTTCTCATTTTATAATTTACATAAAATCCCAGCTGGGGATTCCATGCTGGTCTAAGCTGGTCGAGGCTGGTTTATGATGACCTGGTACTGGTTTAGCTAGCCACTCGACATGGTCATGCTGGTTGACCAACACACCATGTCCAAAGTACAACATATGCTGGTTTTGCTGGTTTTTCTAGCAGGAATGGTTAAACAGATGAGATACATTACTCATATTCATTAGTGGGGGGTCTTTATAGAGTGATTTGGTCTTTATACCATGATTTTAATACAACTATTTAAAAAAAATCTAGATATTTTATGTATTTCATAATTCATGCACTAACAAAAAAACATTTTACTGAGTGAAAATAATTAATTGACTTTATATTGACATAAGGACCCTTAAACTAAAGTGACCAACACTTGCTCCATTTATAACACTGTCATGAAGCATCATTCTTAAGTAAGGGAACTTATAAAGTAGAGGCCTAGTTAGAAACACCTGACAGTGTCGATATACAATGTCATTTATTTCATAAGTACATTATTCAGTGCTTTTGCATGTGTTATGAAGTCCATATGGAGGAAACCTCCAAAAAATGTTGTGCTTGTCGGTGTTTATTACTTGTTATGCAAGTGAAGTTATCTCTCTACATTGGCAGATAATCATATTTCTTAAAATACGCTAAATTATCTGCCAACATAGTGAGATGATTTCACTAGAAATAAGTCTTATAATATTCCTACAGCCATTTCAAAATGAGAAATATTAGACTTTTTTTTGCCAAGTCACTTGCCAAGATATAATTTTTTGCAGCGCATTAGTTTCTAACACATTAAAGGCACAGATGGTATAGTTCAATAAGTCGTCGTTTTGAGATTTAGTCTTGAATAAAGCTCAAGTAATTAATTTCAGCTGGTAATGATGAATTGCTCATGTTCACTCAGTGGCAGACCTAGGCGTCCCCTGAGGCTCGTTTGACTGAAAGATAAGCTTTAACTGAGCGACACTGGTGGCTTTGTAGCGCGTGGGTCCTGTTATGACAAGGCTAACATTAAGAAAATAGTTCTTAGTGAGTGGACCTGTTGCTCCCCCTGGTTTTTATGGTGACCACTATGTGGAGCTGATGGAACCTCAAGGATGAATGACTTCAGTACTTCACAGTGAGCAGGCCAATAAAAAAGAACAGTCGGTACAAACCAAAACAGCTAGACTGACCCATATCTCTGCTCGAATCTATCGTCCAGTTTACCAAAATCGCAACCTTTCTCCCCCCCTTCATCACGCGTTATCATCACTGAAGTTTTAGAGGGTGTCTGACGTGTGGAGGTCGTGGACTGTATGGGGGGCTTGTTCTCCCATGTTTTCTTTGCCATCACAGGAGTGGCAAGAAGATGGATGGGCCTTGTAGACCCCACCACGGAGAGCGCAGGGCTGCCATCCCACCGACTCCAGATTAGCTCCTTACAAAAGCACCTCGTAGGAAAAAAAACAGTGTTTCCACCGCCGACACCTACTGTATCACACTGTAGAACCGAACTGACAAGCAGGCCCCGCCATCACTCATGAGGGCTCTGGAGCTTGCTGCTCGTAGGCCTGTCCAGTCTCATTGCAGGCCAGGCATGGCCGGTCACAATGGGAGGCATGGAAAACAGAGCAAAAGTAAACACGTCTTGGCGCATGTAAACCCCATCATTCTAAATTCACTCGAATAATGACCGCTATTTCTCAAGCGCAGCGCGGAAAAATCACAAACTGCCATCGCGCCCCGAGAAGACCGCAGAGCCGCTGTCGTCATGAGAGGGAAAGGGTGAAGGCCATTCCTCAGAACTTAGAATGTGGAAAACACGGGAGTCTCTCAACTCGACCTTCCCACAGCACCATATTCATCCATATTCAACTCGTTATCCTGATTTTCTCACTTGTAGAGGTCAATTTTCAAGTGCTAGTGAAATATGGATTTTCTTTAAAAGTATTACCCCTTCGTGCATATACACAACACGCACATATGCTTACACATTTACATGTTTTTGTTTTGTGTGTTATACTGATATTTAAGTTATTTCATGTTTATTCTATTTTATTTTCCATAAAATTGTGAAATTTTAATATGACTTAGGTGGAGGCTTTATAAAAGCCTGTTAGGTTTTTTGTCTTGCCCTGTGCTGTATATTATGTTATCTTTGTTTATTTGTGTAGTTTAAATTTTGCAAAAAATGAACTAAACTAAACTAAAATAAGAATAAGATGCTGGAAACTTAGTGCTCTAAGTGAATGCTCTTTTATTGAACTCAGCAGCAGGGGAGAGCTGACACTCAACAGCCAGGACAGTGGGGGCAGGTCACCTCTCACCATACAGTGTTCATTCATGGTAGCCACACAACCCCATTAACCAACCCCACAACCAGCACAACAAAGCACAATAAACACACAAACACATTATAGACCAACAGCAAGAACTATCCAACAGATTTAAAGTCTCTCCTACCGCAAACGCAGCACTCCTGTGAGTCTGCATGGCCACACCTCCTGTGCGAGCCAGTATTGGGATGCTTCAGTATTCTTAATATTGTGGTCGATGCAGGACAGTGATTAACACTACTGCCCCCCCAACATGGTAGACTGGGGTTTAATCACTTACCAAAGCAAGAAGACCACCCTACACCAATAAGAGCCCTTGGGCTAGACTCCAAACTCTGCCTCCCGCTTACCTCTGTATCACGGATTGCCGCAAATGTAGGTTTCTATCAGCGCAGGGGTTTGGTAAACATAGTTTTAAATAAATTAAAAAATATTAAAAACATACAGATGAAATAAATTACAGTATGTGTTTAAGTGGGGTGCATGTTATTTCTTTTTTACATAAATTCTTTTGAAGGTACCACATTAAAACAAGGCTACCTTCATTAAAGGTTTGTGAATGGTTTAAAATTGGTTACTAATGGATATTAATTAGGTCATAAATGTATAAATATGTAAAAGTTATGAATAAGCAGTATAACAAAGAAAGAGTGTTGCTTGTCAAATAGCGAGCCCACATTCATCAACACTGTTAAAGCTACATCACATATTCATATTCATCACACATAACAGCTCAATGTTGCTGCTAATTAGTGTTTTTTGAGGTGTTTATGACAATTAACAATCATTATAAACCATTTAAAAACTCAAAAATGGGTAGTGTTATTTTAAAGTGTTACACAATTTTCTTTTATACTATATTTAAATTTAAAAACTTACATAATGTGGATTTAAATATTACCAACTATTCAGCAAAAAGGTGCTTCAGACGTCTGTGAACAAAACAACAATGCGAAAAATAATACACTAAGATTATCTATTAAAATCAATTTACGTGTCAAGCTATCTACCTTTGAAACTTTTGAAATATGATGAATTTTGGGTGTTAATTTTAGTGGAATTTTATTGTTGATGTTCAACAGTGACACCTCTGTTCATTACATTTATTCACAGGTGTAGTTTTCCAGCTATACTGTGATTGAAACAAATAACATTTAAAAAATAAAGCCAGATAACAAAGAGTCAAACAAACACAAACCCTGCAAACTCATGTTTCAAACTTACGTGCCCTTTGCAGCTGCTTATACTCAGAAAACACAGTACCAAACTTGTGGAAAGCTCATTTCTAGAGAGTTCTTTGATGGAACCTAATGAATGAGGAGCCTAATGAACCTCGTCCCTGTCATTTGTAGTTAATTCTGTCCTTCGTCAAGTTCGGTTTGATCTTTCAGAGGGCAGACAGAGTGAGCAGTGCGTGCCGTGAGCCACGGTAGGCCACGCTAGATAAGTAATGAAGGGTAAATATTTGAAGTGTCCAACCAAACATTTTCCTTGTGTTGAGTTGCTCTGAAGAATAAGCCCGCTGTGTAGGGGTCCTGCCACCTCCCTGGCTTTAAATAAATAGCAGTGGCGGGAATGTTTACACGGGGCTGGGCCTGACGGGTGCCCTCCTATTCATGCTATGGTTTTAATGTGTTGGTTGCATGGCCAATTTGGCCTCCATGAGAGCTTGTGGCGAGTTTGTGTTTACAGCACAGCTACACGAAAATACGGCAGCGCCCAGAGGACTCGAGGAGTCCAGCGTTCAGCCCAGCTTTCCAGGCTCACGGCACCTTTTTCAAACCGCCGCCCAGGCAGCATCACTAGCAGCTCAGAGCTAACTGGCTGACTGTCTGTTCACCCACGCAGCCCAGTTAGCTCACACTGACGGAGGAGAACGGCTGTTTCCTTCTCCCCTAATGAGAGGACGCCACTCTCAGGGCACATGTTCATAGGCGGCATACAGCACAGCTGGGATTCAAACTCCAGTTTCATCAGTACCAGCCCACCTCTGAACTGCAGAACCAGAGGGAGTTAGGAACAAGATAGGAATCTGCAGCAAAGCCAAGCTTTAACCTTCAGAAGAGCTGTTACTACTGTGGCTATACAATCTTAAAAACAGCGGCTCTTTAAGGGTTCTTCAGTGAAGACAGTGGTTCTATACGGAACGATAAACACTCAAAAAACAATTTCTATGCTTGAAGAGTTCTCTGCATGGTGAAATGGTTCTTCAGAGTGATGGAAAATATGTTTTATACCGTTCTATATAACATTTGTTTGAAAAGGGTTCTATGTAGCACCAAAAATTGTTTTTACAGAAAATGATTGTTACAGGCGTAACTTTGTAACAATAGAAGAACGCTTTTTGGTGCTATATAGAACTCTTTTCAAACAGGTTCTTTATAGAAGCACATTCTCCATCAATCTGAAGAACCATTTCACAATGCATTTAATCATGCAAAGAGTTCTTTGAGTGTTCATGGTTCTATAAAGAACCACTTTCTTTACTACAATCTTAAAAAAATGGTTCTTCAAGGGTTCTTTACTAAAAAAAGTGGTTCTATAAAGAGACACGAACGCTCAAGGTGTTTGGAGGAAAAACAACCCCAAAACATCACACATCCTCCACCAGACTTAACAGCGGAGATGAGGTTCTGTCCACTAGAACTGTTTTTCTGATTACACCAAACCCACTTTGAGTATTTGTTGCCAGAAAGTAAAGAGCTAATTCTGACCACAGAACACAGTAGTAGTAGTTCCAGTTGTGTCTAGTGAAGTACAGGCATTTACCTTTGTGCTGTGGTGAAAGAAAAGCTTCTTCTGGAATTCTTTCCAAATAGTCTGTTGGCCTGGAGGTAGCTTAATGACCACACAGGTGGACTGGAAATGTGAAATATAAACGGGAACATGCTTCAGCTACAGTTTTCTAGGGGTGCCAATAATTGACACACATTGTTTAGTTAAAAAAGTGCTGTTGTTTTCTTTGACTTCAGATACATCAATTAGATTAGTTTTAGGTTTTAAACTTCCCTTAAAGAAAAGACATTTTTTCCCCTTTTTAACCCATCTTTGCCTAGGGTGCCAATAATTATACTGCTGACTGTATTAGTGATTAGAAATCAACAAAACATGTAATTTGACCAAGAGCACCTGGAAATATGTCAACTAAATTATATTTTATGCTAATGTAGCAAAGTCTGTAAATAAATGTCTGGCGTAATTAAAAGTTCACCAAAATATCTGTACTTAGAGGCACAAACATGGAACGGATTAAACGCCTGGAATCTGCACATTCCACACAGTTTTACCGATCAGTTCAGGGAGTGATTCATGAGGAATAATGACTGTAATATTAAAACATGCTTGTTTTTATTGCTGGTAATAACTGCAGCTTCTAAGCTTTAATCAGCTACACTTCCATCACTCTGCTCCTTCTTCTCCATTCTGAATGGAAGCCGGCCAAGCAGCTCTGTGTCTCTCTGCGTCTCTCCGTCCCCGAGGTGGAGCTCCACTTCTCAAAACAAGGCCCGAGAAACAGAGAGGCAGTCTGCCTGAGTGAAGGGCTAGTTCAGCCCAATAAGGCTACTGTATTACAGCACGGAAATGGACATTAATATTCAGCATTCGGTCTCTCTCTCTCTCTCTCTCTCTCTCTCTCTCTCTCTCTCTCTCCAATATACCTTTCCCTCAGCTCACACTCACACACACATACTTGTTTTTATGTCATGAGGTGGGGTTATATGTATGTCTCAAATATATTACATAAATGTACATAATTATAAGTTATTTGTAATAATAGTGTCTCATATTTATTATAGAAAAATAAATACATGTAATTATATGTAATGATGATATATATATTACATATATATATATATTAATATATATATATATTATATATATATATATATCTATATATATATATATATTTATGCAAAATGTATAAAAACACATAAAGGAGATACAAATTTTCACACGCGAGATATATATTTATATGTATTTGTGGTTTTTTTAGGTTTTGACATAATTTGAAAATGTCACCCTACATTGTGCGTAAATTTCATAATGAATGACCAAAAGAAAAAGCCAAAATGAAAAAGTCTGGTTCCATTGACTTACATTGAAAGTAAATATTTTCCTTTTCCAGCAAAGTTATCATTTTGGAGATACAAGTTTGTATAAAATGGCAAAAATTGGAAATACAGAACTTTTGAATTATATATTTTGAATATATATAATCATTCAAAGTATAATACTAATACAATAATAGGACATACAATATTAATCTTAAAATTATAACCTATTCACCTGGAGGTTTGTGTTCAATATTTTAAGAATTTTGTCAAAAAGAAGTGAATAAAATAATAAATAATATACAGTAATGATTTGTTTACATTTGGTAACATTTTACTTTGATGGTCTACTGCAGATGCTCAGTCTGAAGTAACATTCAACTGAATGTCTATTAAATGCAACTGAACTTGAAGTTGAGTTTAAGAGGTTCTATTATGTCTGTCCCTAAACCTAAACCTAAACCTAAACCTAAACCTAAGCTTATCTTCAACCCTTAAACCCAAACCTGCTCCTGAACCTAGCGCTAATGTATTTGATAACCAACTGAGTATCACCAGACCAACAGTTAGTTCATTTAAGTATCTGTAGGTCATCTATAGGGAACCATGAAAACAAAACATGACCATTTAGTCAAGTTATCTGCCTTGAGATTTGATCTCCACTTTAGAAATCGGAGGAATTCTGGATGTTAATTTTATTAGAACTTCATTTATTAGAAGCTTCCTTCGTTGTAGAGTCTTCTGTGGCTCTGTTCATCATCCTGGATGCATCTAACTTTTCTTCATTTTTATTATATATATATTTTATTATTTATTATATACAGCTGAAAGCTGTGAAGCTGTTCAAGATGAGCAGATTTCAATCACTTTACACATTTCACTGATACCCAACTGAATTTATGTGCTTAAAAACAGTGATTCCAAACCTTTGAACCCTAAAATTACAGTCCATATGTTTACTTAACTCTAACATTTGGAAGCTAAAAGAAACGACTAAATAATAAGTTCTGGAGCTTTTACAGAAAATACTTTATGTAATCAGAGGTGTTTTGTAGGTGCTGATTTGCATGTTGGAGTTGCTGTTTTATCTGTTTTTCCTACAGATTTAGGACCTGGGAATATATAAAAACAAACATACACACACACTCCAGGCATGCAGCCTCTTCCAGAAGTCTGACACTGATTAGCAGCCCCCCCCACCTCCACCGCCGAGGCTCATGGGACGGGAAACTTTAGGAACTATTAGTGGTTTCTTAAGGCCAGCGCTGCTCTTATTAGAATTGGCGCCGCTCCTGCCGTCTCGCTCGCCGCTTTCTCGGGTTTGCAGTAGCCGGTCCGTCCTCCCCGGAGATGACCGCTGCACGCAGCGCTGACCTGACCGTACCGGGCCTATAGATTTACACGTGTCATGCTACACTACTGTCTACCCTACGGGGGAGGAGGAAACAGCACACAAGGACAGTTTTATCACAGACAGAGTTTGTATTTCTTTTTCATTTTAACACTTAACAGTTGTGTTTTTGTGCAGCTACACGATGCAAGAAGACTGAAAGGCCTTGAAAGTGACTGATTTTAGAAAAAAGTTCAAATGTCTAAACATATCTAGTTTGACTTAACCAAAGTTTGACCACCCCGGCCAAATTACATGTCTTTTTGATTTTTAGAGTGAAAGTTTTGTGCACTTTTTACTTTATAATTACTGTTAATTTGCTGAATTTCACACTTAAAAATGAATATAAAATGCAGCATGTGCAGAAGTTACAGTACATTTTATATTTTGTTTTTCCCTGTTAAACTTGGCACATAAATAGAAACTCTGCACTAATATGCGCAGAAAAATATCTGGAGAGAAGGTGTTAACTATTTTCAGTTGTCATTTGCCAAATGTATATTCTCTATAGTTAGTTAATGACCGCAGCAACTACTTTAATGTCTTAGTATTGTGATATAAACTGAGTCTGTTCTACAGTTTCTCATTAGGCTGAATGAATAACCGACTCTAAATGTAGGTATTGTGATATAAACTGAGTCTGTTCTACAGTTTCTCATTAGGCTGAATGAATAACCGACTCTAAATGTAGGTATTGTGATATAAACCGAGTCTGTTCTACAGTTTCTCATTAGGCTGAATGAATAACCGACTCTAAATGTAGGTATTGTGATATAAACTGAGTCTGTTCTACAGTTTCTCATTAGGCTGAATGAATAACTGACTCTAAATGTAGGTATTGTGATATAAACTGAGTCTGTTCTACAGTTTCTCATTAGGCTGAATGAATAACCGACTCTAAATGTAGGTATTGTGATATAAACCGAGTCTGTTCTACAGTTTCTCATTAGGTCGGAGGATTTTTTCCACCATTCTGGAAAGCTTGTCCAATCTCACAACAGTGAAAGCCTTTGTGGGCGGAGTTTGGACAGGGGAATTCCTCAATGTCATAACTACTGAGTAATTTATAGCAGTTACTGACTAAGTTTTAAGATTAATAACTGAAAAATACACCTGTTGAGTTCCTAGCATGGTTCTGCATAGCTTTATCGGTTCTGTCTGAGGTACAATGTCCTGAACAGTTCATTTTCTTTGTTCTTCTAGACAAAAAAACAAAAGACTCTCCCCAGATGGGCCCACGCTATGTGATCCCACTGTCAGTACCAACTAGGACCATCCATTAAAATCCAATCAAAATGATTTATGGTGTTATTGATACAGTTCATTTGCCGATCCTGATATGTTCAGCAGCCACGGGTTTTGTTTTCTCTTTCCCCCGAAGGCATGCGAAGGTACTCAGACTCCGCAACGAGTCACTGCACAGCCGTCACACTTTTCACGTTACTGTCGGGGGGTTGGATTTTAATCTTGGACGCACCTTTAGCCTCTGTCTGATGCATAACAGTGTGGCTGGATTCGCTGAGGTGGCTGGAGCTATCTGGTTCTGTTCTGGAATTCCTATATGGATCTACAAGGCTGTTCAATACTAAAACAGCTGGTAGTCGTATAACCCCCGATTTGATATTAGACAAGGCATGAATTCAGCTGGCTGGTAAAGTGATTACATTACAAATATAAGACGGCCTTTGGGAGCAGGTCTGATTTAGAAGTCTGGGGATTATCACTGGAAGGCCCGACATGGACTCAAACAGTGCATGCATGTAACAGGCTTCTGAATGGCCAGGACTGGAAATAGAACAGTTAGAGGTTACTGGGGTTACTGGGGTACTAGCTCAGGTACAGAGTGCCTTACAGAGTTACAGAGTTAGTGGTACGTGATAACATTGGAATACCAATAAATACCTAGAATGCTTTCTTTTACAGTCCCTTGAGTTCTAGGTATTAATTCTTGGTAAATGTGAAGTATGAACTCCAAAGAGGTAGATAATTATTTTGGGCAAGTTCTAGATATTAACTAAGTAAGTATGAAGGACAAACTTCTGTGTAATTATTGTCTGTTAAAAGATGATACATACCAAGACAGTCTAGTTGATAAAGGAAACAGTAAAATATCCCATAATTATTTGGAGTAAGAATACAGTAAACTTCAACTGTAATGTTGCATGTTTAATATTGACCATATAGGAGCACTTTGTAGTTCTACAGTTACAGACTGTAGTCCATCTGTTTCTCTGATACTTTGTTAGCCCCCTTTTACCCTGTTCTTCAGTGGTCAGGACCCCCATGGACCCTCACAGAGCAGGTACTATTTGGGTGGTGGATCATTCTCAGCACTGCAGTAACACTGACGTGGTGGTGGTGTGTTAGTGTGTGTTGTGCTGGTCTGAGTGGATCAGACACAGCAGTGCTGCTGGAGGTTTTAAACACCTCAGTGTTGCTGCTGGAATGAGAATAGTCCACCAACCAAAAATATCCAGCCAACAGTGTCCTGTGGGCAGCGTCCTGTGACCACTGATGGAGGACTAGAGGATGACCAACACAAACTGTGCAGCAGCAGATGAGCTATCGTCTCTGACTTTACATCTATGAGGTGGACCGACAAGGTAGGAGTGTCTAATAGAGTGGACAGTGAGTGGACACAGTGTTTAAAAACTCCCGCAGTACCGCTGTGTCTGATCCACTCGTACCAGCGCAACACACACTAACACACTATGGGAGGCAAATCCAGCCAAAAAAGAAATTAAAATTAAAACCATAAAATGTAAATGCAAACCTCTTTTTGCCATTTCTTTTTCCAAACATCTGCGCAAATATCCTGCCAAAATTGAAAATTAAATTAAATGCCTACATTTGCAATTTCATTTTTCACATGAGCACGGGCCATTTGTGACAAAAATAAAAATAAATGTAAAGCAGCTATTTGTCATTTCATTTTAGTCGTTATTCTGGTTCTTCATGGCCAAATCTAAAATGAAAAAGCTAATAGAGAAAAGAAAATCCAAGCTTCACTTTGGCTTTGGCTTTTCTCCATGAAGTGCAGAATACGAGTCAAAACTAAAACCAAAATGCAGTGTTTACATTCTTATTTCTTTTTCATAGCCATAAGCTGCAGACCTGACAAAATGAAAATGAAAAACTAATAAATCAGCAGCAAAGTGACAGTTTGTGATTCAGTTTTCGGCGTCGACGCGCTTTAAGTGTCAGAATGAAAAGGCAAATGGAAACGAACATCAGCGCCACCTGCTGGACTTTTACTTTTCATTTTCGACTTTTCGATTTCGTTTTCAAACTGACCAACATGCAAATATATGTTAATTAGCACTGGGCGGGGCTACGGGGTACATTTTGGGACATCCTCAGACCTCCGAGTCAGAGCGGCATCATTCCTCAAGCTAAACGACTTTGAGTCTCGAGAAAAACCATCGTGATGACTCAGATCTGGTGAAACTGAACGTCAGAACAAACACCGTCAGAAAAAACTGGAAATGTTATACTGGCATTTATATCGAGATACATAACAGTTTTCTAAGTTATACGATCCACTATGTGCTCAACCAGGCCTGCGTTTGGTCTGATACCTTTTCTCTGAGGCCGTTTTTTCTGATGGTGTTTGTTCTGACGTTCAGTTTCACCAGATCTGAGTCATCATGATGGTTTTTCTCGAGACTCAAAGTCGTTTAGCTTGAGGAATGATGTCGTTCTGACTCGGAGGTCTGAGGATGTCCCAAAATGTACCCCGTAGCCCCGCCCAGTGCTAATTAACATATATTTGCATGCTGGTCAGTTTGAAAACGAAATCGAAAAGTCGAAAATGAAAAGTAAATGTCCAGCAGGTGGCGCTGATGTTCGTTTGCATTTGCCTTTTCATTCTGACACTTAAAGCGCGTCGACGCCGAAAACTGAATCACAAACCGTCACTTTGCTGTTGATTTATCAGTTTTGCCTTTTCATTTTCATTTTGTCAGGTCTGCAGCTTATGGCTATGAAAAAGAAATAAGAATGTAAACACTGCATTTTGGTTTTAGTTTTGACACGTATTCTGCACTTCATGGAGAAAAGCCAAAGCCAAAGTGAAGCTTGGATTTTCTTTTCTCTATTAGCTTTTTCATTTTAGATTTGGCCATGAAGAACCAGAATAACGACTAAAATGAAATGACAAATAGCTGCTTTACATTTATTTTTATTTTTGTCACAAATGGCCCGTGCTCATGTGAAAAATGAAATTGCAAATGTAGGCATTTCATTTAATTTTCAATTTTGGCAGGATATTTGCGCAGATGTTTGGAAAAAGAAATGGCAAAAAGAGGTTTGCATTTACATTTTATGGTTTTAATTTTAATTTCTTTTTTGGCTGGATTTGCCTCCCATAAACACACCACCACCACGTCAGTGTTACT
Organism: Colossoma macropomum; assembly: GCF_904425465.1. Taxonomy (NCBI): domain Eukaryota; kingdom Metazoa; phylum Chordata; class Actinopteri; order Characiformes; family Serrasalmidae; genus Colossoma; species Colossoma macropomum. The sequence goes on from NW_023494790.1 coordinate 38,873,952, forward strand.
GTAGTACTGAGAAAACTTAAATGGAAGATTGAGATTTTTTTCTAAAAAAATTTGGACCATTTTTATTGCTTTGCTTAAAAATGGAGATACAATTTTTTTGCGCTACAGTGATTAAATGCAAAATATTTTAATTTATTCACATGATTCATATTAAGGTTTCAGAGGTTTCTGACTTTTATAGTGAGTAAAACAGCCCCAAACAAACCTGGGAAACATAACAAATATTTTAATGAATAAAAAAAGTAAAGAAATGCATCAAATAAAAAAAAATCAGTTTAAAAGTCAATAATGTAACCTAAACAACAAAGAGAGTTTCAGTCTTTAGCGCTCTAACAGAAACCCGTCTTCTGCTGAATCCTCTCACGAGCGTGATGGACGAGTGAACTGAGTGGGCTGCTTGGATTTGAAAGCCTTCTTTTCTCTTCTCTCTTCTCCTGAGAAGACTCGGTCTCTGACCTACATCTCCTCCTCAGAATAAATTGTGCCTGAAAGCAGGTAAGCCAGTTTCTGAGATCTCAGCCAAACCGCAGAGAGGACATGAAGTTGATTCTCCACTTCCCAATGGGCCGTGACGCCGCTCTTCAATGTATCTATTTTATTTGAGGACTTAAAATATAAATATTTTTCTTCATGATGCCTGGAAACTCCTCTATTTCAATCGAAGCACTTAAGAACTCCCTGCCTTGCGGATATTAACTCATACCTCTGGAGTTCTGTGAGCCATATTTCAGAACTCCTGGCACATCATGATTTTATAGCTGTATGTCACAGAAATGTAAATAATTGAAACAGATATGAATTTAACTGCATTTGATAGTCACATATTTGGTTATTGTAGCTACTTTACGTCACAAAAGTATGAGATCTTAATATTTAAACAGTTTTACCCACAAATATAATAATATTTGCAATACACATGAATAAATGTAATGTCTAATATCTATATACTAACACTGTTTACCTAGCAAACAGTAGTTATAATAGTTAATGAACTTACTTGCTAAAGAGATATATACATTTCAAATTTCAGCCCTGCAGATGTGATATACACTATAATTAGACTACTGTGTACAGTTGTATGTCAAAGTTTGGGCACTTCTGGTCAAATTATATGTCTCAGATCTTATTTAATAAGCCATTTCAGGTGTAGACATTTCCAGAGTCTAATAAATTTAGTAGTATAAATAAATAATAAATTACCCTTTTAGGGCGACAGCAGTTGACTGAGGAGCTGAAATGAAAGATATTTGACTCTTACAAAGTAACAGAAGACTTTTTGTTCAAAATCTCATTCAGAAATAAAAGTAGGAATGGTTGAAGTCAAGACAAGATCTGGAACACCAATAAAACTGGTCAGACATGCAAAGCAAAACCCCCACATCACTGCCAAGAACCTACAGGAAGATTTACCTGGCAAGGGAATAGTGATGTACCAGCCCACTCTAAAGTGTTGTTGGACAAACGTCATCTAAATGGTCATCAGGAGGAAACCTAAACTGTGACTGTGGTCTCCAAATTTAATGTTTAACACTTAGATCAGCCGGACACAATCTGGAAACAAGTGCTGTGGACTGAAGAAGTAGAATTTAACTCTTTGGCAAAAATCATCAGGAGAGAAAAAAGGAGCAGCATTTGATGAAAGGAACACTGTGCCAACTATAAAGCATGGGGGTGGATCTACTGTGTGGCAGCCAGCAGAACAGGAAATGTTGTGGGGATAAATAGAAGTTAATGTTCCATTAATGAACACAAGCTCAGCAGCTGCATTGTCAAAAAACAGCACCAGACATTTCCTGAGCTTTATAGAACACATAGTGCATCTGTTTGGAGCTCTGTTCCAGACTTTCTTCACACAAGAAAGTATATCAGTTTATTTTTGTGCTAAAAGTGTTGTTCTCTCAAAGAAATGTTATGTTGTTCAGTGCTTTAATTGTTTAGTAAATAAACTACAACAGTTTAACAATGGCTAAAGTATCCAAATACTGTTTGGTGCCACGATATATTACAATATATTACAAAAAAACTATTAAATTTGCAAACTTTTGGCCTTTACTGTATAAAAATGTGCAGTCAGTTTCAATGGTAAATGAGCCAATTTGCTATCAACTCGTCTTTGAAATGCATAACTTCACATTTCAGCACTGCAGATGTAGCACACATGTTCAGCACTGTTCCATGTATTTCATAGTAATGAAGATGAGCACAGGAGGAGAAAGGCCTTAGGGGGGGTTGTCGGGCTGGAGACAGTCTTACAGAATAGATTACAAGCTCCTCCTTCCCCTGATCACTCCAGCAGCTGGAGGACTGGGATTCCTATTAAAGGGCCAACGAGGGGTCTCCGAAATAAAACAAATCCCCATTTGAAAGGAGTGTAGACAGGCTGGGGGAAAAGAGTGACCCTCCAGAGTCGCTTTAGGGAAGTAATTCCCAATTAACAAACAAGTTCTCCACCTTTTTACATCCAGTCAGGACGTAAACCATACAGGAGTCAAAAGTTGATACTGCTGAGAATGTTTGGCTCTCTGCCTTTCTGTCCACATAGCATCGCTTCCTCAGATGTTTTAGGTCAACACCATCAATACTAAACGGATTTCTACATCTCAGAAGGTTGACAGACAGTCTTTTTTGCCCACCCAGCTTCTGTAAAGGAGAATTCTATAGATTTTTCTAACTATATGTAAATAGTTAAGATGTAAACAGAGTCATTCAGAGCGGTTCAGAGTGGTTCAGAGTGGTTTGAGAGTTGAAACTCTCTGTTCTAGAGAAACTTACCGAGTCAGAATTGTTCACAGTGGTGGTGATAGGAACCAGACGTCCACCTCTAAAAGCTCCCTCACAGAAAGTTCCTACATGAAATGGTTATGAATTCACTGCCTGATGACTGAGACACTGTTTTATGATAGTTTTGAGAAGATATCTTTAAAATCCAGTAAGATTTTGTACATTTATGAGAGTAGAGCATTTCACTTTTCATCTTAACCACACTGTAAAAAGTGTCTCGTCAGATCTACTTAAAAAACTCAAAAAATTACTTTGATTGAAAGATTCATTTATTCAAAGTATTTATTTAATTTCAATAAAACTAGCTACTTGTTACCACATGAGGACATTTTTTTTAAGTAGATCTGATGAGCCACTTTTACAGTACATTTAATTATGCAGAAAATTGCATGCAGAAAAATACATTTTTATTAAACCCAATTTTTTAACTACATATTCTATTACACAGTCAGTTCCATAATTAATCACATTCACGTTCAGTTTACGTTGTGTTTCGGCAGGCCTGGGTCTGTACTATGAATGTTTTTGTTTTGATGTCAATGAAAAAAATATATATATATTTATATGGAATATTGTGTTAGATATTGCACTTCAAATTATGCATTAAAAAGGAATAAAGATGTTAAAATGTTGGAAACTTCTTCTTAGGGTGGAATAAACCAGTCCATGCCACCCCATGATCCTACCTGTTGGATAACAGAATAATAAATCACAATATACACTAAACAAATGTATCATATTTATGTTTAAAGCATTTCCAAATTCTATGTAGAACCATTTCATGCTTAAATGTTTTTGCACTGTGAAAGTGTTCTTCAGATTGATGGAGGATGTGTTGTATGTGGGTTTATGGAGAAGCTTTTTGAAAATGGCTCTTAAAAAAGCAACAAATAAGGGTTCTTCTACTGTCTAAGCTTAGAAGAACCTCATTTTCAAAAAACTACTTTGAACCAAATACAACACATTCTCCATCAATCTGAAGAACCATTTCACCATGCAGAGAACGATTAAGCATGAAATAGTGCTATATAGAGCTCATGGCTCTAAATGCAACCATTCCCTTGATTAAAGAACCCTTGAAGAATCTTTTTCGGTCTGTATGATGGTTGCAGTACAGCGTCTGTAGAGCCGGCGGTGGAGATCCCAGACGCCTTTTTTCTCCATAATTGTGGTTTCTAATCGTGCATCTGCCCAGCCTTCCTTCATTCCTGCTGCTGCCCGTTTCCTTCTTCTTGGCTTGGAGTTCTCCGCTCTCTCGCGCTCGTATCCGAGCTCTTCCTCCCACTGTTCATCCTGCACCTGCTGCATAGCTCGGCTTCTTTTTGTTCCTCCATCTGTCGGCGCTCCCACTTATCTGCTCCTGCACCTACTCCCACAGAGCACAGCACATCTAACGCCAGCTCCGCTAGGCCTGTTCCTGCTTTACCGTCTCACACCTCACTGGTTCTTCTCTCCTAAACTTCTGTGCTGGTGACTCACCGACTCCCACAGAACCACAATGCTGACTCACTGAGCAAGACATGCTGTAAAAACCCTTCAAAATCTGCAGGGTCGAAACACCAGGGAAGCAATCAGTGTTAATGATGTGAGAAACACGAGGTAATCGCTGACCTGCCAGATCCTGACGTGACTGCTTTCTTTCAGACGACAAACAACAGAGCAGCAGCAGCACCGCCAAAGCTGGAGTTACAGAAGTTGCTCATGTTCAGTGAATAGGAAAAACGAGGCTTTTCAAACACTCAAAATAATCAATCATGATGGCTTGTATTTGTCTTATTGGCTCAAATTTGACCTTGGAGACTTAAAAAGCAGTGTTGTAGCTATATAAGTGAAGAAAATAAGCCTCATCAGAATGTATTTATTACCTTCATAATTCAGGAACATTACTTTAAACACAGGACCTGAACATGAAGATCACATGATCTCTGATATACAGTCGAAGAGTGTAAATATCATATACCAAATGTACAGTGAATAAGTGAAATCATGTATATCATTCATATAGTAAATGAGTGTCTTTATCATATATGTCATATATTCAGTGAATAAGTAGATAAAAATATCTGTCTTAGTCTCAGTCTCAGTTTTAGACTTTAGGTTTTTGAGTACACTACAGTATATATCATATATATCATATACACAGTCAATAAGTGTATATATCATACATATCATATAAACAGTGAATGAATGTGTATATAATATACATCACATACTTTGAATGAGTGTATCATATAAATCACATATACAGTCTGACTATACAGACTGAGTATATATATCATATATCATACATACCTTCAATGAGTGTATATATCATGTATGTCATATATACCTTCAGTGAGTATATGTATCATAAATGTCATATAGACAGTCAGTGAGTGTATCATATATGTCATATATACTGTCAGTGAGTGTATATATCATATATACCGTCAATGAATGTATATATCATATGTCATATATACAGTCAATGAGTGTATATATCATATGTCATATATACAGTCAGTGATTGTATATATCATATACATCATATATACAGTCAGTGAGTGTATATATATAATATATATCATATACAGTCAGTAAAGGGTGTATATATCATATACACCATCAGTGAGTGTATGTATCATATATGTCATATATACAGTCACTGAGTGTAAATGTCATATATATTATATATATCGTCAGTGAGTGTATACAACACACCACTTTGTTTTTAAGAGGAAATAAGAAATAAATCCATGTAAAGCTTTAGTTTATCATAAAGCTGCTCTCCACTGATGTTTTGCGTACATTCATCTTACAGTCTTTACCTCCATCAAAGTGTCTTCCTTGGTATGAAGAGCAGGTTTTGCCTAAATATTGATTTGTCTTTTTCAAACAACTGTTAAAAGCCCAGACTTGGCTTTATGACTTTTAGCAGCTGCTTTTGGTTTTGCCGTTTTTGCGAAGATCTAAACTGTTGAAAATATTAAGTTATTGCAAACTGACAAAGACAACATTTGTGTGACAAAACAAAAGAATAAAAGCATAAAAGCGTGTCTAAAAGATCCAAATGTGTCCAGAACATTTCAGCAGTGCATGTTAAAGAAAGAGAGCGCCGCTTTAGAGCTGGATCTCCATGTTGGAAGGCATGCTCTGGCAGGCCACGGGAGCCGCAGTGCAAAGCCTGCTGGTCAGCCCTGAGCGTCTGGCCTCTTGATTTTCTTGTCAGCTCTGTTGTGGTGACTCAAATCGATGACTAATCGGAGCCCATTAGCGTCTACATCTGGGATACAAAGACCAGTGGATATGTTCCCCACTGGAGAAGTTCCAGCACACAAACCAGAGCAAGAGCCTCATATCTGCTTCCAGACTGAGGGGCAGATGCAGAAAAGGCTGAACAACATTATTATAGTAGTTTTGTAGTTTTGTTTCTTAGGCTTGAGAGCAAATGAAGATGATGATGATGGCATGTGGGCCAGATACACTAAAGTCTATTGCACCAGGTTTTAGGAAAGGCAGGTTTATTTATAGAGCACCTTTCATACACTGTGGTCATTCAAAGGCTTTATTAATGAGAAAATACAAAGACTATTCAAATTAAATGCAAAAAGTAAAGGAGAATGGAAATTAAAACATGATTAAAACAATAGAGTTTAAAAGAGAAGAAGTTAATCATTAAATCAAAAATCAAATTAAAAATAAATTAGAATAAGAAAGTGCTCTTACAGTAGAGGCACAAATAGGACACACCCTGCACATATAAACACGTACAAAACTAAAATAAGAGTAGTTTTGAGTTCATTAGTAAATGGAATGGTTCTGCTTAGGACTACGGGTTCTACATAGAAACTTTTCTTTCTTAACCCCTACAAATCTCACGCTTAATACATACTAAGGCTTAATATTCAGTAGGGACTTCCATGCAAACTGCCTGAGCTATTCTATATCAAAGAAGCGTGTAAATAACCTTTTGGTCCACCAGTGGGCACTGGACATTTAAGAGGGTTATATTGGTCAAGAGAATTAAACAACAGCAGTGGCTACTATGGCATTGACTGTTAAAGGGACATTCTGGTCTAAAACTACAGTTTGGCATGTTATTTGTTGTTTTAGTGTAATTCTTATCTCAGCTGCCAAACAAAATCATAAATGAAAACAGTGATTCTGTATTTATTCAGCTTTAGATGGACACCAGACACAAGTTTATTTACGCTTTCAGGCTGAGGATAGAAGAGAAACATGAGGTAACATGTCTAGATAGTTAGATATCTTACAAACTTTAACTTTTAGTTTGTTGTCTTTCTCATCTGAGTCATTTCTGTGGTTTGACTAATGAGTTAATCTCCACTGTAATGGTGATTAAAAGACACACACCTAAAAAGGCCTTCAGGGGTTCTTTAGTAAAGGGAATGGCTCTATTTAGATCCATGAGCTCTATATAGAACCATTTGCTTGTTTAAATGGATCCCTGCATGGTGAAATGGTTCTTCAGATTGTGTTATATATGGCTCTATATAGAAACTTTTTGTTGATGTTTTCATATAAGACCAAAAAGAGTTCTTCCACTGTAACAAGTTGACATTGTAATGATAATAACGGAGCCTGTTTTGGTGCTGTATAGAATGATTTTCAAAAAAGCTTCTATGTAGAGCCATATTCAACACATTTTTCAGCAATCTGAAGAAGCATTTCACCATGCAAAGAACCATTTCAGAATTAAATGGGCATATAAAGAACTTATGGTTCTAAATGGAACCACTGCCTTCATTAAAGAACCTTGAAGAGCCACCTTTTTTAAGTATATAGGCCTTTAGTAAGCCTAGCAGTAATGCTAGATATCCCCTCAAAGCAGCTGTAGCTTTTGAAAAGCGGAAGATGTTTCTTTAGGAGGTGGTTTTCCAAGTCTTCAAACTGGACAGTCTCACTCTGGAGAACACTGCAGAACCTCCACAACAGAGATGAGACAAAACTGAAGAACATGTCGAAGTAGACAGTCGAGGGAGAACAGGGGAAAAATGGAGTTTCAAGTGAAGTGCCTCTGGATGGGAACCCAGTCAGAAAGCATTCAGTGAGTCACCCATCTGTTTGCTGGAGGAAACATTAATGGACACTTGTTTGTTTGTTGCTGTGTAACTTGTTAACTCCACTCCACATGACAGAGCCTCGGTAACTCTGAGACACGGCCTGGAATTAAGTAGCCACTGACGCCTCAATCAGAAATGACTAACAGAACGGTTAGTGGTGAATTTGCTCGTCGGGAGGTTTTTGTAACTGAGTAATGTGTAATTATGGCGAGCGAAAATGACCATACTGAGAATTAAAGCTGTGATTAGACTGTGTGTTTTGTGTAAACAGTGCTGAGCAGAGACATGGGAAGTGGGGGGGGGGGTGCTGTACCCCCCAATTTCAGGACTGCAGCAGGCCATATTGGTCACACGCTGGTTGAGGTGCAAAGAGAGAAAGTGTGTGCAGAGTTGTAGACCAAAGCAGCCTTGTATTGTTTTTAACCTTCTCTGGTTTTTGATGTTTCTCTGTGTTTCTTTTAATATCTTTGTGATGATCCAGCTCAGAAATCCAGTTCAGACACTTCCTGAATCTGTAGAGTCGCCCTTTCCATTCCATCTTATCACGAGATCATACGAGACTCACATCCGGAGTTATGAGCCTATGAAGAGGGGCTGAGATACACGTCATCTGCCTCTCACCGTGTGGAACTGGTGGATTTGTGTGTCCGTCTACATTCTGTGTGAAACTGACCGATGGACACTCAGGAAATCACTAAGGACTGACCATCACGCCGGAAACCCTTCATTCTTCATTCAGTCCACATCGGAGACTCATGTGAAACAGCGTGCAGAGAGTTAACAGCTGCTGAAGCTGCTGCAGCGGTTTTGGAGCATAGTGATAAGGAGAACCTAAGAGTTTGGTAAACCCATTTCAAGCACCAAAACAATTCGTCACATGAGTAAAACTGTGTTTTTGCGATATTAAGGATTTCTAATTTCAGTTTTTCAGCTTTTGGGCTCTTCACACAGAGCTCCAGGTCAAAAAGGCCTCATTACAGAGAGAGCTGAGATCATCCTAAACACTTTGATATATAATATTTGGGTATCATGTCAAATGTAAGTGCTTTTAAAGGTGAATTTAAGTGTGAGTTCAATCAGTTACCGCACCACATATCAACAATCTGATTGGTTGCTGCTCAGTTCATTTGTGTTAAGAGCAGACATGATGTGCATCAGCGCATGTCATGTTATATGTGTTTGTCATCTTTCCTTTCATTTTACACTCTCAGAAATAAAGGTACTAAACTGTCTCTGGGTCAGTTCCCCTCTTGTCACTGGGGTGGAACCCTCAAGGCTCCATCTCAGTACCTTTAGTCGGGGAACATAACTGAACCATAATCCACTGAAATGATATGTTCTAAGCTGTACTGACTCCACACACCCCGTCTCGTCTCCAGGCTTTTATTTTACTGTTCTGTTTAAAACATTCGGTTATGAAAAGGTACAAATACGAACTTTTCACCTGGAAAAACTTATTTAAGGTTCACAATCAGACCTTAAAACCACTGTTGGAGCTTTGAGGGAACATTTACACTGTTTGTACCTTTATTTCTAACAGTGTAGTACTGTATGACACATTTTGTTTGAATAAAAATAAATAAATAAAATTGATAACATCTTCCTATGATTCCTGCGTTCACAATGTTTTCTCAGTGTATTCATAAAACATCATTTGTGTAACACACTGTCTTGTCTTATCTTTTCTTCCTCTATTTCAGCCTTTGTTTTCTTGTTCCATGTGCTTTTGTTGTTCTGGTCTTTGTCTCCTCCCCAGTCCTGCCTTCTTGTCATCTGGCTCACCTGTCTGTTGTCTGTAGCCCTGCCTTCTCATTAGTCCAGGTGTTTGTGGTTTGTTCCATGTGTATTTATATCCCTGCTTGTCTTGTGTGCTTTGTGTTTGCTTTGTGTTTTGTTCTCTCAGATCCTGTGTTGGTCCTCTCTCTCTCTTTTTTAGGTTCTTCACATCCTTCTGTCTTTGTTTTTTCTTTATTTTGTTCAGTAGTGTTCTGTCTTTGTTTTGTCATCTTTGTGGACTCCTTTATTTGATGGATTTTTTAATAAAACCAAGGACTTGCATTTGCATCCTGCCTTCGTCTCTCCCAACATTACCTACTGGCATGCATAATACTTCATAATGCCTGGTGTAAAAGTGCACAATTGCTTATAAGTAGTTATCATTTCATGCATAACACTTTTTAAATCAAAAGAATATGGCTATAACAAAGGTCTGGTTTATTTTCTATACAGCATCCAAACACATCACAACTCAACTAATATGAAGCAGCACTCTGCGACACGCCCTTGAACATTTTTTATAATATTTATTATTTAAAAAAAACAACTTTTATATATAGCTTGAATTTAATAGAGTAATATATATGTAGCTAACTCACAACTGAACAGATATTTAATGCATTATGGAAGATGACTTTATGAAGAGACAGTATACAAGCTCATGCCCAGTATTATAAGGTGTTATGTATGCTGTATAACAGCTTATAAATGTCTTTACGATGCATTATGAATATAGGATTCATAGGAAGTGCTAGCAAAAAATCAAAGGAAAAGGCTAATCATTTTGCATGACATCATCGGTCACATCACATATGTAATATTTAAAAGCACTTCCAACTTAAAACCCCTTTCCTGGTGCTGAGAAGTTGGAAAAGAACTGGAGAAGCGCATTTCAGAACATAGTGTCCATGTGAATGACCATCTGCTGATGTTTATTACCAGCCTGCATTATTCAGTGTCACTTAAGAGCTTGTAACTGTGCTGGGAAAGCAGTTCAAGTGGGTAATAAACATGTTATAGATGGTTATAATGCCTGTGACAGCTCAAGTGCAACTACACAGGGAAGGATCTTAATGAACACTGAGCCAGTCCCAGCTGGCCAGCCACTGACCTCTCACCCCGTCCAGCATACGGCCAGCAGCTCTCCCAATTATCAGCAATTCGCACAGACCGTTTTCTCAGGAGAGAAGTTGAAAGTGAGGCCGGCAAGAAAATGTGAACGTTTCCATTTGGAGATGCGTGCGGCGTGGTGCACAGACTCGCTTGTAGCTGTTGATGCTGTTCGCAGATCTCATTATCAGAAATATTTACAAAAAATTCTGAAAGAAGACGGAAAAAAAATAAAAAATGAAAAGCAACATATTGTCACTGCTGGGACAGTGCATCGTATTACTTTAAAGAAGAGGGAAAACAATTCTAAACTAAAATGGTTCTATTCATATGTTCTGAAATGCACTTCTCTGGTTCTTTTCCAGGTTACTGGAAAAGATTACTGGTTTCCAGATACTGTATACTGTATATTTCTGCTCTGATTGCTACCTCAGTGACTGCTCTGCTCATATATGCTAGGCTTTCTGCTAATCTGCTAATATGTCATAGTGTGTTCTATCCTCCTCTACACAGCTCCACATACTCTCAGTGCCGTGTGCTGCCTGTGTTCTGTTCTGTATTTACTGTAAGTCTTTCATATTTATTTACTGTACTGATTTTGTCTGCACTGTGTTTTTTGTATTGTCTCACACTTGTGTTCTGTGTTGGTCCTGGAGGAATGTGGTTTTGTTTCACTGTGTACTTGTATAGAGCTAAAATGACAATAAAGCCTGACTTGACTTGACTTGACTTGAGGTTCTCAGCACCAGGGATGCTGGGTGTTTTAAATTGGGGGTGTTGTGTGATGTGACTGATGATGTCGTGCATAATGATTTGCCCTTTTTCATTTTGGAAAGTAAACGGTAGACTATTTCTGAATATGAGATGAAATGTGAAAAATAAAAACAATAAAGGAGGATCAAAGCTTTCCCAGGACAGCAATGACATTCACTGCAAAGCCCACATATTCCACACCCTGACACTGTAAGAAAACCCTTTTGTAGCACTTTGTTTATACAGTGCACTAAGTTCTGTGGATTAACCAGGTAAGTCTGACGTACAAATGCCAAAAGTACTGTGTTTCTTGGAGGGGTGTGTAATTATATAAACTAAACTAAATCTGAACTAAAGCAGTGATTCTTGCTGTGGTTCTACTGAGTTCTTACCATTTACTTCAGAGAACTACACAGTAAAAAAGAACTAAAAGATGGTTCTTTAGTAAAGGCAGTGATTCTGTTTAGAACAAAAGAAAAACAGTTCTGATATTGTTACATCAAGCTTGTTACAATAAAATAATCCTTTTTGGTGCAATATAGAGTCCTATTCAAAAAGGTTCCATATAGAACCATCTACAACACATTTTCCATCAATCTGAATAACGCTTTCACAATGCAAAGAACTTTTTAAGCATGAGAAGGATTCCTTGAGTGTCCATGGCTCTATATAGAACCATTTTCTGTACTAAAGAACTCTCAAAGATCCATCTTTGGAGAGTTTAGGTGTCTAGAAATGAAAGGATAGAATCCATCTTAGTGTCTCTGGCCTGTAAAATGAGTAAGTGTGCAGTTAGTGATCCAACTCTCCATCCAAGCACTATTAAACAGAAGTTTGTAGCTCCAAACTCGAGCCATTGTTTGAACAGTGCAGAACACAGATGGGAGAGATCCAGCAGTGGAGCAGCATTTGAGGGAAAGGCAAAGACATGAACGTGAAAGACAAATTACTCAGAATCTCTCTCTTACACTCAGAGTTGTTCCCTCAGTGTTCTTACAAAACTGTTGACAAGGCATCACCTTAATATCAACTGCAAGGTGCAATCCCAGAATGCAGTGCGTATCCTTTCACTCCTGGCTCCCTTTTTCACTACCATCAAAACGTTTTGCAGCATGTTGCAGCACTGCTATGACCACAGAGCTGCTCTGCCTCAAATGGACTCAAACGAAGCGCCTTAATGTGTGACATAAATCAGTCCTGGTTTGTTTGTTTTGGTGTGGGTTTGTTTGTTTTCGCAGTTCTAGGCTGCAGCGGCGCATTGCGCTGTGACGTCCCTGCAGCATGTGTTGGAGCTGTGCTGGCGCTGATGCACTGCGCTGTCCGTGTGGCTGTTGGCCCTTTCACGCTGATCTGGGGCCAGAGCTGCAGCCTCTAATAAAGGCTGAGGTCAGGACTGATGTAGCTGGAAGGATCCTGGACGCTGAGCTGGAAGGTCGTTTGTGTCTGTGGTGTTGGTGGCGTCTGACGTGCAGGAGAGGCTCGCATAGTATCTGATTCTATACAGCACCAAAAATGGTTCTACCATAATTATGATGACCTTTTTGGTGCTATATAGATCCCTTTTCAAAAAGGTACACACAGAAAAGATGGTTCCACAAGGGGTCTTTAGTAAAAATAAACAGTTCTATACAGAACCATGAACACTTAAAGAACGTTTTGCATGATTAAATGGTTCTTTGCATGGTGAAATTGCTCTTCAGATTGATGGAAAATATGTTACTTATGGTTCTAAATAGAATCTTTTGGAAAAGTGTTCTCTGTAACACCAAAAATGGTTCTTCTACTGTTACGATGTCAAGCTTGCAGCCCTTTTTGGTGCTATGTAGAACCTTCATCAAAAAGGTTTAATCTACTCTATCAATCTGAAAAAAAAAAAATAAAAATTCACGATGCAAAGAACCCTTTAATCACATAAGGTGTGTCTGTCATATTCTAGATTAGATTAAGTGACCCTTATTAGTCCCACATCACCTCTGCAATTAACCCATCTGTGCAGTGAAACACCACTTACACACTAGTGAACACACACACTAGGGGGCAGTGAGCACACTTGCCCAGAGCGGTAGGCAGCCCTATCCACAGCACCCGGGGGTTGGGTGTCTTGCTCAAAGGGCACTTCAGTCACATACTGTGCTCAGGGGATCGAAGGCAACCTTCTGGTCACAGGGCTGGTTCCCTAACCTCCAGCCCACGACTGTCTGCTCTGCTGCTGGAACTGTTCCGATGTTCACACTTGGTTCTTGTGCACAATATTTTAACAGCACTTTATCAAAGGATTGGTACCGTTAGTGAAGCTAATGTAATCGCTATTTGAATCTGCTGAAAGACAGAAAGGTGGTGTTAGCTCTGTTAGTTATAGTTTAAAAATAATCTGTTATGTGTTCTATGATAATAAGGTCAGCGTCACACAGCCTGAGCACTGATGGAGCTGCTCTTGTTGCTCTGCACACAGTTGGCATGTGTACTTGAATAGTGTCTCCCACCAGTTTTAGAACGTCTCAGTGCTGGACACAAAGCAGGACTCAGGGCTCCGTTACTGTCTGTGTTGTCTTGTGAATCTGCAGCAGGAGGTCTGTGATCTTTTCTATCTCCGACTGATGTAAACGGTGTATCTATCCTGTAGAACTGGTTGCCGACGCAAACCAAGATGCATTTTGTTTTCTTTCAAGTTTCCCGTCGATTGAATCAACCAGCCATTTTAACTGATTCCTTACGGCAGATCTTACACCGACTGTAGGGTGTGTGTAAATTTTAAGGTGTAACTTAAAGCTACGTTTAGACTATGTAACTTGGCGCAACCGGTTAAATTCTAGTAGCTTGTAAACCTGAATGTAGAGGCAGTTTATGTTCAAACTAGGCTGTGATCGAACTTACATTCAGCTGGTGCAACTGGCTGCTGAACACTGGGATAGAGAAAACATGTGAGCTGTCTTGGTGTCTCCAAGCACTGGACTGGAAAACTCTAGATTCTGACTCCATGCTCATTCCTAACTGAGCCAAATAAATCAATCTTGAAAAACTTCACTATCGAGAACATACTTAGTGGAACAGTCTCTCCAGTTTCTCCTGATTTAATTCATTTAGACATGCAGCTCCAGAATTCGGTTCTGCGCTGGCAGGATGGCGACACTCTGTCACATTACTAATCTTTCTGGTTCATCTTATTCTTGGAGGGATATCTCTGTATCACGCTCTTATAGGTTTGTTGGGTTCTGTCTTTTTTACATGTGGGTAACAGTTACTAAAGCATTAGGGTTCCGTGCCTTTGTATTTATTATATATCTGGGCTGTAAGTGCTTTTCCCCAGTTTACTGTGTTTAAGGAGATGGAGAAACGCTGTAGATCTGCCAGTCTCAACAATGACCAAATTATTTTGATGTCTGTGGTACCAGCGCTGTGATTGAACGTGTAGAGTCTGGCAGATGTTCCTAGAGTTTGGATTCAGAACGAGGCGCCAATCAAAACATGGCTTTTAATCGCCATTGAACCATTCCAATACCACCCTGCCTGAATCTGTTACAGGCAGGACAAGGCCAGAAAATTATAGATACACTGTAAATTCCTGTACAAAATACACTTACAAGTCTGGCAGCAAAGTTGGCCCTAGAACCTTAAATTTCTTTCTTTCTTTCTTTCTTTCTTTTTTTGAATGATGGCTTGAATCTTTGGTCACATGTGCAACATTTTTAAAAAAAAGATGGTTCTACAAGGGTTCTTCAGTAAAGAGAATTCTATTTAGAACCATGAGCTCTATGTATAGCCATTTCAGGCTTCTTTACATGATGAAATTGTTCTTCAGATTGATGGAGAATGTGTTGTATATAGTTCTATATAGCTTCAAAAGGATTCTGTTATAGTTATGATGTCAATCTTGTAACAATAGAAGAACGCTTTTTGATGCTATATAGAACTACATACAACGCATGTCTTCACTGAAGAACCATGAATTCTGCTGTTTGTAAGATGTTGACTGTTATTTTACTGTATATCTGTGTATTTTGACATCACAATAAACATTTGTTACTGTGAATTATCGTCCATGATTTGTTGTACTGAATAGCTGTGTATATTTATTTATAACGACTGTTTATAAATGCATGAAAACAACTGCAGAATAAAGGAATTTATGGCAAATTTGCTGTTTATCCAATGAAAGCACTGTAATGTTTCCATAAAGTGGCAGCAATATTAGCTTTTTTCCTAACAGATCTGTATTTAGTGGATTAGATTTGAACTGAACAGTCTAAAAACTAATAAATGAAGGCATTTGTGATGGTAGAAATCTGTAAAATTACAGTCATTTCACTTTTTATAACTACTGTCTTTATTGAAATTCAACAGTTTCACTAGAAGATGATTCTTCAAGGGCTCTTTAGTAAAAACAATGGTTCCATATAGAACCATTTATGCTTAAATGGTTCTTTACATGGTGAAATTCTTCTTCAGTTTGATTGAGAACGCATCGTGTATTGTTCTATGTAGAACCTTTTCAAAAAGGGTTGTTCTATTGTACCAAACTTGACATTGTGACAATAGAAGAACTCTTTTTGTATCCAACATGTTCTCCACCAATCTGAAGAGCCATTTCACCATGCAAAGAACAATTAAAGCATGCAAAGTGTTCTTTAAAGTGTTCATGGTTCTAAATAGAATCTTTTTTTTATTTTATTTTTACAAAAAACCCTTGAAGAATCATCTTTTCTAAAACTTTCTCTATCACACCAAAAAGGGGTTTAATACTGATACAAGCTTCACATGGTAACAATAGCAGAACTCTCTTTGATGCTAAATAAAACCATAATAACATTAAAAACAAACAAAGAAACAAAAAAACAGACTTTAGATTAAATGAGGCAGATGTTCCTGCTGTCCTGTCCTCGTTGTGCGTTTTGTGTCTGTAATTGCAGGAAAATTACTTCATAAATATATTTTTTTCTTTCAAATATTCCACCAAGTCATGGAATATAGCGACACAAGTTTAGCGTCAGTGACAGAGCACTTTGTGTCTTGCAGTGATCTCATCTGCAACTGGGACAACAGTGGAGAACGCCACATTCACACAAGCTGACCTTCAGTTTTCCTTTGATCTGCTTTAATAGTCTGTGCAGCAGTGAAGTCAGAATACATTGAGAGGAATCACTCACCAGGCTGAGACTCTGACAGACTCCCTGTCTGCTGTCCCAGTGGCGGAGGGGTAAATATAAACCTATTGGGATGAGCATCTCCTTTTTTTAAGCAGTGACTCAGTGAAGCTCCCTGAAATAGCACTGATGACACACCTCTGGATTCCAGGGACGATTCCAGCCAAAACATTTCCTTTAACAAAATTAATTAGTAACTAAAATGCGTGTTAAACCTCATATTCCAGGCTAAACGGCCACACAAGGAAAGGCAGGTCCAACTATGTGTATATTGCGGCTCAAATAGAACATTTATAGAACACATTAAAAAAGATGGTTCTTCAAGGGCTCTTTAGTAAAGGCAATAGTTCTAATTATAACAATGAGTCCTATACAGAACTATTTGCATGCTGAAATGGTTCTTCAGATTGATGGAGAATGTGGTGTAGATGGTTCTCTATAGCACCAAAACGGGTTCTGCTATTGTTACGATGTCAAGTTTGAATACAACAGAATAACCCTTTTTGGTGCTATATAGAACAATTTCAAACAGTTTTATAATAAAACCATATACAACACATTCTCCATGATCATTTTCATGCTGAAACGGTTCTTTGTATGGTGACTTCAGATTGTTGTATATGGTTCTATTCAGCACCACAAAAGGAGTTCTGCTACTGTTAAGATGTCAAGATTTAATAACTCTTTTCGGTGCTATATAGAACCATTTTTAAATAGATTCGTTATAGAACCATACACAACACATTCTCCATCTATTTGAAGAACCATTCCACCATTTAAGCATGCAATTGGTTCTGCATAGAACTAATGCTTCTGTATAGAACCATTGCCTTTACTAAAGAACCTTTGAAGAAGTCTTTAAGTGTGAAGTAAGAAACACTCTCAACTCTAAAGTACTTTAATGGAAAGAGGTTTCATTTTTATT
The DNA here is from genome assembly GCF_904425465.1 of Colossoma macropomum. Taxonomy (NCBI): domain Eukaryota; kingdom Metazoa; phylum Chordata; class Actinopteri; order Characiformes; family Serrasalmidae; genus Colossoma; species Colossoma macropomum. The sequence continues at coordinate 38,891,501 of NW_023494790.1, forward strand.
CCAAATCATTTCTATAGGTGTATTCGTCATGACATTTTCATGCAAAATAAAGGTTTGGTAAAATTACATGTTCTGTTAATTTTCTAACTGAACATAAATTAACACAACCTCAACATGGAACAAACTCCAAGGCCTCTTAATTTAGTTAACGTCCAGTTAGAATGACCACTAAGAATTTTTTTTTTGTTTTTCAGCATCAGGAAGAAAGCAGAAAACACCTTTAAGAGAAAATCTCCACTCTCAGCTGTGTGAGTCAGTGAGTCACTCTTCCCCCTCATTCCAGCTTCCATTCTTTTCAGGAGACTCACTTTCAGCTCCTCAAAGAATCTGCAGACACACCTCCAAAGTTCAGTCTTAGAAGCTGGTTGATGATTTTCTGAAGTAATCAAACACATTCAGTGGTGTTGAGGTCTGGACTCTGGGGTGGTCAGTCCATCGTTCAGCTTCTTTGTTTGATGTGTCCGTCTCCTTTTCTCAGTGAGGTTCTTCTTGATCAGCTACACATCCTTTCAGACCCACAGCGCTGAGTCGTCTTCTCACAGTGGAAGGATGGACAGAAACACCTGTGGATGTTTTCAGATCTGATCAGCTTGATTTTCTCCTCTCTCTCAGAGATGAAAGCTTTAAGTGCTGTTTATCTGATGGGGGCAGTTTTGGGGTCGACCAGCTCTTCCAGGTGGTTGTTAGGAGCCACATTTTCTTTGGAGCTTTTAATCAGTTTTTGAACTCCAGTTTTGGAAACGCTTTTTTTTTCATTTTAACTTTCTCCTTCATTATGCAAGTGGATTATCTCATATCCAACCTTCTCACAAATATCTCCTGAAACAGGAATAACTTGTAGTGAATGGAAATGAAGTTAACGATGGGGGTCTCTGGCTTCTGCACAGTACTGTAGATGTTTTAGTGAGGAGTCAGCTGCAGCAGTGCTGGCCTGGCCAGTGGAAGCTGTGGAATGGGGAAGGAGTGTGGGAGTCTGCTTTGTTTTCACAGACACACGCTAAGCAGAGCATGGTTTAAACATTCATTTGAGTGTAATAATCTCACATTCGAACTCTATTTATTTTCACAGCTCTGGACGGCGTGTTTTCTTTCGCTCAGGTTGGTGGTTGGCTTATTACAATAGCCCAGGAGGGCCAATTAATTATCCTCATTAGGCCAATGACAATCAAATGGGCCCTATTATACCGAATTAGATGAAACAGAGAGGAGTGTGGGTTGGTGTGTATGGGGGGGTGGTCAGGAGGTCTTAAAGGCACCCAGAGTGATTTTTTCATCATATATTACTGCTGTGTTGCTGGGCACATGGCTATGAATATCCTACAGTTTAACCAAAACTAGGGTTCTTTAATAAATAAAATGATGGATTTAGAACTATGAACACTTAAAGAACCATTTGCATGCTTAAATTTTGGTGCTATATAGAACCCTTTTTCAAAAAGCTTCTATATAGAACCATATACAATACATTCCCCATCCATCTGAAGAACGCTTTCACCATGCAGAGAACCCTTTAGGCATGCAAAGGGTTCATTGAGTGTTCATTGTCCTATATAGAACCATTTTATTTATTAAAAAATCCTTTTTAAAGGTGTAGTTTAATTTATTTAAACACCAAACATATAGGGACTTTATTACACATGGATAAGCATTGAATAATGAATTTAGAAAACAATGCTTGAACTGTTATAAACAGCTTATGCCAGCAAACACAAAATGAAATTTATTTTAAGATATAATTTACATTGCATTGACTTGAGGGCCTAAAACCCAGAGTGATTAGTTATATTTAAAACATTATTATGAAGCAGTAATGGAAATAAACATGTCATTTAGATTTTTTAAACCTCTTAAAATCTGAAGCTTATTTCATACTAAGCCTTATTATTCAGTAACTACAGAGACTTCAACGCAAACCTGGCTGAGCTATTCTTAGGAACTGGGCCTGCTGGTGGGCCATGGCCATTTAAATGGTTAAACAGTCAAATATTGTCTTATTAATATGTCATTAAGCACTTATTCATATGTTATGAAGTCCCTATGTAGGTAGTTTTCAAATAAACCAATAATATTTAGTACTAGCTTAATATTTAGTACTAGCTTAGGCCAGTACTTGCAAGATGATGATATGATATATTAAAAGATTAAAATTTACTCCATTTATGACACCTTTATTAAGTCTCATTGCAAAGTAATAGAAAAAGTTCATCATAAGTTCCTCTTATCTCAATACATTGTTATTTACTTTACAAAATATCTAATGTCATCTTTAGAGTATTGGCATAAGCTTTTTTTTTAAATATGCAAATATTGGTTTACAAATATGTTTTTAAGTGTTATGTATGTGTAATGAAGTCCCAGTTTTAGGTAACACTTTATTTGGATAGCCTGCTGTAAATGCTTTATAGATGCTTGCCTATCATTTAACTAACATGTAACTAAATATTTATTAAATTCACCTTAATTTTCACTGTCTTTAACCCTGGTCCTGACCCTTTCCCTAACCTTATTCTCAACCCAAACCTCATCCTCATCCCAACCCTGGTCCTAAACGTAGCCCTTGTACTAATGCTAATGATGATGCTGTTCAGAATCAGCTACATTTCACCAGATAATTTGATGATAATTTGTGATCGATAGATAATCAGGGACTATGTAAACAAAATCCTACCTTGTTTTGTCATTTAAAGGACATCACCCACTAACAGACTGAAACCTTGAGTAACAACAGCAATGCCATCTGATTTGATTCCCCTCTCATCTATGACTGTAATCAGTAATTATGACAACTGCAACTTTTTCTCCTGATTTGCTTACGTTTTTACGACCTCGTTTGCCAGACGGCTCTTTTTGTGTCTGTGTGTTTGCAGGTGCTTGATTTGAATAAAATGCCAGAGGAAATCTGTCTGACAGATTAACTGTCAGAGATCCCACTGGCAGACCGTGGAAGTAGCCTGAGGGCAGCAGCAGCTTTCAAAATGAGGCTGGCACCCGTACCAAAATATGTCATAAATCCTCATTTGCTCCAGGCCAACCAGCACAAATCAATCACAGGGCCTTGTTGTGACTGGCACGGCTGTGAGTTTTGACTTGATAGTATGCGATGTATAAATGCAATGTCATGGTTGCTTACACGTACGTCAAGCGTGGTCAAAAAGAACAGCGGTGGCCCCAGGTAAAGGATCGAGTCTGTGAGTATCTTGGCTCATTGGTGTGTCAGTGAAAAATCATCAGCGTGGACTGTTCCTTTCCAGGAATGTAGCTCATGAATGGACCAAAGTGTGGGGAATCTAGGGGAAGGGGGAGTGGAGAGAGGAGAGGAGAGGGAGGGAGGGAATGATACAGAGATGAGATGAGAGGCTGAGAAATTGTCCTTATTGCACTCTTCAGGGGATCCTGTTCCAAATTTCCAATGCCAATAGGACTTTGCCCCCTCTAGTGGCACTGACAGTGAACTGCATGGCACTGGAGGTGGCTTCTAGCCAAGCATTGGACATTGGGTTTATGCATACAACTAGAATCCGCAATGCCAAGGTGATCACAGCCAATGAACAAATGCCTTTAAAAAGTTACCAGAGAGGTTTGACTTAGATAAAGTTGATAATATTGCAAAATTCACAGATGGGACCCTCTATAGTAGATCCATATGGATTCACTCATGTTGTCTTGCTGTGAGGCTTTGGGTCGCAAGGCCGTTTTGGTGGAGTAAAAGGGTAACTGAGGTGATTGACTACCTCTGGCACCTTCGTTAAGCTCACCAAATCTCTCTAGTCCTGTTTTTCTTTCCTCCTCAGCAAGGGGAAAAAATAAATGGACTTAATTGAAGGCCAAATTGAAAATGTATGACACAAGTGTTGACTTGGTCTCAGACAATATTTACCCTTGGCTTTATTCAAACAGCTAGCTAGCGCCTGGCTCAGCCAGCAGGCTTAGTGCAGAGGCCTAGAAGAAGCTTGTGAGGATAGACCCAAAAGAACGAAGGCCCAGGGTTAGTGGCCCACCTCACAGGCTTGAATCATCTCTGACCGAGGCCTAAAGTTTCTCATAGCGACGGATTAGCCCCATTACTCCCCACATGCCATGTAGAACAAGAGAACAGCCTGACTAACTCGCTCAGGCCCCCCATGCTGTTGGGTTAAAAGGGACCCTCATCCACCAGCTGCCTCTCCATAGCTCATCCAGCTTGGAATCTGCTGGAGTAATTGCGCAGTGCCTTTAATTGCGACGGGCACTAAGTGGGCTATGGTAATTGCAGCCGTTTTGGAGCGCATGTGCTCTCCCATCACTCACTGCCACGACGTAAAGGCACTTAATTGGCAGGCTCGGCCATTGCAGGCCTGTCACAGGGTAGAAGAAGTGTTTGTGTTATTGAGGAGCTTGGTGGGTCCCCTCCACGGCTCTGGTGGTCTGTTCCAGAGGGGCGTAAGTACACAAAGAGCCCAAATCCTAATCTGAGATCAGGTTTCTCACTGCAGATTCATTTTTTGTGTGACTATAATGAGGAAAAGCTGACAGCTTTCTAGAAGAACTTGATCTGTTATCAGTTCCAGAATGAAGCCCACGACCTCTATAGAGTGGCCATGTGGCTCTAGTTTGGTGGGGGCTTCACTAAACGGAGAAGGAATTTTGGCAGTTTGCTTTTGTTTTATTAGCTGTGAAGGTTTGAGTGCATCAGTAATTTACACATACAGGTCGGTGGTTGACTTATTGTAATAGTCCAGACGACCCAATTAATTATGCTCATTAGGCCAATGACAATAAAATGGAACCAATTATACTGAATTAGATGAAAACTACAAGAGTTGATGAGTGTGCATGTTGAGTGGGGGGGTGGGGGGTGTTCAGGGTCAAATCCGTCTCAGTTCAACTCCACATACTATTTAGAGTTACTTTCTATTCAGGTTAAAATCATACTGCACACTTCATAACAACTTAATAAAGATCAAAATAGACATCATTGATAGGCACTATTGATTATATTAGTAATCAAGATGATTAGTCTTGTCAAGACCACCTTTTATAAATCCAAGACAAGCCAAATGCTATGATTAGTCGAGAGTGAGAACCCAAAAAACACTTTACTTAAACCCCTCTGCATAACGTTGACGTGATGTCTGACTAGAGTACAGAGCAAGAATGATCATGTGACATAAGCTGTCATTATCAGGGTCGAGTCCTCCAGACTCTTGAACAGTTTCCTCCCGCAGGCAGTCAGATTGCTGAACGGATCGACCTGATGGACCTTTTAACCCTTTAAGGTCGTCAGTGTCGTATGCGACATCAAAGGACGTTGTAGATGAAAGAATAAGCATCTTGGGAAAGCTGAATGCTACAGATATACTTTTATTTGTTCTTGGAAAATAAACTTTGTAATCCAGCCTTGAGCTGCAGCTTTATTAGAGACTTAAAATAGAATAAGTCCATGATGGCAAATCCAGCACTGAATGACTTCTGTGATTATTTATCCATTTACCTGTTGAAAAGAGCTGTTGTTGTTGTTAGCATGGCTATTAGCCATCCACTGATGCCTTGGCTTGAGTCTGTCAACCAATCACAGGCTGTGATCCTGAGTCAATGACTAATCAGAGGCTGTGATCCCGAGTCAACGACCAATCAGAGGCAGTGTTCCTGACTCACTGACCAATCAGAAGCTGTGTTCCTGACTTGTCAACCAGTCAAATGCTGAGTTCCTGACTCATCGAACAATCAGAGCCTGTGTTCCTGACTTGAAGACTAATCAGAGGCACTGTTCCTGACTTATTGACCAGTCAGAGGCTGTGATTCTGACTTGTCGACTAATCAAAGGCTGAGTTTCTGACTTGTTGACCAGAACCACCAGTGAACCTACACGAGTCTTCTGAGTTTATATGGAATGTTGATGATGGAAAATAGTGGAAAATCTGAAATAATAAGTTTTCTTTGGGGACTATTTTGCCTCACAGCGCCCTGCATGTATCCCTCCACCATGAATGGAGTTTAAGTTCTCTAATCTATCATAAAACAGTGTCTCAGTCATCAGGCAGTGAATTCATAACCATTTCATGTAGGAACTTTCTGTGAGGGAGCTTTTAGAGGTGGACGTCTGGTTCCTATCACCAATTCTCACTCTAAGTTTCTCTAGATTCACTGCTGCTACATTGAGAAATCAAGTACTGGACTTCTACACATGGGCGCCTGTGAAATCTGCTCGTTCCCAGTTCTACTAATTTTTTCCTTCAGCTAAGCGAGTCACAGAGCAGGTGACACACTGAAAAGGTAAATGATGACAGTGTTAATGACACAAAAACCAAACAAACTAATCTCAGCTGAATTTATTGCACAAAGTAACAGAAAAACAGGGCAGCACTGGACACACCTCTCCAGATAAAGCTGACCACTGTACTCCTGAGCGTAAAAGAGTGCACAAATGAGCTCGCATGTTTTTGGAAGAAGGAAAGCCGTCAGAAACCTCTGCTGATTGCTTCACTAATTTCAGATTAGCTGCAGTGCCGAGGGAATTATTAATTAACTAATCAAACAGTCGCTGGAGCCGCCTCGGCAGCGCATGACGTCCCACGGCCGTCACTCCAGTGGAAAGTGCAGTCGGGAATATGTAAATTAGAATTAATTGGAAGGTTGAAGCTGTGTTATTTTATTTTGAGTGAAAAACAGTCCTGCCAGCCTGCACTAACGCACGGAGCCATCTCCATATTCCACTGCCAATCCGAAAAAGCAGCGAGCATAATTTCTGCTCGTTATGGAGCAGGTAGGCATGGCATTCCTTCCATCTACTGCGTATGGATCTTCAAAAAAAGCTTCTTTCTTTCTTTTTTACAAGGAAAAGTGAACGGATTTTCCTCACTGTGTGAAATAAGAGTGATGTAGCTGTAAACACTGTTTCATACATATTATTCAGTCTACAGTCCAAACCAGCCTGTTCTGAACTGTAATGAAAAACCAATACACTTCTTCAGTAAAGATAATGGATCTATATAGAACCACGAACACTCAAAGAACTATTTGCTCTATTTGGACTATTTGGGACTGTATAGAACCCATATGAACATGGTTCTTTATAGCACCAAAAAGAGTTCTGCACTCTTAAAAATTAGTTTTTTTAAGGTTTCTTTTGTAAAGAAAATGGTTCTATATAGTACCATGCACACTCAAAGAACCCTTTGTGTAATTAAAGGGTGCAGAATAATTAAAGGGTGAAGAACGGTTAAATGGTTCTTCATACTGATAGAGAATGTGCTGTAGATTGTTCTATATCGAACCTTTTTGAAAAGGGTTTTATATAGCACCAAAAAGGGTTTTTCTATTGTTACGATGTCAAGCTTGTAATGATAGAAGAACCATTTTGGTGCTAAATAGAACCCTTTACAAAAAGGTTCTATATAGAACCATATACAACACATTCTCCATTAATCTAAAGAACAATTTCACCATGCAAAGGACCATTTAAGCATGCAATTGGTTTTTGAGTGTTCATGGTTCCATATGGAATCATTATCTTTACTAGAGAACCCCTTAAGAACCATCCTTTTTTAAGTGTGTGCTGTTGTTATGATAAAGCTTTTTTACAGTAGAAGAACTCTTTTTGGTGCTATATAGAACAATTTATGGATTTTTTGTGAAAACTACGAACCTGGCAAGCCCGCATGATGGACAAAGAATTGCAGTGAAACAAAATGCATGTGGAAAACAACAAACCAGTATTTCTGGTTGCCATAGCGACCCTGCAGCTTAAGCTCCTACTGTTAATGCAGTTTCCCTGCAGCAGCTGTTTTGTGCTCTGTGTGGTTGGGCTGCTGTTTCAGTAGCTGCATTATTATACGAGTTTTCATAGAAACTAACGATCATGTTGCATTCAGACATGATGTTGCTGGTGCAGGACTATGAAAGCCTACAGCGCTGAGACACCTGTTGACCTGTTGTCGAGCGACAGTTGTCGCCTGGACTGTAAATTGGCCTTAAGCAATGAAGAGACGTTGGAAAATGGTCATATCAAATGAATGATGACTGCTTTCGTAATAAACCCACAGAATTGTCATAAGTGGACCTCGAGGAAAAAATAAATACAGTAAAGCTGCAGAGTTCGTCCTATTAAAGGCCCCGAGCAGCCGACCCAGAGGTGTGAAACCCTCATTATCCGCTCCTTCATTCCCCTCGTCTCCTCTCGCCTTCGCTTGTCCATCAGGTGGTCATGTATCACTGCTGCTGTTGCTTTCTCTCTGCAGCTGGATTTATAAGGTGTCTAAAACAGTTTAGTACGTGCGCAGTGAGCCGAGCTGACCGCATCATGACAACTCACGCTTGGCCTCGTCACGTGCAGTGAAATAAAAACACTAACTGCATATGGAGTAGCAGGTAAAGGTGCAGCTCATTATGAAACAAACTGACCTGATAACTGCAGAAATTCAGATTTCAGTAGTGATTCATTCAGCATGATTACAAACACTTTAATAATTCAATACACAAGTCACACACTAAGCATTATATAAGCTTGTCATGCCCACTGACATAGACCTAAACTCTTATAAATGATGGTTCTTCAAGGGTTCTTTAGTAAAGATAATGGTTCTATAACACTCAAATAAACATTTGCTTGCTTAAATGGATCTTTGCATGGTGAAATGCACCAGAAAGGGTGCTGTTGTTACAAGCTTAACAACGTATAACAATAGCAGAACCCTTTTTGTTGCTACATAGAACCATACACAAAATTCTCCCTCAATCTAAATGAACCATTTCACTATGCAAATAACTATTTAATCATGCAAATGGTTCTTTGAGTGTTCATAGTTCTATATAGAATCAATTTGTTTAAGAAAGAACCCTTGAAGAACCATCTTTAGTGCAGCCTTATGAACACTGACCTACAGTAAAGTTTATCCAGATTTTTTTCCAAACACACAACATGCATCTACTGTTGATTAGCAATAATAAACAAAAGAAAGAAGCACAGCATATGACACCAAATTAAGCTTTCTTGTCGCAGTTTTCCTTTTTAACACTGGAACATATTTATTTGGGAGTTTATATGGCTGCAAGTTGCATATAATGTGGAAATAAAGCATTTATTGTTTACTATCTGGTTCTGAATGCACACATGAGTGTGTGTGTAGTAGAAGCAGTGGTGGGAACAAAATGGAAAGAAATCAGATTTAGGCTACATATGTACTAAAAAACTGATTCCTGAGCCACAATCCAGATATCTTCATAGGATTTCATTGAGCATCAATATCACTGCTTTACACATTTTAACAAAATTCTCTCCAGTTTGTAATTTAGCTTCTCACTTATCCATCCAGTCAAATCATAATCAGATATTTGTTTACTAGTTGTATTCTGTGTTATCCATTTATGTAAGCATTTCACAAGACAGTGTCCTCATACATGCAAGTATACTTGGCCAATCAATGTTTCTGATCATGGTTTCACAACATGTTGGAAGATAGGAAGGCTAAACAGCAAACTGGAGGGAGTTACAGACCAGCAGTTTCAGGAAATGTCCACCTCAACCATCAGAATCAGGAAAAATCTGATCTCGGTGATTTTGACTGTTGTTGGTGCCAGACGGGCTGGTTTGAGTGTTTCTATAACTGCTGATCTGCTGGGATTTTCACACACACATCTCTACAGTTACTCAGAATGAAGCAATAAAGAAAAAACATTCAGTGAGCAGCAGGTCTGCGAACAGAAGTGCCATGTTGATGAGAGAGGTCAGTGGAGAATGGCCAGACTGTTTCCAGCTGACAGAAAGGCTACAGTAACTGAGATAATCACTCTGTGGTGAGAAAGGCATCTCAGAATGCAGAACACGTCTAACCTTGAGGTGGATGGGCTACAACAGCAGAAGATCACGTCGGGTTCCATTTCTGCCAGCCAATAACAGAAAGCTGAGGCTGCAGTGAGCACAGACTCACCAACACTGGGCGGTTGAAGACTGGAAAATGTAGCCTGGCCTGATGAATCTCGATTTCTGCTGAGACAGTCAGATGGTGGGGTCAAAATTGGGCACCAACAGCATGAACCCATGGACCCAACCTGCCTTGTGTCAGCAGGGCAGGCTGGTGGAGGTGGTGTAATGGGGTGGGGAATGTTTTCTCAGCACACTTTGGGCTGTTAATACCAATCAATCATTGCTTGAATGCCACAGAATATTTGAGTATTGTTGCTGACCAAATGCATCCCTTCATGGCCACAATTTACCATCGTCTATTGGCTACTTCCAGCATGATAATGCATCATGTCATAAAGCAAAAGTCACCTCAAACTGGTTTCATGAACATGACAGTGAGTTCTGAGTTCTTCAGTGGCCTTCCCAGTCACTAAATATGAACCCTATAGAACACCATTGGAATGTGGTTCACAGCATGAAAGTGCAGCTGAAAAATCTGCAGGAACTGCATGATGCAAACATGTCAACATCTTGTGGGAGCAACATAAGCAAAGAGTGACCCAACCCAGTATTAGTCTTATGTTCCTAATAAAGTGCCCAGTGAGTGTATAATGCAATATGTTGTGTCTAATCTAATGTGCTACATTGCTTTCAACCTTGATTGCAGTCCAAAACTTGGTGGAACAGAAGTTCATTATGAATGTTACAGAGTGTTATGAGGCAGTATTACAATTCATGTAGGGGTCATGAAGCTCATTACAAACCATGACCCATTATTGTGAATGAAATGCTAATACTTTCAGTTCTCACTCCAATTCAGTTCACATTTAGATTCACAGACTTACTGAGCACCTAAAAACCATCAGATCCATTTACATCCATATCATGACTTTAACATCAATAAAAGCCACCAAAGTGTTGAAAGGAAAGTATAAAACTCAAGCTAGGATTTCCTTCATGGTCACTTTAGAAGTAATGTTAGCTTATGAAGGGCAGTTTAATTTTCAGGAAATATAGGCTGGTTATGAATGCCTGTCTTTAGGCCACTTATGAGCAGTGAGTGTATATAAACCCCACTATCAGATTTCCACCTCTCTTCACCTACTGTACGAGTATGATGAATTGCTCTTAAATGAAATCCCCAAGATATGACTACGTAAAAAACCTCTTGTATATATAACCTTAGTCTACAGCCTGTTCAGTATATCTGGTGGCCTTTAGCAGTCCAAAGAAAATATTGTCCAATTCCGTACTCCTCTGCTGCTCAGAGAATGTGTGAAATTTGTGTATTTAGAGGTGTTTTCAACCTTTAAATACCTACACACAGAAAATCTCCCTACAAGACATAAGTATTAATGTTCACATTAACATTTACTGGTTTGAACCCAAATTTAAGCCAAGATCATGTTGCCCAACTCGAATACAAACCCAACATACAGACCCAAATTAAAAATTTAGCCCAGCAAAATTCTCTTTGCATGATTATAGCCCAAAAACATATTCTATCCAAAAACCCGACTGTAGCTGACAAAATTCTGTATGAATGAAAATTTGGACTGAACCAACTGTAAGGTAACATACTCATTCGGTCTGAACCCGACTGTAGCCATTCAAATTTCTGTATAAACAAAAGTTCAGACCTGAACCTGACTGTAGACCAAAGTGAATCCGACTTTAGCCTGACAAAATGCTCTGTCCACACAGCAGGTAAAAGTGGCCCAAATCTGATTTTTTTTGTTCATATGTGACACAGATGTATTATCTGTGTGTCAGTGTGAACAGATGAACACACTAATCTGACATTTTCATTTCCGATTTGAGACGCTTCCATAAGTGGTGCTGAAATCCGATACGTATCCGATCTGTGGCAATGCGACTCAGTCTGAACAGCCAGATCGGAATTCATGCAAATTTTTTTGTCAGTCCAACTATACATTCACCATAATGTTTGCACTGCTGAGACTCATAAACTTCTGGGCTGATGTTTCAGTACTAAAAAAATTAAGAGGCACTTATCGCAACCACTCCGTGTTCAAAGGGATTCTGAAAGAAATGTCCGAACGCGGCCGCAGGAGAACGAGGCTGCAGCGTCAAAGAACAGCTAAAAGTCTGAAAGCAGAGTTTAAAGAATCCGAGGACGCGAACCAAAGAAGTGGCCGCGCCCTTTTTACGGCTCAAACACATTCTGGGTGATGAGCCCAGCTGTCAGTCAGTGAAGCTTCATGATGGCTCCTGTGATGCTGGTGAAGATGAAACTGATCCTCCGGGAGCGACTGGCGGTCGTGATTGTTTACCTCTGGATGAGCCGTGAAGCGTCGTTCTTATGAGCATGCGGCTCAGTTTAGGAGCTGATCTGTTCAGATTGATGTTGCATACAGATCACATTTAAAAGAAAATGTAAACAACCAAACAAAATAAAAAAAATCGGATTTGGTGAGAAACGCAGATTTGGGCCACTGTTACCTGCTGCGTGAACAGAGCCAAAGTGACTCTATATGTGTAAAAGTAGGGAGGAAAGAGGAAGGGAACTAAAGCAGAGGTAAATCCAGCATAAAATCCATTAAAAGTGGGAGATGGACTAAGAAACTTAAATGGGTAATCCGAACCTGACTCATGCCCAACAAATATTAAGAAATCATAGCTGACCCTGAGCAAACTCGACACGAATAGTCAGGTCCTGTCGGGTCCAGACAAATATTTCAAGCTCGATCTCCAACACAGCCCTGACAGCTATAAAATATTTTGTGGCTCAGTTTGTCACAAACAGTCTGCTTCGATTCACGATGCAGTCTTTACAGAGTAAGTTAGATCCAGACCTTTGTGAAATAAGGACTTGGCAGGGCTAGACCTCTTTGTATCCCAGAGGGCCTGTGTCTTGCTGGGGAGTGTTACCCTAATACTGCTGACATTGACCACAGCCACCCTCAACCCCATGTCCAAGGTCTGGGACAGGAGACCTGTTCTTGACTTAGCACTGCAGAGTTGAGTTCACCCAACATCTCGTTAAACGGCACATTAATCCTGCAAAGAAATCATATCAGGTCACATTTCAGTTGGTCACTTTTGTGACCGAACCCAGTACATGTGGTTCTGTTTAATACAGAGACTCTATACAAAAGCTCCTAGAAGTCACAAAGACGCTCATGTCTTGTTAAAAAACTTCATAAGTTTGGAAAACAATATTTTTAATAAAATTAAATCTATATTTTCATAGACGATTGTATACAATGACTTCATTATGATGCTAGGTGTTTTGAGAATGAACAGAGTAGTATATGATTACTTAATAAAAGTAAAATTATCACAATATCATTGTATTTGAAAAACAGTAATCAAATCTAGACAGAGAATCTGTTGAAAAATTATGCTATGCCGCAATTTTTTTTATTTTCTAATATTTTAAAAAAGTTCATTGTTTCCAGAAAACAAAAAATATTGAATATATCTAAAACTATAAAACTACTACTACTAAAATATTGAAACATAATAAAATAGCATCAACACTGTAATATTTACCGAATAGTGAACTCGAACTGTGACTATGGAATTTCTACTAAGTGAACCCGACTGTAGCCCTCAAAATTCTGTAAGACCAAAAATTTGGACTGAACTTAGTGTAAGGTAACACACTGATTCGGTCTGAACCTAACTGTGACCCAGCCAATGTCTGTCTAAACAAAAAAAATCAGACCAAACCTAACTGAAAACCAACGAAGCTCTATCTGAATCAGACTATAGCCTCACAAAAAGTGACTCTATATGTGTAAACGTAGGGAGAAAAAAGGGAAAGGAACTAAAGCAGGGATTAATCCAGCGTAAACTCCATTAAAAGTGGGAGATGGACTAAGTTATCGGAAAGCTAACTCTGGTGCAAATGAAAACAGCCATTGTAGGTAAAACGTGGACATTTGAATCTTGTAACACATATTTGAGTTTGTGTGTATCAGTGTTACAGTGACTCTTTCAGTAAAGAGTCCTACATAGAGCTGCCGCTACTGTTTTACATTCATAACAACTAACCTGAACCTGCTTAGACTGTGGCTCGTATTCACAGTCAGTGTAGAGTATTACTACTTAAAGAGAACACAACATGTATGATGATTCTTTTAAATAACTATGAAATAAACATTACACACAAGTATTTAATTCTTTGAATTGATTAAATCTTCTCTGAAGACACAGAAAGCCCTGAGGCTTATTATTAATATTGATATTAATTCTTCGTATCAAATTTGTGAGTGCTACTATTCCAAAAAGAAATGTGGAGAAAAAAGTGTAAACAATGCCTAATTTCAAGCATTTTAAATGGAAATTTTACTTCCAGTTCTGATCATATCCTGTCCAACCACTCTAGTGACCCTTTTGTAACCTTTCTCCATCTTGATTTCACATTTCTGAAGGTTCAGTAAAGGCTGGCCTGACGTCCTGTGCCCTTTCTGAGCCTCCCTGTCTGCCTCAGCAGAAAACTCTCCATAAAGAGCACTTAATTCCCAATTAAGACGCACCCACCCAGGCCATTACTCAAGCCATTAGGGCTGTTATTGTGAATGATGGGAGATGATGGATGTCGGCAGGCTTGGCGAGGCTGAATGATGCTGCTCTTGACTGAGACGCCCTCGCCGGGTGAGGAAACCTATTACTCAGCAGAATGAGTTGTTCGCCCCCTCAATACAATCCATTACCCTCGCTGCCTGTGGCCTCCACTTACTGAGGAGAAAAGGAAGGTTCAGTCATGTTTGGACCATCTGAGAACTTGTATGCCAGGATTAAGGTCTGCTGACTCCTGGCTGGACAGGTGAAGTCTTCGATTTTAAATCAGAATTGTCCATCACATTCCAGCAGCTGTCAAACATCCTCAAAAAATAAAAAATCTGGTCTTCATCTGCCACAACATGTTTATAGCATGGTTATGTCAACCTTATGTAGCAGGTAAAGTGTCGGCCTCTGTAGGACTCGAACAAAGGCAGCACTAGTTATTCTGTTAGCTAGCATTAGCGGCCTATTTAGCTGTGTAAATGTCTGCTTGTGGCATCATTTGTGACAGTTGATTGCAACTAAAGCCACTTTTCCACTGCATGGTACCTGCTAAACTCGACTCGACTCGCCTCTGTTCGCTTTTGGTACCAGCTACTTTGTTTTCCTTTGCAGATATAGCGCCCCCTCAAATTTTGTTCAGAAGAGAAACAGGAGAGTTTGGGAAAAACTACATCAGAGTTCAGATGATGAGATGATTCCGGTTGCTCAGCAACACTGGCCGTAATCCTGTTAACACTATGTGTACATTTTCAAATATTTTTGTTTATTTTTGAACACTCTCTCTTGAAAATAAAATTGTGACAACAGCAGATCATGGCTTTGGATTATTTTTACTGAATAATGTGTTTGACAATGAGATACATTTTCTGGCTGTGTCCACTTCTGTCCACTCACAATGTTATGACACAAATACATTTGAATACCGATGATTGGTGTTAATGTCACTGGCGATGGGTCACTTCATGATCCACATTTCTGGTGCTTAAATGTGATTGAGGGCATTATATGCACTCAATAATCCGATTACTGCAGAAAATCTGATTTTCTCAGTATAACGCATTTATACTCACTTGAGTAATCAGATAATGAGGAGACTCCAGGTCTGCATGAGTCAGACAGTAATCAGATTTTGATTTGCAGCCAGCCAATAAACTCACAGAAGGAGACGTGGCATAAGCCTAATGCAACTTAAAAAAAAACATAAACATAACAACATAATCATACATTGCACCACTTTACCTAAAAATATAAACATTATCTAGAAGATGCAGAATATTCAAATCCTTCATTTTGTCAGCATGTATTTGGTTTCAGCATCGCTCCAAAAGTGTTTTGCTGCGTCTCGCGGGTGCTGTGTTAAACGTTTGTTAAAGGCTACTTGTTTATTTCTGGTACCACCATCTGTTTTCACACATGGACAGAATACAGAAAGAAATCAGAGTAAGAGTTTAAATGCACTGAGTATCCTGACTACTGAGCTAAAATCCAGGCTCTATCAGATTTCTAGACCTTACTCCAATCTAAGAAATCAGAGTATGCTGTTTAAATAATCAGATAATGGCAGAAATCCGATAATGATCGTTTTAATGAGTGCATGTAAACACACTGTCACGACTTTCTCTGGATCCGTCAACCTAATAAACTCCAACTCCCAGAACTCTCTTGGAGATCACATGACTGTTCCGCTAACCACAACCAATCGCCGTTCCCCTTCTGTGGAGTAGTTCAGTTGCACCTGGTTCGTTTGTCATATGACTAGGAGTAGTTTTAGTTTGGATATTGCGAGGTGTTGCTTTATTCTCTCGAGCTACTGAGCAGTTTTTTCTTGTATTGCCCTTTTTGTGTATTGAACTGTCTTTTCTGCACTCACAACCCTGCCTATTGTCTTTGCCCCTTTTGGTCTTGTTTGCCTGTTTTGTATGATTGTTCTTTTGTATTGGATTGGTTTGGATTTGACCCACGCCTGTTTTTTGACACTTAGCTTGGATTCCACGTTGATCAGTAAAGCCTTCTCTTCTAACCTTATCTGCGAGCATCAGATCAGTTCTGTGGCGTTACACACTTATTGTTGGCAATGTTGGACTTGGCTGGATTTATCTTGTGCATTAGCAGGAAAATAAGTAGCTTAGAAATGAGCAAAAGCAAATAACTGAACACTTTTCCAGCTTTTGAAAAAAGAAGTAGTGAAGATTCTGAGAGCAGCACTGAGTCTGCTACCACTGCAGCTACCTCCGACAGTGACTGCTGTCTAAGCCCAGAAGACTCAGATGTTTGGTGACAGCAGATGATATTGGCAGTGTTAAGGCTGATAAACTCAGAAGGGCATCTGACTGTCAAACTAAAAGCATTAATCTAATTTACAGTCTAGATTGAAGTTTGATGCAACAGAGAGATGAAGAATAAACTTCATTTTATTGCCTCATCTGGCATTTTGATTGTTTATTGTAGCAGCTTGGTTTGGTCCTATGGTTGCATATTGTTGCTATTATCTTTATGACTAACTGTCTTTACAATGATGCTGTTAAATGAGGGAGTCTGTTAGTTTTATGCTACCCTGACATTTAGTGCACGTTTCTCTTGGCTAGATTTAACATAGTATTTGATAATATTGTATATCGTAGCCTATTATTTAGCAGGCTGCTGTTGTTTTTCAGGCCTGTTGGCTGGCTTTAAAATGCATGCGGGAGGGTAATCAGAGTTTATTGCTGGTTCTGTATCAGTAATGTGCTAAAAAACCTGAATGAATCTCTCTTTTACTCATCATTTGCTGAGAAGTCATATGTGCATGCCTTGAGACCTCAACAATAAGGGTAGCCTACAAGTGGGCGGGCAGTTCTTGTATGTCCTATGAAATATAATCTCGCTGATGCCACTGCTTGACGATACACTAACCTGTTAGCTAAAGTTTGCATAAGTGTTTATGGTGATGATGATGATTCTCTCTAAACCAATTAGTGGTCAGTTTTTCCACTTCATTTTTTGGTATCAGCTCACTTAGAACCTCAACAGTCGTGATACCAAGAAATAGTACTAGGAAATTTAAAAAAGGTGAATAGGCTCGAGTCGAGTCCGGCTGGTACCATACAGTGGAAAAATGGCTTAAGGTAGCACCAGCATTCATCTTAGCCTTTTAGGGGCATGGCTTTCAACAAAACACTGAAAGGATGGGCTTCAAAACAGTAAGCTTCCGCTAATGTCCACCGAAAACCTTCCTCAAGGCACACAATGCACCTCACCTCTTGTTTTTATCTATAGCTCTCACTTTTTTCTTCCCAAGAAGTCAGTAGAGCTGTGATGGACGGTCTTAGTGACTTATCTAAACAAACAGAAGAACATGTGGTCTGTTTAAGGTGGCAACGTTTTTACAATCCCCTTGGCCAGTTTGGACATGGGAGGTGTGCTAACATCACGGGCCAAGCTTGGCCTGTTTTGGTACCGTTGTATCCAGGCAACACAAGACACTAAAGTACAAACACCAAAATCCACCTACTACACCCATGCCAGACACCCCATCACTGACCCGCTTAGTTTCAGTATTAGTCTGCATTTTGTCAAGGCTGACCATTGAAACAATACTCTGTGGACAAATTATAACTCATAAGAAAGCCGAACGCTTCACAACAGCTAAGGAAACTGATCTTTAGACTCTTCAGCTGTGCGTAAATAGTCCGTCACTGTCAGAACAAACCAACTTTGGACAGTTTTGTTATAGTTCAGTTCCAGATAACAGCAGCTGCCACTGAATGGGTGATTATTTTGATGCCTGTCATGAAAAATAACTTATATTTCATCAGGAAAAACGAGAATCTCATATGGCTTTTTTCTCTCTTTAAAATGCATGGCTTGGATAATGAAATAATGGCTTCTGAATCCAAACATTGCATTAAATGTCCTACAGACTTAAAAAAAAAACATGTTATAATGCATTCATAAAGCATTATAAACATGGCTATAAGTATTTATAAAAATGCATTACATGTTATAGCCATGCTTATTATGCATTATGAATTGTTAACATAATACATAAGTACTGTTTATAACAAATTATAAGAGCTCATAAGTGGTATTTGTCCGCTCTAAGTAAAGTGAAGCGTACTGTACTAAAGCCTCCTCCAGTGTTCAGAGTGAGGCTTCAAGTTGAAGTATTTACTGAAGGATTTACTGAAACACTAAAACATTCACAGTAAAGCACATTACAGGCTTCAAATGTCAGAGTTTAAACTAGAGCTGCATCAGTGTTTTACCCAATGTGGGAAAGGTAATGTTCACCACCGTTAGCTTGGTATTTGTCTTTACACTCTCCAAGCTGGGACTGAATTCTTTGGCACTGACAGTATAACATGTTATTAACACTATTTATAATGCATTATATTAACAATTCATAATGTATAATAAACATGGCTATAAAGTGTAATCCAGTGTAATTCATTTTTATAAATGTTTATAATCATGTTTATAATGAAGGCATTATAACATGTTATAAATGTGTTTATAGATGCTTACAAATGTGACATTCATAAAAAGTGTTACCGAAAATGGTTCTATTTAGAACCACAAGCTTTGCATTTTCATGCTTAAATGCTTTTCTGCATGGTGAAATGGTTCTTCAGACTGATGGAAAAATGTGCTGTATATGGTTCTATATATAACATCTGTGAAAATATATGCATGTACCCCACATATACCTTTTTGAAAATCATTCTTCTTTTATAATAAACTTGACAATGTAACAATAAAAGAGCTATATAGAACCCTATACAACACATTCTCCATCAATATTGGATTGTCATACAACATTTTAAACATTTTCTCTTAGGGAGGCCAAATGCAATGTTTGGGAGTTGAGGGCAAAACAGGATTGCAGTATAGTTTGTAAAAAAAAAACAAAAAAAACAAAAAAAAAATTTGATTGAAAATCTATCTTTTTATTCAAGCTTTTATTAGATATGAAACCCCTCATGGACCTTGCTTCACTCACTCATATATATATATTTTACTTCATGTTCTGTTATTTTACTTAAATTTATTTTGTTGTATTACTATTTTGTTAAAACTACTTTAGGTCAGTGACTAACATAAACTTGCATAAACATTTATAAACACTTATTCCAATAGGCATTATCTGTCATTAAGGCTACTTTTGTAGCTTTGATGTCAGGTTAACATAACCCCTATGTCAGCTCTCTTTCTGTGGTGAAATGATACAAACTATTAGCTTAGCTTAGCACTAACATACTTTTAGAAATCCTATAGATGCACTAGTTGAAGTTAGCCTTATTGTTCCAAAGGGATTTAACCTCTTAACTGTCTACCCCATTTCTGCCTGAAACATTATACCCAAAGTAAAGGGGGCGCTGTTCCCACATACTTTGTTCTACGGTCGTAATCTTGGTCTCATATGAAAGGAAATGATCTCAACCATCAGAATAAACTGTATGAATGACTGACTCAGAGTAACAGAGTCTAGAATGGAACAGTTTATTTCCTGAGCTCTGACTCTAGCCGTGTTATCAGACCACGTGTTTTGGATTATGGTGTCTCTGTGGAGGCAGAGAGGCTCTGAAGGTGAGGACACAGATTTGATAGTGTTTAATCATTCGGTGCTGTTGTTGCAAAGGAGACAATCATAACTGCTGTGAATAACAGATCATAAAATGTTTTTTGGGAATTGAATCCTGAGATTTTAAGCTTTCTAACGGTGTATTACAGCACTGGACGCTTCAAATCATCCAGCACTATTGCTGGACGATTTGAAGCATAAACATGATGGATAAAAAAACAGAAGTGAATGCTTCCATAGAAACGAACAGGTACCGATGCAGTGACCTAGATAAGGTTATGGGAGATTTTTGCCTTTGCTGACTGGATCCATGTTAGCAGTGATGTTTTTAAAGCTTATTTTGCCAACTAACCACTGGTGTTGAACACTGTTATGTAATTTTTCAATTCTGGGCCCCTCTCTCTCTCTCTCTCTCTCTCTCTCTCTCTCTCTCTCTCTCTCTCTCTCTCTCTCTCTCTCTCCCCAAACCCAAAACCAAACACTTCTATTCCAGACTCTGAGAGCTCATAAATCCTCAGTCATGTTTAAAACATGGCTCTCTTTCCACAACATCCCTTTTTTCTTTTCTTTCTTATTTCATTTTTTTCTTTTTGAATGATTACCAGTAAACAGTTACAACACAATTAATGATATAAATTAATTTCAGGAAATGTAAGCATTGTGCATTAGAAGGTCTTTTACATTATGATGTAACACTAAGGATGGTGTTCATGAATGAATCTCTAAGCTGGCGTGAACAGGATTATGTTCAACAGCAGCTTTGACTCTTCATTATAAATATATCGGAGTTATTATTTGTTTCTCAGATGCAACAGATATGAATTCACACAGCCTATAAATGTGAATGTTGTTTAACAAAGTCTAGTTACGTTACAAAAGCACCTGCCCTCCTGTTCAGCTCCTCAAAGAATCTGCAGACACACCTCCAAAGTTCAGTCTTAGAAGCTGGTTGATGATTTTCTGAAGTAATCAAACACATTCAGTGGTGTTGAGGTCTGGACTCTGGGGTGGTCAGTCCATCGTTCAGCTTCTTTGTTTGATGTGTCCGTCTCCTTTTCTCAGTGAGGTTCTTCTTGATCAGCTACACATCCTTTCAGACCCACAGCGCTGAGTCGTCTTCTCACAGTGGAAGGATGGACAGAAACACCTGTGGATGTTTTCAGATCTGAAGCAGCTTGATTTTCTCCTCTCTCTCAGAGATGAAAGCTTTAAGTGCTGTTTATCTGATGGGGGCAGTTTTGGGTTCTAGGTTCTTAAAAAACACGGTTCTTTCAGGGTTCTTAATTAAAACAATAAACACTTAAAGAACCAGCTGCATGCTGAAATGATATTTGTGTAGTGAAACTGTCCTTAAAATTGATGGAGAACGTGTTATATGTGGTTCTTTTTGAAAAGTGTTCTGTGTCGCACCAAAAGGGTTCTTCTACACTTCTATTACTTATGCAATGTATCTGTGCTTCAAGAGTTCTTCTATTGTTATGTTGTCAAGCTTGTAACAATAGAAGACCCCTTTTAGGTGCTATGTGGAAACCTTTTCAAAGATGTTCCATATAGAACTGTCTACAGCACATTCATGCACATTCTCCATCCATCTGATGAACCATTTCACGATGCAAAGAACCCTTTAATCAAGTAAAGGGTTGAGTGTCTATGATTCTACTTAGAACCTTTTTTTTTTACATTCTCCATCAATCTGAAGAATCATTTCACAATGTAAAGAACCATTTAAGGATGCAAATGGTTCTTTGAGTGTTTATGGTTCTTTACAGAACCATTTTCTTTTCTAAAGAACCCTTGAACAACCACCTAACAGGTCTATCAGGTGGCTGTTAGGAGCCCGATAATCTCTGTAGCTTTTAATCAGTTTTTGAACTCCAGTTTTGAAAACTCTTTTCTCTGACTTTCTGCTTCATTATACAAGTGGATTATCTCATATCTCACCTCCTCAGAAAAATCTCCTTAAAAATTAATATTCTGTACCTAATGGCTGTTTTGACTGGAAATTAAAACATTATCATTATCACCCTATATTTCGACTCAGTATTACTTTGAGGCTGACTCTCATTTAAAATGTAACTGAGCCAATTATAAGGGACTGAAAGTTGAAATGAAATTTACCAACTAAAACAAATGAAAATCACCAAGACAAAAACATTTCTATGAAAAAATAATATATATATATTTTTTTTTAAATAACAGCACAATTAGAAAACATAAAACATCAATAAAATATATAATGAAAACACATTAAAATTAAAAAACTTAGATAGCATGCAACAAAAAACAAAAATTTAAAAAATGAATTTACTAGAACAGTTAAAGAATTAACAACAAATAAAACCGTTAAAATAAAATCTTGAAATAATAATAATAATAATAATAATAATATCATCAACAACAACAACAACAACAACCACAAAAAAAGTTAAACTCAACTAAAAGAGTTCCAGGCTGTCTGAAGGTGGACAGAGACTACATGTTTAAAAAGACTGAATGACACCAGCGAACTGAGTTTGAGACTCCTGTAGTGAATCCCTGCTCACTGGTGCTCTGTAGCTAAAAGCTACATGAAAGGTCTCTGTATTTTACACTTTGTGCTGTATATACAACTATTTTTTGTATGTTTCACCAGAATAAATAGAATAAATAAATAATAAAAGTGCCTAAAGAGCAGAGAAGCCTAAAGCTTTACTCAGTCTTATGTTCTAGTTTCAGTAGTTTCTGTACAATCTGAGCTGCCAAGGTCTTAAATGAGCAGATCAATCCAAAAAGATGATGTTGCTTAAAATGAATGAAGCTGAATAGCCACCACTTAGCCATATGACATCACACCAACTGGTTTATACTGGTTTCCACTCATTGCTTCCACCTTCCAGTAAGTGCACCTCGATAGCTGGAAAAAGTGTCTGATCTGTGAAGGCAGGTTTGTGTCAAAGTTCGCAAGCAGACGTGTGTTTGTGGAAATGCGGCGCATATTCTGTGTGACACACTTAAACCTTCTCCTTTTGAACCTCTCTCTCTCTCTCTCTCTCTCTCTCTCTGTCATGCACAGTAGAGGGTCTTGTGTCTAAGGTGAGGCACTCTGTGTAAACGAGGCCCCTAATTGCTAAATAGGAATGCTCGTTAGGAGCCTGTCGCCCACAGAGACCTGAACAGTATCACATTTTAATTGATTTTGTCTCTCAAAATCAAGACAAGAAAAACTAAACAAGCGAGTCTGATTTAGTGGATCTAATTGGAGCCGTAAAGCAGAAAGCTCAGCGATGGGATACTATGTAAACGTCTTGGTGGGATGTAGAGCTGGCGTGAGACCCTCTGTCAATCCACACTGCATTTACACACAGTGACTGACCTGGGAACTAAGAAAGGCTTTGTCTTAGAAAAATACTAGTCAGATTTATTACATTAGAGGACAAATGCATACTGCATAATAATCTATGAACCATGTTAACATGATTTCATAAAGATATAGTTATCTTTCACTTTATTAGAAACACCACCCTTGTGCTTCCACTAACTGGCCACTTTATTAGAAACACCTACGTTGTACTTCCAATAACTGGCCACTTTATTAGAAACACCCACCTTGTACTTCCAATAACTGGCCACTTTATTAGAAACACCTACGTTGTACTTCCAATAACTGGCCACTTTATTAGAAACACCCACCTTGTACTTCCAATAACTGGCCACTTTCATGATTTAACATGATTTCATAAACATACAGTTATCATTCACTTTATTAGAAACACCTCTTTGTGCTTCCACTCACTGGCCACTTTATTAGAAACACCTTCTTTGTGCTTCCACTCACTGGCCACTTTATTAGAAACACCCACCTTGTGCTTCCACTCACTTGCCACTTTATTAGAAACACCTTCTCTGTGCTTCCACTCACTGGCCACTTTATTAGAAACACCCACCTTGTGCTTCCACTCACTTGCCACTTTATTAGAAACACCCACTTTGTGCTTCCACTCACTGGCCACTTTATTAGAAACACCCACCTTGTGCTTCCACTCACTTGCCACTTTATTAGAAACACCCACTTTGTGCTTCCACTCACTGGCCACTTTATTAGAAACAACCACCTTACATACAGTCAGTAAGATGTTTCTAATAAAGTGGCCAGTGAATGGAAGCACAGTGTAGGTGTTTCCAGAAGGAGGTAGAAGGTGGCTGTTTGAGTGTACATACTGTGTCTGAAACTGAGGCTGCTAAAGGAGCCCACTTTAAAAAAGGAGGTGCTGCTGCTAATGAGGCTCAGTTTGGTTCAGCAGAGAGGTCCAGCTCTTTTAGGTAGTGGCCTCAGTAAAAGGCAGCGGAGGAGAAAGTGCGAGGCCTCGTTTCAGAGCCATCAGGGGAAAAGAAACAGCGCACGGACTTGACCCTGACCGCCTTTACTGGGGTGGCATCATGCATGGGTGAGGCCTGCAGAGAGAACAGCCTATTAAAAGGCCCTGAATTTATAACTCCCTGACCCGCTCTTAAAGGCTGCAGAATTTTCGTTCGCTCAATGCTTCGGGGTTTTGTTACAGCGAGTCTGTTTTCTGTCTATAAATCTTGCGGCCAATTTTTCCTCCCCAACATTTTTTTTTCCATCCCAGCCATAATTGGATCATGACTACTTAATGTAATGTATATGTGCTTCCCCGTGCCAGAAAATGTAATTTTATATATCATTAATTAATATTGAAAGCCAGCCTGTAGCTACGTTAGACTCGCCGCAACAACTTGTATGAGTAGTAAAATTAAATGAACATGACGAAAAATATGTTTACCTTAAAGTAAGACGGAGCTACACCGGAGGGCCGTGCTGAGGGGAACCTGATATACACGCTACAGTAATTGTACAGTAACATATACAAACTGTAATCGTCTAGTTGAAAACTTCTGGGCTGGTTAATCACATAAAGAAAGAAAACAAAAACAATGTTATTCAGTAATTGTGCAAGACATTACTATGACCATCACAGATTTCAGAGTTATTTCATTTAATAAAGAGCTCAGGAAAGCACTGAAAAGACATTAAGTCATAATTGTAAGTGTATTAAAGGGGAACTCCACCTATTTTTCAAAATTTGTGCATTGTTTACATCTTTATCGATAAATAAAGTGGTTCATAGTGGTTTGGTGTGAAACGCTCTGTTCTAGAGAAACTTACCGAGTCAGAACTGTTCACAGTGGTGGTGATAGGAACCAGACGTCCACCTCTAAAAGCTCCCTCACAGAAAGTTACTACAGGAAATGGTTATGAATTCACTGCCTGATGACTGAGACACTGTTTTATGATAGTTTAGAGAACTTAAACTCCATTCATGGTGGAGGGATACATGCAGGGTGTTTTGACATAAAATAGTCCCCAAAAACTTTCCACTATTTTCCATCATCATGTCTGAGACATTGTTTTATGATAGTTTTGAGAAGAGTTTGGTCTTAAAATGTACTTTTACACTCAAAACTCAAAGCAAAACAATCCCCAAAAAAACTCCAGGTAGGTATTCTCAAAACTTGAAATAATGAATTAATTTCTCAATATTTTGACTCAGAATAATGATAAATTCCCAAACTAATAATAATAATAATAATAATAATAATAATAATAATAATAATGCCACTATTTGAGAAAGTATGTGATTTTGAACATATTAAATAATTATTTTGAGAAAAATAAGACATGATTTGATGCAGTTTGAGAAAATACATCATTATGTTTTATACTTGCTGTTTTGGAGGACATTTTCATTTTGGTCTGGAGGGAGGAGCTGTGCTGGGCGTGTTTGGAAACATTGTGAAACTGTAAAACTGTAAAATGACTTGAGCATAAACTCTTAACCACTCGCAGTAAACAAGCATTTGGAAAAGCTGTCAAAATGTTATTTAGGCCAAACCTGCTCTGATGGTGAAGCAAAATAAACAGCGAGTATTGAGAATTAGCAGTTTTCGGAAGCTGTTTGTTTATATTTTGCTTTGTTTCAGTTCAGTCACATGCATGAAAGGGGTTGATAGGTGTTTCTTCTATCCTAAAATAAATAAATGTTTGACAAACTATTTTCTCTGAACACAAGCAATGTTGGCTGTGTTAGCACCAAAGAAGACAAGCTTTTCTCAAGTCAGTATTTACTGTAAGTGTTAGTGACTGGAAGTTGGTGCTTCATTATTAATCTCTTCTCAGCTATCCTTCAGGCAGAAGTGACTGCCCCTTTGACCTTTTTAAAAGCACTAAAGAGCCGCTGTGCTTATTTAGTGAATCTAGATTTAATGTGAAACACAGATCTGTCCTCTAATGTATAACAACTTCCATCAGTCTCTTTACACGCTCCTCAGAAAGATCACGCTTTCAACAAATGTTTCTATTAAAGCCCATAAGGACGTTTTAAAAGTCAAATAAACCCAGCCTGCTCAGATGACCAACGTCTCAGACGTTAATTGACAGACAACGATCCATTTTGGGCCCACCCCCCACACCCCCCCACTTGCTGTCCTGGGCTCTGGAATATCGCCACCACCCCGCGCCCCCCCACCCCCAAGTCCCAAAAACACACGCTCCCTTTTGCTGTCCATCACGGCGATGTTGATCTTGTGGTTTCCAAAATTGCACTTTTGGCTCCGCGAGGTTACGTTGCCATAGCAACCAGCCGAACCTTATCTGCTGCTGGCGTTTTTGGGAGCCGAACAACAAGGTCTTTCAGATGAGTGTTTGATTTTCCAAAAAAGACAGAAACGCAGCGGAGCTGAGCTGGGCTGAGTGCGGAGGCACATTTCATATACGTTTGTATGCTGTGAGGCTCATTACAGCTGGACATGTTCTCTAATGTTCCATTGTATCTTTAGAACCTCACTGTCAACCTACTGCAGACGTCTGCAGAATAAACGGACGGTGTGTCCTGCTACCTGGGGTCTGCCTCACGAAGAAAGGTTGACTTAGATGGGGTTTGGGACATCAGATGATGAAAAGAACCACTGAGGGCTGGGTTACTGACCAATCAGGGATGGCCTTCTGACAGAGACAGACCCCTCTGGTCCTGTTTGAGAGGTTTGTAACATTATAGTGAAAGAAGCAAACCACGCTACGTAGATATGAAGAATATAAAAGTTATTACTCCAATAACTGCTAACGCAGTGGCAGTGGAGACGAGCGCTGCCTTTACTGTTATGCTTTACTTTCCTCATGTTTTCGTAGTATGATTTCTTTTTGATTTTTTAAAAAAGAAGCCCCTCGAGAGCTTTTTAATAAGGGTTCTATATAGTACCAAAAAAAGGATCTTCTACTGTGATGATGTCAAGCCTGTAACAATAGAAGAACCCTATTTGGTGCTATATAGAACCCTTTTCAAAAATATTCTATACAGAACCATATAAAACACATTATCCATCAGTCTGAAGAACCAATTAACAATGCAATCATGCAAAAGGGTTCTTTGCATGTTCATGGTCCTATATAGAACCCTTGAAGAACCATAATTTTTAAAAGTGTAATAATGTAAACGATGATAGTGATGGTGATTAATACATAATAAAGCACTCACATTTCTTAGTAGTGAAGTATTACACACATACACACAAAAACAATGAATTTTAGTGCTGCACTGAACTGAGCCTGTATAGTTTGACTGTCATTCCGCAATACAATGTACCAAAAACTGGGAACAGGAAGGGTTAACCATGTCATCGAGTACCCATGCACATCCTTAATTAGACTCCTTGTTACTTTCACTACCACTGTAAAAAAATCTCTGCAAGCAAACCACTCTGAATTTGTTTATATCTGAGTTATGCACACTCAATTTTGAAAAGTGGTGGAATTCCCCTTCAATACAGCCTGGCTCTAGCCTAGTGCCCAGCCAAGGTGAAATGCAAGGCTGTAGTACATTTCAAGTTGCTGAACAGCGTTTCCTGCAGTATTAACCCCTCTGTGGTCTCTCGGTTTGTTCATATCTTCTTAAACTCTCCTCTAAAGGCTCTTCATATAACATGATCCTCATATGTTTCATATCTAAATGCTCCGTTATCTTCATCACTACTTTCCAAAACCGCTGCAGCAGCTTCAGCAGCTTTAAACTCTCTGCACGCCGTTTCACATGAGTCTCCGATGTGGACTGAATGAAGAATGAAGGGTTTCCGGTGTGATGGTCAGTGCTTAGTGATTTCCTGAGTGTCCATCGGTCAGTTTCACACAGAATGTAGACGGACACACCAATCCACCAGTTCCACACGGTGAGAGGCAGATGACGTGTATCTCAGCCCCTCTTCATAGGCTCATAACTCCGGATGTGAGTCTCGTATGATCTCGTGATAAGATGGAATGGAAAGGGCGACTCTACAGATTCAGGAAGTGTTTGAACTGGATTTCTGAGCTGGATCATCTCAAAGATACAGACACAGATATAGAGACAGAGAATCTGACGTGTGGCTGAGGGTTAATAAGGCCAGAGATGTACAGTCACTTCTTCAGTCTGCACCCTGCACTTTTCCCCCGAAGTGAGAGGGGAACTATAGGACTGCACAGATGCTGTTAATGTGTTTTGGATTGATTGCTGCATGTCTACAGACAGAGGGGAGGGGCTCAGAGGAGCGAATCAGAACCAGAGTATTGATTGGGATTAATTGCTAACAGTGTCAGAAAGCTGAGATAATAAACACAGTATAGAATTTGTTATTCACTTTTGTGTCAGATGTTAATGAAGAGTCTTTAATACACACTTATGGTAGCAATACGGGATTGTTGTGTTTGGGTGTGTGTGTGTGTGTGTGTGTGTGTGTGTGTGTGTGTGTGTGTGTGTGTGTGTGTGTGTGCGTGCGCGCACATGTGCTTGTGTTGGGGGGTTCACTGGGGAGGGGGGGGTGTAAGCGAGGGTCTGAATCTAAAGAAGCCCCCACTTAGATGAAGATTTTATAAATTGCTCCTGTCCATAAAAATAAACAATAAAACACAAGTCAAATTTTTCTTTTTCTTCACCAAATTTAAAAAAGGATGTTCTTCAAAGGTTCTTTAGTAAAGACAATGGTTCGTTTTAGAACCATTAGTTCTATAGAGAACGATTTGCATGATTAAATGGTGAAATCGTTATTCAGATTGATCGATAATTTGTTGTATATGGTGATATATATAGAATCTATTTCAAAATGGTTCTATATAGCACCAAAAAGGGTTCTGCTATTGTTGGGATGTCACGCTAGTACCAATAGAAGAACCTTGTTTGATGCTATATAGAACCATTTTCAACAAGATTCTATATAGCACTGTATTAACACATTCTTCATTAATCTGAAGAACCATTTCACCATGCAAAGAACTCTTAAATCAAGCAAAAGTTTTGAGCATTCATGGTTCTCTATAGAACCATTTTCTTTGCTAAAGAACCCTTGAAGAACCTTTTTTTAAAGTATGATCATTTGAACACAGCAGCAGTCCTTTATATTGTGGAAAAATGTCCAATGAAATTGCCAATAGAAATGCTCCACAATTACTTAGAATAAAACCTCTTTGCATCGACTCACATTAAAATTTAAGAACGTTTTTGTTTTCTTCTCTAAAATGACTTGTTTGTCTTTTGACATTGACGATATACTGTATAAAAATGAACAGTTTAACAGAATGGCCAGCTTTGACGAGGAGACTGGAGAGAGATTTTCAGTCATTTAACCTCATTAGCATGTAGACCATCTCGCAGTTCTTCGTTCATAGTGAGGTGATGAGGAAGAGATGCAGCCTTAACACTGAAATGAACTAAAGCTTTTCAGCTTCTCCTCCATTCACTTTTAATGGCGCATGCATAACTCTGCAGGTTGAGCACCATGAATAATCAGTTTTGGGCTTTATTTCTCCTCCTTTTTCAGGTGCTGTATGGTCAGCGGTCCACTGAAGGCCAGAGCGGCCCAGGGGACAAGCCCTGACTCATTTCCCCAATAAACGATAGCTGTGTAACATCTAATCCTAAGTGCTGTTTGCTCTCTGATAGCTTCACTTGCTCGTTTCCCTCCGGTGCTTGTTTTAGGCCCAGCAGGAGAGACTTCCTGGACCTGCGTAATCACTCAGAGTACCAGGCCTGTTCAGATGAAACGCTGGGGGGTGTTGAGGGTGGGGGGGGTGCAGTTCTGACCTCCAACTTTCTCCTTTTGCATTACTGCTACTGAGTGCTGACTGGTCGGCATTACTGCTACTGAGCGCTGACTGGTCGGCATTACTGCTACTGAGCGCTGACTGGTCGGCATTACTGCTACTGAGCGCTGACTGGTCGGCATTACTGCTACTGAGCGCTGACTGGTCGGCATTACTGCTACTGAGCGCTGACTGATCGGCATTACTGCTACTGAGTGCAGATTGGTTGGCATTACTGCTACTGAGTGCAGATTGGTTGGCATTGCTGCTACTGAGCGCTGATTGGTCAGCGTTACTGCTAATAAGCCCTGAATAAAATGTTATAAAAATGCTCATTATTAAAATGTGAGAGAGACAAATAAAAACATGGTCAATGTTTGTAGCCCAGCATTATCTCAGATTCAGCTGCTAATCATTCTGACGTTTGAAAGATCAGGATGCTATCAGCTGTACATGTCTTTGAATTATTTGTCGTCTGAATAAATGATGTAAAGGCCTTTATGCCTCTGTGTTCACACTAACAATGAGATCCTCTCTGAATCTGTTCTGGTCACTGCAGAGTAGAAGGGAGCCCCCCCCCTTTACTTAGCTGCATTGTGTGCCTTCTCTGTTGGTTCTAATAAAAGAGAACTTTTCTGAGCAGAAATTATGGCTTTCTCTGACTTTTTCTGGCCAACACCACACACACACACACACACACGCACACACACACACACACACCCACACACCCACACCCACACCCACACCCACACACACGCACACTAATGTATAATACAATAAATATCCAAACAGAACAGCTATAGGACATAAGTAACAGACTTTAGGGAAGTGTAGAGGTGGAACCACCATCAGTTCTGGATTGTTCCTCAGCGCGGGACACATCTGTTGGCGGCAGGTTTGTTCTGAGACTGATTTCTGTTTGTGTTAAACAGAGACCAAAGAGATCGAGCAGATTGGATTTTGATTGCGTTTTGAGCTCCTGAATGTGTGCGATCCTTCACGGCGGGTTAAAAGGGAGACGGTGGGCCAGAGAGGGTCACTCATTTATTAGAGAGAGAGAGAGAGAGAGAGAGAGAGAGAGAGAGAGAGAGAGAGAGAGAGAGAAGCAGTTCAGATGGAGTTGTTCTTTTCATGGTTGGGCTGCCAAAGCCATGATTGGTTCTCTCAATGTGTTATTGCAGACATTTATCCACTTTTCAGATCCGGCCACAGGGCTCAATTCATCTCTCTCTCTCTCTCTCTCTCTCTCTCTCTCTCTCTCTCAGTCATTCCCCTCTCTCTCTCTCTCTCTCTGGTTCTCCTATCCCCCCTCTCTCTCGCTCTCCCTTTTCTCTCTCTCTTTCCCACTCTCTCTCACACTCCTCTCTCCTTTTTCTCTCCCTCTCTATCACTCTATTTTCTGCTGTCTTTCATTATTAAAGCTATAAACCAGTATAAATGTTCATCTATTTTGAAGCAACCTGAAGGCTCTAGATAGTTAATTTCCAAAGAAACAGTTCTAAAAGAAAAATTCCTGACAATCCACTGATATCTGCGTGATGTAAGACTTGAATGCAGCTGCTCAGCCATGGAAACCCTGCCATGAAGCTCTGGGTGCAGTTTCTGTGCTGATGTTGCTGCCAGAGGAGGTTTGAACTCAGTTATTGATCAGCAGAGCGTTGGTGACTTTCATGCTCTGTGCTCCTCAGAACTCGGAGACCCGCTCTGTAACTTTACATGGCCTGGGACTTCGTGGCTGAGTTGCTGTGGTTCCTAAACGCTTCTAAATTTCAATAATACACTCACAGCTGATCGTGGAAAATCTAGGAGGGAAGAAATTTTTCTGAAACTGACTTGATGCAGTGGTGGCCTCTTATTACAGCACCACACTGGAACTCAGTGAGCTCTTCAGACCCATTCTTTCACTAATGTGTGTAAAGGCAGGCTGCATGGCTGAGGATTGAGGGTGGAGTCTAAATAGCCCTATTTAAGAAGGCCAACATTTCTGGCTGAAGTATTTCATACGTAGAAAATAGCAAAACTATGTGTGTCCACTGTTTTAGTAAGGATTATATAGTTGCTGTCCAAAAACCTGTACCTCCATTTTTGTCTTTTGTTTTTATATCAATTGAGTACGGCAGCATTACATTGTTCTAATATTTAATGATCAGCAGACCAATAGAAATGCTCCATAGGTAACTGGAATGAAACCTGTTTATTTTAACTTACATTCAAAGTTAAGAGTGTTTTAGCCCTCTCCTGTAAAGTTACTATTTTGGAGATGGTTATTTTTCTTTGGACAGCTACTATATACACATATATACATATATATATATATATATATATATATATATATATATATATATAATATATATATACATACATACATACATACATACATACATACATACACACACACACACACACCTGTCATGTTTGTGATGGTTAAGAACCCTCCAAAATAGAGAAAATGTAGATTGTCTTCCTATTTCTAAGATTAAAAACAACAGCAATTTTTTTTTGAAGACTATTTTCAGATAGAACCATAAATCAGTGATGGGTGAGCTGATCAGTGCAGCAGCCTATACCTTTAAAAATGATGGTTCTTCAAGGGTTCTTTAGTAAAGAAGATGGTTCTATATAGAACCATCAACACTTCAAGAACCCTTTGCAAGATTAAAGGATTCTTTGAATCATGAAAGGGCTCTTCAGATTGTGCTGTTGATGGTTCTATACAGCACCAAAAAGGTTTCTTCTATTGTAACAAACTTGACATTGTAAAATAGAAAAACCCTTTTGGTGCTCTTTTCAGAAAGGTTCCATATAGAACCATTCACAGCACATTCTCCATCAATCTGAAAATGGATCTTTGAATGTTCATGGTTCTATGTAAAGCCATTGTCTTAACTAATTAACCCTTGAAGAACCATTTTTTAAGAGTGTACCATATAGAATCATGAGTCCTACATAGAATCATTTCATGATTAAATGGTTCTTTCACGGCAAAATAGTTCTTCAGATATAGCGCATAATGCTTCATGATGCAAAGAACCATGCAGCGCGTTCTTTGTGCTTATGGTTCTATATAGAACTATTTTTGCTAAAGAACGCTTGTGTTTAAGTGTGCATATGAGTTCAGCTGTACAGTATATGTACTGAATATTCATATCTCAGAGAATATAAGGCAGCTTCTGGTTCCACCATCATGTTCCATGCATGACTCTGGACATTAGACCTGAGTTATAAAACAAAAATCAAACCTTATAAAACTCATATAAACAGAGACGTTTTAGCCTTTTTCACTAATTTTTCATGGGAGATAGATGGAGGCACACGACTCCGGGGCCATTTAAATCAACAATAATATTTTTGTAATGGAGCTGGAGCAGTAGCGAGGTGGAGGCAGGCGGGGGTCCGGGGGGTTATGATGACAGGTACGAGGCAGACGGAGCTGACAGACGTGCCATTTCAGCAGCGCTGCACTCAGCAATGTGCATGCGTGCATAAGCCCACACATGGCTGGACGCTTAACTCAAACATACAGCGCCGAATTCATTTGTCCTGCTACGGTTCCACCGTGCGTCAGAGCCACTTCGGTTCTGTGCTGCCTTTAGGGCTGCTACTGTAAACACACACACTGTAGCTTGGTATTAGATTCCTTCCCTGGAGGCAAACGAGTCTGAGTCCAGAGGAGCCTCCAGAGGAAATTCTGAAAGGCAATCAATACTTCTGATTGCACAAGCAGGTGGGCCGCACAGAGAAAAGGAGCCCAAAGTGCCGGCTTAAGAATTCAGGGGCCGTAAAAAGGTTGGGAACTTTGGATACTTTGAAATCCTCAATGTGATTTATAATTTTTACTGTTACTTTTCAATGTAAGTAATAAGAAAATCAGTGAGGAGCAATCAGGGCTTTCTTTGTCTTCAGAGAAGGCCTAAAAATTTATAGGATTAAAAAATTGTCTGTAATTCTTTTTTAACTTTTATTTAAAGCAGCCCTTTTATTCTCAGTTTCAGTGTTCATAATTTTACTTATGCTCTACTAGAATAGATTCACAGCTTCAATGTTCCAAAAACACAAAATGTCCTCACACTGTTCATCTCTGTTCACCCTTAGTCTGAAATGCTGATGGTCAGTCCTTAGTGATTTCCTGAGTGTCCATTGGTCAGTTTCACACAGAATGTAGACGGACACACCAATCCACCAGCTCCACATGGTGAGAGGCAGATGACGTGTATCTCAGCTCCTCTTCATAGGCTCATAACTCCGGATGTGAGTCTCGTATGATCTCGTGATAAGATGGAATGGAAAGGGCGACTCTACAGATTCAGGAAGTGTTTGAACTGGATTTCTGAGCTGGATCATCACAAAGACACAGAAACACCAAAGATACAGAAACATCAAATGTGACGCGTGGGTGCATTTGTGGACCCCAGAGGGTTAAATCTGTTTACCTGGTACTTCTTTACTCTGCCAACAAAGGTGGCGGTGAAAACAGCAGCAGCAGTGAGATGCTCCATGTTTGTTTATTTGCAATGTGTTCGCACAAGTTTGTTGAGCCAGTTTGGTTCAGTAACAACTTAAAAGTTGAGTAATGTGTGATCCCAAGTCGTTTAAAGTGTGATCCCAATATTTCAGCGACCCAAAAAATGTACAGAAAGCAGTAAGATAGTGTGAGATGCCCAGTCTGTTTACAATCTGCTGGGACTCCAAGGCTTAAATAAAGATGTTCAGACTTTAATATGGTCAGTTACTGAGGACGAACGAACTCTTGTACTGAAAACGTTTTGAAAAGCTAAGTCTTTGACTGGCAGTGGATTTATATCGCACTGACACTTTAAAAAAAGCCTCTGAGGCCCAGAGCAGGAAAAGTGAAAGTTCTGTTATTGCAGCGAGTTCAGGATGAAAGTAGGAGAAGCCAAGAAAAGTTCTCGTCCATGGAGGAGGAGCTGGAGCGAGTCTGTCCGTCGGCCAGCATCCTGCGGAGAAGACATGGAGAAGCTGGCCAGATCCTAAAGAACCCTTACTGTTCCATTCACTACAGAATGGGCAGAGCGTATTGAACATTGAAGGCCAATTCACCGTTCAGTCACTGTGATTCGTGTTGAGGGGGCGAGCGGAGGATGAGATGGATTGGAAGGAAGACTCGGCTTAATGATTCCAATTTTTCATAAGCAATGTTGCTACTGCAATAGAATGAGCTCATTTATGAACGATACTTCAAGATAAACTATACAGTAAAAGAACTGAGCACACACTGCTATTAGAACATTTAGAATCATTGTTTATATATACACTTAAAAAAGATGGTTCCTCAAGGGTTCTCTAGTACAGAAAATGGTTCTATATAGAACCATGAACACTCAAAAAAAAACTCTTTGCATGATTAAAGAGTTCTTTGCATGGTGAAAGGGTTCTTCAGATGGATGTTGGATGTGCTGTATATGGAGAACCTTTTTGAAAAGTGTTCTGCTATTGCTATTATATCAAGCTTTTTTGTGCTACATAGAGCCCTATATATATATATATTTATATATATACACATATACATACACACATACATATATACACACATACATACATACACACACACGTATATATCACTGCTGTTGGAAGAAAACCTCGTATCTCCATTTCACTTCTCACTAATTATTTGAAACTTGTGAAGATATACATAAATATGAAGAAATTTTTAGATGTGTCCAAAATAACAGATCTGAAGAAAATTCTAAAACGAATGAGAAAGATGAATTGCCAATGAAATTAACAGCCTTATATTTGAAGTGATCAATTCTCAAGGCAAAATTAGATTAGGCTATAATTAGAGAACTTCTTACTTTTCTGAAAACAAACAAAAAAAAAAATAATATTTACATTCCATTACATTAGTTAATGTTGTTGATAAAGAACCACTGAGAGGAACCGAGTCTTAAAATGAGAACTTCTCTAGAAGCATAATGAAAATCCACTGAGTGGAACCAAGACTCAGAAGGAGAAACTCCCTAAGAACATAAGGAAGAACCACTGAGAGGAACAATAACAAATGTTTTTGATATGACAAATCATTCCAAAGCTTTCGGACAGTGTAGCGTTTAAATTATCACCTCCATTCATCACTCTCCTCGTTCAGGTGACCATCTCGCTCATCTCAGGTGAAAGATGGAGCGGTCAGGTGTTAAACAGGGGAGGCTTCACTTCCCTCAAATCTACTGTATCATTCTATCGTTACCCCGGCAAATCTGCCAATTAGCTCTAAAGGAGCCGGAATATTCTGAGCAGAGAAATCATTAATCCACCACTGCAGAGGTGCAGGAGCTGAAAGCCACGACTCAGCCAGGCTGTCATGCATAAAAGGATAAATATCTCAAGAACACTGGATGCTACAGACATCTTTTTTTTTCTCTTCAGAAGCGAAGCTCTGTGCCGTTCGAATGAGGGTGTGTGATTGTAGCTCTCTTTGTAATCCAGCCTTTAACTTGTCTTTTTCAAGACTTTGTGAAATAAATCCATAAAGACAAATTCAACACTGAATATCTTTGGTGATTATTTATCTGTTTCTCCATGTTGAAAAGAATTATTGTTGTTATTAGCCGTCCACTGATGCATTGGGTTCTGTCAACCAGTCAGAAACTGCATTTCTGACTTGTCGACCAATCAGAAGCAAAAAGAAAAAAAGAAAAAATCTCTAGCAGGCAGCAAACAACATCAATGACCTGTAAGTGTTCATTTTTATTTGCTAATAAACTCAAATTTAAGGGCAGTTTATGTTCAAACTACGTTACGATTTAGCTGGTGTCTCTGCTGGAGTTCCTCAAAATCTGATGACGTCTTTTACCTGAAATGAGAAATTAAAGTATGCTGTTTACATGATCACTGAACAGTTCAGAGAAATGATTGCGATATTGATGTGAATGTAAAGCACTCAGTGCTTCACCATCTGTTTTTAATATATTGAAAGTATCGCAATATAATTGCAAAATTAGTATTTTGACCACGTCATGCAGTTTCTTTCAGCTGGATTTAGAAACACTGAGCAGGTATGCTGTACCTGAGCTCTCCGGCCAGTCGGACCACCGTCCAGCAGCCTGAGGGTCTGCTCCTGGCTGGCGCCGGCACTGTCAAGGGTTCCTCATTAAGGGCTGTGGCTGAGAGCTGTGGTGGTGGGGCAACGTGGTGCAGCGCCCAGCGGAAAGACCGCGGATGTAACCTAAGCAGCGAGAGCGGTTAATGACATTTTATATAACTGTTAAGCAATTTTTGAATGCATAAAGCCTTTTTTATAACATCCGAGCATGAGGTGCGTCTGGGACCTGCAGAGACTGCAGGCGGGGAGGGAGGAGAGGCCAGAAATGACCAGATCCAGCAGCCAAAAGCTACATTTTCATTTGGCAAAGGCAGCGCAGGCAATGCTTAATGCACAGAAATGCTTAGGGCTTCTTTTACGAGTAAGGCTCGGCTCGCGGTGGCCCCAGTCATGCTCCTGATTGAAAGGAATAGTTGAAAAATGCTAATGTTGCTAACAGAAGAAACCATACAGGCAGCAGGTAATAGTCTAATCACATCAGGCTAATTTGTAGCTACAAGCTGATATTCAGGTTCAAGTTCAAGTCTTCAGCAAAGCAACAGCAATAGTGTCAGGAAAAACTCCTTAAGAGCATGAAGAGGAACCACTGAGAGGAACCAACATTCAAAAGAACCTCCTTAAAGGCATGAAGAAGATCCACTGAGAAGAACCAAGACTTAAAAGGAGAACCTTCTTATAAACATGAGAAAAATCACTGAGAGGAACCAAGACTCAAAAGGGGAACCTCCTTAAAAGTATAAGGAAGATCCACTGATAAGAACCAAGACTCTAAAGGAAAAACATACAAAGAGCATGAGGAGGAGCCACTGAGAGGAACCAAGAGTAAGTAAGTGTAAGAACCCGCCCCTAACCAGGCCTTTCTGGACTCACTCCTGCTTTTTGTCTAGCAGCTAAAAGCGTTTAGGGCTTTATGGATGGGTCTGATCCAGCGAGGGGCAGTCTTTCGGGGGTAGAGTGGAGGAGTATGAGTGGCCCCTGTTCCCCCTCCATGCTTCTCCCATCGAGGGAGACCCTCACTTAACCCATGACAGAACTCTGGGGCTGATGCCAGGTCAGTTCAGATCCATTACCACCTCTATAACTGGTGGAGTCATGGTGCACCGCAGTGTCAAACGAAACACGAGGAAACACAGATCATTAAAAACCTGCCACTCTTTAAAACGTCCACATGCACCACATCCGTGAAGAGCCGTAAATCCTACAGGCCTCTAAACTCAACCTAAACCTGCTCTTGTTTATTACAAACACCTGATCTTCTTGTTGGTCCTTCCATCTCACTGGGTTCCAGAAGCCGTGCCTTGACTTGAAGTCAATCCTGAAAATGTTCAGCACAAATTGAAGGAGCTGGAGATGGTGATTAGCATTAGCATTAGCATTATCTCTGTTCGTTTCAGTGGCTCAGTACAGCCGTCCTCACTGAGACTGACCAAGTTTCTGGCCTGGCTTTGTTAAATGTTGCTCTGATTGGTCTTAGGAACCCCTTCAAACCACTGCTGCTCGGGTCTCTCACTGAAGAAGCCTTTTCCAAACTGAATGATAATTTACTCAGTGCCGAGATCAGCAATGCTGTTCCTCACAACTTCTATTGAATATTAAAGCTCTCCTTCACATGTATCCTCCCCACTCTGCGTCACGACTGATATAGATGCTCTGGAGGAACTTTACTCTCTTAAATCGAAATATACAAAAAAAAACCCAACACACACCACATGAATGTTTAGAAGAACAAACAGAGCTTTTTTTGAGATGGCCACAAACACAGAAACTTTCTGGCTCTCAAATTTAATGACTGTCATCATCATTGACCAACAGAGATCATCAGCTGAAGAGTTTTGCATTTTCGAATCACTCAGTCGTGTGCCGTCATCATGATTTTACATCTGATTTGTAAAACTTGTCACTTAAAATGTACTTTCCTTGTACTTCTTTTCTGGCACTGATTTGTTGCCCCGTTATATGATGATGCATATTAAATTATGATTATTGATTACATTAGTAATAAAAAAAAAAACCAAAGACAATTATTTTATTGCTAAACCAAATCAATGTTCATTCCACATATATCATGTATAGGACATTTGATAATTATTAAGCTTTTACACGTGACTGAGTGTAAGACAACTACACGTTATTTTCATGACTTTATTCTATTTGCATTTACAACCCCCATTTCCAAAAATATTGTGAAGCTGTGCAGAATGTAAATAAATGTAAATAAAAATAGAATGCAATGATGTGCAAATCATGTAAACTATAAATTTTAAAGGAAAATACTACAAAGACAACATATCAAATGTTGAAACCGAGAATATTTCTTATTTTTTGAAAACTTTTTGCTCATTTTGAATTTGATGCCAACAACACGTTCCAAAAAAAGTCGGGACGGGGGCCTGTTTACCACTGTGTTTCAACACTCTGTAAGGGTTTGGGAACTGAGGAGACACTGCTGTAGATTAGAGAGTGAAATGTTTTCCTGCTCTTGTTTGATATTGGATTTCAGCTGCTTATCAGTTTGTATTTTTCATTTAATAATGCAGCCAAATGTTTTCAGTGGTGACAGGTCTGGACTGCAGGCAGGTCAGTTTAGCACCTGGACTCTTAATACGGAGCAACGCTGCTGTAATACATGCAGAATGTGGTTTGACATTGTCTTGTTGAAATAATCAAGGCCTTCCCTAAAAAAGACGTCGTCTGGATGGCAGCATATGTTCTCCAGATTCTTTGAATCCTTTAATGATATTATGTACCATAGATGATGAAAAGCAGAAGTTCTTTGCTGTTTTACGTAGAGAAACGTTATTCTTATCGTTATTACGTTATTATTTGATGGTGCAGTCTTTCACAGAGTGGTGAACCCCTCCTCATCTTTACTTCTGAAAGACTTCGCCTCTCTGAGATGCTCTTTTATACCCAATCATGTTACTGACCTGTTGCCAATTAACCACCAGGTGTTTTTTTAGCATTACACAACTTTACCAGTCTTTTGTTGCCCCCGTCCCAACTTTTTTGGAACATATGTTGGACATATGTTGGCATCAATTTCAAAAAGGACATATTTTTCATAAAACAATACAATTTCTCAGTTTCAACATTTGATTTGTCTTTGTACTATTTTCAGTGAAATGTAGGGTTCAAATGATTTGCATATCATTGCATTCTGCATTACATTTTACACAGCATCCCAATTTTTTTGGAAATGGGGTTGTACATTATTTACTCAACATTGTAATTTATCCCATTTTGTTTTATCAGCAAGAAGTTTCTTACTCATGCAAACATACTTTATGTTTATACTTTCAATGAGCCTTTTTTAATTGATATGTCAGAATATGCATAAAAATAAATGGATAGAAACCCAGATTTGTACTGTGTGGTCAGTAAACATAGGTTCTGTCCTGTGTGCCGCACTGAGGGAGCGGTGTTTTGTTCCATTGTATAGTTGATCTTGATCCTAAACGTGCTAAGAATCAGGTTTTATATTCTGATAATCAACCATCACAACCTCAATTTAGACCCTGCACCATAACTCAACTTTAAAAAAGTCTAAATATACTGTAAATATACTTCCCAACGCTCTCTCGCACTTATGTGGCGTATAACTGCAATGCAACCTGATAGCGCTCAGAAACCGTTTCCTGTGTCGTGCCGTATGGTATTATTGCAGAAAGCCAAGCTTTATTCCTTAAAGTCAGGAGGATGAAAAAAGCCTTCATTTCTATAATGTTTAGTCTGTACATAAGAAATCAGCTCCACTCTGTGGAACAAGGTGGGCTACACAGCCCCCCGCACACGGCCCAGAGAAGCTAAAGCTAAAAATAACTGCGAAACGTAGAATAATATTTTTACAGCGCACTGTACACGCACATAAGCGTGACTTCTGGACAGAAAGGAAAATACACAGAGATGATTTTTAGAGCTGTTTGCTTTAGACCTCACTCCATTTACCATGAAAATATTGTATTGAGCTGAGCTGAGCTGAGCGAGGATGCTGAGGGTAGATGAAGAACGAGTGAGTGATGAGAACAGCGACTCCACACAGACACGGATACAGGTTTGAAGGAATGATGTGCGCTAACATGGGATACAAACAGTAAGAGGAAGCGCTTGAGCAACTGTAATTCATTACTGTACTTACTGAAGGTGTAACGATTCACAGTTTGATTCAATGCAATACAGCGGTGTCTCAGTTTGATACATTTTTCACTGCAGCAAAAGAAAGAAAGGAATGAAAATGTGGTTTTGCTAATACGTCAGTGTTTTCATTTTCAGTGTAAAGAGTATTTAGCATTATAACCGTACAATATTTAAAACAAAATCTGATATTTATAATGTCCTGATCTAACTCTCCAGCCAAAATGTTAGCCCTAGCTAACACGGTAACTACAAGCTAACAGAAGCCTCCATCTAAAAAATTAGCACCAAGCTAGCACACTGGCTACAAGCTAACATAGTAGTCATGATACAAATTAAACATGATATGAAATGATACAATACAATACAATACAATACAATACAATACACTATTTGATGTGTTTGTTACAGTACAGAACGCTGCAATACGATACAGTATGCTGCAATACACAATGACTGACATTTTAACAGCTATGCTGTGATGCAGTGCGACAAAATATGATACAATACACAATACATTAAGATACAATATACAATAAAATAAAATACAATGTGATACAATATAATACCAGTCATTACAATTCCATATGCTGTGATACAGTTCAATATAATTAGTTACAACACAATACCATATGAAACAATACGATGCATTACAATGTAATGCATGGCAATACAATAAAATACAAAAAAATGGTATATTACAATACAGTACTGTTACAGTATGATACAATGACACCATACGATACAATACAACTCGTTACAATACGATATGCTGATACAGCTCAATACAGTATGATACAGTGTGCTTTAAAACAATGTTACAACACAATACGCTGTGATAACACACACTACAATAGATACAATATGATACAGTATGATACAATGTTATAATACACTGCAATAAAATTGAATACAATACGATTTGCTCTGATACAATTCAATACAATGAATACATTACAACATTCCTAGTATTATTTGGGAACACTTATCATTTACTAGGGTATTATTGAAATTGAATACTTGTACTTTTTCACAATTACATTTCCAAAAGTAAAAAAACATACTTTTCACTAGAGATACACTGTTATGATAACTGAGAATATGATGAGCATATCGGATAAATCTGAATGTCTGTCCAACACAGATACTTTGTTATTTATTATTATTTGCTTATACAGATATGATTCAGATATCATTACACACCACGACTTTTTACTCCTTACACTTTCATTTAGACTTTCAAAGTTCTTTTTTAGTTGCATTCCTACTTAATTCCTTCCTATTTAATTCAGTCATGATTAAAACATCAAATCATGTAAATTAAGCTGCTAACCACTATGCTAATTTTGTGTTTATGCAAGAAACAGCACCGATTGTCACCAAAAACTTTGCATTTATTTGTTAAAACACACTTGATATGAAACCTGAGTGTAATATATATATATATATATAAATAAATATATATATATTGTCCCTGCTAGCTTTAATTTGTAGCAGTATTGCCTTTGTGAAGCCCTACAGCTATATTAGCTGTGTACATGCTAGGAAATTAGCCTAGCAGTGTGTATTTTTCCTCCGATTCAGAGAAGCGAGCTGAGATAAATCCCTAACTTGTCCCTATTTGTGTATATGCAGTATATGCCAGTCGTAAGGCCGTGTGGTGTGATGTGCGTGTATGTGACATTAAACAGGAGGCAGTGGGATATCGTAGCCCGGGGCCTCCCCCCCTGCCTGTGCTCCAATGATCATTTGTGGCTTCGTGAGCGCACGCCGGGCCACAAAGAGGCTTCAGAGCAGCTTTTGCCTGGCTACGACGAGCCTGTTCCATCCCGAATAGGAGCAGTGCCTTTGCTCTCAAACAGGGAAATCTTCTGACCATATTCCACCCAATTTACTCTGGCACACGCCTCAGAAACCAGGATTTTATAGGCGCAGCTCTAAGGCTCCTGCCTCCCCTCCGGAAAAAGAGGCACAACAAACAAAAGACGAAGGTAGCAAGCTAGCTATTTATACCTGCCTCGTAAAAGGCCGATTAGGGAGGTATTTAGAGGACACGTCCTAATATGTTTGCTTTGTTTAATTGCGGCTTTGCTTGCCCATTCGCCCCGGATGGCACACGGTCGCTTAAAAGGTCCCGGGAACCTCCAGACAGCCATTAGAGCGGTTCTGCTCTTTAATAAAAGGCGCCTGTTTGGACCAGAACACCAGCTAACCGCAGATCACACAGTTCGGCCTGAATGCAGGGACAAAAAGCATGCTGTGTCTGAGATGTTTGGGCATCGGAGGCCGGGGGGAGGGAGACAAAGCTGGGAAAGCATAGTAGTATATTAGCCTTTTTCTGAAGCCAGTTTTTTAGGACATTTGTATATTGTCATGATAAAAATGTCCAAAAAAAGTATCTGGACAGACCTGGACATTCACACTGCTTGCATAATCTCCTTAGAAAAGCACTGGCCAATAGAGTGGGACACTCCAGACAGCTACAAATGAGCCTTAGGCTGGCTTTACACAGTGAAACTCACATGCAACTTTAGCTGCTTGAAACTTACATGAAATTAAATTGCGCTTGAGTTGCATAATGTAAAGCAACACTGCAACTCACTTGAAACCGTCCCAACCCAAGTTTCATGAAGCAGCCAATCAAAATACAGATGCTCTTCATTTTAAATGATTGATTTCACAAGACAAGGGAAAAAAGCAGAAGATTCATTAGAGGGGTGGAAAACGAGATCATCTGATTATTTATGCTTCTCAATACTAAAGTTTCATTAAACAACTAGCTTAGCTAGCCAGCTAACAATAACAATGGCTGCTTGTGCCACCACTTATTATTCTTCATTATCCCGACTGTACTGCAGGTATGAAGATACTTTGGTATTGAATGGAGATCTGGAGTGATGGAGGTCCATTCAATACTTTTGGGATAACTTAGTGATCCAGGATTGACCATCAATCAACAACTATCAACATGTTCTTTATTACACCTCCCATTCTGTTTTTTGTTTGTTTAATCAGCCCAATAATAATTTATGTTAAAATAACAGATTTAAACCTACTATTGATAAAATAAGGAACATTACAGATAAACATTAATTCTCCAGTCTAGTATTTGTTCTGGTATTGAGTAAAACTAATAAAGCCATAACAACCTACACTCTTAAAACTGATGGTTCTTCAAGAGTTCTTTTACTAAGGAAAATGGTTCTATATAGCACCATGAACCCTCAAAGAACTGTTTGGATGGTTAAAGGATTCTTCTATTGTAACAATGTCAAGCCTGTAACAATAGACGAACCCTTTTAGGTGCTATACAGAACCCTTTTCAAAA
Organism: Colossoma macropomum; assembly: GCF_904425465.1. Lineage (NCBI taxonomy): Eukaryota > Metazoa > Chordata > Actinopteri > Characiformes > Serrasalmidae > Colossoma > Colossoma macropomum. The sequence continues at coordinate 38,936,098 of NW_023494790.1, forward strand.
AAGTTCTATATAGAACTATATACACAACATATTCTCCATCAATCTGAAGAACTCTTGAATGATGCAAAGAACCCTTAAATGTTTAAGTGTTCAACCATTTACTTTTCTAAAGAACCCTTAAAGAACCATTGTTTTTTAAGTGTGTCTGATTTGTTCCCTCTGTGTTCTGCATGCTAATTGATGCATAAACCAAATGATATTTAATTACTATTTGCAAATAGCTATAATTGGGAAATAGCAGACGACTGGACATCTGGCAACCCTGAATCTGCTCTTTAGCCCTCATTTGTTAAAAGCTTCATGATCACTAAGAAAGTGAAAGTGTAAAAGGTGCTTCACTCTTAAGCCTGCTGCCCACACACTCAGTCCATCTTCCAACGGAACGCTCTGAGCCTGGCTTATCGGGAACAATAAACAACAGTGATTCAGCACTGAAGGACCACCGCAAGTGATGGAGCAAAATAATGGAGATTGATGGCAGAAGATGCCAACGGGATGTTTCACCGGATAGCGAGCATGTGTCCGACTCACTCGGTCAAGTGCCAACAATCCTCTTTGAGGGCCAGGAGGAGGGAGTGAGGATCCTGTTATTGTGAATGAGGGAGTGGATTGGAATGTGACCTCAGGAGAGAGAGAGAGAGAGAGAGAGAGAGAGAGAGAGAGAGAGAGAGAGAGAGAGAGAGAGAGAGAGAGAGAGAGGATATGTTTTGATGGTGGTGTTTAAAAAGGTTTAAGTCAGAAAGGCAGTAAACGTGATTGAAAGCAGAGGGATGGAGACAAAACACTTCACAGATAAACATAAAAAATGAAATAAGCTATGATTAAGATGTGCCGGCAAAGCCTGGACTGCCTATTACACAGTGCATTACTTATCATAGTGAATCACAGAGCGGTGTAATACACAATATGAACAAATTATACTCACAAATTATAAGACTTTGCCAGCATGTTCAGTTTGTTTCATGTTTACATTTGTTCTCATCACACTGCAAACAAATGGTATCACGTAAACTTATCTTAGTCAATAAATCTTGTATTTCGCCTGTTGAGATTGTTATAAGCTTCAGATTATTTTACTTATTTCTAGACATTTGTAAAATTCTCACTATACTGACACATAATGTTGCTTGTTGTAAGATGTGCTAATTATAGTGAAATAATTTACTTAACAAAATTACCCAAAATAAGTGAATAATGTCTAGAAATAAACTAGATAATATTATGATAAGTGCACAACCATCTCAAAATGGGAAATATTAGACATATCAACTAGATTTAGGATCATTTCACTTAATAATAATAATAATAATAATAATAATAATAAATAATAATAATAATATTATTATTATTACTACTATTACTTATTATATACACATTATTAATGTCATTTTAATACAAACAGACTAGTTGAAAATCAAACTTGTAGGTTATATTTTTATACTTTAACATGTACATAGCGTATGCTATAGTCACAAGCTCCTTTTCTGTCCCTTTGAAGGTCTTTAGTGTGTTGATCTTTTTGGCTTAGTCTATAGGAATATTTGAATTAATATTAAATATTAAATATTTCACAAGACAACACAAGAAACTGTCATTGTCACGGAGTACAATGGGCAGGAATCCTAACAATGCATTTAGAAAAAAAAAACATTAATATAATATTTTATTCCTAGTTCAAAATTATTAAAAAAAAAAAATTCAAAATAAGTCAAATAAAAAGGGTTAATATAAAATAAAATAAAATATGTAGCTGCTATGATAAACATTAGGGTATTGCACATTTAAATACATATAAAAAGTGCCAATGAATGCAAACATCTTTTAATAGTGAAAAATAATAGTAAATAATAAGACAGATCATTTATATATTTACAATTTTAAAAATCTACTATCAGTGTCTTTCTGCAGTGCCCCCTAGTGGCCGTACTGCGGGCACAATGGAAACTGACTTGGGAATTTTTAATTTATAATCAAACTAAATCTTGTTTCCCTAGATTTCTATTATTAGATGAACTAGGACTCTGAAATATTGAGCTGCTAGTGAGCAATGATGGGTGAGACTCCCCGCTGTGAAAAACCTTTCACATCTCTCTCAACAATGACGTCCATGCTGAGATAAAATAGACAGCTGCAGCATTCTTCATATCAAACAGTCCTGCACAACTGACAATAAACACAGCATTTAAACACAAACAAATGCGTAGCTCAGCTCCAAAACAGGCAGACTGTTTTATTGCTGCTGTGAGAGAAAAGGACTTCTTTGGGCTGTTTAAGGATTTGTGGGAAGGATACAATGATGTACTATGAGATTATGCTAATAAACGATACAAAAATAGACAGCTCAGGCTTTGGACATGACCTGTTGCATAGATTTTTGCATTTGTGACTAAAACAAAAACCTCAGAAAACATGTTTTTACCCTTTTCCCACACTTTTTGACCTCAAATTTTGGTCAGTTACATGTCATTGAAATGTATTGCACCACAATAACAGATGTTTTTCCAAAAGGTGACCATTAGCCTCTCTCATACCGCGACACCACTGTCTCCAAACACAGAATTAGTCCAGGACGCTATTAGCATATGCCGCTGACTGAGAGGTCAATATTTATGTTTGCCTGTGGGTTTTCAGAGCGAGTTCTCTGCCACAGAGGCCCAAGAACAGTAACAGCCGTAGTGCCAAACGTGCAAAATGAAATGATAAAAGTAATGAAAAACGACGTGGCTCTTTCGTTCCATTGCCTCATTCACTGTATTGTCAAAAGAGCACGTCTCCTAATTCGGCTCCCAGCCTCGACGGTCCAGCGGCCTGCGGTTGTGGTGTTCAGCGCTTTCTGTCCACATCTACACCCACTTTCCTCCTGGCTCCTGGAGGACTCCGTATCCCAGGGGGCCTTTCTCTGGTTTTGAAAAGTTTCCATGGCGATGTGTAGAAACAGGAAAAACGAGAACGAGGTCAGAGAGACTGTTTTGCTATTGATCTTCTTGGGCTTTACTGCCTCAGTCGTGGGGATGAGGAACAAAAATCATTACGCAGCTCCTCACAAACCCGTCAAAGCAAACTGACCTCTTATCCGTGTCTTATTTCACTCTGACTGCACACAGAGATTATGACTTATTTAAGAGCAATAAAACTGCTTGTAAAAGAGAGCTGGTGTGGGTCCCGACGACTGTGTTAGCATTGTTGTAAACGTTTCTTTTGTCCGTTTCTTGTGGACACAGGTGTGTTTCCAGTGACCTCTGATCCTCTCCAGGCCGTGACCCCTTTAGGATGAAGTTAGCTGTGCACTAACCAGACGTCCCGTTGGCAAATTCCCTTTCCTTCCACCTTGTTGTTCAGCGTAATCCATGATAAGTGTTCACAGACATGTTCCCCCTGCCTCGGTCAGGTCAACTGGATCTTCTCAAGCCCCAACACCCTTCCCCCCCATCCCACTTCAACAGCAACCTGACAGACCCTGCACAGGGGTCAGCTAGTCTCTCTGAGCTTGACCGTGGCTGTGTTTATTTAAAACTCAGTCAAGCACACGGAGCAAATGGATAAAGCAGGATTGAAAGGTGGGCTTTGCTTAGGAGCAGGAAAGCCATTAAATAAACAATATGGGGGGCACATAGCTGTGTTATTTGTGATGGATGGAGAGGTGTCCATCTATGGAAGGGATGGATACTGGGTTGAATGATTTACCTAATGATGGTCATTTACATAACCATGAATCAAGGATGTGCCTACATTTCAGTCACCAAACCTAAGGTTTAAGTGAGTGATGGTAGGAATGATTGTTTTATTTACTACATGTAAATGTTTGTCAGATACTTGGGCACTTTCAGATAACTATTTAAACTGTTAGCACCCATGTTGTCTTTCTAAAGTATAGCCACAGCTTCACTGTGAACACCAAGCTGTTTCTCATGTCTCTCTTTCCATTTATTGACCAGATATCTGACTGTTTAGTCTCCATGGTGGACTAAATTCAGGACAGCAGCTACTCCAGAATAAAAGCTCCTATCTTCATAATCTCATCATGAACTCCAAATAAGAAAACAGCATCACACAAACATCCTAACTAGACTAAACCTCCTAAATCCTGTCCTAACTTTAGGATGAACCCCAACAGGGTCCGAACTTCTCCTTCTCATACAGGGTCCTAATATGAGCAGAAACATGAACTAATAAAAAAAGATAGAAAAGGATGAAAGATGTGAGTTTTAAGCTCATGTTGATTTTAAACTATTCTATTAACACATTAAGGCCAAAGCTAGGGCTGACCTATACAAATGACCAATATTGTCCATTTTTTTTTTTTAATAAGTGAAGCTCCAGGTCTCCTGTTATGGCACTGCCAGTTACAGCTGGTTAGACGTGGTTGTGATGTCACAGCTTGTAGATATTTGATTGGTGTAACTCATTTACAGGCAGTTCACAAGCTCTGTGTTATTGGCTTAGAACTTAAAACATTGTTGATACACTAGAATTAAAATTGCTTCGCTATGCAAATTTCAAATTGTAATTTTAATATAACATTGATTAATCGTCCAGGCTTAGCCAAACTCACATTTATTTTCTCCAGTAAGCAAAAATTTTGCATCAAATCATCCTCATGTAAGAGTCTCATTGTGTGCTATCCACAGAGTAAATGGATGGTTTTACTGTATATTTAAGCAGTTCAGGCCTTCAGAGAGATCCACATGGTCTGTGCATGATCAGTGATGCTACAGTAAGTGCCATGCAGCTCACGGTGGAGAGTGTTTAGCTAACCTGGATCCCTGCAGTTATATTACTGCTCCATGTTACACTAGTCCTGCTAAACCAACACACCTAGCTTCCGCTGAGGCCCGACTCAGGCCCGGGGTTACTGAGCTGATAATGTGCGTGTCCCTCAGTGTTAGCTTTCCCCCTGTGCGAAAACATTCTCGTGAACTAACATTTGAACTCATAACACTCCCAAAGGGTCTCCGGCAACCGTGACTATGAGATAATTAGCTCCCATCCCGAAGGACGCCGACAATTCCAGCACTTCCAAATGCCAAAATAAAAAAAAACCTAATCAAATTATTAAACATCTACGATGAATTATTCAGTATCTACTATCATTTATTAAATATCTACTGTGAATTATTCTGTTACTTATGCCTTATACTTATACGTATTATTCAGTGTCTAAGGACTGTTCAGTATCTATGAATTATTCAATATCCACTATGAATCATTCAGTATCTTTTATAAATGATTCAGTATCTACTTTGAATCATATGAATTACTTTATTGTTCAAGTTGAAGTCACTGTGGGAAAGTGAACATTCACCATTGTTAGCTTGGCACTGAAAACCCCACAGACAGGCTAGCACAAATTAGCATTACTACAGCTAATGCTAACTAACTTTAGGTAGGAAACTGACAAGATGTGAAGACACTGCAGAAGCTGAACTGACCGCAATAATGATGACAGCTTGAAGGTGTTAATTTCAACAATCCTAATGACATTTATCATTACACAGCAGTATATTTCTAGTAATTTATTTTCAGCTTCTTTAAGGGGTTAATCAGAATGATCAGTTGTGTTTACTGATTGCATTTGGTCTGTATTGTAAGCCCACATTTAACCTTCATCAAAGATTTCCATCTTCTAAGAAATGCAGATGGAAAACAGCTGTGCATTAGTTTCTATCTAGTTACTCTCACCTTCACAGTGGAGGATTTAATGGTGATGCTAAATCTGCAGGATAGCTTTAAGGCTCTGCTTGAACTCCCTTTGATCTCTCTCCGAATCTTCACAGGTAGCTTCCACACAGGCTTCCCTGTGGTTCCGCTCTTGACCGTGACTCAATGAGGCAGAGAGGACCCAGTCTGCCTGACCTGTCGGGGTCATTGTGGAAATGAAGGCCACTTCTGAGCCCTTTTGCTCTCCAGAAGAAACAGACAGAGGACACAGCCAATTACAGCTCACGTCACGGTGTCAAACGATGAGAAAAACAACCTCCTGCATAGGACCGAGCCGCCAGGAAGAGGAGAAATGAGCGATGGAGGTTTCTGTGACCAAATGTGTGTGAGTGAGTGAGAGTGAATGACCTCCCATGTTGAACATCGCAGATACCAAATGTGGTCCTGGTCCGAGTTTCTTTGTGATGCTGCCATAACAAGTTAATGAAGGAAGAGGAAGATTTGGGGAGCTCTGTTTTGTCTGATGATCCAGAGGCAGGAGTGGAAAATGAGTTGTAAAGATGTATCATTTGCACCTTATTAAAACAATCCCAAACAAATGTTGTGTATTTTGAAATTTATGAGTCGTATCTCTCAGAATATGTTGCCCTATTAAGCTGTAGAAAGAGTCAAAGTGGTAAATATTTTAATGTATAATTGATGAGGAGAAGGGATACATTCTTGCTTGCCCACACAAACGTGTTTTTAAATTGATTATCATTTCTTTTGAAGTAAAGGCCTACCACACCCTTCAGTTATTTAGTTGCTATTCACTTGGTAGAACTGGACTGATAGAACTGTAGGTTGTGATAGGCCTGTACTTTGATAAAAATGATAGTCCATATAAAACTAGCCAGTGTGATGTAAATGACCTGGGAAAACAAGAACTGATGCGCTGTGGGGAAATACACTCATTGAACACTTTGTTAGGAACACCTATATATCTGCAATTATCTAATCAGCCAATCATGTGGCAGAAGTGCAGCACATAAATAATGCAGATACAGGCAGCAGCTTCAACTGCTGTTCGCCATCAGAATATGGGGGAAATGTATTCAGTGATTTTGATCATGGGGTGATTGTTGGTGCCAGACGGGCTGATCTGAGTATTTCTACGACTGCTGATCTCCTGGGATCTTCATACACGACAGCCTCTAGAACAGGAAATGCAACTCGAAGGTTTCTCTACTCAGACACTGTTACAGGACGGCAGGGAGGCAGACCCAGGGAAATCCGTGAGGTGATTGTGAATGGAGTGATTCTGCATGTTTGGGTTGAGGTGGCTCAGAGCCAGGTTTAAACCACCTATTTACTGATTTGCGGCCCGAGGAATTACCGACTCAGTGAATGGGAATTTAAAAAAATGGCGGGAAAAGGCAAACAAAGGGGACGCTGAAGTGTACAGTGTACTCAAACAGTGTACAGTGTACTCAAACAAAGGCTGAGATAGAAAAGTAAAATAAAAAAATAATCAGAAAACAAAACACTTCATCTGTAATTATGAGAGGAAGATCAGCTTTATGTTTCACCTGTTTGCTCTTTGTGGAACAAACACTTTGTTTGGCTCGGAGCCGCTTCTTGTTCAGGCCTTCTTTTTGGCTTTTAAGTAGTTTTGGGGCAATTTATAATTTTTTTAGCCCTCTTCTTCTTCTTTCTGTCGTTCTGGGACAATTTCTCTTTTTTCAGCCCTCTTTTCTTTTCTTTTATATTTTCTTTTTATCTAAATACCCACCTGGGCTAAGTACCATACCAGTCGCTCCTCTACAAAGGTGTGACAAAGGGCTGCTGTTTGCCACGGCTTTAAGTAAAGGAGTCCACAGGTGTGTCAGGTTGGGCCTAATCAGCCCGAGGGCTTCTGGGAATTGGAGTTCCCTGAACTTGTGGCGCCTCACTGCCATCGCCCTCTGCTGGCGGCTTGAGGGACAGGCTGGACCCTTACAAACACACCCACTAAACCTGCCAATTAACAGACTAAAGTAATCAGGCATGTTTGAGTAGGTAAACCACCAAACTGCGCTGGACATCAGGCTGGAGTTGTGGAATGGTTCTTCAGATTGTGCTTTTGATATGATGTTAGAACCATATACAACACGTTCTCCATCAAGGGTTCATCAAGGGCATCAATCCTTTGCTCAGTGAAATGGTTCTTCAGGTTGATGGAGAATGTGTTGTATATGATTCTATATAGAATTTTTCTGAAATAGGTTCTATATAGCACCAAAAAGGTTCTTCTTGACAGTAGTAACAGTAGCAGAATCAGAAGAACCATTTCACCGTGCAAAGAACCCATTAAGGGTGCAAATGGTTCATTGAGTGCTGAAGATTCTGTATTGACCAATTGTCTTTACTAAAGAACTCTTGAAGAACCATCTTCTTGTAAGAGTGTAGTGTGAAGAACAAAGTTTGGTTCCAGAATTCTTCTGGATGCCTCTAGCCATCACATGGATATTAAAGGATATTAATTTAATGAAGTATTGATCAGATAAAGCAGGTATTGATAACTGCAGTTAATACTGTGCTTCCTTTAGGAGCGGTCAGGAAATGGTTAAACAAACATATACATATAATAACTACTTATTATGTTGGTGTAATTTGCATTTATTGGACATTTTTGTGCAAATAAACACTTTGATGACTAAGATCATTTTCTTTTTAAACAGAATTTTATCAAGTGTCTAAATTTTTTCACAGCACTGTATATATTTGCTGATGGTGGACGGGTTCAGGTCTGTTTTGGACAGAATTTTGTTGGGTTTGTGTCAAAATGTGATGATTGAGTTGAATCTTACTGTAAGCTCTTGAGCTCATCCAAGATGTTAGGAAGCAAATCTTTGTTCTTCTAACGGTGCTGCATTAACCCACATTTTAATAACTTTATTAGAAACAAAACATTCTTGTTATGATTAACGCAATAAAACGCTTCTTGGTCCTGATTTATGAAATTATACAAAAAACCACATGTCATCTTTTACATACTGGACCTTCTGTGGAACATGAAGAGGTGCTGCTCAGATCTGGTTGAGTGGAGACAATGTACAACAACAGCCCAAAAATGGTCAGAGCTCTCCATGACCAGTTCTCCATAACCATGGTAACCCATGGAAACCAATGAAAATGAACGTTTACTGGAACAGAGTACTGGTGTTTATATGGAAAGGATGTAGTCATCAGATCATAGATCACCGTGTTCAACCTGCTGCTGAACATGTGGACCACACTCAAGAAAAAAGCTGCATCACTGTTTCCTACTGAAGCCTGAAGTCTGGAGGAGCCATGAAGATCGATGAAGACAGACTGAGGGGCTTTAGCAGTAACACAGGAAATGTTTAAGATGTAGTTAAATTATAAAGAAGACAAAGAACTACTCAAGAACATCCACAGTAAAAGTGAACTCAATGGACTATTTCCAATAGTCAATGGAACCAGACTTTTTTCCCATGTCATTTTTGGCCATTTCTTTTAGTCCATTCAGCATGAAATTTCCACGCAAAGGACGACAGCCATTTTCAAATTATAAATTATAAATAACTGTACTCTCTCTCTCTCTCTCTCTCTCTCTCTATATATATATATATATATATATATATATATATATATATATATATATAGATAGATAGATAGATAGATAGATATCACATGGGAAACATTAAAACACATTAAAATGCATCAGTGATTGCAATGTGAATATGTACTTATGTGTATTTACTCTCCTCATATTAGCATATCACAGTATCAACATGTGTATGCCAATCATCAATGATGCTTACTTAAATCCAATCAAAAATATTTATAAAAACAAAACCAACACACAAATATTCCAAGAGATTGTTTTACAGGGAGCAGGTTAATTAGCAGCATACACCATTTGTAACAAGATCCCCACTTATGCAACTAGGCAACTAAACAACAAAGTTGCATGCAACACATTCAGTTCCTTCACTAGATCGCCAAATTAGGAGCTCATGTTTTTGACACACAGTATCCTAGGTCTCATTTTTAACTGCCTATTAAACCCTTTTCCTTTTTGTTTCTGTGTCCATTGATCCAAAGAAATCAATCCTTTGAAAATACATCATTTAAAGTGGTCACGTGATGCAATATTTGACTGACTGTTTCATGAAACTTGTTTCACGAAGTTGAGAAGCTTGCAACTGTTGCAGTAGAAATTCAAATGGTTTGCAGGATGCAAGTGCAAGTTGATTAGGTTTCAAACAACTAAAGTTGCATGACAGTTTCATGCTGTAAAGCCAGATTACAGCTACTGAATTTCTCACCCACCACTGTTTGTCCACCTCAGAGGCTGCCGAGCAGGTTAGTAGTCGTTTTCGGAGGTGTAGAGGTGATGGCTGCATTCTTTAACCTCAGGACTGATTCATTTCCACACTAATCAGATATTTCTAGAGGACACTGTCTGATCTTAAAGAGTCTAAAGAAGAAGGAATGGATCTTTGGGTTGTAAATGGTCATTAATACGATAACAGAGGATTTAATGTGGTCTTAATTTGCGTCAAAGTAAGCTGCTTTAAAATATATCAGTTTATTACATTCAGTAAATTACCTTTCTGGTTTGAACATATTCTAAAGAGAATAGGTTAGTGAGAAGATCTCCCGTTTAGCTTTGAAGCTAGCTAACAAGTAATGGACATTTACATTAACAGCACTGAGCAAGTTGCTGACTGCATGCATAAATCATCATATATTTATTGCAAGCTTTGTGGAGGTGTTCAGTATCTCTAATAGTCTTGATCATGTGGTTTCTGAGACTGCATGACTCACTGTTATCTACAAACATGGACTAAAGTATGTTAGCATAGCTAAAAACAGTAGCAGCAGCTATTTTCAAGACTGAATTTTGCCTCTTTTGGCTATTTGGCAACACTTTATTTGGATGGTCCACTGCTTTGTAAATGCTCAGTCTGCCTTTCAATAGCTTTTAACTAAATATCCATTAAATTCAAATGAACCTTAAGTTCAGTGTGAGTTTATTAAATCTAACCCTAAACCTAACCCTCACCTTAACCTCAGGGCAAAACCTACTCCTACTCCTAACCCAAACCATAGTGTTGTTGATAATCAACTGAGGATCACCAGAAAGTTTGTTAATGGTTTAAGTCTCTGTAGAGCATCTGTAGGGAACCATCCAAATAAAGTGTGCCCGGCTATTTTCATATATAACAGGATTTCGTTTCAGTTAGCACCATGCTAATTAGTGGGATATAAGCTTCCATTACTCGTTAGCTACATTAGCCTCATAGCTCCAGTGCTAAAACCAAAGAAGCAAAAGGAAAAAAGTGCAAATGTAATTTTTTTTTTTTTTTGGTAAGCTTTGGCTTTAAAATTTGTCAGTTTCATGACGATGCATTAGCATTCTTATCTGATCATATTCCTTTGAACATAATCAGTGGTGCAGAAGTTAAAATATCCCAGATTATTTCTAAATAGAAGTTTTAAATAGCACGTTTAAGCTGGAAACGCTTGCAGGTATCTTCATCCAGTCCAAGAACAGCTGAAATGACTTTTCGAGGACACTGATTTAGATTAAATCTCGCCACGTTGCCTTAAATACATAATCACCCCGGTCATTAGGAGCTCTTAAGCCCTCTCACAAAAGCAAACAGAGGCAAAGTGTGAGGAACAGGCCATCACCAGGGACGCGCAACAGGCCACGTGAGTTCAGCTAAACAGAAGTGTTCGCCTCTGGCCTTTGTCTCGTAACAGCGCGGAGGAGCTGCCGCTCAGGCTTTTAAAAGACGGTTCAGCTGTTTATAGTCGTCTGATGACATCACGAGAGAAGGAGCTCTGTACAAATACACAGTGGCCAGCTCCCCGTTACTCTGGAGGAGAGCGCAAAACACTGCTACAGTTTACACAGAGCATTTATTTAGTCTTCCACTGAGAACATAAACTCTTACTTAAACTCATGTTATTAGGAGTTTTTATTTTTGGAGGATGTTACTGCCCCTCGTTTTACATGTGACTGTTTACAGATGACGCTAAAAGGCGAAATTATTGTTTTGGTTTTTTTTTAGTATTATTTTTTTACTCAGGATACCATTTGTCATTTTGTATTTGCAGTGATCTAAAAAGCCACGAAAGAGAGTTTTTCATTTAACCCTTTTCCACAGTAGCCATAAAAATGCAACTTCTGCCCGTTTTAGAGGGAATCTTTCAGGAAATTTCTGCATTCTTCTTCTCTTCATCATTCTCTCAATATTAAATGATGAAATTTGTATGATTTACAAAACTGTAAATGAGCTGGCTTTTTGCAAAGAACTCAACTTTTCTAAAAGTGTTGTTATTGTGTTTAAAGGCTGTTTGTTTACTGTGTCAGCTGTGCAGGATTGTTTGATACGAAGAAAGCTGCAGTTGTGCATTTTGTCTCAGCACAGCCATCTTTGTGGAAAGGTATGAATAGTTTTTCACAGCAGGTGGTTCTCATCCCTCCCCTTTCACCCCTAATTGCTCACTAGCAGCTCAACACAGAGTCACTGAGAACCTACAGTGCCAGAATTAATCTGATTACAGAGTTACTGGGAGAAAATATTTCATTTGATTATATAAATTAAAGATATCCAAGACGGTTTCAATCTTGTCAGTGGAATGGCCACTAGGGGGCACTACAGAGAGGTTAAAATGCATTATTTTGTTCTTTAATGAGTGTAAACAAAATTTGGGGTCGTTTTATATCTAACTAGCTGTGCTGGTTTATTTATATGTGTAGAAAACTGTTATCATGATTTCAAATTGTGGACAGCTATTCATGTTGGCTGATAAAGCCTCATTGTTGGCATTCCAGTTCATCCCAAATGTGTTGCTGAGCTTGCCAAACCATTTCTTTATGAAGCTCGCTTTCGTGTGTGGGGGCATTGTCATGCTGAAACAGAATGGCGTCTTACTCAAACTGTTGCATAAAGCTGAAAGAACACAATTCTCTAGAAGGTAATTTCATATTGTGGCATTAAGAGGCTACAAACCAAAAAACAGCCCCAGCCCATTATTCCCCCTCTACCAAATTGCAGTCAGCACTCTGCTTTCAGGCAGGTAGCGTTATTCTGATGAATCCAGCGCCACTCTGGATTTTTACACCACTCCGACACGTATTGTGATCTTTGACTTGTGAGTTGTTGCTTGGCTACACATTTTTATGTGCTATGAAGTTCAGCACTTGGCAGTGCCATTTTCAGATCTTCAACACTGAGTTGTTGTTGCTCCTACACTCCCAAAATACAGCGGTTGTTATTGATGTCAGAGTCCAGATTTAAACCCTATAGAGAATATTTAGTCTCACATTAAACTCAAACTAGCTCGGCAATGTTTTTCAGCTGTTTGAGACCATCAAAGCTGAGTGGATCAATACTGACTCTTCTTTCTGTAAAAGACAGTCTGTGCATTTACACAATAAACTCCAACTGTTAAAGACATCAAAGGGAAAACAAATATAGAAAAAAGGTAAAAAGTTACTTTATTTGTTTACTGATTTGTTGTTAAGATCATTAAAAGCTTGTTTTGACAATTTGTTCTTTGCTCATTTATTTTGCATGGGACATTTACACTTCACAGTAACAACACTTAGAGGTTGACTGGGGCAGCTTTATCAGGGCAGAAGTGACACACAGACTGGACAAATATGACAAACTGATGGAAAGGTGGCATCCTATGATTTGTCTATGGAGACTACAGGACTGTGTGCTTGATTTTGCACACCTGATAGCAATGAATGTGGCTGAAACTCTCTAATTAGAAGGAATGTCCACAAACTTTTGGCCATGTGGTGTAGCTACTATTTCCACTTTGCTATTGGTAACTTCAATAATGCTAACACCAGTCCTGCTAATGTTAGAGCTGTTTAGACTGTTGTCTTTCCAGAACTGAGAATTACATCACGATGAAGTAACACCATAACCCATAATAAGGACAGTGAAGAAGAGAGGCGTGTCAAAATGTACATTGATTCAAAGATGCACTGGTCACTGTGCATCACAGGGAAATTAAGTAGTTCTAATTCATAATAAATCTCAGATATGGTGGTAAATACAAACATTCGCTCTATGTTTCACCCTATCATCACTTTTTAAGTGTACGTAAATTGTAGATATATGTAAGTGAATGGTCAGGACCCAGTAAAACCATAATAAACATTGCTTTTACTTTCTTCCCTTATCCTCTGCAATGGCACTTTATTATCCTTTATTATCCTTATTTAATTTCTAATTTGTTTTTTTAATTTAATGATTTTCTTTTTTTTTTTTTTGCAGTAACACTGATGTGGTGGTGGTGTGTTAGTGTGTGCTGTGCTGATACAAGTGGATCAGACAGCAGTGCTGCTGGAGTTTTAAACACTGTGTCCACTCACTGTCCACTCTATTAGACACTCCTACCTTGTCAGTCCACCTTGTAGATGTAAAGTCAGAGACGATAGCTCATCTGCTGCTGCACAGATTGTGTTGGTCATCTTCTAGTCCTTCATCAGTGGTCACAGGACGCTGCCCACAGGACACTGTTGGCTGGATATTTTTGGTTGGTGGACTATTCTCAGTCCAGCAGCGACACTGAGGTGTTTAAAAACTCCAGCAGCACTGCTGTGTCTGATCCACTCAGACCAGCACAACACACACTAACACACCACCACCACGTCAGTGTTACTGCAGTGCTGAGAATGATCCACCACCCAAATAGCACCTGCTCTGTGAGGGTCCATGGGGGTCCTGACCACTGAAGGACAGGGTAAAAGGAGGCTAACAAAGTATCAGAGAAACAGATGGACTACAGTCTGTAACTGTAGAACTACAAAGTGCACCTATATAGTAAGTGGAGCTGATAAAATGGACAATGAGCGTAGAAACGAGGAGGTGGTCAGAATGTTATGACTGATTGGTGTATTGGCTATGAATGAGAACCTTATCATATACCATATTACTCCAAACAAGTATCTGACATATGTATAAAAGAAAGTGTCACCTAATATGCCTGATCATAATGAGGTGGAGGATGTGGTCACTGAAATGACCTGATATTACTTATTAGAAAGCCATTTTCATACAAGCCCCAGTGAAATGGATTTAAAAATTTCCTCTACAACCTCTCAAGACCCTGCGTACGCTGCCAATCACTAAAAGGTGGCTGCTGAAATCACTCTGTGTTTTATGTTCATCCGTTCAGACATTTATTAGAAAGCCTTTTTCGTAGCAGCCTCAGTAATGTCACAGGGTCACGCCTGAAACCCAATTCCATTCCAAATTCGGTCAGCACTGCCCAGTAGCACCTGGACCTCAGCCGTAGCGATGGCTGTAGCTGCTCCACGGGCGAGCGGCGGTCTGTTGGCCGCTCTCAGCTCAGTTCGAATTGAACAGCGGCCATTGAAAACACATGTGGCTCTCCGAGGCCTGTCAGTTCCACCTTTCTGCACCGTGTATGTCAGCACGACGCTGCCCCGCTGCAGGGCGCGGCGTGACATGCTTTACTAGGTGTCTGGAGAGGCCGGGAAAACAGTGCCGGCCGAGGCCCGTCCGTGTCCGAGAGGATCTCTATCAATCTGCTCCCAGCACGAGGCCTGATACAGGATCGGGTCTTAGCCTCACAGGCTCTAATGAGAGCAGTTTGGATGAGCCAAAATCAGCAGACTCACCCTGAGATGTGGACTCTCTGATCTTCAGCAAGTGAGGAGAGAGCGGCTACTATCATTCACAAGGGTGAAATAAGGCTACAGAGCAACTGTTTAGCTCATGATCAGCCATAACATTAAGTCCACCTCCTCCTGTCTACACTCACTGTACATCTTATCAGCTCTACTGACCACATAGGTTCACTCTGTAGTTCTACAGTTACAGACTGTAGTCCATCTGTTTCTCTGCATACCTCTGTTACCCTGTTCTTCAGTGGTCAGGACCCCCATGGACCCTCACAGAGCAGGTACTATTTGGGTGGTGGATCATTCTCAGCACTGCAGTAACACTGACGTGGTGGTGGTGTGTTAGTGTGTGTTGTGCTGGTCTGAGTGGATCAGACACAGCAGTGCTGCTGGAGTTTTTAAACACTGTGTCCACTCACTGTCCACTCTATTAGACACTCCTACCTTGTCAGTCCACCTTGTAGCTGTAAAGTCAGAGACGATAGCTCATCTGCTGCTGCACAGTTTGTGTTGGTCATCCTCTAGTCCTTCATCAGTGGTCACAGGACGTCTCTCCTGCTGCTGCTACATAAACTCACACTATCTAATTAACCGTTGCTCCGCCTGTTTTTCCCCGTTTTGTATTCTAATATTTTATTCTAACACTGTTTCCTATCCGGTGTGGTCCAGAGGAGGATGGGTTCCCCTTCTGAGTCTTGGTTCCTCTCAGTGGTTCTTCCTCTTGCTCTTAGGGAGTTTTTCCTTGCCACTGTTGCCACAGGCGACGCTCGTGGGGGCTCGGACCCGGATTTTTCTGTAAAACTGCTTTGTGACATCACCTGTTGTAAAAAGTGCTATATAAATAAACTTTGACTTGACTTGACTTGTGCTGCCGACCACCAGCAGAGGGTGACAGCAGCGAGGCACCACCAGTTCAGGGAACTCCAATTCCCAGAAGCCCTCAAGCTGATTAGGCCCAACCTGGCACACCTGTGGAGTCCTCTACTTAAGGTCGTGGCAAACAGCAGCCCTTTGTCACACGTTTGTAGAGGGGTGACCGGTATGTACTTAGCCCAGGTGAGAAAAGAAAAGAAAAGAAAAGAAAAGAAAAGAAAAGAGGGATGGAAAAAGAGAAATTGCCCCAAAACTACTTAAAAGCCAAAAGGAAGGCTTGAACAAGAAGCGGCTCCAAACCAAACAAAGTGTTTGTTCCACAAAGAACAAACAGGTGAATCATAAAGCCGATCCTCCTCTCATAATTACAGATGAAGTGTCCCTTTTTTCTGATTAGCTTTTATTTTACCTTTCTATCTCAGCCTTTGTTTGAGCATGCCTTACCTGTGTAACTCCTCGGACCGCCATTCAGTACGTCGGCGGTTTGAGCCTGACTCTGAGACACATGCAGAATCGCTCCATCGCCTCATCAATTCATTTAAGACCCTTTCTCACAGGTTTTCCTCTCTGCACTTGGGTCCTCCTCCCTGTCGTCCCGTAACAAAACCCAGTAGCTCAATCTTGATGCTGCTGAATATTTGGTTTTGGTGGCAAATTTAAAGATTATGTAAAGTGGACAATAGTATGGAGAAAATTCAGGCCTTGAGAGAGCAGAGTGTTTCAGCTATACAGCGTATCTTAGTCCATGTTTATAAATAGCAGTGTGTTTAAAAACCACAATGCATTTGTAGATAAAACTACCAGATCACAGGCTATTAAACAGAATATTAATCCATGATAAAAAAAAGCTATTTGCAAGGCTAATGTTATGATGTAGACCACTGATTCAGAACACATTTAAATAGGGAAAATCCCACAACTTGTTCTCCCGCAATAAAGCCGTGACAATAAACCAGCCCACCAAACTGACCATCTTGCCAGCGGTGCGCAGAGGTCTTTGGCACAGTCGGCTCAAACTTCGCTCGACAGCTGCACGGCTGCAGACATGATTTGATACATTGTACACATTACGTTACATCCTGGTCTGCGAGTAAAAGCAGGAAAAGACCACTGAAGAAAACGTCGTTCATAAAGTGCGCTGGCACGCCACCGCGGCCCACATTCAGCCCATCCAACTGTGACTTATGGCAGCCCTGTGGCCTGAGCTCAGGCCTAAATCACCCAGTGCCAGCTTAAAAACAACACAGAGGAGAGGGAGATTAACTGACTCAGACTGGGCCGTATATCCACACGGAGATGAGGGAGCGTATGCGTTTGGTTAGAGTCAGATCACTGAACGAATTGTTCCTGTGTGTCATTGCTGTTACAACAAAACCTTATACATCTTAAATGAACTTTACAGCAGAAGAAATAAAATGATATAACAGGATTTTACACTTGGCCATTTTGGATCATTTCTATTGATCCATCCTTCATTAAACTGTGAATTAGGTGGCATTTTCAAATTATAGAAACAAACAAATAATCAAACAAATGATAAACATACACACTTAAAGATGGTTTTTCAAGGGTTCTTTAGTTAAGAAAATGAAGCCATATAGAACCATGAACACTCAAAGAACCCCTTGTATGATTAAATGGTTCTTTGCGTCATGAAAAGGTTATTCAGATTGATTCTCTGAATCACCAATAAGGGGTCATTTATTATGAATAACTTGACATTGTGAAAATAGAAGAACTCTTTTTGGTGCTATACAGAACCCTTTTCAAAAAGATTCTGTATAGAACCATGTAGTACATTCTCCATCAGTCTGAAGAACCTCTTCATGATGCAAAGAACCCTTTAAGCTTGCAAAAGGTTCTTTGTGTGTTCATGGTTCTATATAGAACATTTCTTTATTTTCTTTACTAAAGAACCCTTAAAGAACCATCTTTTTTTAAGAGTTTAGATACAAGGCTTTGGTCTAATAGTGATGGTATATAGACAATGTATATAATATAGTGTAATAATATACACTATTATTTCACTATATTTATATATTACAGTATATATTAATTAGTGTGTGTGTGTGTGTGTGTGTGTGTGTGTGTGTGTGTGTGTGTGTGTGTGTGTGTGTAATATTTTAAGTACATTTCAAGAGATATAGTTATATGCAAAAGTTTGGGCACCCCTTGCCAAACTACATATTTAACATGCCTAACAGTTGGCAAGGTGTACTTTTCATCAAATGCTGTTCCTTTTTCTTCAAATATATTTTGATTATTGTGGCCACAGTGTTTCATTTTTAATCATGTACATGTATTACAGAGCTCTCAAACTCATCAATTAACATTATTATTAACTCTAGTGTGTCCAAAACTGCTATACTCACCAAGGATTCTTTGCATCATGAAAAGGTTCTTCAGATTGTGCTGCATAGGGTTCTATATAGCACCAAAAAGGGTTCTTCTATTGTTACAAGCTTGACATCATAACAATAGAACTACCCCTTTAGTGCTATATAGAACCATTTTCTTTAATAAAGAACCCTTGATTTTTTTTTTTTTTTAAGTATGACAGTGTTCAGAATAGTTTACCATCACCAGTTCTGTTTCCAATAATAAAATCTACATGGTGATCTAGATTTTTAAGTATATACTCTTAAAAACCAAAAAAAGGTTCTTCAAGGGTTCTTAAGTAAATAAAATGGTTCTATATAAACTTATGGACACCCAAAGAACCCTTGGTATGATTAATAAGTTCATTGCATCATGAAAAGGTTCTTCAGATTGATAGAGTATGCTGTAGATTGTTCAATATAGCACCGAAAAGGGTTCTGCTGTTGTAATGTCAAGCTTGTAACAAAAATACAAAAAAAGCTCTAAATAGAACTTTATGCAACACATTTCTCCATTAATTTGAGACACTTTTCATGATGCAGGGAACCCTTTAATTATGCAATTTTGTTTGTTTTTTTTGAGTGTCCAAGGTTCTGTATAGAACCATCATCTTTGCTAAAAATCTTTGAAGGACGGTCTTTTAAAGAGTGTATAGTATAGTGATTAAAGGATATTTTGGACATGGCATTTGTGTTTTTTTATGTGTTGTATTTGGTAGAACCCAAAATCCTTGATAGCAATAGAAAGGCAAATGAATAGCAATAGTATTGCAAGCATAACTATTCCTCATACACTTTTTTAAAAAAGGAACCAATGTCCTAAACAACTAGCCCAAATTTTGTTCACCATCCCAGACACTTTTTTTCACTACAGAAATGCACCCAGTCTGGCAGGAAACAGCCAGTCTGGCAACACCAGCTCTGATGCTGTCAGAATAAAAGTCCCCAGTTGAAAACTAACTCTGCACGTGCATTTAAATGGTTTTATCTGCCCAGCGCTCACAGCACACTATCAAACAATGACCACTTCACTGGACAATCCTCTCATTTCCCTGACCACTTACAAAAGTGCTCCAGTAAAGATTGTACTGACGCACACTGTGGAAAGCAACTGGATCCCAAACGGCAGGGCGCCTCCTTCCTGCCAAACATTACCATATCGGCCAAGCCTGAAAGATCTTCAGCTGCTGCCACCCATGACATCACATTTTGGCAGCATGTCCAAACACCTCTCTGACTGCTGCCACTAATACGTGATGAAACGAACAGTACAAACGGTCAGTTTGTGAGTGAGCATCATCAAATCATCTGAACAGGGAACAGGATCCGGCCCTGTTTGGGAACAGCTCCTCAAAAGAGTTGGTCAGGAGAAGCCTGCCTTAATGACCTTTGCCTGCCCTGGTTTTGTGCTGGTCATGTGCGAGTTCATAGTTAAGCTGCTGTAATAAAGGCTTTTTAGCAATTTGAAATAATTTTGGAATTATTATTTCACTAAATGGAGTTTAGGGAGTTTAGAATGAGGACCACGCCTGAAGCTCCTCTGCCTCCAATCAGACCTTCTATAAATATCCATCTCCACATTACGGTGAGGTTTTTACACCCCATCACTTCCCATTTCCTCAGTCCCCACACTTAAAAGGTGGTTCTTCAAAGGCTCTTTAGTAAAGCCAAAGATTCTAGTTAGAACCATGCTTAAATGGTTCTTTGCATGGTGAAATGGTTCTACAGATTGATGGAGAATGTGTTGCATATGGCTCTACATAGAAAATGGTTCTATACAGCACCAAAAAGGTGCTATACACACTTAAAAAAATGGTTCTTCAAGTGTCTTTAGTAAAGAAAGTGGTTCTATAACAAACCATGAACATTTAAAGAACCCTTTGCATGATTAGAGAAGATTCTTCAGGTTGTTGGAGAATGCGTTTTAGTGTGTGTGTGTGTGTGTGTGTGTGTGTGTGTGTGTGTGTGTGTGTGTGTGTTTTAAAGGGGTCTATGTTGCACCAAAAAGGGTTGGTGCTATGTAGAATGCTAGAACCATCTACAGCACATTCTCCATCAATCTGAAGAATGCTTTTACAATGCAAAGAACCATGTAATCAGGCAAAGGGTTCTTTGAGTGATCATGGACCTGTATAGAACAGTTTTCTTCAGTAAAGAACCCTTGAAGAACCATTTTTCTTTTTAAGTGTGTACCCAAAATTTAGGACAGTAATGCTGTTCCTGCACCTTTCACCAGTAACCGCAGCCCTGCGAGAACTTGTTACAGTAGAAAAACCATATAGAACCATGTACAACACATTCTCAATCAATCTGCCAAACCATTTCACCATGCAAAGAAACATTTACACATGCAAATGGTTCTATATTTTAGAACTCATGGTTCTAAAAAACTATTTCCTTTAAGAACCATCTTTTAAATGTTTTATCTCTCAGTCCTAATTCTTGGGTTCCAGCCTCCAAACTTAACTCAGAAGCCTCCAAACCTCCAGAGGTCTTTCCCCTCCTATAGTTATACAGTCTCTTCTCATCATGCAGTCATATGTTGAAGGCCTGAACTCGCAAAGTGTAGCTGCATGACTGGAATATTTGTGTTGTCTCAATGTCTACACATGTTTTAATTTATTTTACCTAGATAAAGCTTTGGTACGGTTCTTGTCTCTTAGGTTCTAAATCCTTGCAGCATCTCTAGGTACTTTGTATCACTTTGACTTCTAATGCAAGATGTCCAAGTTTGTAGACACCTGCTCCTCCAGAGTTTCCTCTGAAATTAAGGTTTCTGGGAAGGCTCTAGATGTTGAACATTGCTGTAAGGATTTGATTGAGCATTAGTGAGGTCAGGTACTGATGTTGGGTGGTCAGTTCTGGGTCACTCCAACTCATCCCAAAGGTATTGGATGGAGCTCCATCACTCCAGAGAACACAGTTCTACTGCTCCACAGCCCAATGCCGAGGGGCTTTATACCCCTCTAGCCCACACTTGGCACTGGGCATGGAGACCTTAGGATCATGTGCAGCTGCTCCAGAGTGTCTCATTCTATTGGTCAGTGCTTTTCTATGGAGACTATATAAGCTGTGTCAGCAATGGGTGACCTTAAAGTAGCTGAATGCACTCATTAGAAGAGCTACTCATAAGTGTACAGACATGTGTGCTGCAGCCTGTCTCAGGTCCTGCTCGCTGGCAGTGGCTTTCAGGGAGTCAGGTTTTTATTAAGCTGTGGTCTTGGCTGCTGCTGCTGGACTAGAGGAGGTGGGGAGGGGGAGGATGGTGGGATAAGTTGCTCTTTGTGGAGACAGACAGAGGTGAAAGGCAGAGTGTGGGGGGGTGGGTGGAGGGGGGTTGCAGGATCGACCCTCCGGCTCCTTGGCTCCTGCCCCGGCACTCACGCTGAGACCCACACTGGTGCTGGTGCTGGTGCTGCTCCTGCACCTTCCGCCAGTAACCACAGCCCTGTGAGACCCCCGCAAGACCCCCGCATGCATACATATGTGAGTACAGAGGATGTACCACTGGCCACGAGCATGAGAGACATCTGGAGCCAGGCCAATGGTTTTTTATGGTTATCTTATGCAAAATAAAGCATAAAGTAGACCGTGCTGATACCTGACAATGTCTTTATGAACGCTCGTATATACTGTCACATGTAGAGCTTCTGTCTTTCACGGCTTTCTGGAAGGCTGGACAATCTCATCCAGAGTTTAGACGTGGAAATCAGATAACTCCTTTATTTTGCAGTCCCCAAAGTTCTAGATATTAGCTGGGCAAGTTTGAGATACACACCTCAAAGAACTAGATCATTATTTTGAGTAACATTTTCGAGAGAATTCTGCTAAATTACATTGAAATGCCAATTAGATATTAAATGAGTGGGTGCAGTAGTGAGTACTAAGTACTTAGACGGTGTAACGTTGCGCAGAAATGCTAATAAAAGGTTCTAGCTATAAAGCAAAGGATATATTAATCTCTCATAAATGGAGACATTATTTAGTGTAACAGGGTGGTAAATATAAATACTAAATTGCTGTGCAGTGTTACACATTTAGGGGACAAAAGTAACTAACCCAGTTCTACCCAGTTAGTTTATAACTGATGAACAGACACATCCTGTGTAAGACTCCTCAGTCTTTGCACCACCTTTTTAACCCTGTAACGTATCTTACTTTGAGGTGTTTCCAATCAACTTTTCTGATTAAACAGGTACATTACAGTGTAATTTAGCGCAAGGTGCTCATACTTACTACTGCAAATAATTATCCAATTCTGAGATTTTACTATGTCCTTTATCAGCTTAAAGAGAGAAATGCCTGCATAATTAAGTGGTTTGGTGTGAAACGCTCTGTTCTAGAGAAACTTAGAGTCAGAACTGTTCATAGTGGTGGTGATAGAACCAGACGTCCACCTCTAAAAGCTCCCTCACAGAAAATTCCTACATGAAATGGTTATGAATTCACTGCCTGGTGACTGAGACACAAGTTATATTTTAAAAAAAAATACTGGAGAACAAAACGATGAATGTTGTTGGAAAACTGAGAAACTAAATTCAGAAATAAACTGTTTTGTTAATAAACATATTTCCATCAATAAAGGGACACATAGTGGCATTGTAACACTTTTAAGCCAGAAGCTTCTAATTAACTGTTCATTACTACTTTATTAAGCAATAACTAGAGTGTATTAAGCATTTAGAGCACTTCACATAACAATCCTGTGCACAGCTCTGAGCACTGGGTCTATAATGATGCTTATTTTCTTTTCATTCTTATCAACACCTCAATAATAAATCAGCAGCTATAAATATAGACAAACTGGCCCTCTATTCTAAAGTGAGCAATTCTAGTTAGCATGTGCTAAGAAGGTTTAAGCTGAATGCATATGCCTTTATATGATCAGTTTGAGCAGTCTGTATGGATTGCTTATTAACATCTAATCAATATCTAACCTGTTCACTGGATTTCTTAATATGAATAATGACATGCAAAAGATTATGATGTATAATACACAAATAAAAAGCTCTAATTAATTCACCCTAGTTATAAATTATTAAAGCAACCAGTTAATTAGCAGCTATAGGCTTAAAAAAGGCCATCATAATGTCCTCTTGTGCTTCCTTTCTTGCTTATGTGTCCAAAGTTGGTGCTACTTTCAGGCTTTTAACCTGTGACGTGTACCTAAAGTCTCCTTAGTGTTTGTCTGTTCAGTTCAGTCTTATGGGCCACTGGGAGGAACTTCAGGTGACTCTGGGTTTGATACAGTCATGTCTAAGCTTGTTTGAACTGCTGTCTGTCTAAGCTCAGCCCAAGCCTCTCCTCCACCCTGTCATCCCCCGTCTCAATGCAGCCTCGTTCTCCCAGCGAGCTCCTGCAGCCCTTTACTTTCACCGCACTCCTTCCGCAAAGTGTCTGAAACATCCCGGTTTTATACGAGAGGGCACCTTCAGACACATGTGGTACAAATTAGGCCTTAGAGCCGCAGCTCTGGACGCCAATGAGCTATGAAACCCTGCCATGTCTGCCTCCACGTCCCGTAATTCATCCGAGCCTGGGCAATCACCGGTCACCCTCTTCCTCTTGTTTTCCTTCCTATTTGCTGTCTTCATGGTGTCCGGTTCAGTTTAGGCGCAATAAAAGAAGTTATAGAGGCTAGAAATCATAGTGTTGTTAGAGCTCCATGTATATTTCCACTTATAGAGGATTTTTGTTTTCTAAAATATTGGCGTACTCAAGTGGTTAAGATGTGAACAGAGTGGTTTGGTGTGAAACGCTCTGTTCTAGAGAAACTTACTGAGTCAGAACTGTTCACAGTGGTGGTGATAGGAGCCAGACGTCCATCTCTAAAAGCTCCCTCACAGAAAGTTCCTACATGAAATGGTTATGAATATGCAGAGAGATGCTGCTTTGTGATTAGTTTTGAGAAGACTTTAGTCTAAATTGTACTTTTAAAAGGGCTCAAAGATTATTTGAAATCAGGTTTTAATTATTGTCTTCATCAACAATATCGTCTTAAGTTTTGAGTTGGTAATTATGATTTAATAACATGGAGCATGTGAGCTGCTTTTTTAAGTGTTAGACCAATCAGAAAACCCAGGTGCTCTGACAAAATGACAGTCTGGAACACTGTCATGTCCAACAATCAAGCCAGAAAAAACAATTACACAGGCTTAATTCATAAAAATTAATCACAATTTGAATCACAGTTACAATATTTCCCAAATTGTTCAGCCCTAATCGTTCAGTGGTGGTGATAGGAACCAGACGTCCACCTCTAAAAGCTCCTCACAGAAAGTTACTACATGAAATGGTTATGAATTCACTGCCTGATGAGTGCGACACTGTTTTATGATAGTTTAGAGAACTTAAACTCCATTCATGGTGGAGGGATACATGCAGGGCGCTGTGAGGCAAAATAGTCCCCAAAGAAAACTTATTATTTCAGATTTCCCGCTATTTTCCATCATCAACATGCCATATAAACTCAGAGCCTACTCGTGTAGGTTCATCATTTCAATTGGTGGATTTCCCCTTTAAGAGGGAGGAGTGGACTCACTGTGTTTTACTTCATGTAGGGGTTGGTTTAGCATTGCTTAGCTCCAATAATAACACATGGTTCAGCTGAAAAGATAGTAATACGAGTATGTATGTTTGTGTAGTAGCTTGGCACCAAAGCAGCTCCCTTTGCCAACCCCTGGCCCTCACTCATCTGATATGATGTCGGGTAGAGTACCAGAAAGCCAGGTCTGGCACGCATGGCTAGCACACGTAATTGTGCTCTAATGCTCATGTCAGCGAACTTGCTTATCTCACTGACAACTAATGAGGCAGCTCCAGCTCTCTGCCTCTCCCACTGACCACTCTGCCTGCCTCAAAGCGGCCAGCTTCCACAGTCCACATCTACAGTATGTGTGCAAAAGTCTGTAGACTTTCTGTAGAGTTTCCTCTGAAATGAAGGTGTTAATAGTGAGTCTGTGCTGCAGTAACAGCCTCTACTCTTCTGGGAAGGCTCTAGATGTTGGAACATAGCTGTGATGATTTGATTGAGCATTAGTGAGGTCAGGTACTGATGTTGGATGGTCAGTTCTGGACACATCCCAAAGGCATCTTTGATGGAGCTCCATCACTCCAGAGAACACAGTTCCACTGCTGCACAGCCCAATGCTGGGCGGCTTTATACCCTCTAGCCCACGCTTGGCACTGGACATGGAGATCTTAGGATCATGTGCAGCTGATCCAGAGTGTCCCATTCTATTGGTCAGTGCTTTTCTATGGAGATTATACAAGCTGTGTCAGCAATGAGTGACCTTAAAGTAGCCAGACTGTCTGGGTACTTTTGTTCATACAGTGGATTGTACTTTATAAACACTACATCTGATGTTTGACCTTTTATTGTGAACAGCTTATCTGGTGTCTGAGCAAATGATTGGAGAGTGAAGATTATGGTAAAATAAATGTGGTCTAAATGAAGATACACAATTACAAACAGGAGAAAATGAGCCACATGGTTTTAATCTAGATTTAACACTTTTTAACCTCTTATTCCCCAGGGTATATTTTGGTTTGTCCATCTCAATTTACATGACCAAATCGTAAGACAAATTATTCAGTAACTACATGAAATAAATGTTCATTTTTATTTTATTTATTTATTTTTTGTAAACGTTCCCCTCAAATTAACAGAATGTGTTTTATGATCATGAACATATTGCTATATGCTTATAATTTACTGCTGAAAGCCAAAAATCTTAGACACTCTTTGTATTTATAAAAATAATTTTTACAGAGCAGGTCACTGAAGAGAGCCTCACTCCAGGCCTGGTGTTTCGCTGAAACTGCTAAAAGTCCTCAAAGGACAACATTTAAAATCAGTTCACAGTGCACTATGGAATCTAGGTGTCAGCCTCCACAAACACAAGCGAAAGTGTCATCTGTGTTTGGTGCCAGATAAACGGCCGTGCACTGCTGTTGTTCTTGGAAGTGGAACATCACTGGGTGTTCCCTCCTAAAACGTTCAGCAAAATGAGAAACTAAGAGGGCAAAAAGAAACGTCCGTCAAATTGCTTCGTACGCCGCCTCGTTTCGCTTCATCCGACACAGCAGACCAAACAGAGTTTCTCCCTCCTAATAATTGCTCCAAATTATGACCTGATGTAATGATATGTGGAGATTTGCTGGGTACAGCCAGGGAAATGGAGCTTAATCAGATGCAAGACTTATAATTTGAGTGCATTGTTTTGTTTTTATGACTTTTGTAGAAAAGAGCACGGGAGATTAGGGTTGTTGAAACTGCTGGTAAGAAGTCCAAGGGGAGGAAATATAATAGTGGATCTGATATCAAGTAGAGCCGAAATCTGTGTTTGTGTGTTTGTTTTAGTACATTTTCAGGACTAAAAAGTCACCCTATTTGGGGGAAGATAGCTCTGGTTCAAAGAAGGAAAAGACTGTTTTATCTGTTAAAACTAAATCTTTCTGGTTCCATAGGTGGAGCTGGGACATATTATTAAGAATAGATATTTAGGTCCCACTTGATGTTAATGTGTAACTACACAATTATTGTCATTAATAACACATGCAACAAAAGTGTAACTACTGATGATCGATTCACTGTTGCTGATGGATTACTGTGTGTGTGTGTGTGTGTGTGTGTGTGTGTGTGTGTATGTATGTATATATGTGTGTATATGTGTGTGTATATATATATATATATATATATATATATATATATATATATATATATATATATATATATATATATATATATATATATATATATATGGAACATATTACATATATGCACCACATATTTAATACATATAGAACATACTATACTACTGCTACCCCTGAACTTTACTCTCACAAAAACCTTAAAAGGACAATTTAATGAAAGCAAATTATTCCTAAAAAATAAAAATCTACATTCGATATGCAAATTGTCCTCACACTGTTAATCTTTGTTTGTTTTACTGTCATTGTGGGGACCTGCACACCTGCAGAGACAATGGTAAAATAAGGTTCAGGACCTCTATCATTGCTCTTGGAGGAGGTTCCCAAACCTGTTAAAAGTCCCTGGCACAATAAAAGCAGGCACTGGCCTGACGGTAAATGTCTCGGAGCATTAGCAGATTGCTGGTTTTGGCTTTTGTGGACCTGAGTGGGTAAACGGGCGGAAACCTAACTAGCCAGTAGCTCCGGGGGGCTCATGCTTGATTTGAGCTGGCTATTTGAAAGCATTGATACACAGCTCTGTGTACTGTGAACAGCTTTTACCCACCTACAGTAAATAAACCAACATAGGACTGAGAACAAACTGTGTCTAAAACCTCTTTGGAATGTGATGAGGAGATGTCTAGTCTGATATTAGCTCATTGAATCGACAATGGTAAACAGAAAGATCGTTAGATGACGGCCACAGTACTCAAGCCCAAACCACACTTACTGCTAATAACCTCTGGCACATATGGTACTGGTTCACTCTGACTAATTTAACCACAAGTTTAGTGGTGCATGTACACAAGTGTGTATAAATAAATAAATAAATAAATAAATAAATAAAAAAATAAAATAAATAAATAAATAAAATATTGCTGTTGTTGGAAGAAAACCTCATATCTCCAAAATGGTAACTTTACAGGAGAGGGAAAAAACATACTTTACTTTTAATGTAAGTCAATGGAACCAGACTTTTTTTCCAAGTCACTTTAGGTCACTTCTTTTATTCCATTCATCATGAAAGCAACAGGCATTTCAAATTATGTTAAAAACTGAAAAACGACAAAAATCGAGATACGAGGTTTTGTTCCGACAGCAACTGTGTGTGTGTGTGTGTGTGTGTGTGGACTCTACACACACTCAAAAGCACAAAAGTGAGAACAGTTCTGCGCTTTAAGAACACGTCATGAATCTGACAGACTTTTTCTCAGGATCTTTCTCAAGAACACGTTTAAGAGCAGACTTAGTAAGATGAGGTCCAGTGGTTCTATATCATTAACACTCAGAGCCATTTACAGGCTTAAATGGTTCTTTGCATGGTGAAATCGTTCTTCAGATTGCTATTGTTACGATGTCAGGCTTGTTACAATACCAGAAACCTTTTTTTGGTGCTATATAGAACCTTTTTTAAAAAAGGTTCCATATAGATCCATATACAGCAAATGCTTCTCAATCTGGAGAACCATCTAAGCATGCAAGTCTGTGTAGAACCACTGCCTTTACTAAAGAACCCTTGAAGTACCATCTTTAAGTTTGTATCTCTCAGTCCTGCATCTAGCATTCCAGCCTTCTTGCTTAAATCAGAAGCCCCAGAACTCCAGAGGTTAAACAATTTAAAAAGATGGTTCTTTTGAAGGGGTCTTTTGTAAAGACAATGGTTCTGTAAAGTGTAACGTGCGACCAGAGAGCAGACGCTCGCGGATGTAAAAAAGTGATGAAGCTTTACTCAGAGTTATCGTCTTTAGTACACAGGCACAGCAAAATACACAGAAGGCGAACAAAACACAACAGGGCTAGGCAGATCAAAGTCCAAAACACAGGCAGAAGTCCAAAACCAGATATCCAGCAAACCAGGCAACAGTACAAAAGGGCAAATCCGAAAATCCGAGAAACAAAGTCAAAAACACGAGGTCAGAACAGGAGAGATCAAAAACCAGAATGACCGCTCAGTAGTTTTACAAGAAAACAATACCTACGCTAAAGCCTGGGCTAATATACTAAACTAGATAGATCACATGACAGAAAAACACAGGTGAAAATGATTAATATTCAGGGGAGCTAGAGCGGTGATAGGCTGCTGCTGCTCTTCCTGGAGTCATGTGATGAAGCGGAGGATTCTGGGAATTGTAGTTTAGAGGCTGGCTGGCCGAATACGTGACATAAAGCACAGTGAACACTCAAAGAACTGTTTCCTTGCTTTAATGCTTTTTTGCATATTGATAGGAAATGTATGTGTGGCTCAAAAAAGAACCTTTTTGAAAACGTAGTACCAAAAAGGGTTCTTCTATTGTAACAAGCTTGACATCTTAACAATAGCAAAATCCTTTTTGGTGCTATATAGAATAAAATTCACATTCTCCATCAATCTGAAGGACTATAGATAAAGAACCATAATTTCTAAGGGTGCAGAGTTCCTTATATGGGTATGATGCTGACTACAGAGAACTTCAGAGGTCTGTTCCTCAGATATGAATCTTAGACTTCACACTTGCACTAATAGCCCTGGGCAGAGTCAGAGACTCTTCACATGATTTCATTTCATGTCAAAATTAGTGATGTAAGATGATCCACTTGCATAATGAAGAAAAGTCAAAGGATAATAAGAGAAAAAAGAAAACAGAAGCTTCCAAAACTGGAGTTTAAACATGAAACAAAAGCTACAGAGAAACTGTGATTCCTAACAACCACCTGGAAGAGCTGGTCGACCCCAAAACTGCCCCCATCAGATAAACAGCACTTAAAGCTTTCATCTCTGAGAGAGAGGAGAAAATCAAGCTGCTTCAGATCTGAAAACATCCACAGGTGTTTCTGTCCATCCTTCCACTGTGAGAAGACGACTCAGCGCTGTGGGGCTGAAAGGATGTGTAGCTGATCAAGAAGAACCTCACTGAGAAAAGGAGATGGACACACCAAACAAAGAAGCTGAACGATGGACTGACCACCCCAGAGTCCAGACCTCAACACCACTGAATGTGTTTGATTACTTCAGGAAATGATCAACCAGCTTCTAAGACTGAACTTTGGAGGAGTGTCTGCAGATTCTTTGAGGAGCTGAAAGGAATGCAGTAAATGCAATGAGTGGAATTTTGGTTTAACCCAACACTTTTAAACAGTTTCCACTTTTCTGAACTAAATGTGAGACTCTGAGTTTGGGGTGGTACCTACATTGGGGTGTAGGTCCTCTAGAAGGCACCCATCCAGACACCACCACCGTGCTGGATGTATGGACAAGGCAGCTTGTTCTCCCAGTGCTGTAGATGATGGGGAGGGAATGGTTAATGTTCAACTGTCTGAAACATCTCACGAGTTCTAAAACACACCTTTCCCCGGCTCTCTTCTGACTGCTGCACACAGAACAGGGGTTTTGATATTTTAGAATTGAAGGTGTGATGGACTCTCTGGCCCCTGTTGAGTAAATCCTGGACGAAAGTCTCATTTTGACTATTGAGTTTGCCATTTACTCAGGAGCGGGGCTGAGCTAGCAGACACGGTGAGCGAAAGAGGAAGAAAAACAGAAAAGTCAAACATTTTATTGGAAGCGTGAGGAGAGTTTCACTGGAGTGAAACCTAATTCCCATTTCAGGGTAATTAAACACAAACTTGAGTTTCAGAGAGAGGCTCAGCAAACAGAGCAGGAGGAAGAGAACGTATTGGGTATTGACGGTAAGCATTCTGTGTTCTTTTCTAGTAAGTGTGATATTTTATATCCAGACTCTAAT
The DNA here is from genome assembly GCF_904425465.1 of Colossoma macropomum. Lineage (NCBI taxonomy): Eukaryota > Metazoa > Chordata > Actinopteri > Characiformes > Serrasalmidae > Colossoma > Colossoma macropomum. The sequence continues at coordinate 38,967,090 of NW_023494790.1, forward strand.
ATGAAATCGGCTCAGGGTTTTGTTTTGCTTGGCCTTCTTACTCATCGTACCTGGCCCTAAGGTGATGGGGTCAGGCCACTATATGGTCAGCCCTGGCTCTACCTTCCAGACTTTAACCAGTGATGGACAGTCCGACCCGAGCCAAGTGCATAAGGGTGGAAAGAAATGGAATCGAATCAATACTCGAACATAACTTTTTAAATAAACATTTGTACTCGACTAACGCTGTTGGCAGCGTCCTTTCTGGTAACCTGTCCCTGTTGGGAGAACTTAATACGAGACGTTCGTGAAAGCCTGGATGCATTAGCGGCGATGGCTACTGGCAAGACGTGACATGAGCTACGTGCTCTGTTTGCCTAAGCCCAGGAAAAGTAGGCGTTTTCACGGCTTGTTACTTATTTTAAAGCTGTTCGGTTTCGTCAGGTCGGCGTCTGGAGTGTTCCATTTCTTCTCAGGGGGAGAGGAAAAAAAGTGGCCACAATTGAGCCGCCCTTAACCACGAACAATCTGATCCCAAACCTCAAGTAGGAGTTCAAGCTCCGTCAAACATGGAAAGTGAGCGGATCCCGGTAGCGACTGCTCAGTGGGGTAGCCGGTTCGTTATGTGATGGACGTGTGGCTGAGCTCGATGTCCTCAGCCTAACTCTGACGCTCGCCAATTTAAACCATTGATGGTTGTCTTTCAGTGTTAGCTTCACAATCCATACGATCAGAGTCCTCACTGTGGGACAGTATTCTTTACTTATAGTCCAGTTAGAATATCGAGGGTCACAAAAATAAGAGTCCTTAAGTCTGAAATATGATCACCAGATGCCTCAAACAGTTTCAGTGTAGCGATGTGTATATGTATGTGATGCATTTATTTTGATATGTAATGAATGACCCATTTTGAGGAAGCAAACACATGAATACACACCAATCTACTTCACAGTTAAATCCTTTTATTGTTGCTTAGATGAAACAAATCAATACCAAGCATTTCCATAGTGATGTGAAATGCATTATTCATATGTGCACATGCTCGCTCAGAAACTATTGGACTGCATCCAATAATAAAGGTGGCATGGAGCTTCGTGATTACAGTGATAGAACACAAAGAAATGTTGATAGGGTCTGATAGGTTTGCTAAAAGCTGATAGGGTTTGATAAAGTTTCATAGATTTTCTAGGGTTTAAAAGGTTTGGTAGAGAGTGATTAGAGCTTGATAGGGGTTATTAGGGTTTATTCAAGTTTAATCTAAGGGCTTGATGGGTTTTTAGGGTTTGATTGGTTTAAAGGGTTTTGAAAGGGTTGGGAAGTTTTGATAGGTTTGGTAGAGTTTGACAGAATTTCATAAGTTAGTTTGGGTTTACTAGAGCTTGGTTTGGTAAGGCTCGATGGGGTTTGGTAGGGTTTGTAGGATTTAATGGGGTTTGGTAGGGTTTGTAGGATTTAATAGGGTTTGATAGGTTTTGTAGTGTTCAGTAGGGCATAATGGGGTACTATAGGGTTTGATAGGTTTAATAGAGTTTAATAGGGTTTTGGTGGGGCTTGATTGGGTTTGGTAGGATTTCATAGATTTGGTAGGGTTTGATAGGGTTTTATCAGTGTAATAGGGTTCAGTAGGTTTGGGAGCATTCGAAAGGGTTTGATAGGGTTTGGTGGGGTTTGACAGTTTTGTTAGGGTTTGATAGAGTATGATGGGATTGGTAGGGTTTGGTAGGGTTCAATAAGTGTAATATGGTTTAATATGCATGGGAGGGTTTAATACAGTTTGATAAGATATATAAATAGGATTTGACTGGCTTGGTAGCATTTGATAGGGTTTAATAGGTTTGGTAGGGTTTCACAGGAACAATTGAGGCCTAAGTCATATTCATAGTAGAAACATGTTTACACTGTATAGCAGTTATTATTCATAAATCATCCATAATTAAATTAAAACTAGTAATTTTTATAATAGTTGTATTTTTATTGGTAGTAGTTTTATTTTGATCGAGTCATTCAACAAATCTTGCTTAGTAATGTAATTACATTCACTACTATAAATAACACAAGGGTGGAATTTAGCTAACCTCACTTAAATCAGACACCCACATAAACACAACTGCAGACCAAACACAGGGAGCTGGGATTAGCCACAGTGGACATTCGGGCAGTATGTCTGAGCATGACTGGACATCTTGTAGATACTGCAGTGCGCTGGGTTGAGCTGGTCCAGGTGCTGCTGACTCTAGTGGAAAAGGTCCTGCTCCCCACACACACGCTGTGTGGGCTTAAGTGATGCAAGCTGCTGAAGTCCTCCACAGCAGGAGACAGCTGGCCTGCAGTGCTGAGTATGTGCTTAAAGACTGGACAGGGACACGTCACTGGCAGCTAATTAGCTGGTTATCAAAGTCATTATTTACTAATCTGACTCAGTGACAGGGGTGGATAAGATCAATAAAATCCTAAAATAATGGAAACACCACAGTAAATACTCAGTTTGTAGAGTATTTAATGAAACCTATTAGATACTGTAGGTGTACAATTACACATTGTAGCCCATCTGTCACTGCATTTATCAGCCCCCGTCTACCTCATTTATCAGGAGAAAGAGACCACCACAGGGCCATCCATATAGATGGTGAAGAGAGGCTGCTTTTAGGGGAGATATTTAAAATGACTAGACTGCTTTATAGTGGAGTTTTATGGCACATTTGGTTGAAAAACTTGTCTTTCAGTAACTGCAGACAGTTGTGTAGTTTAACCCATTAATGCCTATTAAATTTCCTTTGGCCCATATTTTCTCTGGGCTCTGAGCACAAATCTAAAGAACTTTATTTAAATCAGGTAAATCCATATGGCTCTAAAGTGAGTTTTTAGCACTTTATTTATCATTAATATCAGTATTTTGGTCACAACGTAACTCAAATCAAAATCAAAGAACAAAATCTGATTGTAAAATCAAGTATGAAAATCACATGCAGTCAGAAAACGACGGCACTATCAGATGTTTATCTAGGGTTTAACTTGGACTTTGTCCCTTTAGACCAATCACAACAAGTTCTGGCATATTTGTCTTCATTATACTAACTTAAGAAATGTAGTTTGTTGAAGATAAATGGTCAAAACAGTTTGTTGAGGCCTGAAATGTATTTTTAACCTCTTTAAATTAACGGTGGAGGGATACATGCAGGGCGTTATGAGGCCAAACAAACATATTTTTCCAGATATTCCACTATTTTACCATTATCAACATTCCAGAAGAATGTAATGAAATGTTCTGTACTAGAGGATTGTTCACAGTGGTGGTGATAGGAACCAGACATCCATGTTTAAAAGCTCCCTCACAGAAGGTGTCTGGAATAAATCCTATGTTCCAAAATTCATGGTGGAGGGATACATGCAGGGCGATGTGAGGCAAAATAGTCCCCAAAGAAAACTTATTATTTCAGATTTTCCACTATTTTCCCATAATCAACATTCCATATAAACTCAGAAGACTCGTGTAGGTTCACTGGTGGTTCTGGATAGTAAATAAAATGTCTATATCTGTGTTGTAGTCATGGCGACCCCTGGTTCCTATCACCACCACTGTAAAGACATCCGAGTGTGTTGTCTAATAATATCATTAAGATCTATTTTAAAGCATGTATATTGTTCAATTTCTAGAGTTTAATGTCAAATGATTTCTGATGAAGTACAAATCCCCTCTTTAGTCAAGTAAAAATATAAAATGTACTCAATTTACAACCTTTGCCCCAAATATAGTTGTTGTGGAATGAATATATTCACAGACTCTGATGCATGACTTTCTACATGCAAGTACTGTGGAATGGTTTGACCTCGCTTTGGTTAAGTTTAGCATGCACTCTGTTACTTTTTATTTGTGTTTACTCTCTGTTCTTGGAAAAAGATCTTTTTTATGACACAGAGCAGCAGACGGCGAGGAGTTACAAGCAGGAAAGACAAACAAACGCCTGACAACAAGTCAAACAAGCGATTCTCAATGCTGCTTTAAATAGCACTGTCCTCTCGATGAGTCTGTGGCTTCTGTCCATTCTAAAGGAGGACCAAACTCTCCCTCCACCCCTAACTGGAACTGAGAAAGGGTGTAGTAACTGTGCCTGTTTGGGTGCCAAAGATGATTCACATCTTGTAACAGAGTGCTGTTTGGCACAGCTGCTCCCAGATCAGGTGGACTGGGGTAATAATAAGAAAGCGGTTAATTTGGGGGGATTTAGGCAGACGCTGGCCATTCCCGTACCCAGCGCAGGTGATGGAGTCAGTATGTCAATAAACGAAGAGCGTGAAGAAGGCAGTGTTATGACCTTGGAATGGTAAACAGCTCCGTGGATCACCTGCTGAGCTTACAGCTGTGCGGGAAGCGACAGGAGCATCTCACCTACCTTTCCTGGAAATGTGTTTGTTTTTGTGCAAGGTGGGAGAGAATCAGAGAGGTAGCCTGAAACAGATGCCCAGAGTGGACTGACTAAAGAGGATTTTTCAAAATTTCTGCCTAACTTACGGTTAAGATGTAAACAGAGTCATTCAGAGTGGTTTACTGTAAAACGCTCTGTTCTAGAGAAACTTACCGAGTCAGAATTGTTCACAGTGGTGGTGATAGGAACCAGACGTCCCCCTCTAAAAGCTCCCTCACAGAAAGTTCCTACAGTAAATGGTTATGAATTCACTGCCTGATGACTGAGACACTGTTTTATGATAGTTTTGAGAAGATTTGGGCCAAAAATTATATTTTTATGGCATGCACAGTGGTACTTTTTCAGGTTAATCACTATTTTACCATCATCAACATTCCATATAAGCTCAGAAGACTCGTGTAGGTTCACTGGTGGTTCTGGATAGTAAATAAAATGTCTATATTTGTGTTGTAGTCATGGTGACCTCTGGTTCCTATCACCACCACTGTAAAGACATCTGAACCATTTCACACCAAACCACTCTGAATCTCTCTGTTTACATCTCTCACACTGAATTATGCAGAAATGTTTTAAAGTCAGGGGACTTAATGCTCTAATAACAGCATTAAGATGCACTTCATTCAGATGAACAACCCAGATAGCAGACAGTTTTGGGCCGATTCTGGCTTTCCTATTTGAGTGTTGATTGATTACTGGGTAGTTGTTAGGTATGCAGCCAGAACAGGGCCAGATCCTAGACAGCTTCATACCATTTTGCCTTGTGTCTAAATTTGTGGGACAATTCTGGTGTGAATGTTGTGGACCAACAGTGTAGTTGGGCCAGATTGGGGCCAGATTTAGGCCAGAACACACCAAGGATGTAGCCCACAAGTGGGCCAGACAAATTTTGGGAAGCTGCTCCCACAGTGCTTAAAGGAATACCTCTGTAAATCAGTAAATCTCCCTTGCCTCACATGCACTCAGCCAAGACATGTTTGATGTCTGAAGCTAACTTCAGTTTTGGCACTGGAGCCACATGTAGCTAATGTAGCTAATGTTGCTAAAAAATAATGGAAGCTTATACCCCACCAATTAGCATGGTGCTAACTGCATGCCTAAATCATCACACTGAGTAATTAAAGGTTCCTAAAACTAGAAAGCCAGATAGAATTCTCTCACCACAATACCCAGCATGCTTTACTCAAACATATCATACCAACAGTGGGAATCACTGTGGTGTCACCCAGTTGTGGAGTCCATGGAGCTGTAAGCTAAAAATACAAAAAGGTAGCATTTGTGTATCTTGTACCTTGATCATTGAACAAAATCATAAAGAAAACAGCAATTCTCTCTTTATTCAGCACAAACTGAACAGCAGTCAGAGAAAAGGAGCTAACCGAGGCAAGATATCTACATAGCCAGCTACACTGCTTTTAGCAAACTTTAGCTTTTAGCTTGTTGTCCTTCACGTACCACAGCTGTATGTTTTTCAACAAGATATTCAGGCTTCTGAGTGACGCTAAGTAAGTTTTCAAGCGAAATAAATAAATAAATAAATAACTGTATGTAAAAAGCAAATCAAATCAGTCCATCCCCAAAAATAGGGTGACCATATTTTGGTTGGCGACACAGGGAAGATTATAGAAAGCTAATGGCAGCATAAAAGCACCCTACCAAAAAATCAACCCCGCAGCAAGTTCATTCTACCTTCAAGATAGAGGGATATTTTTTAGCCTTTAGTCTTTAAACAGGCATGTTTATCAGAGATGTACACCGTTAGAAATAAAGGTTCTGTTCAGGTACATTTTTCGTTCATCAAGGTACAAACAGTGTAAATGTTCCTCAAAGCTCCAACAGTGGTTTTAAGGTCTGATTGTGAACCTTAAATAAGTGTTTCCAGGTGAAAAGTTTGTATTTGTACCTTTTCATAACCGAATGTTTTAAACAGAACAGTAAAATAAAAGCCTGGAGACGAGACGGGGTGTGTGGAGTCAGTACAGCTTAGAACATATCATTCAGTGGATTATGGTTCAGTTATGTTCCCTGACTAAAGGTACTGAGATGGACCCTTGAGGGTTCCACCCCAGTGACAAGAGGGGAACTGACCCAGTGACAGTTTAGTACCTTTTATTTCTGCACTGCAAAAAATAGTATCTTGTCAAGTGAAATGATCTCAAATCTAGTCGAAATATCTATTATATATAGATAGAAATAGACTATATCTATTTTGAGATGGTTGTGCACTTATAATAAGATTATCTATCTTATTTCTAGACATTTTTCACTTGTTTTTAGAAACATAATTTTACTTAATCTCACAACACTGGCTGATAATTTTACTGGTTTCAAACTAATTTTTTTTAAAACAAGCAAAATTATCTACCACTATAGTGAAATAATTTTGCTTGATAAAATGACCTAAAGCAAGTAAAAATGCAGAGAAATAAAGTGAATAATCTTAAATTAAGCTTACAGCAATCACAACAGGAGAAATATTAGATTTATTGTCTACACACACATGCACATTTTCTAAGCCGCTTATCCTTCTGGGTCACGAGGGCAGCTGGACCCTATAGGGTGGAAGGCAGGAAACACCCTAGACGGGTCGCCGGTCCATCGCAGGGATTATACTGTCTATATTTAAGATAATTTAACTTGACGAGAGATGTGTAGAGAAGTGTAGAGATGGTTGCATTGTTCCGTTTTGACCAGTGTGTCTGTTTAAGTATCTCTGATAGACTTAATTATGTGCTTTCTGACACTTATCTATAAACATGGACTAAAGTACATTAGCATGGCTAAAGCATACAGCTCAATGACGTCTATCAGTGTTTTATTTCTATTAGTGATCCCTCATGAAGAGAAATGAACATCAGTCAGCTACACTCCCCGTCCTGCAGAAGCACTTGTCAAACAGCACATCCACCTCCTCATTCAGTTACCTCCACAAACACTAACCGTGTCACAGCTTCACTGGCTGTGCCTGCAGCTGCTCTAATTGGAGTGAAACACAATCTTGGCTTCAGTGCTGTAATGCCGTTCCAACCCCCCCAGAGCCAGCCAATCAGGGGAGGGCATAACGCAGCCGGCTGGTAAAAGAACTCCATTCAGTAAATAATCACAGAGAGAGAGAGAGAGAGAGAGAGAGAGAGGGAGAGAGAGAGAGAGAGGGAACTTGTGGCCTAGAGAGAAAACAATGTGGTTAGGATGGAGTGCGACTCCAGCACTGAAGGCACTGTGTTCCAGCACTGATTGATGAAAACGTTCGTTAAAGTGGAATGTAAACTTTTGGAGTTTGGATAGCTGATTTTTTGGCTATTCATTTTTTAATAACTCCAATGGGCATTCCGGCCTAAAACTACCATTAAATATTTTATTAATTCCACTGTAATATTTTGTAGAGTGACATTGCCTCCTTTAGCCTCATCGGTTTGACAGAATACACGATTATGTATCTAAATGTATGCATGCATATGTATTTTGGTGTTCTTGTCCATGTGTGTTCTCTAACTACAATACCCAGCATGCAATATACTCAATCCCAGTCCTTGCAACCCAACACTGTACACATTTAGTCTCATCTAGGACTGAGGTTGGAAACCTCTGCATGATGCAAATACATCACACAACCACGGTGATGAAGAGATCCTGACTGGTGTGGAGGCTGATAGAGATGGGATATTCAGCTTCACAGGCAGTAATGTTGGCCACCTGAAAGCAGCTGCAGTTCATCATACTCCTCACGAGTTTCTCCTTGAGTCTTGGTTCCTCTCTCAGGTTCTCTCTCATGCTTTTAGAGTTTTGGTGCCTCTCTATGGTTTTTCTTCATGATCTTAGACAGTTTTGCTCCTCTCTCTGGTCCTTCCTCATGCTTTTAGAGGGTTTTGGTTCTGCTCTGTCGTTCTTCCTCATGCTTTTAGAGGGTTTTGGTTCTGCTCTGTCGTTCTTCCTCATGCTTTTAGAGGGTTTTGGTTCTGCTCTGTCGTTCTTACTCATGCTTTTAGAGGGTTTTGGTTCTGCTCTGTCGTTCTTCCTCATGCTTTTAGAGGGTTTTGGTTCTGCTCTGTCGTTCTACCTCATGCTTTTAGAGTTTTGGTTCCTCTCTCTCTGGTTCTACCTCATGCTTTTAGAGTTTTGGTTCCTCTCTCTCTCTGGTTCTTCCTCATGCTTTTAGAGTTTTGGTTCCTCTCTCTCTCTGGTTCTTCCTCATGCTTTTAGAGTTTTGGTTCCTCTCTATGGTTCTTCATGCTTTTAGAGAGTTTTGGCTTCTCTCGGTGGTTCTTCCTTGTGCCTTATCACATTTTGAGTTTTGGTTCCTGTTAATGGTTCCTCAAGTTCTTGATGAGTTTGTCCTTGTGAACCTTAGTTCCTCTCTGGTTCGTTCCTCATGCTCTTCGGCAGTTTATTGTGTTTCCTCTTAGTGGTTCTCCCTCGTGCCCTTAGGAAGTTTTGAGTCTTGGTTCCTCTCAGCGATTCTTCCTCATGCTCTTCAAAAGTTTCTCCTTTTAAATCTTGGTTCCTGCTTGGTACCTTTTTCTATTGTCAAAAAGCAACGTCTACTGCCATAAAGATGTGTTAAGACTCTACATACAGAAATTTGAATGTTGACTCACTTTTTTCCATAGTTTTCTGAGAGTTTAAGGAGACACAACAGAACAAGCCACCATAAAATTGAAACTTCCATTCCGAACTATTCATAGATGCTGTCGGAATGAGCTAATTAGAAGGAATGGTTTGCCGTACAGTAGCGCCGCTGTGTCAGAATGCGGCAGGTGGGTTCTGTACCGTCACAGTTTGGATGTGTGTCCAGCGGATACGTGTTTGTATGTTTCCAAAGGGAGTGGAGACGGGCGGGGAGGGCAGCGGCGGTGGTTCAGGGTGGTCACAGTCCCTCTCCTTTACCTTAGCCATGCTGGAAAAGAAGGCTTCTTTGATTCAGTAGTGGACTCGTGTTCCTGGAGTCTGATAGTCTGGCTCCTTTTTTTATTTTTGTTTCCCTCCTTCCTCTCTTTGGCCAGGAGTGAGATGGAGGGATGGAGAAAGGGATTTCTGAATCCATACCTCCACCATGTGGCTTACAGCCATGCACAGGAGAGCGAGAGACTTGGATGTAGGCAGCTCTCCTTAATTCTGATCACCCCCGCCTCCGCCTGACACCTAATCTGCTCCTACATTACCATAACATTTTCACAAGTGCCCATCGCTGCGGAATAACAGTTCCAGATGAATTGAAGAAATGCCTCTTTATGAGGGCAGTGACACAAGCTATTAGTGTTCACCACAGCCGCCTCTTTCTCCGTATATTTTTACTAGCCAAGCAAAAACAGCTAATGTGCGTATGAGAGGGAAGGAGAGGCCGATCTATCTCCCAGGAACGTGGTCCACATGGTCCACCTGAGGGAATGATGAATAGGCTAGACGTAGGTAACATAGAAAGCTGTCGACTACGACTTTTAATATTGTGCCACTGTGGGGTCCTGGACCACACTGGGGTCTGCAATAATATATCAGAATCTGCTGCTACTGTCACCTTCCTGGTACCGCATGGGCTGCATTTATTGCAACCTCTCAAAGCTGGGTGCACTCAAAGTCTTAACAAGGACCGATTCAGGTGATTTATGGCTAAATGTTCCCTTTCTGCCACTTTTGCAATCTGATACCAGCTGGAAAAGGACAGGCCGCTTCTCTGTAACCCAGAGTGAAACAGGCGACGGGTGTCTGCAGGGTTGGAATGGGGGGGGGGTAGCTGGGTGGACCCTCAAAGTGCTCTCCGGCCAGTGGTAAAACTAATGACAAAATTGGAACAATCTGCAGCCTGAATGGAACGCTTTTTCACGTGCCGTTCTTTATCGTCCGAACGGACAAATCTATACGCTAATTTGTCCTGCGGGACTCGCCGCACCTTTATAAGGCCTGCGATATGGTGGCGGTAGCACTGCTAATGAATTCAGAATGAGTGTCCCTGGAGCAGATTGCAGGGAGGAGCTGGGGTGGAGCACTGAGTGGGGGGAAAAAGACTTTTGTTAAGTTTGTGTAGGAAAATGTCGCTTAGGTAGTTTTCTACCCATATAGCAGGAGGTAGTTTGATATGGAATTTAATAGAGACACTCTGGATCAGCTGCACAGGATCCTAAGGTCTCCATGCCAGTCATCAGGCAGTGAATTCATAACCATTTCATGTAGGAACTTTCTGTGAGGGAGCTTTTAGAGGTGGACGTCTGGTTCCTATCAGCACCACTGTGAACAGTTCTGACTCAGTAAGTTTCTCTAGAACAGAGCGTTTCACACCAAACCACTCTGAACCGCTCTGAACCACTCTGAACTGCTCTGACCCACTCTGAACCGCTCTGTTTACATTGTAACCCCTTAATTATGCAGGAATTTTGAAAAATCAGTGGAATTCCCATTTACAAGCGAACAGTGCAGTCAGAGAGGAGAAAGATCAGGGGGAAAGGATGAGGCTGTAGAGCGAAGAGGAGCTGAAAAAGTAGAGTGATTACAACTATGAGTCTCAGAATGTGGCTTTGGGCCCCACACTGCTGGCAAGGCTGCCTGCCTGCCTGCCGAGAGAGAGAGAGAGAGAGAGAGAGAGAGTGTAGTAGAACCTGTGTGTAAGCCTGACAGTTTAGCTTGGCATGGCATCCGTAGGGGATGGACACATCAGCGACTACGAAACCGCAAGAGAGAGACAGAGACACAGAAAGAGAAATGAATGTTAAAGTGCCCTTATCAGTGAAAACACTATGCCCATTCAGCCTCCAGCAGTTTAGCCCCGCCTATTCAGCCTCCAGCAGTTTAGCCCCACCCATTCAGCCTCCAGCAGTTTAGCCCTGCTCGTTCAAGTTGAAGTTATAAGGAGTGTTTCAGCCTGGACAGCTTTTTATGGAAGCCAATAAAAACAGACATCATTTACATACAGTATTAAAGGCACAGTAGCAAAATAACTGCTTTTTTTGGTAAATAATCGCATAGATTTAGTAAGTAGATCTCAAGAAAATAAATAAATAAATAAATAAAAACAAGAAATGTAAGATATGGGCCTTTTAAGCCTTTGCTAACCAGAAGAGAAGTAGTGAAGCTCAAATATTATCAAATCTAAATGGCAATGAATTAATAGACAAAATCACTGGGTCTTTGTTCCCTCACCAGTCTGAATTTACAGTATGTATTCCTAATAATCCTAATTCCTAATTCCTAAACACCACTGCAAAAGCACACATGGAATGAGTGAAACGAGCAGACGGCAATCTTTCCAAGGTTCATATCTGCTTAATTCAGGAGCCCATTAGGCCTTAATGGGGAACACAGAGTCCGTGCAGTGAGGTCTGGTGCTGAATCCAGCGGTGCAGATGGTCTCCTGCTCCTTTTAAAGAGCGCTGTACAGTAAGTAGGAGCTACATCTGCGTTGGGGCTCAGCACTCACCAAAGCCTGCCTGCCAGGCAAATGCAGGAGGTCTGTTCTTCATGCGCTTGGCAAGAGCGTCACAGACTTGAACGATTAAGTCATTGTTGCTCAGATCCAAAACTTTATCACCAAGTAAATGCTTTTTCCTGCTTTACTGCACCTGATTGGTCTTATCAGCTAATTAAAAAGCCCTGCATGAGTTGAAACAGGTGTGCCAGAGCAGACCAGACGATAAAGCTTACAGGCTTGTGGTGCTCCTGGATTTGATCTGAGAAACAATGCTCTGGCAGGGGGATCAAATTCAGCTTCCGAAGGGCCAAATCTGAAACATTAAGTATTTTACCCTGTTTAACACATGCAAGTATTACAAAAATCAGTTACCAAAAAGTTGGAACATGTATGCGGGATGCAAATAAAAACAGGAAGCAGTGATTTGTAAATCCATTTTGAGGGGTAATTTAAATTAAAAGACTACAAAGACAAGATATTTTATGCTTTAGCTTATTAGCTTTATTGTTTTTCGTAAATATACGCTCATTCGGAAATTAACACCGGCAACACATTCCATAAAAGTTGTTCCTCTATGAGTACTTGCAAGGATTTGATCTGTCATTAAAAATATCATGCTCAAGGGGTGAACTATGGGGGTCCTGGAGGGGTCAGGGACATCTTAATTAACTTTTTGGACCCCCTGAATGTCTCAAAATCAAAATTCTGAGGGGGTGGGGGAAAAAAAAAAAACAAACTTATTATGACATTATGCTGTCCATTAGGTTAAAATAGATGCTCAAATCCAGATTCAGTGAAGCTGATTGTTTATCTGCTTCCACCACAATCAGCTTCTGTCTTTGGTGTTAACTAACTAGAGTTGCAGCCCTGCTCTGCCTCAGGGTGGCGCTGTAACAGACTGGCTCACTCAATTGGTTCTTAATAGACTAGCAACTGTAACTGTGTTTGGAAAACCTCTGAAAAACTTTGCAATTTCCTGCAGCATATTGCAAATCTAAAAACCTGTCCAAACTAGAAAAGAGCATTTCTAGAAAAATAATTGCTAAACCAAACATTTTGCTGCCATTGAAGGCAACAGTAGTGCCGCTACGGTGAGTGAGTTAACAGCCAGTCAACGCTGGAGTAGCCAGCCAACACGGGACCCCCCAAATACCAGGGGGTATTTTATACACTGGTCAGGCTCCTGGCATGAACAGCAGCACATGGGTAATACTTTAACAAACCATTGTCAAAAACCATCCATTGCTGCATCCATGAATGCAGTGCTATGTGTAGTGTATATACAGTGCAGGTTGTATACCAACAACATCCAGAAACACTGCCAACTTCTCTGGGCTGGAGCTCATCTGAAATGGACTGCTGCTCAGTGGAAACGTGTATTGTGTTCTCAATCTTTCAGATTGTTTTTGGAAATAATGGATGTTGTGTTCTCCGGACCAAAGAAGAAAAGGACCATCCAGATTGTTACCAGCATCAAAGTCCAGCATCTGTCATGGTGTATATGTGGGGGGGGGGTTAAATGTACATCTGTGAAAGCACCATTAACACAGAAAGGAGCACTTTGGAGCAACCTATGCTACTTTTAGAGGACATCCATGCTTATTTGAACATTTCCATATCAAGCTACATTTTCTAACTTTCAAAAGTTTCTATATAATTAAATGGTTAAGATGTAAACAAAGTGGTTCAGAGTGGTTTGGTGTGAAACGCTCTGTTCTAGAGAAACTTACCGAGTCAGAACTGTTCACAGTGGTGGTGATAGGAACCAGACGTCCACCTCTAAAAGCTCCCTCACAGAAAGTTCCTACATGAAATGGTTATGAATTCACTGCCTGATGACTGAGACACTGTTTTATGATAGTTTAGAGAACTTAAACTCCATTCATGGTGGAGGGATACATGCAGGGCGCTGTGAGGCAAAATAGTCCCCAAAGAAAACTTATTATTTCAGATTTTCCACTATTTTCCATCATCAACATTCCATATAAACTCAGAAGACTCGTGTAGGTTCACTGGTGGTTCTGGATAGTAAATAAAATGTCTATATCTGTGTTGTAGTCATGGCGACCCCTGGTTCCTATCACCACCACTGTAAAGACATCTGAACCATTTCACACCAAACCACTCTGTATCACTCTGTTTACAACTCACACACTGAGTTATGCAGAAATGTGGAAAAGTCTGTAGAATTCCTCTTGTGAAGTGCATATTTTTGAATGAAGATCAAATTCTTCAAACGCCTCTGTGCCTTTGTAACTTAATACAGCATATTCAGTATTTACAGTATAGGCACATATAGTTTAACTCCTTAACTCTAAATAAAACCTCTCTATGTCGGGCTATTAAAAATGGAATGGAAAGAATGTGAAAATAAATAAAGAGCATTTCTGTGGATCTCTGTTGGATGTGTGGTCAGGTTTATATTTTGCACCACGTGTCTTTGGGTTTTCTATTTCTGTTATGTGGTGAATGTTTGGAAAAAAGCTAAGATTATCACCAGAGAGCAGCTCTGTAGGCATGAGTTCTGAGGTTAACCAGCATTTGCCTCCCTGAGTATCACAAAACCGCTTCAGTAAACGTCAGCGCTCTAAAGTCTCCTCAGGATTTACTCTCTGATTTCCTCAGGCTGACTGCAGGCCTGATGAACAGCCTGGTGCCAACCTGGTCCTGCTCCTCTCCATCATAGCCTTTAACCATGCAGGGTAACTTAGGGGAAGGAACCCCCATGGGTCCGGATGTCCCCCTCTGACTTAGGGAGTCTTCACACTTGTCCCAAATGCTCGAGTCCACACCCAGGACCGATTCTGGGGTCATTTGGGGGAGGGGCTCATTATCGCTGGGCTGCTTTCACACACAGGAATTAGATCTGAATTGTGGATGAATTGTGCAATTCCATACATCAGTTTTCTGCATGCTGGTTTGCAGAATGGTCGGCACAGTTTCATCCGTTTGCTGCTTTTTATGATTTATTTATTATTATTATTATCCTCCTCTGTCCACAGCAGTCCTGGACCCACCATCATGAAATTTGAAAAGGGAAGTGACGCAGTTAGTCAAAGCAGTCACAGTACTAAATGAACCAATCACGCAGCTCCACACGTGGCACCGGGAGGGGATAGCTTCCAAACGTGAACCACAGAAGTGAACTCCACACCACCGATTTTAGGAGGACCAGAAATTGGTTCTCTGGAACGCTCCTGGGCTCAAAATCAGCTTTCACACTCGACCAAACGTACTGAACTCACAGAACAAGTGGTCTTGGGTCTTTGTCAAAATGTCTTCATCCTCTTATCTGATCAAATGATCAGGCCAAATCTAATCTCAGCACGTTTACCAAATGTCTGTGGTCTAATTAATATTGATATTTTGTCTAGATCTCTGTATTCCTGGGATTTATTCCCCAAAAACGTTTTGGGATGTAATGTATTCATTTGATGAAAGTGATTTATTGATATTTATATCTATTTCAGGATTTAAAAGAAAGATGATTATTTATTATTATTATTATTATTATTATTATTATTATTATTATTATTGAGGGAGGGGAAATTATGGATGCTTTGTTTTTTTGGTCTTACTTTATTTAGATAGTCCACTATAGTCCCCTATAGATGATTTACAGATGTTCAAATTCTTAACTATCTGGTGAAACTCTGATTCTAAACAGTGGTTGACTTAGGGTTAGGATTTGGACCAGGGCTAGGGCTGGGTTTAGGTTTTGGGTCGAGGTTAAGTTTAGGGTTAGGACAGCAGGTTTAGAGTTAAAGACAATTATGGTGAATTTAGTAGACATTTAGTTGAATGTAACTTGAAAGTAAATTAATTATTTACAATAATTAATAATAGTTTTCTTGGGGTTTTGAGAGATTAGACCTTTTGGGATAAGAAGCTCCCTAGACATTGAACAAAAGGCCCCCTTTAGCATACTGCCCCAAAATATTAATTTATTATATTTGCATGATTAAACACAAAGTTGTTCACTAGCTAGCATTAACATTACACGTTGGCTATATTGATTGTTTGCTAGAATTTATAACAAACATATTTATTTGTTATACAATTTGTCGTTATGTTCAGTAATAATCCAGTCAAATGAATGTACATGATATAACTATATGATCCATTAATCACAATAGCTAATCAATTAATGAACAAAACGTCCACTTCAAGTGTTTCTGTGGTACCTTAAATTGATTTTTGTCATGTTTCTTAAAATGAAGTGAAATCATCTGGACATAAACTGCCACAGATTAGATTTACAGTAAATGCACACTTACTAAAGGGACACGTTCCCCCCTCAGTTCACTACTGACATGGTTTCCTCTGAAGGCACCATCGAAATGCTGTGGCCTGTACAAACACATGGCACACTTTAACTACCTGAGACAGAGTTCCTACTGAGCACGACGGGGTTCGTCATCATCCGAGAGGCCAATAAACGTCCTCCAGGCCGCTGTGGGAGCCTGTTATGTTTTCCTGCAATAATTAGAGGCAGGCAGACACAATTAGGCAGAAATACAAGGTGCCGAGCGGCCTGTGGAACCGATGTGCTGACCTCATCCACGTCTTGCATTGGTGGTAAACAAACAAGTGGACTGGTGTACAGTGAAAGGCTCTGGAGGTGTGGCTTTTAACAGGGATTAGCACTCTATAAGTCCACAGGCTACCGCTGATACTGACAGCTTTATATGGATGTGATCAGAGGTGCTATGAGGGAGGCGGGGTCGACAGTGGCTGAGCTGTTTAGGCTTAATGCTGTACATTAGCTCATACGATGCTACAGTATGCGCAGGGGGCAGATGTAGTAGTGTTCAGGGGGAACCCTCAGGGTCTTCTAGGCCTGTAGAAATGCTAATGAACTTATTTTAACTTTGGGTAAGGTCAGTGTTCATGAGGCTACATAACATCTACTTAAGCTTGTCATGACAACTGAAATAAACCTACATAAACATTTATGCTACCACTTTACTTGAAGGGTGTCTACATAACACATTTATAACATCTTACATAAACATTTCATAACATGTTCATGAACGTTTAAATCAACATTCATAAAGTGTACATGTTTCACATGACATTAATATGGACTACTATGTCATTTTACTCAGATAATGAAAAAAAAAACAACCCATTTTTGATTTATGAAATTACACTATTTTCAGTGAAAGTCCTGATATCTGGACAGCCCCTTTGGACAGAAAGTGCTTTGACATTTAAGCACATTTTGCCTAGACTTTCATCTTTTTTTCTTTTTTGTGTTTTACATTTTGTTATTCTTTCTCCTTTTTAGTCTATGACCTCTTTAAAATTTAATTGTTAACCCAACAATCTCTACATTATTGAGGAAAATAAAACTATTGTCAAAAATATATCTAAGTAAAATGACGTGGTAGTCCATATTGTCATGTAAAACATGTATACATGTATATTCTATGAATGTTGAAACAACTGACTTCGTAGCTTAGTTTATATCACAGTGAAGTAATGCTGATGATCTTTCTCACACATGAATGAATTAATAAATAAATAAATTCTGATAGGTGCGATTCAGCGGTAGTTTGTTTTTGTCTTTATGTTCTTTTTCTGCAACACAGATATTGTTTCTTTTTTCTTTTGAAATAAATACCACATATCCAGCATTAACAACAAATCGAGCACAAATATATTCATCAAATGTCAAAATCTATCTATAAGGTGCATTTAATAATAAGTCATGTGAGATAAAGGATTGGGGAAATTTTTATAGCGATTCTTAGCCAATTGGATACTAAGTGGCTGCTTCACAGAAATCCATGGCACAACCAAATTGGCTGTAGGTGAGTTGGTGTGGAATGACCAGAACTGTGCCGGCTCTTTGTAGACCAACATAGGTTCTCATTAGAGTAGAACAGGTTATTGTTTGGGATTTCAGAAGTTGAATGTCAGGCTGATTCCACATCAGACAGGTGTTCCACACCAGACGAGTGCCTCCAGTCACGTACAGCGGGCGTGTTCTGGAGCCACGGAGGACAGTGACATTTCCCCATGGCTGGCCGACTGAGTCAGACTGACGGACAGGAAGACGGTAGGAACAGCGGCGCTCTATTAGCTCAGTGTGCTGTGTCAGCCAGCCGTTGCAGCAGACAGCGTAAACACGTAGTCACCTGGAAATCTCCGGGCGGAGCTGGAGAACGGACCTGGGACCCAGTTCAGGCGCCAGCACGGAGAGTGACGGTGCAAAGCTCATTCCGAGGTGGAAAAATACAGATGACATCACCCTCTTTGACGTAGCCTTTGCCAACACCTTACGGGCGACACATCGCTGTTTACGGATGCGAGCTACGCAAGCAGGCGAGTACAAAGAAAGCCTTCTGCCCCGGAGAGCGCAGTTCGGGGGTTACTTGCATCTGGAATGGAAACGTTAGGTGGCAGCAAGGCGCCAACTCCGAAAAGACTGACGTCAGATGTTTACCCTTTCGAATACCAGAGAGAAACACGCTGCAGCTTTACCTGCTCCAGATGAGAGCTTTACTGGGAAGCGTTCCTCCGCCTGCAGGGTTTATGAGGGAGCTGCACATGTAGCCAACATAAAGCAGAAAAACTGCCACACACAATCAAACCGACTTGTTATTACTGCTGTGAAGTCTGGAGCACTAATTGCTCTGTGGAAATTTTAACGCGAAAGACGTGAGGATTCCCTGTTTACCCTCTGCAGTGACACACAAACTGAGGTCATCTCCAGAAAGGATGAGCAAGCAAGCCCACAATCCGGCCATGTCCGTATTTTTCCACTGAATCTCTCTCTGTAGAAGGTAACTGGGTTAAAGGAGCTGTTATTGGTCATTTTTCCACCTGTGTTTGTTGATGCTGTCTACAGAGACACCCTGCTCACCCATGTGACCACTGACTCTGAAAGGAAGACAATGCATTCATCATATACAACTGTATGCGAAAGTTTTGGACACTCACACTCAGCGTACATGTTTTATTATTTTGTAAGTGAAAATAAGTTTTAGTGCGGAATGTCTATTTGCTGAGTGTGCCAGAACTTTTGCATAGGCTACATTTTGTGTTTTCTTTTCTCTCAATATGTTAAATTTAGTAAATAAACAGTAATTATGCATTAAAATGTGCAGAAGCGTGTTTTCTGTAGAGGATGTGTTGTTTATTTTCACTAAATAAACAACGTCATTTGACCAGGGTGCCCAAACTTTTGCAAATGACTGTATATCAGAGCAGCGCTGAGGGAAGGATCCAAGTTGAAGCCGTACAAACACCTGCAGCATAACCTGCAAAACAGTATGAGGGAATTAAAAGAAAAGCTCAAGAAACAGAATTAAATTAAACGAGAATTAAACAAGCGTTCAAGAAAAGTAGTTCATTACAAATTACTTCCCTCAAGCTGTAATGGCTTTGCTTTACTCATTACATCCGAGAAAAAAAGCAATTACTCATTACTTTTCTTCTGAGTTTCTCTCTAAAACTCAAACAACCAACTGTACAAACCCAACAGTCCTTTGAGTACTTTATCTACAAACGGCCAATCACAGTAAACATCATTTAAAGGCACGTCACTATCAGTGCTTTTGAACAAGACACAGGCAGATCTTAAATTAGCCCCCTTTTACCCTGTTCTTCAGTGGTCAGGACCCCCATGGACCCTTACAGAGCAGGTATTTGGGTGGTGGGTCATTCTCAGCACTGCAGTAACACTGACGTGGTGGTGGTGTGTTAGTGTGTGTTGTGCTGGTCTGAGTGGATCAGACACAGCAGTGCTGCTGGAGTTTTTAAACACTGTGTCCACTCACTGTCCACTCTATTAGACACTCCTACCTTGTCAGTCCACCTTGTAGATGTCCAGTCAGAGACGATAGCTCATCTGCTGCTGCACAGTTTGTGTTGGTCATCCTCTAGTCCTTCATCAGTGGTCACAGGACGCTGTTGGCTGGATATTTTTGGTTGGTGGACTATTCTCAGTCCAGCAGTGACACTGAGGTGTTTAAAAACTCCAGCAGCACTGCTGTGTCTGATCCACTCAGACCAGCGCAACACACACTAACACACCACCACCATGTCAGTGTTACTGCAGTGCTGAGAATGATCCACCACCCAAATAGTACCTGCTCTGTGAGGGTCCATGGGGGTCCTGACCACTGAAGAACAGCGTAAAAGGGGGCTAACAAAGTATCAGAGAAACAGATGGACTACAGTCTGTAACTGTAGAACTACAAAGTGCACCTATATAGTAAGTGGAGCTGATAAAATGGACAATGAGCGTAGAAACAAGGAGGTGGTCATAATGTTATGCCTGATCGGTGTGTATATATCAGCTTGTGAAGCAGCCACTGACATCATCATCATCATCATCATCATCATCATCATCATCATCATGAAGATGGCCGAACCGATTGTCACAGCTGATTTTCCAGATTATCTGTGGTGTCTTTCCTCACCAAGCATTATTTGAACAGGACACTCTTTGGGCTTCTTGAGATGAAAGCTGAGACCACACTGGGGGGTCTTTCTCCAAAATATGTCTAAGGTAGATCCTAGAAGAGATTACGGGGGCTTCTGAGATTGCTCATAATTTTGA
This sequence comes from Colossoma macropomum, assembly GCF_904425465.1. NCBI lineage: Eukaryota > Metazoa > Chordata > Actinopteri > Characiformes > Serrasalmidae > Colossoma > Colossoma macropomum. The sequence goes on from NW_023494790.1 coordinate 38,987,458, forward strand.
TTCAATCCATCTCATTCCTTGCCCCACTTTCCTGATTTTCTCCTCTCTGCGCTGCATGTGTCTTGGAACAGGATGAAAAGTGTAAATGCAATAAGCTGTTCGGAATGGCGAGAGTCTTAAAGTCTTTCACTGCGCTGGAGTTCTGTTTCATAGTGAAACTTCAGTGTAAGCTCTCACACAGCACAGACTAAACAGAGGGTCGGCTATTGTTTTTCCCCTTGGCAGCTCCTCACCAGACATTAGGAGCTGCAGTTTTCCAGGACTCAGCCAAAGATCCATATCGGCTGAAGTGCTGCTACATCCTAAAATTATTTGCATGGAGAAAATACGGAACACAAATGTGCCAACGTGAATAGCTTCCTAATGATACCAGCACCTATGGCACCTAATATATCAGCAGACTTTTAGGTTAATGTTTACAGGCTGTAGAACATCTGTTGGTGCTCATTCTATCAGCCCAAAGTCCATCAATGGAAAGGAACCAACAAAGAACCGTGATTTACAAGATAAATGCATGGTGGACCATTTTCAGTACAGCAGTGACCCTGATGTGGTAGAGAGTGCTGTGTTTGTAGGATCCAGGTTTAAGTCCTGGCTCCTCTTAGTGTTCTTCCTCCTGCTTATAAGGAGCTTCGTCTTTTGAGTCGTGGTTCCGCTCATTGGTTCCTCCTCATGCTTTTAAGGAGGTTTCGTTCTTAGTCTTGGTTCCTCTTAGTGGTTCTTCCTCATGCTCTTAGGGAGATTCTCCTTAATGTTGGTTCCTCTTGGTGGTTCTACCTCATACTCTTAGGGAGATTTTCCTTTTAAGTCTTGGTTTCTCTCCATGGTTCTTCCTCATGCTCATATGAAGTTTTTGCTTTTGACTTTTTTTGTTCGTCTCATTGGTTCTTCTTCTTCTTAAGGTTACTAACTGTGGTTCTTCTTCATGCTCTTAGGCAGTTTCTCCCTTTGAGTCTTGGTTCCTCTCAGTGGTTCCTCTGAGTGATTCTTCCTCATACTCATAGGGAGTTTTTCTTCTTAAATGTTGGTTACTGTCAGTGGTTCTTCTTCATGCTCTTGGGGAGGTTCTCCTTTTGAGTCTGGGTTCCTCTCAATGGTTCCTCCTCATGCTTTTAAGGTGATTCTTCCTTCTTTGTCTTGGTTCCTTTCAGTGGTTTTTCCTCATGCTCTTAGGAAGTCTTGCCTCCTCTCATTGGTTCTTGTTCATGCTCTTAGGCAGTTTTTCTTTCTGAGTCTTGGTTCCTCTCAAGCTTATGGGGAGTTTTCTCTCTTAAGTCTTGGTTACTGTCAGTGGTTCTTCTTCCTGATCTTAGGAGGTTTTTCTCTTTGAGTCTTGGTTCTTCTCATTGTTTTTTCCTCGTGCTCTTAAGGAGTTTCTCCTTAATGTCTTGGTTCCTATTAAAGATCCTGTGAAAAGCGTTATAGAAACCATTTCTGAATTGAACCAAATTGAATCAGGTCTTCCTCAGGTTTCCCAACACTTCACACCTCCTTTATTCCACACTTTTCTTGTGTATCAGTGTCAGCAGAAGGTCATTGTATCTAGGTGAGCTGCATGTTCAGTGCTTTCCTTCCATATTTTCCCAAAGTTCTAAATGGGGACTTTTTGTGGCTCCTGAGTTCAGATTTGTAGAGTATCTAATAGCGATTTTAAAAAAAGTCATCACATGGAAACTTCAGTCATGTTCAGTTATTCGAATATAAATGCAGTGCATGTAACACAGTGGGTGGTGAAATACCATTTAAACCTGAAAAGTTTGGATTACTGGAAAAAGCAGAGAGAAATTAGACTTTACTGGAACATCAGCTGAAGAATGTCCCCCCCTCCACTTAAATTCAGCTTCTGCAACCCTATAGGACCACGGCAGCTCTGCTGAAGGTCACATAACCAGTTTTTCCATCTGATTCATTGAGAGCTTACTGCTCTGATTAGAGTTTTTCAGTTTGGACGTTCCGCAGGGGCATGTAATCTCATAAAGAACACCGTGATTGACTGTCATTATGTCAAGGCCATGGTTTAGCGTATGTCACTCAGCACCTCTCAAACCTGTTTAGGCTTTCTTTTCCACTGCTAATAGTATAATAACCAGTGGTAATCGTGTAGCAACAGAAAGCCCTCAAATTAGATTTCTCCTGCAAACGATGTGCTAATATTCTCAATACCTGTAAGAAAGGAGGACCAAACGAACTGTGGAGCCACAGCATGAACACAAAAGTGAATAGCTGTACTGTAGGTATGGATTTCTGAACATGTGCTATTATTTCAGCCTGTCGCGCTCAGACATTCCAGCACAGAGCTGATAAGGTAATGTAAGTAGCTCATCTGGGGATGTATATTTTAACTAAGGGAGGACATGCCAGAGACGTATCCCGCTGGGTTAGAAAAGATGCCTGAAATCACATGTTTCTCAGTTTCCAACCTCAACTGTGCAATAATGGTAGATTAGCATAATGCAGAGTAAAACAAATAGCATGATTTATAGGCTGCTTACATCCCAACACACCAGACTGTCTGTCTTTGGGTCCATCTTTATTGCTGATAAATGTGTTTATAAGGGATTCACAGCTACTGAATGCATTTAAAAGGGTAAAGTCTGTCAGTAGAATATGGATATAAATGTTTAGGTTGTTTAAACGCAGCTTCAAATCAGAGAAGACTTCAGTCACACTCAACTGATTAACTTTAAGACTGTTTTCTTCCCTGAGCAAAGGTAAACAAAATAAACAGGGCCCTGATAAGAGCTATAAGTATCCATTTAGTGACCCCAAGCCACAAAGCATGTTGTTTTTGTTGTAAAATGTGTTCAGTATCATTTGTAGAAAAAGCACAGTGAGTCCAAAGACTTTCCTATTTAACTGAGCAATAATTCTTTGGTGGGGGCTGCTATTTATTCACATTTGCTAATGAAATTAGCCTATCACAGCTATTCATTCACCTGTTTGCTAAATAAGACACATTATCCTTGCTTTAGAAGTCCTGTTTTCTAATAAAATTAGCCTATCACTGTACTTGTTATTGAGTTTAGACTATCATCACTGACTGATAACACTTGTGATGGCATATTTTCACAAACAAAAAAAAGAAAAAAACACTTTACCAACTTTGCATGAAGCATAGTTATCTAAGTCCAGAGGGGTCTTTTTTGGTCAGGCTGTAAAAGAAGGCCAACATTATTGTAAGATTCAGCACTCTAACCATGGCGGCTCCATAGTTTGGTAAATGTGCAGCAATTATCTGACCACCTGCCTCTAGAGTGGTAGCAGTCATGGGTCATGCTAACACAGGCCTCGGTAGGTGAGCCAGCGTGTATTTTACTTCCATCAAACTGTTGATGGGTTCTCGTAACCTGACAGGACCAACCTGATAAATATGAAGATAAGAGCAGCAATAGCACTTCTCGCTACGTCGCTGCAATAATCTGCTTAAATGGAACTCGCATGATTGAGTTAGTTTAACTGGAACCATGCAGAACCCTGCGGACAGGAGCATCTCCATTCCCTTCTCTGAGGCAAACAGTGAAAGCTCATTTACGAAGCCCTGGTGCCACGGCTTTGTTTGGTCTTAAAAGTTCATCGGTGGGCTCTTTCCTGGGCCTGGGGGGTGGCCTAACTCGAACCATCTGCACTTTTGAGCAGTTTACATAATGTCAAAGCAAGTAGCCTTCCATCATAGCCATGGCACTGTAAACCGCACACGCGCCGGTCAGGTTTCCATCCGCCCAGGAGGTGGTCCTCAGGGGCTAACTTCTTACTGTATGTAATCTGCTGAGCTTAAGCCAGGTTGTGGATTACTTACAGCGCAGAATACCAGTCGACAGCAAGAAAACAAAATGTCATGAAAGAGCGAAATCAAACTCCATAAAAATCTTTACTCAGTTAATAGGTGGACTTTAGGTGGGGATTACAGTCTGAGACGATCGGATGACCTGATAAGTGTAAGATGGTTGCATGCTGGAGCTTGGCTGTGGGGGGGGGGCACCATCGTGGCTTGTTTGAAGAGAAAATATATGCAGCACATGTTCAGTGCTGGAGCAAACGAGTGTTGAAAAAGTGGTGTTGGGAGGCAGCGCCGACAGAAACTGCCAAAGGTTTCCTGAAATTTTCACAAACAGAAGATTCAAAATCACAAAAAAGTCACTGCGAAACAGGCGTGACCAAGTCTGGATCAGAACATTAGCAACAAAACAATCCTTCATTTGGGTGCAGTTAGCAAACTAGACACAAAAGTAAACATAATTATACCAAATAATTCTATACCCATGACTAGGGGGGAACCCTCAGGCCCTTCTAAGTTCTAACAATTCCTATGAAAAAAAAACCTATACTATTATACTATCCAATATAACACCGATGCTAAACTTATCACTCACTGAGATTGATAACTGATCACATTGATTCTAATTGTCCAATTGTCTAATAAGCAACTGTGTTACATGAAGTGATTCTAAAGTAGCGGTGATAGATATATAATGTGTGTGTGTGTGTGTGTGTGTGTGTGTGTGTGTGTGTGTATATATATATGATGTATGTATGTATGTATGTGTGTGTGTGTGTATATATATATATATATATATATATATATATATATATATATATATATATAATAATAATAATAATAATAATAATAATAATAATAATAATAATATAATATTGTTCTCTTAAAAATGGTTTAAAATTAACAGATACTTAATTTCTGGATTCTGAACATGTTTTTCCAATACTTTTGTTATGTTAAATCCCAACCCTGCCCATTGGTTAGGACTTCAGGAGCTGGACTGAAGACCTTTCATGTTAGATTAACTACCAACATAATTAAGGAAGTGAGAGAGGAATCAACCAATCATGCTTTGATTTCTGTGACTAAAATTGTCTTTCTGGAAGAGTTTCACATGCAGAATTTATTTGCTAGTGTGACTGAGTCTTTAGATTCAAAAGAAGAAGAAGAAGCAGAAGAAGAAGCGTTCTTGTTTGGGCAGCTAAAGCAAGTTTGTCAGCAATCGCTGCCATCAGGAACTCATTGAGAACCCAGCTGATAAAGATCCACCCCTCATGATCCCAGCAGAGCCTCTGGAACTTCATCAGACCAAAGAACAAAAGGGGAATATTCGGATCCTCTCGGGACGCGAGGAACAGACGTGTGGGCGACTCGAAGCATCCCATCGCTTCCGATTCGGAGATGTCTGTTTATCCATAACAGAAAAGAGGAGCGGGGTATCCATCTACCTTTCAGAAGCTTTGTTTTCACTTTCTGATTCCTTGGCCTCCCTTGGTATAGCTAGCATGCTAACGAGAAACAGATGTTTCAGATGGAAAGGGGGGGGGCAGGAAGAGAGGAGACAGGAGCTGGAGACAGAGTCCTCAGACACGCTGTCAGATAGAGTAAGGAGGCTCTCCAACGCGAGGAGGTGTAATTTAATCACCCTAAGGCCGAGACAGGGCCGAGTGCTCCCACAGTCACCTACCGATTACATCCATTGCTCTTGTTTGTCTGCTAAAATGCTTAAATACAACAGATTCTGGACATAAATATGATCCCTTCTACTTTCTAGTCCTGTATTTAGTCACTTGGAGTTCCCGGTGGGGCGCCACTCTGTTAAAACGTGACACGGAGCATGGATTGATTGTAGACTTTGTGTACTCTTTCTGCACCACGTTGCCCGCGAGAAATCAATCTTTAGCATCACAATCAAATCCACGTCCATACTTTATAAGATCAAATGGAATCTGCCTGCTCAGCATGCTTCGCTAGGGTCACGGCGGGGACTGTGGTTTGTGAAATAGCCGGGAGATTATAGCAGAGAAAGGTTGAGGTGTACACATGTGCCTGATTTATTTTTCAGAGGGTGCATTTAAGGATCCAACTCCCGTCATCAATCTTTTCGCACTAAGACTCCGAGGGGTGGCGTATTTCACCCTGGACCATATCTTTCATGACTCTGCCACCACTCAGTTATATACGCGCACATTAACTCCTTACACCCGCATGTTTTTGCAAGACCTGAGCCGTTCTGTGGTGGGAGCATGTGTTCACGTGTGCTTGTGTGGGTTGTAGGGCTCAATCTCAAATCCGAATTTTTCAAAAATTCTGCCACTGGTTAAGATTCGGATTTCTTTACAGTGGTGGTGATAGGAACCAGGGGTCGCCATGACTACAACACAAATATAGACGTTTTATTTACTATCCAGAACCACCAGTGAACCTACACGAGTCTTCTGAGTTTATATGGAATGTTGATGATGGAAAATAGTGGGAAATCTGAAATATTAAGTCTTCTTTGGGGACTATTTTGCCTCACAGCGCCCTGCATGTATCCCTCCACCATGAATGGCTTTTTACTGTATGTTTTGGGCCCAAAATCTTAAAACAGTGAATTCATAACCATTTCATGTAGGAACTTTCTGTGAGGGAGCTTTTAAAGGTGGATGTCTGGTTCCTATCACCACCACTGTGAACAATTCTGACTGTCAATGATGTATCTAGAACTCACAAAAGGCCTAGAGTGATGTTTTCTCCACACATAAATGGTCCCATCCATTAGACACCAAAGTGTGATTGGTTAATTCCTCTGTCACTTTGTAATTATGCTAATAATTATTCTGTCCATAACAAAATTAGTGCTTCTATTCTATTGTATAAATATGAACTACAAATTGAAGACATGCATTCTTTAAATTCCCAGAAATCATTAGGCCTTGAGGTCCTAGAGGTCTGTGAGGGTTCTCGTACAGCAATAGCACCACTTTAGAAGGATAGCAACAGGTATTGCGATGGTTCCATTTCTCATTTGCCCAGTGCCTCTTTATTTTTATTGCATTTTGATGCTGTTATTTTAATGATAATAAGCCACTTGATGCCTAAAACCCTCTTAACCATAGCAGAATCACTGAAACTCATGAGCTCTCGTGGCTTATTTCTCTATTATATTCAGGATGTTGCAGGAATGAGTTTTTTCTACAACAATTATTACTCATATACATTACCATGTGCAAGCTTTGCCTCCCATGCTGAAGCCCCCGTATGTGCGGAGGTGAAGAACGCTGCTCCACGTGTCCGAGCTGTGCTGTAAAGAACTGTCAGGATCAGTTACAGGCCCAGCTGGTTCCCTCATTAGACCTCACATAAAACTCAAGCCGCATCAGCACCGTGTGATTTAACGGCTCAGGCTTTACTGAACTGCGGCCCCCTCACCCCACTGCCTCCACCGCATCATCTCCCCGACAAAACAACCAGATCAGCCTCAGCTCTCAAATCAAAACTGACACAGTCCAAATAAACTAAGCGTTTGTAACTGCGGAGTCATTCAGTGTGAGGTGAGAATGTTTCCCACCGCACAGTGATTTTCAATATACTCCTGATTTATTGTTTCATTTTAACACTTTAATAAGCCGAACGTTACTGTAAACTATCCATTGTTTACTGTAACTTGGTGATAGGTAAAGTTATTTCAGTTATTGAACACAAATTTCAGGCAGGAATCCAGGAATGTTTTCTTAAATAAGAGTTTGGCTATATTAAGCCTGACCCCAGTCTGATCATTTATTTATTTGTTTTTACTTGCTTTTTATGTAGGCCCCTTTTTAAAAGGATTTTGGACATTATTCTCATAAAGACATAAGATTACTACAACACAAGTCATCAGATGGGTCTCCCAAGTCATGCAACCATCTAAGCATTGTCCCTCTCATCAGGAGATCATAAGTTCGATCCTCGGTGATGCTACAGCCGTCTGAGGCCGGGAGTCCGAGACAGCACAGTTGTCCTCGCTCTCTCTGGGTGGGCAGGATGGCCCCCCGTCTCCCCTCATCACTCAGCGCGATGCTAGTCAGCGCAGGCATGTGTTAGCTGGCGTAACAGATCTGGCGGTTAGTGCTCTCCTCCGAGTGTGTTCAGCTGTACAGTGACGCTGCGTTAAAGATGCGGTGGAGCTTCACAGGAAGCCAGTGCTAGCTTTCACCCTCTGAGCACTTATGTATATATTATGTATATATTATACATTCCATTTATATTAAATACACTATAAAGTGGTCAGTGGACATTAAAAAAAAGACCAAAAAATCAAAAAAACAAACAAACAAAAATACTAACAAAAAAATTTAATGTCACATTAATTATAAACTAAAAATTTTCCTGTTGCTTTATTAAAAAATAAATATATAAATACATTTAAAAAAATACTAATCACAGCTTAGCATACATTGCCTAATTTAAGTTACTCGCTGTAATTTATTTGATCTACCAAAAACAGACAGAACCCCTTTTTGTGCAACATTGAACCTTTTAAAAAGGTTCTTCAAACCCCTTAATTAACTTGTTTTGTAATGCTAACTTCAGTAAAGTTTATTACTTTATTAATGCCAACATTATTCACTTTATCAATACAAACTTATTACCTTCATAATTGATAATAGATGTTTATAAGTTTATTAATGTCAACTTTATTATCGTCTAATATCTGATAATGATGCCTTGATGTGGGAGCCTTAAAAGACATTAAACATTTCAGACGTCTGGTTCCTATCACCTCCACTGTGAACAGTTCTGACTCGGCAAGTTTCTCTAGAACAGAGCGTTTCACACCAAACCACTCTGAACCACTCTGAACGACTCTGTTTACATCTTAACCACTTAATTATGGAGGACATGCAGATGTTTTTATTTAATGATGTGAAATTTCTCTTTAAAGGACAAGAATGAAAGATGTGAAAAGCGGACTAAAAAAAGATATAATATTCATGCTTTTACTGGAAAAAGCGTATGTACAGATAAATGGACACTAATCAGTGACCTCTCTCTGCAGTAACTGAGTGGGTCTGTGCAGTGATAGGCTGTAAGTGGGTTTCACAGAGACGTTCCAGACATAAACAACACACGTCAGACGAAAGCTCAGAGTCTCCAGCTGATACGCTGATACCTCAAACAGCCATGAAGTTATTCAAGTTTAGAAATGCATCTGCCTCACAGAACCGCGCTGGTTCTAACAGGGTTAACGGCTCTGTGGTGTGAGATCCTTTTCGGTTCTGATGGTAGATGGAGACAATGGTATTAAATCTGATTGATAAATCAGTCATAATATTCTTTCTTGTAACTCCTAGTCTGGTTTTGATGTATCGCTTTGGTTTGGCGCGTCCCACTCCTACATTCTCCACTCCCTTTACGTTTTCAGCAAATAAACTATGGAGCGTATTTCATGGGGAAGGATCTTGGAACAAGTATCTGATGTAAAACAGATCTAATTGACCCGTATTAAATATAATGCTATCCAGATATCCCAAACTCAAAGTTGTGTTGCTTTTCATAAAGGTGTTAGTGGAAAAATTCTTTAGGCAAAAAGTGAACATTTCAGCCAGCATTAATGAGAAACCACCAGACGAAACTTACCTACTTTCTCTATTTTCACTGTTTATGTGTTTTATATATAATGATTCTACTGAACTGGTTCAGAGTCAGAGCTGAAACACATTTGAGACTTTTAGCTGATCTTGGACTTTAGACTAAAATCCTTTTGACTCTGTACATTAATTATGTTTATTTTATTACAACTAATGATTGAACATTCCATTTTGTCTCTACCAAGACAACCATAACACCAAACTGTGCCAAGTGTTCAGTAGTGACTGTTTCAGTAGTGTCTGTTTCAGTAGTGACTGTTTCAGTGACAGTTTTAGCTCATTTTGAGCTCAGAAACTCAGCCAGTACAGACCAGCAAACACAGCTCTGAGCTGTTCACACAGAAAATCATCATATTTTACATTAAAACACTAAAAAGTGCTGAACTACAGAAAATATGGCGATTATTAATGTTCCACATTGATTTTCAGACTTTGGGACACATTTACTTCAAAACAATGGGATCTAACTGCTCACCATGTGGCCATGAGGGACAGGGATGCAGCCTCACTTCCTGCTCTAAATGCAGGGGCGTGGCTAAAATAAGGCTCCGCCCACAGACTTAAACTGTTTTGGTAACATGAAAATGTAGGACAGCATTTTTTCAATAAAGTTTTTTGTTTGTTTGTTTGTTTTTTTGATAAATAAATAAATAACTAAACCCATGAAATCTAAGTTTTTAAAAAAAGAAAAAAAAGAATTGAAACAAAATGAAAAAAAAACAGCTTCACCCTTCGAGGGTTCTTCAGTAAAGACAATGATTTTATATAGAACCTTGAACACTCAAAGAACCGTTTCCATGCTTAAATGATTCTTTGCATGATGAAGTTGTTCTTCCGATGGAGAATGTGTTGTATATGGTTCTATATAGCATCAAAAAGGGTTCTGCCATTGTTCCAATGTTAAGACCGTATGCAATAGCAGAACCTTTTTTGGTGCTGTAGAACTGTACAGTGATGGTGAAAATGAAAGCATCAGCCGGCGCATGCGGAGCGGAATTAGGAACGTTTTCGTGTTCATGCAAAAAAGATCCCTAAATTAAACCTCATCTCCGAATGAAAGAGCCGCCAGAGCCTAGAGAAACTGTGAATTAGCACTGAGCCATAAAATACACAGCAGATAATGAGCTCTGACAGTGCTGAGGACGAGGGAATCGTTCTTGGATTCAGAGTCTTTTCCATCTCCTTCTGCTTCCTTATTTAAATCATTTTCTTATTTGATCTTCCTCCCATGAGGGAACACTCAGGCCGTGCTCTCCTCCTCCACTCAGGCGCTTAGTACTACACACATTAGCCCTGACTTTATCACTGCGCCTCTGAGTGAGCGATGTTAGCATTAGACTGAGGTTTTAGGGAACAAGATTGTACAGCAGTGCCATGCAAACATCATGAAAATGATCTGTAAAGACTGATATCTGGGTAATAAGTGTTTAAAAGTACTAACATTGGAATAAATACAAATAAACAAATAAACAATCCATTATGATGTGTGTTAGCAGAAGCATTTCCCAAATCTGTCCTCGAGGAAGTTCAGTATTAACAGTTACCATTCAATGCCTGGTTTATCTAATCAATTCTTCATCAAATTAAATCTTAAACTTCTTATTTATAACTTTACTGACTTCATTTTAACTTCTGACAACTGTAATTATGTTTATTTGTGTTTATTTGAATGTTATATAGTGTTTATATGTTTTCTGCCCCAAAAAAATAGTTGTGGCCAATTTTCTTGGCTGCCTAAAAGCTGCAGAACAGCATGCAAAAATTCAAAACTATTGTTTTTGATGATGAATATGTGCGACAGCATCGCAGTGCTGTCTAATTTTTTCAGTGTTTCACCATTGCTGTGTTAAAGTAAACTCATATTGAAACCATGGTAGATAATGAGGCTTGAAATTTCTAGTACTAGTAAATTACCATCTTTTTTTTCACCTCATATTTTCTGCTTAAAAGTGTAGTAAACTGATACAAACACACTAAAATTTGTTGAATGGTTAATTTTATTTTATTCATGTGAGCAAAGTGTAACAATTAACATGAGGCTGGTGTTTGTGCTCACTGTGTTTGTAGTTGGGGTTGCATGAATATTGATTTTCATTTAAAAAAGTAGTCGACTAGTCTTCATTACTGCATTAAAAAATCATCTGCGAAAGGCATTTTATTAGTAATTTTTGCTAATAGTTTGTGGCAGAGCAGATGGTATGGTTAGAGGTGTGAAATGTTCACTGCGGAGGTGTTTTTGTTGTAGTGGTGATGAGTTTCAGTCTCAGACACTGACGCACACAGATGTACACAGACTGTCTGACATAAACTGCACGCTAAAATCACCAAATCACAGCTCTCTGAATCTCACCGCACACTGAGTACGTAAAACTGCCTCTGGTCTGTCCTGTCCTGTAACAACACTTTACTATCATAATTTAATTTTCAATTTGATTTTTAACTTAATGTTTGATTTCTTCCTCTTTTAAATCTACTGCTTTAATCATTTTTATTGTTTTTCTACATCTCTTAAATTTTTATATGAATTATCATCCTGCGATGGACTGGCGACCTGTCCGGGGTGTATCCTGCCTTCTGCCCAATGACAGCTGGGATAGGCTCCAGCACCCCACCGCGACCCAGAAGGATAAGTGGATGATGGATGGATGGATGGATGGATGGATGGATGTATGGATGAATTATCGTCTGTATTTTCTTTGCATTTTATTTCTAAAGCACTTTGAATGACCACAGTGGGTGAAAGCTGATATGTAAATAAACATGCCTGTGCACTGTCCAACAGGAAACAAACCAGTTGAGTTGCATCTACACACCAATAAGCCCTTCAGAATGAGATCACTGAACCAGGAAACAGTCGTTTTATTACAGAATTGATTTTGAAGCTGTAGGGAGCATATAAACATTTTCTGACTAGTACTCCAAGTTTGTTTTCATTGCGCTGGGTGTGTTAAGTGATCTGTGGTTGGCTATTTTACATTTCTGTCAAATGGCTCTATCAAAACTACCAGTTCTCAAAGTGTACCCAGTCTGGATTACAAGCCTCTTAAACAGATTGCAGTGGAATTGGTTTCATCTTATGAATTATTTCCACTCAAATAAAGTACTTTGTTCTTTGTGTTAAGCAGGAAAACTGATTTCTGTCATTTCCTCTTGCCTGTTCACTGAAGTTTGTGCTGCTGTTGGATTTCAGGCACTGCCCTCAACTAGTCAACTGCTGCCCAAAGCGCCCACTAGTCGACTAGCTGACCAGCTGACTAACCTATGCAACCCCTACACAGCTCTGCTTTCTGTTGTAACTGGTATGTGATGCTAGAGAGCTAGCTAAAGAGAACACCACTACTTTAGCTGTGCAAATTTTTAATTTGTGAACTTTCAGAGTCTGTAATGTCCATGTAAACCTGTACTACAGTGTAACGAGCCCCTTCTCTCTCTCACCTCTGCAGTGAGCCCCCCCTCCCCAAAAACCCCATGATGCTAACACAGGCTGTCACCTGTAGCACAAAGAGTGCCTGTGCGAGAGAGAGAGAGAGAGAGAGAGAGAGAGAGAGAGAGAGAGAGTACTAACAGGCCTGTGATGAGAGAGAGAGATTGGTTTGGTGAGTGTAATTATCCCTCAGTAACACAGAGCTGGCGCCACTAGTATTAATGCATCCACACAGGCGTTCAGGTTCCACTGGCGTTGTGAGTGGAGGAGGAAGGTGCTAGAATGACATGACTGTGATGGTTACCATGTTTCTGTGTTTGATTTTTAAGCTTAGACATCAGGCAGTGCTGAAAATCAAATTTTTTGAAATTTATGAAATTTTGAAGAAAAAATGTCAGTGTAGGATGTGGGAACGGTAACATTTTATGAAGGTTGAGCAGTTTTTTTTCCATTTCATTTAACAGAAAAATGGTTTATCATTACCTGAAATGTTGCAAAAACCTATGATGGAAACATTTTTTGAGGGAGGGACTAAATTTACACTTAGATTTTGTGTCATACTGCAAAATATGATATCAAATGAAAACTTGAATCTTGAATCTGTTGTGAGAGTATTATAAGATTATTAAACTTTTTAAGACCTTTCAGATGTTTCTTCTTTTTCAAGTCATTTTGTTGCAGACAGACAGACAGACAGACAGACGGACAGATAATTTTAATAATGCCAGAGGGAAATTTGTATGTTATGGCAGCAGCAATGGAAAACTGTTGATAAAATGATGACATAAAAAAGCTAAAAAAGTCTGGAAATAAACGAAATAACCTCATAATATTCTTACAACAATCTCATAATGAGAAATAATGAGATATTAAGACTATATTCAAGATGATTTCACCTGCCACGGCCGTGTCCTTGTTTTGTTGCCTCTGTGTGCTCTTACTGTAATCAAGCAGGTTTGTGTTCACTTGACGAGCCTAGAAATTAATCATCATTATGACTTAAGCAGAGTCCGTCACCCTGCCCGTGTGTCAGCGCTCTCTTATCCAATCCAAACGCAGCTGGGGATCTCGGCACAGCTGCCAGCGCTCGTGCGTCCGAGGCGCTGGGCGTTGGGACGGTGCGTTTGCCAGCATTTGAGAGTGAGTCAGAGTCAGTAGGCTGGGCTGTATTGACTGTGTGAGGCAGCCGACTCATGCTGAGAGTCTGTCGAGCTCTCTCGCTCATACTGGACCTCAGAGCCAGAGCGGGCGGGTCCATTGTATTTGCATTGTGAGAACATCTGTTTTGCTTAGCGGTCACGCTCGACTCCAGCTTGGATGCTGCAAGTGCCCCTGTGGCCAGAATGTGGAGGTAAGAGAAGCAGGGAGGGATTCACCGATAGCCTTTAGGGCACATCAATGTCACAACAGCAAAGAAGTGACTGCTGGGTGGATAAAGCAGTTAGTGCTGCACTGATACAACAGGATTTTCTACTAATCCTGAGACTTAATTAACCCATACGAATATATATATATATATATGTATATATATATATATATATATATATATATATATATATATATATATATATATATATATATATATATGGGTATATCTCCAAAATGGTAACTTTACAGGCAAGGTAAAGCGTTCTTATTACTTTTAATGAAAGTAAATGGAGAAATATTTTTCCCCAAGTAATTTTGGACCATTTATGTTGTTCTGTTCATCATTAAATTTGGCACAACATAAAGGACACCTGCCAGTTTCAAGTCGTCAGAAAATGGAAAACGGAGATGAGGTGTTGTCCCCCTTATTATTATTATTATTATTATTATGACAATAAATGACAAGAAGAGAATTAACAAACAAGGTATCAACCATGTTAATTACTTAACAAGGTTACACTTTGTTACTTATTACTAAAGATAAAAATATATAAATAAAAATATAAACTCTATCCTTCATAAAAATGAACGAAAATAAACAATATAAATAAAAAAGCAAAAATAAATTCTTTACACTATAAAAACACAGATATTAGCTTTTGTGAAGAACCAGGTTTTGTAGCAATAAAAATAGTTGAATTGGTATTTATTGCAGTTGTATTATTGATGCTGAAGAACTATTTAAAGTAGCATGTATTATATCAGTAAAACCAATATTTTTGTAATGCATTATCATAACTGCCATCCAATCAGTTCTGACCCCTGATAACCACCAAGTGTTTAAACATCCTGTCTTCTGTTTAGATCTTCAGGCTTCGTAATGGCTGATTCATGATTCCTCTGACTGTCTCCAGCCATCCTGTTTGTGGTCTTCCTCTTCCTCTTTTACCTTCAACTCTTCCAAGCATCACTGTCTTTTCCAGTTAACTGATTCTTCTCATAATATCTCCAAATCAAAAGTTTTGGTTTGTGATCTGGGCTTCGAGTGAGAGGTTAGGATTGATTTGGTCAAGAATCCATTTGTTTTCCCGGTTGTCTGAGGCTCTTTCAGAAGTCTTCAACACGAAAGTTCAAAACCATTTATATCTTTCCTGTCCAGCCTTTTTTCTTCCAGCTTTAACATCCATAAAGAACAGCAGCAAAGACCACAGCCTGGACAGTTCTGATCTTTCTTTGTAGAGATACATCATTACATTTGAAGATCTTTTCATCCTTGGTCTGCTGAGCGCCAATCTCAGTCATATTTCTTTACTGCTGGTTTCTTTTGTTGTCAAAAGTTTATCGGAGTAGGCAAAAGCTTTTCACCACTTCTGCATCTTCTCCATCAGTGGTAAAGTTAGCAGACTTTCCTATTGTCACAAAGCTTTGTTTTCTTCATATTGAGCTGAAGTCCCATCTTTTCACTCTGTTCTTTAACCCCCTAAAAGGCCAGTACCCACTAGTGGGCCCAAATTTTATTACACACTTCTATAGCCTAAGAATAGCTCAATGCATTGAAGTCCCTGCAGCTACTGAATAATAAGCCTTGGTACATAATACGCCTGAGATTTTAAGGGGTTAACTTTCCTTGCAAGGGCCTTCAGGTCTTCCAGAGCTTCTGCCGTGAGTGTTGTGCTATCTGCATATCAAAAGAATATTGATGTTTCTTCCACTGATTTCAAATCTTTGATCATCTTCGTCCAGTCTTGCTTCTCTCATTATACATTCAGCACATGGTAGCAAGAGTAACGCAAGAGTGGTGACAGTGGGCAGCCTTGTCTTGATCCTTTGGGAACGTGGCATAAGATAAGACAGGATAAGATAATCCTTTATTAGTCCCACAGTGGGGGAAATTCACAGTGCTACAACAGCAAAGGGAGAGCAAGACACTCAAAAAAGAAGTAACAAAACAAACAAGGTAATTAACCTTGAATGACCTTGAATACAAAAGGGAAAAAAAATCTTTACACTATAAGGATATTTTACATGTATTGCACTTAGAGTATTGGTTATATTGCATACAGGAAATGATGCCGAGTTCACAGTTAATTTCTTTAACATCGTCCTGTCTCCTACCACCTGCCAAGGGTCTAGGGGGCTTCCCAGGACAGAGCTGGCCCCTTTCAGTTTGTCTCATCTCTTCCTGTCTACAGTTGAGATGCTGCTACCCCAACAGACCTCCATAAAAGACGGTTGATGCCACCACGGTGTCAAAAAAAGGCATTTTGTTGTGTAGATCCGTGTGGTTTTCTTGATAAAGTACAGAAGTGGTTTAATATTACCTTGTTAACTTTTAGCCTCAAAAATTACGACCCCCCCACCCCTTGATTGAATCAGTATTGGCTAATCTTGCTCACAGAAAATCAGAAACTGAATCCACCCTGCCAAACAGTAATCGGTCCACCTGCATTGTCCAAACTTCTGGCCAGTGCTTTATTTGGCATGACTAGGTTAGCGTGTGGATAAACATGATAAAGCATGCTTAACTGTGCCCACTCACACTGGGGACCACTCATACTGTGGCAGGCCAGCTGTATGAGCTCACAGCAGCTGCTCGCTGTGGCACAGATTGAGCCTGTATCGCAGCTTGGCACCTTCACGCCACTTCAGACCTGCCAGACTCTTCTGCGCCAGGCCTAAGTGGCTTCTTCTTCTTCAGCTTTTAATGTCTCTGCTGCTTTTGTCATCACTGCTCAGCTGTATCGTGTGGTACGTGGAGTTTACGAGCATTTCTCCATGCTCTGCGCCCCTGCGTCGTTCAGCCAGACACTCAGAGAAAAAATGATTAGAGGAGGATGAGAATAAATCTCATATTATCGTTGAAAATGATGACATTGACAGGGGCCCAGAAGGGTGAAACGGGGCGCTCTGAGGCAATATGAGAACAGAGTTTAAACGCACTGACGTTTGGTTGTGTAATTCTGTGTTTTTCAGAGTTTTTTGTGTTAGTTTTGGCACCACAGGTGAAAATAGCTTTTGGATGGAGCTTGAGATGAATCAGTCAGATCTTGTTGGCGTCTGGAGACACAGAACGGTTCGCTACGCTGAGGTCTGTGTTACCATTCAGGGGACTGTGGGGAAAAAGCAAGAAGAAACAATAAATGTAAATCTTCTATTGAGACTCTGTGCCAACGGCACACTTTCCCCAGCCTAAACAGCTCATCTGTGTAATTCATAATGAAGAAATAATCTGGGGGATCTGAAGCTGAAAAACTCCAGAAACTACACTGTAAATCCCAGGAAAACTGCAAATACTTTTATCCAAAGGCAATTTGGAGTTTGAATTAAATTTACTGTCAGCTCGATTTGTTCATTTGAGCTTTAAACAGATTCAAACAGCCTTCTGCCCCAATCAAGGCCAGCCCCAAGAGGAATTCAACTGATTTTCAGAGTGGTTTGATTGTAGAGAAACTAGCAGACTCATATCTTTACAGTGGTGGTGATAGGAACCAGGGATCACCAAGACAACACAAATATAGACATTTTATTTACTATCCAGAACCACCAGTGAACCTACACGAGTCTTCTGAGTTTATATGGAATGTTGATGATGGGAAATAGTGGAAAACTTTCTTTGGGGACTATTTTGCCTCACAGTGCCACTCCGCCAAATATAAAAATATGTTTTAAGGCTACATCTTTCCAAAACTGTCATAAAACAGTGTCTCAGTCATCAGGCAGTGAATTTATAACCATTTCATGTAGTAACTTTCTGTGAGGGAGCTTTTAGAGGTGGACGTCTGGTTCCTATCACCACCACTGTGAACTCTAAGCATTTTGAAGAATTGGTGGATTTGGCTATGTGACAAACAGACTCAACTTTGACCTCATTTATTGCGATATGGTTTTCAAATGAAGCTTCTGATCTAAGTTCTTACAGAAAACAAGACTCTCACCTTCTCACATTGCCTGAACAGACGGTGTGACGGACAGACAGACGGACACAGACTAGCCGTATCCGGTTTCGGGCCCTGGCTCAGCACGCCCGTTGCACTCTCTTGCATCATGCAGGTCTTGTTTCAGTTTGGAGTATGACTGAAGTGCACTCGCTGCCAGAGGAGAATGAATCGCGAAGGGCCGGAGCAGCAGAGTGCTGATTCATTAAAGCCGTTTGCGTGGACTCCGCTGCCTGCTTCGCATCAGGAGCAGTGATGTCATGTTCTATCTACAGAAAATGGTCTTTGTTGTGTCCAAAATCGAGCACTGCATTCCCATCACTTAGGCTATGTTCACACTTCAGGTAAATGTGCCCCAGGTTAGATATTTTTCCTGATATGTAACACTGATTTGTCTTTTGTTTGACAGTGTGAACAGAACACGTTGAATCTGACAGATTCGATTCAGATTTGGAGCATTTTCGTATGTGGTACTGAAATCTGACATATGCATATTGCATGAAAACAATGGAATATTCACACGTGTTCTGTTAAGAATATCTTCTTAAAGTTAACCAACCCTCAGAATTATGAGATTTGTGGAGCTTTATGGAACTGAAGTGAGTATTGTTTGTCCATTGAAGGAATTAGATGTGCATGTAGAGTTTGACATGCTATATAATAAGGCTGCATTCAGATGGAGTTTCCTACAAAAAATCCACAACTGAAATGCTAGGAATTAGCTTGGGATAACAAAGCGGAGAAAGAGTGGAGTGGTTCTTTATGGCTGGGAAGCTTGACACTTCATCACAACACACAAAAAAGATAGAATAAAGAAACTAACACCGATTGTACTCCCTTCTGGAGGAGAAAAAGGCCACAAGTTAGCAAATGCCTTGAACAGCACAACCAGCAAAGAAACACAGCATCGTATTTCTACTTTAACCCTTAAATGATGTGAACCTAAAGTTTTATTACACTATTTAGTTTGCACTGAAGTCCCTGTACTCTCTCAGAAATAAAGGTACTAAACTGTCTCTCGGTCGGTTCCCCTCTTGTCACTGGGGTGGAACCCTCAAGGGTCCATCTCAGTACCTTCAGTCAGGGAACATAACTGAACCATAATCCACTGAAATGATATGTTCTAAGCTGTACTGACTCCACACACCCCGTCTCGTCTCCAGGCTTTTATTTTACTGTTCTGTTTAAAACATTCGGTTATGAAAAGGTACAAATACGAACTTTTCACCTGGAAACACTTATTTAAGGTTCACAATCAGACCTTAGAACCACTGTTGGAGCTTTGAGGGAACATGTACACTGTTTGTACCTTGATGAACGTAAAATGTACCTGAACAGAACCTTTATTTCTAATAGTGTATAATTACTGAATAACAAGCTTTAAAATGCAATTAGCCTGGCATTTTAAAGGGTTAAAGTAAACTACTCAGCATCTACAGTACTGAGGGATTCCTGTCTATTTTTCCAAAGTTTTATCAAACCTTAGTGATGAAGATTTAACATCTATCTTCAAGCTGAGCATTTTTTAAATTATAAAATTGAGTTAAACTGTCCTACTGTACAGCCCTGAGTTGCTCTCTGGTTCAAATTTCCCTTCCCTTTTTTAATTGGTTACCTCGTAAAATGTGACACATGATGAGAAAAGCTTTTCTGCTGAAGTTGAGCATCTCTCACCTTGATCTGCACCAATCTTCTTTCCTATCCACGTCTTATTGTAAGATATAATGCCCTGGAAAGATGGAATACCCTCTGCTGTCTGAATGAAATCTGAGAATCTGTTGACCCTTTATTTTTGTATGAAGTCCTGTTTCTGGCAGGTAGGAGAAAAAAAAGTTTTATATCTATCTGTGTGAGACCGATTAAGGTGAAATAATGACTTCTCAAAAAAAGTTATCGAAATATACAGTAAACTGGATTAAATTTAATTCATTTCTTATGTTGCTCCTTTTCCCCTTTAGCCCTTACCTCCCAAAATATCTGTGGCCTGCAAATAAAGCATAAGCACAAAAGAAAAGCCACCTTGTTTACTTCTTTGTAAATCACAACGGCCACTTTTTAATGCTAAAATTGAGTTTGCAACAGCGCACAACATTAATAAATCTGCCCCTAAGTGTGATATTTCTCAGCCTTTTCCAGCCAAGCTAAGATCATACATCTCATGTACATGTGCCGCACACATACAGCCCTCTCCCACCTAAGCTTCAAAATATGCAGACGCAACAGGATTTCCAAAGAGCAGCGGCACGCTTTGTTTACTTCATGGACATTGTCCGTTGTCACCAAGTTAGTGGAGCGTTTGAGTTTAACCAGATCCCCACAAAGTCATTGAAATACTGTACACCTAAACACATCTGCGACTGATCATTTACAGTCTGCTGTTGGATTGAAAGTGCAGACTAGTTTCTAACTATCAGAAACTCCCCACTCATTTCCAAACTAAGCTGCTTTACGGATAAATTAGGGTTTTGTAAAAATCGTCCACAAACCGACGACTATCTTCAAATACGGAGCCGTTTTAATGACACCAGAGAGGCCTTCACTTCACTCAATTGTCACTGGCCTCTGTTAGCCGACTCCAGCCCAGATTACGGGGGCCAAACGTGAGTTACCTGATCTGTAGCACATTGTATATCTGCCACATAAAACCCTTTTATGAATCTAAACAATATTTCAGAGAGGACAGGCGAGATATAAATCAGCAAATCATAAGGCCGAGGCCGGCCGTCTGAAAGTCAATCGTGAAGGCCGAGACTGCGGTGTTATTGTTAATTACAACGGATTTCTGCCCTGAGATTAGCTTTGTGGCTAAGGTTACCCTCGCCTGCCTGTTCCTGAAAGCCTTAACGAGCCAAAGTCGAACATTAGCTTTATCCAGCGTAAACATAAATATTACATCTCGAAGCGTTACCTCCCCGACGTTTCTGTCCTCGCTCCACGAGTCTGGGCAAACGAGTGATTTTTGGAAATTAAAAAGGGAAGCAGTTAATTTGTGATCACATTCCTGGACAATGCGGAGGGAAATAAGACGACGTGGGCCGCTGCGAGGGAGAGCTCGGCTCACATTCATTCATGTCCTTTTACGCCGATATTTGGGGGCCTACATGTGGAACCAATTATGAAGCAATACAAAGCGATTAGTGGGGACCTGTTTTTTTGGCTCTCGCTTGCTCCCTTGATTTTTTTCAGGCAGGTAGACGTTTAAACCTTTGACTCTTGAACTGCTGGCTCCCAGTAGCATGACTTCACTGACAGGGTGTACAGCAGAGCACTGTACAGACTCAAATAGCTCATTAAGGGGAATATATCAGTCTTGCGTTTGCCCTCAGAAAAGTGGCGGCTCATGCTGTCAGTCATTGCTGTAGTTATGAAGGCCAACCATCGGACTTTAGCTTGCACCAGGAATAAACCGTCCTCTTGGAATTATAAGGTTCTGTCTGAGTTCTGAGCAGTTTTGTGATATTGAGCTTCAAAGATTTTGCGTTTCAAATAGAAAACTGGTATCTTGGTCACTTTCATACATCAAAGTGTAAATGTATTTTAAACATACAATCAAAATCCTATCAAATTTATAAATAAGAGAGAGGTCAGTTTTAGGTATGAACCATTGGTTTAAGTTTCCTTTAGGCTGGACAGTGTAACAGGTCAGACTGAATCAGACGTGTGCGGATTATAAAAACATTAAGAGGCTTTACTAGTATGAGGGAGTTCCGAAGTTGTTGTCAAAAAACAGGCCGAGGTCAGTTCCAGCACAATCCAAAACCAGGAAAACACCATCATAACAAAGTGAAGGGGGAAAAGGCAAGAAGGTGGAGTCGTAACAAACAGGCAATGGTCAATAAACAGGAAAAACAAACGGGAATACACAGTGTTTCTGGTAACAGCAGCAATAACTCACAAATTGTCTAAACTAAAGCCTGGACTTATAAAGCTAACTAAACAGATCACATGATTCACAGAACAGGTAAAAATAATCAGTAATCAGGTGAGGCTGATCTTGGAAAGGTTGTGTGTTGAGGAGTAAGAGTCACATAATCAGCCAAGGGGTTCTGGGAATTGGAGTCCCTGCTGGAGGGGTGCGTGACAGACAGCAACCACCTACTGTAATAAACTGTCCCAGCAGGTCAGGGTAGCAGGTCAGTCTAAAGGCAGTGTGAGGTTTTGTTTTATGTGAGAAATTTGACTCTAATGAGCCAAAATGTCTTATTTTTGGGGGAAGAAGAAAAACAAAAGATGGATGAATGAATGAAATTAATGATTATATTGTAATTAAGACCACATTAATTCAAATGTTCACTATTTAATTATCTTTAAGTCTTAATATTCATAAAATTTAAGACAATAAGAAAGTTTAAAGAGCTGTAAGGAGACAGGCAGAGTTTCAGCAACATGGTTTTATGTTTTGTAAAGTTTATAAACTTTTCCCATAGTCGCTGAGCAGAGCGGCGACATGACAAAGAAGCAGAACCTGATTGGTCCTCTTGTGTGTATTCAAAGTGCTGATTGGCTCAAAGATAGAAACTTATAGAACTAAGTTTGAGATTGACTTTGGAGATAGAACCTTTTGTTTTCTAGATAAAGAGTCTAAAAATGCATACAACTGAAAAAACTCCTCATATAATGTTAAGAATATAGAACCGTGTACTTCCAAGGGGATGAAACAGCCATCATACAATCCAATCCATGCTTTTATTTTATCTCATCCTCAAACTAGTGAGAACATTAAGAAACCCCATTACACCTGCATGTATTAGGACGTTTTCTCAATTGCATGTTTGTATACCTAATTAATGCCAATTATTTATTCTGGGACTGAATAAAATGCCAGCATGTTGGAAGATGTGGCTACATCTAATTAACATCTGTCGGTCTTGCTTAATATCACAGCACTCTGAGCCCACCTCCTACACGCAGGTCTGGGGGGGTTGGCCCAGGTGGATCTGGGTGGCCGGTTTCATTAACAAACACACTGCACGCACAGATTGTTTCCATGCTGCCGCGCAGGACCATGAGCATGCATATTCAACGGTCCCTACTTAAACAGTGGCTTTTTAAATAATTCACACAGCCAGGGAGAAGTCACAGAGCTGAACTGCTCATGTTGGGGTCTGGGGTTTTTATTGACCTTACGGTTATTTATGTACTGGTAATGGCTACGTAAGATATGGCTGACCACGTAAGGGGTCATCTGTCGCATTAGCATTCTAATGAATTCATTAGTTGTGAAAGGCTTACATCAGAATCTAAAACAAACTAGACAGTGGGGAACCAGGGCTTTCTGGGCCTTCAGACGAGGCCTAATGATTTGTGTGAAGTGAAAACACTATATACACATCTGTAATAATTCATTTTTGTTGAAAAGAATCATCATAAAATGAATTTGTACTTTACAAATATCACAGTAATACTCTTATTTCATTGCTGAAATTTGGTTT
Organism: Colossoma macropomum; assembly: GCF_904425465.1. Lineage (NCBI taxonomy): Eukaryota > Metazoa > Chordata > Actinopteri > Characiformes > Serrasalmidae > Colossoma > Colossoma macropomum. The sequence goes on from NW_023494790.1 coordinate 39,011,007, forward strand.
GGAAACAATACAGTTAAAATCCCCAACAGAATGCCCAACAGAAAACTGTCCAATCAGGATTGTTCTGTCTGTGGTATCTGGGTAGATACAGCGAACCTGCTCTCCCATTGGTTAGGACTTCAGGAGCTGGACTGAAAGCCTTACACATCAGATTAACTACCAACTTCATTGGGAAGTGACAGAGGAACCAACCAATCATGCTTTGAATTTGGACCAATTTTGGGAGAAAAAACATCGCTCTAGTCCTTTTGGGGGTTCTAGACTGTGAATATGAGCTATAGTCTAAGCAGTGTTCCAGGTAGTTGTTAGGAATGGAAGACAGTGGCGACAGCTCTATGCCAGAGCTCTATTCTGTAAAACTAAAACATACAAGCTCACATATGTGTGACAGTCTGTTACAAGCTTTAAATAAAACATATGGAATGTTTTATAAGCTTCAGATGTTTTTGTTTAAACTAGAACAGCCAAAATGTTCCTAAGAACCACCGTTAGCTTACATACTAAGACTTTAGTTAGCACTCTTGAAGATTGACATTTTTGACAATTATGGCCCGAACTGAAGGGCTGGCTGTAATAGACATGGTTTAATAGTCATTTTAATGATGCTTAATTAATAACTAGGAAAGTGTTTTTCCTAAAAACAATACAGTGTTTACACAGTTCTAGCAATTCCCTGCTATTGCTACAGTGTTGCTAGATCATTGCAGTGGTGTTCCAGGTGTTCTCCAGGGGAATGTTAGGTGGTTACAGAATATTTAAGTACCTGGCAGCCAAATCATTAGGAAAGTCACGGTCAACATCAATTGGAAATTCCACCATTTTCATAATTTCTGCATAATTGAGTGTGTGAGATGTAATCAGAGTGATTCAGAGTGGTTTGGTGTGAAACGGTTCAGATGTCTTTACAGTGGTGGTGATAGGAACCAGGGGTCGCCATGACTACAACACAAATATAGACATTTTATTTACTATCCAGAACCACCAGTGAACCTAACAAATTTCTGTGAGGGAGCTTTTAGATGTGGCCGTCACCACCCCTGTGAGCAATGATGACCTGTTTCGCTAGTTTCTCTAGAATAAAGCAGTAGAGTCTTAACCATTTAATTAGGCAGAAATTAAAAAAAAATAGTGGAATTGCCATTTAATCACATCATAATATTGCTATGTATCATATTATTTAGTACTAATGAAGTATTAGTATTAACCAGCATTTCGTACCTAACGGTTTATCTATAAAAATACAAAGATGGATTAATATCAGTTGATATTGACCACTGAAGTACTTGGATTGGAAGGTGGAGTGGAGGGTAAAAACTGAATTGGAGCATCTTGACTTCAAATAGCAGTGTAAATATAAGCTGATGACAGATGAAAGGCTTTTTTTTATGCTACACTCTTATAACTTTTAGTAGAAAAAACTGTCGCCTGGTATGAATGAAGAGACTGATTTGGCTCCATCCTTGTTTGTCTGATGTTTTCTTTTCATACACACTCACTGGGGTGCTTCATGGACAGAGGCCAGAGTCAGAGCCATCATTAGGCTGAAATGAGTGAAAATAAACCTCGGAGGCAGACCCTGGAGGAGCAGGTCTTATTATTGCTATTAATAACAGAAAGCGGTAACAAGCAGAGGTAGCCTCGTTTTAAAAAATGACATTTACCTCCATCTCGTTGAAGTCGGGTGGGGGGGGTCGGGGGGCTGTAGGGGTGGCGAAATAGCTCCCACATGTGTGAATGTTAGTGCTTTGGTCATTACCCATAAAGACCTGCACAGAAAGAAACTTGATTAATTGGGCATGTCCTCTAAGCCCTGGAAACGCCAGCTGCCTACAACGCAATTACCACCGACTTCTCGTGTTTATTTGAATTGCCCCACCAAACGAATGCAAAGATGGACCTGGCTTGATAGGTCCCTGCGCTAATGGGTGGAGAATTTAAAATCTGGATCAATTCAGGGAATTGTAATTAATCACGTCCTGCGCTTAGGACTAGCTTAAGTCAGATAGTCAGGAGGGGCTGGTTATGGAGCTCATGTTTTCATTAGGAGTGGGGCTGATTGAGAGTAATCTCATGCTCAGTAATCTGCACCGATGTTGTAATTGGGGGGACGTGTTGGCAGAAAGCTGCATCAGCCTCACAGGCTGCCAGGGTCACACGCCCAAGCTCTGGACTCCAGCCTGCCAAAGCTCTGGGCCGTGAAGTGAGACGCCACCTCCGCTAGGACTGGATGTTGCCGTTGGCTGTAGTTACCACTGGGCCTGAGCTTCGTTTCAAACCCAGCTGCATTGTCATAAATGTAGAGAAATAAACAGTTACAGGACTGCAGAGCGTCACACTGCCAGTAGCTCTGGAGCTGCATGTGAAACAGCTTCCATATGACATGAAGCTCTGCTTATTAGCCACGCACAATAAAATCGTCTTCAGAATCTGAGTCCATACTTGAAATTTCCCACAAAGAAATGTCTCAAAATATGAGACTAAATTAGTTTTACACATGCTGGTCCTGTAATTTGAGAGATTGCAGATATGATTTTAATAAAATATGAATCTGTAGTGTCGACTGCTAAGTAATAAAAATGCAACATTATTAGTGTTTTTCTTTTATTTTTGCCCACAGAAACGAATGGTGGGCAATGTTTTGTGCACTCTACTTATACCATGATTTTGCAAGCAACACCTGTTAACCATGTGGAATACCCTAGCAACGTCCTAGCAACCACCTAGGATACCATAAAAACACATGTAGCAACAACCTAGCAACATCCTGGAACACCATGACAAAAACTCAGTAATACCAAAGCAACCACCTGGGACACCACAGAGAGTATAGAGAGTACACAGAGTAGCAACCATAGCAACCAACAGGAATGCCATATCAGTTGCTTAGTAACAACCTATTAACTATCTGGGATACCATAGTAACCATTTAGCAACGCCATGGCATCCACTTGGAACAATATAACTAGCAACACTCTAGCAACCACCTGGAATACCATGGCAACCATGAGACAAAACACACTTGCAACCACCTTGGGTATCACAGCAACCATCTAGTAACACTGTAGCAACCAAATTGAGTGCCATAGCAACCACCTAGCAAAATCCGAGCAACCACTAGAGATACCTTGACAACCACCTAACAATACTCTAGCAGCCACCTGGAACATCATAGCAACCACTTTGCAACACCTGTACAACCACATGGTATGCTAAAGCAACTGGTTAGCAACGTCTTAGCAACCATCTAAATTACCCATAACCGTTTGGTAACTTCTGAGCAGCCATTTTGGAATTATTTTATAATTATTTTATTCATTATTTTATTATTATTTATTTTATGAAAGTAGTATGTAGTTTTATTTCAAGTCTTATTTGGCGCTGTTTCTTTTTTGTGGGTTTTTGCAGGTGAGATGCACTCACACAACCAATCACTATTATCTGTGGTGTTGGCATAGCGACAACCAAGATGACAGGTCAGCCGCGTGAACATTATAAGGATGAGTTTGTCTTCCGTGTGGAGCTGCATCTCCAAAAGAAACTCAAACTAGGGTTAAGACCAGCAGAGGACTTTGTGTTTAGCTTGTTTATTTGGTGAATAAAAAGCACTTATTTTGCATTGTGCTGTCCTTTATAAACATATGTGAAATCTGACTGTGGGACCTTAAAATAAAAGCAGTTGGATGATAATTACATGACAGATGTGATGACGGATGTCACAGCGAATGTGCAAGCCTTGTATTTTTGTGATCTGTCAGTGGTTGAAGGACATGCATCAGTGTCCAGCATTTCCACAAACCATTTCTCTGTGGTTTCACCTACTTGTGTAATTTCAGCATTTAAGTCAACACGCAGCTTGCACTATTTTCCTCTCGCCCTTTTGAGGATCTATTTTCTTAAATGCACGGTTGTGGTTGCCGCATAAATAAAAAACGCTCCCTTTTCCAGTCTGGTCAAAAGGAACTCCGGTGTATTTACGTGTGCTATTTTTACGTTTGGCAGAGTAAGAAAACCACCTGTAGCTGCAGGCTGAGAAAGTGAAAAGTCAAAGTCAATTAGCCGTTATCGAGACATGTGTTATGACATATAATGGTTGAACGAAGCTTCGGTGCTCTCTGCGTCTTGGCGGCTCTGCCTCTCCTCAGCTCACTCATCCGTCTAGACGAAAGACTCGTCTCGCTCTCGTCCAGGGAGGGAGCCAAGTGGGACCCTGGGGAGTGCTGTTATGTGTACCTGGAAATAGCATTGTGTGGGCAATTTCAGAATGGGGCAGGAATATGAAAGGCAGGAGCTGATGTTAGATCAGCACTCTTAGGATGCTTTCACATGTGAGATTCGGTTCCTTGGCATGGTTTCATGGAATGAATTTCAAAGGCTCTGCACAGTGCATTTGTAACGTTTCACAATGCATGAAATGGTGCATTTCAAGGCGTGTCTGGAAAGACGCACATTCCAAATGCTGCTGGTTTTCCAGCTGTTTTCTAGAGGCCAAAAATTCCATGATTCCATGAATCTGTTGAATTCATAAAGGTGTTGAACACTGATGGGTTTTTGAGTAGATAATTGTTGACTAACTAACGTTAATAATGCATTTGTTTAAGCGTAGAACCCGAAGTTTTGCCGGCTACATGCTAGCTGTCTAACTTCTGAACGGTTTATAGACTTGGTTCATATATCAGAACACTCAACAGACCCTTACAGCACTAGCCAGCATGAGATCATCAAATTGTGATGTCAGCATCAGTGAGTAATCTGGCTTGAAAAACTACACAAAATCCTGCTGTTAGCACTCTCCCTTTAGACTTCGTATAACAACAAATGGTTAAAACAGCAACCTGATTCACGTCACTGCACTCAGCAGACTCTGTCCTTACTAACCCGCATGCTGTCATCCACCTGTGACAAAGCACCAGCCCATAATCCAGCTCCAAAAACCACCCAAAATCACTACTGTTACTAGCTCTTTCGTTTTAGCCATCATATTACAACAACGGGTTAAAATAGTGACACAATTCACATATCAGTAAACATGCTCAATTTGAAATTAAAAATAAAGTCTGTCTTGTTTTGTATCTGTGTTTTTGCTCTCAGCATGAATCCAAGAGTACAAAAAATCAATAAAAACATGTCTACTTTATGCTAATCTTTTAGTTTTACTCAGTAATAACCAACAGAATTAATGAAAAATCTTGCACCCTGTAAAATGAGGCTCATCAGATCTACTTAAAAAATTACTTCATGTGGTAACAAGTAAATGAACTAGATTAATTCAACCTAAATAAATACTTTGAATGAATGATTCTTTCAATCAAAGTAATTTTTTTTTTGCGTTGAATAAAACTTGTTACCACATGAAGTAATTTTTTAAGTAGTGCAGGGTGGTTTGTACCAGGCTGGGTTCCAAAGGCTTGTAAAAAACGGATCAGACTGGCATAAATGAGCTGCTTTTGAAGCATATGAAATTTTATAATCTCTCCTGGCAGAGCTGAGAACGTAGTGCTGTAACAGCAACCGATGCACTGAGAAATCTGATCCCTGACTGTCTTTAGAAATCATTTGGAAACCTGAATGATATGATATTATATAAAAGACCTGTAATGTCCATCTTTCAGGATTATTTTTGCTAATGAGCTATAGACAATTCAGTAAATGTAGGCTGCAGAAACAGTGACCTTGATTTGCTCTTGGGATAGATGCTAAAGCTATGACTAGAGTCAGCTCTATAATTATTGGCACGCTTGGTAAATATGGGGAAAAATCAGTCGTGAAAATGTCTGTGGGTAATTGCCTCGATCTCATACTCAGAGTCCTCATAATGCTTGATGAGAATACAGACAAAGCAATCTGAGAGAATCCTCAATACAGTATCCAGTGCAATATATCGCTGCTCTCTGAACAAAACCTTAGATTTCCATTTTTGCCATTTTTCAGTTTTTGACATAATTTGAAAATGCCTGTTGGCCTTTACATTGCGTTGAAGTTAGATGAATGAACCAAAAGAAATTACCCAAAATGACCTGTAAAAAAGTCTGGTTACATCAATTTAATATAAAAGCAAAGTATGTTTTATGGATTATTATTATTATTATGGATTACTACTGGGGCCAGTGGGGCCAGTACCCAGGAGCCTTTGAATTCCATGGGCCTCGGTGGGCTTCAGACTACAAGGCTCAAATATTTGGGACAATCCACTACAGATGTAAACATTAGATCAGGGATGATCAACCCTGGTCCTGGTCCAGTGTCCCGCACGATTCAGATGTTTTCCTATTCAAACACACCCTCTAAACCTGGCAATCAACAGGTAAGTGCAATCAGGTATGTTTGAGCAGGTAAATCACCAAACTGTGCTGGACACCAGTCCTCCAGGAGCAGAGTTGTGCAGCTCTGCATTAGATCATCAGCATAATTGAATCTCAGAAATCCGATGCGCGACTGTCTATACCAGATCAGTCATTAGAAATCATTTGGAAGCCTGAACGAAATAAGATATTGTTGACGACCTCTCAAGTCCACATGTGTCTGTATCTCTGCTCAGATCTGTAAAATCCATCTTTCAGAATTAGATTCACTGAGCAGGAGAGGAGCAGTGCGCCAGAAAGAGGGAGAGAGGACAAACCCGTCATGCATTAAGCTCAGTTTTCTGCTTTATCGATTCATCCACTACATGACAAACTGCAGACACAGATTTCCCAGAGTATGGGGCACGAACTGGGATGAAAGGAGATGACTGCAAGATGGAATCGGGTCAAAATGGAGAGGAATGGAGTGAGATGGATGGACAATAACATGCAGACAAATAACTAGTCCTTCACTGGGTATTGTGGTCCAGGGTGTGGACGTATCCCAAGTGTTTGTGTTGTACTGTTCGAAAACTGTATATGCAGTCTGGACTTTTGGCTTTCAAAAACCCTTAAGGGAAAGATCTAATGCTTGCTCGCTCTCTCTCCACTTCATTATGTCTTTATTTGTCTCATTCTACTGAATTCTCTTACTCTGGATAATATTGTGGGTAATGTTGTGGTTACAGTGCACTTTCCTACTATTGTTCAGCTGCTGAGTGAGCGGAGTGAGCGGAAAGTCCACTTTATTGTTTTGTCCATTGCACAGTAGTGAGTTTTCTTGGATTACAGTGATACATGACATATGAATAATAACTCTGAAAGACAACGCACAGTGTCATTGTTTTGTGTCAGTTTGCATTAAACACTGCGTGATGAATGTTAGACTGTATTGTATTTCTTCATCATTTTCTTCACTGTTAATCTTCCCTTCGGTACAGAGCAGAGCTCATGTCTAAAATATGTAGCAACGTATTTGATTTATTTAACATTTTCAGAGTTTTATATTGATAAGAGAGATTCATGCTGCATGTCTAATGCTCCAGGATTTCAGATCATAAACAGCTAATGGACTAATCAGGGCTGAACTTCTGACCAATCAAGGCCAAATTTCTGACCAATCAGGGACAGCCTTCTGACCAATATGGAACAACCTTCTCACCAATCAGAGCTGAGCTTCTGACCATTCACGGACAGCCTTCTGACCAATCTTCTCTGAGAGATGTTTTAAAACTTTACCACCCTGACTTTGACTCATTTTCATGTTTTGTTTTGCTTTTTGTTGCCCATTATAACACGATGGCAGATCGAATGAATAGCCTCCATAGAGGCCCTGGGTAAAGCATTTCAGTGCTGTAAAGTGAGAGGCTCTCTCCTGTACTGTTTTAATGCAGACTAGAGGTTCACCGGCAGGTCAGGGCCCACTATCCACAGATCAGGTGTTAAATAAGGCGTTTTAATCTCGCTCTGCGCTGGACTGATTTTAAGGGTCTGCTCTCGAGAGAGGCCTGCAATAAAATTGAGCTTCATTTTGTGCAATCATCAACGGTTTTAATCATGCATATTAGTCCTCCAATAACTTAAATGTCATCTAATCCAGAAAAAAAAACAGTGGAAAAAAGAAAGCTGGTGCTTATGGCTAATTTCCCCTGGCGGAGAGTGCAGGGCGCCGAGACAGATTCAAGGTCTTGCGTGGTCCAGCCTACACAGAGGAAATGAATGAGGAGCTGTGGGGAGTTGCAAAATTGACAAATCACTCAAATGGTGGCTAAATGAATGATTAGCACTTAGGAATGATTGCCTCTATCAAACAGCTATTACTGTGTGTGTGGGTCGGGGTCTTTTCTCCTTTATTGTTTGGTTGGGTTCAGCAGAGGAGTTGGAGAGTGTAAGGGGAAAATGACTGTTAGAGTGTTGACCTGTGGTCAGTGCAAGTATATTCTACTGTTCTGACGCTTGGAATCTATCGTCATATTAATAATTCAGTAATGTACATATTGTAAAATATTACATTTGAGACCAAATATTTTTAGATGTTCATTTAATATGTAATATTATTGGGAACAAGTTATTATAGGAATAATGTACTTTAATAATCTACCATAAAGTTATCAGCCCAGAGATTTGATCACCACTTTTGTTGATGTTCTATGGCTTTCTGAGACTCGAGACTTGACTCAGACTTGCACCTCAGAGAATCAAGACTTGACTCAGACTTGCATCCCAGAGATTTGAAACTTGGCTCAGACTCATACCCCAGAGACTTGACTCAGACTTGCAACTCAGAGACTCAACTCGAACACATACCTCAGAGCTTTGATTCAGATTTGCACCCCAGAGATTCAAGACTTGACTTGTATTCACACCTCAGAGACTTGAGACTCAAGACTCAACTCAGACTTGCACCTCAGAGACTCGAGACTTGACTCAGACTCACACCTCAGAGACTCGACTTGGACTTGCACCTCAGAGCTTTGACTTGGAATTGCATGCCAAAGATTCGAGACTTGGCCCCGACTCACACCTCAGAGACTTGACTTGAACTTGTACCTTAGCGTTTTGACTCAGATTTGCACCCTAGAGATTTGAGACTTGACTCAGACTTGCATTTCAAAGACTTGAGACTTAACTTGAACTTGCACCCCTTAGACTTGACTCAGACTCTCACCTCTGAGACTCGAGAGGCAGATTTGCACTACAGAGCCTCAAGACTTGGATTCATACCTCAGAGATTCAAGACTTGACTTGTATTCACACCTCAGAGACTTGAGACTCAACTCAGACTCGTACCTCAGGGACTCAAGACTCAAGACAGACTCGCAACACAGAAACTTGAGACTTGACTCAGACTCGCTCTTCAGAGCCTCGAAACGACTCAGATTTGCTCCTAAGAGACTCAAGACTTGATTTGGCCTGACATTCCAGAGACTTGAGACTCAGACTTGCACCTCTGAGAGTCAAGACTTGACTTGCATCCTAGAGATTTGAGTCTTGGGCTTGCACCTCAGAGACTCAAGACTCGACTTGGACTCATACCTCTGTGGAGACTGTAGACTGGGGTTTAATTCTTCTTGTATAGGTCTTTATGATTTTGTGTAAAGGACATGGTTTAGGTGGTCACTCTGACTCGGCTCTTATCTCTGCTTCACCTGGTGCTACATTCTTCATTCCTCCAGCAGTAGGAAGTCAGAGAGTCAGAGCTTCCCCAGGCACACCTCAAAGCTTTGTACCCAACAGGTCGCTTCCTTTCTGTCTTCGCAGAACACCACTCTCCATCTCACCCTCTGTGTTTTCCTAAGGAAATAATTACAGTGAGGACAGAGCTGTTCCAACAAAAGCCCTCAACTGCACCCCCCCAAGGGGCTAGTGGGGGAACCATTCCAGAAACCCCTCCCCTTCCCCACCACCACATCACCAGTCTTTGTTTTATGTGCTTGTAAGTCCCCGCATTAGGTGGAAGCTCTTGCCAGGGATATATATCTCGCTGTGAGCTCAGGCCTATGATGAACAGTCTGGCCAGTCATTGTTCAAACAAACATTGTTGTTTCTTCTCCTCTGCTGTCTTTTTTCTCCCTTTCATTTTCCTCCACGGCTGTCGTGCTGATGTGTGGTTGGATTGAGGGAAGTTCTTCACCGGTTCCTCGCTGCGGGTGCAGACCTCAAGCTGTGCAATGGGAGACTCATTAGCCATGAATAGAGACCAAGAGGCTGAAGTGCTGAAGCATCTTCTAAACTGATTAGTGAAGTTCTGCAGAGGAGCTCTGCACGCTGGGTCATGCTCGAGTAATATACCCTTGGTCAAAAGTTTTAGGACAGCTAGATTTTCAAAATGTTTTTAATTCAAGTAAGAATGTTTTCTTAGCCAAAAGCTGCCTACATGTGTGTGTGTGTGTGTGTGTGTGTGTGTATATATATATATATATATATATATACTGTAATGTTTGGTCAGCAGGGGGAGCAGTGCACTTACCTCAAACTCCGCCTACAAGCACAGTCATTGGCTCACACACCACTGAATGCTGTCCTTTCATTAGCTCCCTACAGAAACTTCTGCATTAAATAGGTTGTGCTTCATGTAAATGATATGTATGATATGAGCTGGAGGGCTGGTGCTTGATTTCACGCACTGCAACTGATTCATCATTGCCATTGAAACATGCCATGCACTCCTCAGTCCTATAGTCCAACACATTTACATATATATCCGTCTATTCAGCCTACAGCAGTTTAGCCCCGCCCACTCACACTAAAGTTATAAGGAGTCCAGATTGTTTTTTGAAAAAGGCAGCCAATCAAAATGGAGCTCATTTAAATATATCGGTCTTAAAGGTACAGTACCAAGAACAGCCTGTTTTATTGTAAGGGATAAAGAGGGCTGGGAAGTTGTTAGTGTAAAAATATATATATATATTTTTTGGTACATAAAACCAGACAAACTGTAAATTTACCTCTGAGAAAAAATAAGATGCAATAAAAATAAAGAATGCTTTAAAGTATCTAATATTGATCTTGTAGTACTGTAAGTACTGCCACATTTATATCTCAAGATATAAACATGTGAACGGTCACAGCTTTGGGTGGTGGAATATCACTGTGAACAATCCTAAATATTAAAAATATCTAGCTTGTCTTTGTCTGAAGGTCTGGATGTGCTAGAACATGATGGCTCAATAAAAACTGTTCATGCAGTGTTTCCATCATTATGTCAGTATGCTACCTCAGTTTTTATACACCATTCTCATTTCAAATATTTTTTGATTCCTTGCATAACTGATTAACTGCAACTTTTGACAGTTTTCCACAATTTTGACCTAGAATTTTTTTCTTTTTTTTTAGAAACATTTTCTGAAAGGGCAGTTTGCATATTGAGACTGTCCAAGGAGTAACATTTATGTACTCATGTAGGTGGGAAAAACATTGTTGATTAAATTAGTTCATTGAAATTTCAAGAGAATTCAAAGATCTGAGGAAGGCTAGGTGTCCCCAAAGTTTTGATGGGCAATAAACATCAGGCTGTCTTCAGAAACCATGCAGGGGGTTCATTGCTTTCTCGGCTGCATTGCAAACGGACCTTGACCACAATCAAGGCGGGAAAAAGTGGTCCTATTATTGTGATGCTGGAGATCAGATAAAGCTGAAAGGCATTTCTTACATTTGCTTCCAATTTCTTTATGCTGAGTTTCCTTGAGCGTAATTTACATCAGAGGAAAGCTGGTGATTTTGCCTAATAGAACCCGCTGCACACCAGACACCGACATGAAGTTACATCTCATTGTGCAGAGGTAGTTTAGGTCCATTTCCAAAGACCCTCAGACCCAGATGGAGATCAGAGAGCTTATAAACGCAGTCTGAGCCTTCGTGATAATACACTTCCCAATGTTCGCCACAACTGACCCGTCAGATCTGACTGTTTTTCTAAACTTCTGAATCGCTGCCAGCTTCTATACTGTGGGGGTTTTCTCCCCAGGTTGGGGTAGTCACGGTCACTGCAGGCCTGTGGTCTTCATTAAACAGCCCGGGCGTTATAGTACAGTGCGGACCCTCAGGGCCGAGCGATAAACACGCATGAGCGACTCTGCGCCCCGCAAAGCTTTCTATCCCGCAGCCCCCCCGGGGACCCCCAGACCCACCGCCAAGGCCACAAAACAGTCAAATGTCCTGTGACCCGGCCCACGTCTTGCCCTGTTGAACCGCCCCTCTGCAGTAGGGAATGCTGGGAGATTTATAGAATCAGTAGGTGTGAATCGCAGGGAGACTGTAAAGAGCAGAGTTATGGGCTTTTATAGAGGCAGAGAGGCTCAGAATGATACGCAGTCGCATATACAACATCTAAGATTACTTCACTCATCAATCACCCCAAACACAGTGTGAACAGGTGAAGCCAAAGAAGATTAACGGCAGCTACATTTGTAAGAGGTTATCTCCTTTCTTGAATTCTCAATATATACTTTTGTTGCTTATTATTAAGTTAATTTTAAATTTAAAATTTTCATTATTGGATCTTTATTATGATTATGCCAGTGTTATATAGCAGAGCTTAAGTACAGTGTTACCAAAAAGTATTATAATAAAACCTGTTCTTCTCTCCAAAGAAGATACTTTGATGAACATAGAGTTGAATATGAACATACACAAAGAATTATCACCAGCTGAACTGCTGACTTTGTCTTAATCCCACTGAACACGACTGACGTGTCATTTTGAGCTTGTAAACTTGAAGAGTTGTTCTTGTGTTTTCTACCAAGCAGTAAACTATGAATTTAATTACACTATTGTTTTGCTTTTATGTGAACAGTTTTGTGGGTGAGCCATTTACCTAAAGCACACACCTGAGAAAGATGCTGTATTGTATTATACATGTTATACAAATACAAGAACCATATTTGGTACATATTATCTTAAAAGAACCCATATTATGGGTAACTGAATTTTCCTCACTTTAAAAATAAATTTGTGAACATTCAAGTGTTGAAACATGCCATGCACTCCCCAGTCCATACAGCCCAACACATTTACAGATATATCCGTCTATTCAGCCTACAGCAGTTTAGCCCCGCCCACTCACACTAAAGTTATAAGGAGTCCAGATTGTTTTTTGAACAAGGCCAATCAAATTGGATCTCATTGAAATATATTGGTCTTAAAGGCAACACAGGGTGAACATGTGAAGCCAAAGAAGATTAACGGCAGCTACATTTGTAAGAGGTTATCTAATTCCTTGAATTCTCAATATATACTTATTATAAAGTTCATTTTAAATTTTATTTTTTCATTATTGTATCTTTAAGGCCTGCACAATCAGTAGCTACATCACTCGATTAAACGCGTTTAAAAAATAATTTGCTATCATTTATGTTCATAATGGGATGTATTAGTGATTAGTCTGCAGCCTGAATGATAAATAGCCAAGCCACATCTCCCACAAGGGGGAGCTATTCGCACTCAAGGTAGGTTAGATTATTCCTATAGATTCCCCTTCATATTCCTATTAGATCAATCTTCTCAAAGTGGCTTTAAAAATGACTTAAATGGCACTAAATTGAATTGTCTTCTACCTGTAAAAGTTTGTTTGCAGATATCCTAGATAATACATGTTTGAATTTCTTATAATTCTTCTTTTATATACTGTACATGTTATTGCTCAGTTAAGGCCATTGTTATTGTTTGGTGTTTGGTTGTTTAGCTTTAGAAGTTAAAGTAGCCTTGCAAAAACGAACTTCAGAAGGAATGAAAAAAGCAACTGACTTGTCAAACACTGACTCACTTATAAAACTTACCCAGCCCACACCTATGAGTGTAGAAACTGAAGTTTGTACAGCTCTATTCTCCTCTTTTTGGATCCTTTTGCTCCAAAATAAAGTGCTGAAGCTCCAAAGTGAGACGGGTGATCAACAGTGAAGCAGAACAGGAGCTGAACCAACACAACCGAATGAGAATCAGGAATTAAAAATTCATAAAAATGGAACTAAATAAAAATACATTCCTCTGTCTCCTGTTCATACACGTCTCCTCCTCCTTTCTCTCCGCTCTTCCGGTTCTCTGATTGGCTGTTCACTCACTGAGTTCATCTCTGACCATCTCTCACTGCAGGACTCATAATATCTGAGGGTCTGTGATCACTCCAGAGTTCGATCGGGGCGCTCGTTTCTCCTCTCACACTACAGATCATCCACACCATCAGTACTTATGATTGAGCTCCCCAACTTGGAATAAAATTCGTGAAGTGTAGGCCCAGCTTAAGAGATACAAGACTCAGCTCAGAGACTTAAGACTTGACTCAGACTTAAACTCAAGAGACTCAAGATTAATCACAGACTCCCACCTCAGAAACTTCAGACGACTCAGGCTTCCACCTTAGAAACTGAGAACTAAACTTATTCTTGCACCTCAGAGACTTACACAAAGTGATATAAACATCTCTGCTTTCCTTTCCAGTAGGATAGTATAAGTAGAAGTATGTTTTTAAATATTATAATGACTCAGGAAAGTGCAGATCCATTAAATTTTTGCTTGAGTACTTGGAAGTAAATGAAACAAGTTTCTACCCACCTCTATACTAGCACATGACCTCCTTGACCCCAGGATGCTTTCCTATTATTTTCAGTGTCAGCTAGTCTTTATAATAATGGTGTTTCTCTTTCCCTCTGTCCTCCCTCCACTCTCTCTCACCCTCTGCTCATCTCCTGGTGAGCTGGGCTGAATGACTGCAGTAATAACGTGCCCTGCCGGGTCCATCGCCGTTCCGGGGCAGGAAATTAAAGTGAAATACTGAACCCAGGGTCCGCTAACACACTTTCTCCTGCTAATAAAATAGTGCTAACCTGACTGTCATCTTTATGGCCTACATGGCCATTAAGGGGAATTTTCTATGTTTAACAGTAAATCACCACTTCAATGCATGAGGTTTGCTTTGCAAAGAGAAAATCAGAAAGGAATAATACAGCTGAAATACACCCAGCCACCAGGGCTTTAACAGGACCGCTGGCACAAAGCAACTCTTTGGACAGCTGAAAGGATTTACAAGCTGGACCGTCCCTTTCCAGTGGAGGCAGTACATGTGAAGGTGTCAGAGGAGGACTGCGTTCAGAATTCAGTGCTGTATTAACACATACAGTGTTCATTTACGTCCAAATGGACTCTAGAGTGCTGTAAAAGTTGGAACTTGTACATTCTGTTAAAAGAACACGCCAATAATATGTTATTTTTTTATTTTTGTCAAGGTCTTCAGAAACACTTCTTTTGGTCACACTTTATTTGGATGGTCCCCTATAGACACTCTACAGATACTTAAATCATTAACAAACCTTTTGGTGATATTCAGTTGATTATCAACAACAAAGGTGGGAGTAGGTGTAGGTTTTGCCTTGAGGTTAGGATCAGTGTTAGGTTTGGGATCAGGGACAGATTTAATAAAATCTTTCACACTGAACTTGAAGTTCAGTTGTATTTAATGGAAATTGAGTTAAATGTTACTTAAAGACATACTGAGCCTTTACAAAGCATCTACAGTGGACCATCCAAATAAAGCATAACCACATTTTTTATTAATGTTTGTGAGAAACTATTAAGTTAAATTGCATTCATACGCTCTTATCATGGTTATAATATCATACATTTATCAATAATAATCTTTATACACAATGACAAGTAGGTAAATTCACTTTAAATCTAACTTTACCTGAGAGCATTATAAAGACATTATAAATATAACTACAAAATATGCATGTATAAAATGTATTTTTGTAGTTTTGTAAACATGCATAAAAATGCTTTAGAATCAATAACTAGGTTTATCATGCATTATGAACTATTAACATAGTGTTCATAACACTTCAAAGAAACTCCCAAATTGCAAAGTGTGTTAACACTAATGAACCTGTCTACTCATAAACATAGGCTGAGCAGTGGAAATAGCATGGCCTTTGCAAGCATCAAGCAAAGTGACACAATTTATGTACTTATTATGACTATAGACTATTTTTGATGGATATGTGACATGTAGCCCCATTATATGAATGTGTTATGAATGTGTTCATAGCTTCTTATAGACACGGCACTCATAAAACGTGTCCAGACCTTCTTTAGTCTCTGTTGCAATTCTGGCAGGACACAATGAGTCAAGGTCTGAAGGAAAAGCGTAGCCCGAAAGCGAGCGCCTGGCGCACCTAGCCAAAGTGCATAAAACCTTCTCGTTGAGTCGGTCTCCGAAGAAAAACAGCATTGCTTATCAAATTCTGCCGATGCTTTCAGGGATGACACACAGTTCCAAGAAACTGCCCCTCTCTCTGCCCACCAGACAGCTGCATATCATTTATAACAGAAATGAGATACTAGATACCAGGCATGAGTGAGAGAAACACTAGAACTAAACAGCTTCCTGTTAATTCAACACACATTGCCGAAAACCACAGGCTTTAAGTGAATTTGACTTTTCGGCATATTGGAGGGGGCACTTTCTTTAAGCTCCAAAATAAATCACATCACCTGCAGGACAAAATACCAAATATAGTGTTTCGTGGAGGTCTGTCAAAATGCCAGTGCGTTTAGTTTCTGGACCCAAATGTGAAGCTGACCGTAGGGGTGAGATCACTCCTCCATGTAAACGGCCAGAGGCCCAAATTACCCTGGAGTTTTCATCGGTGTTCTACATGGCCTACATTTGAATACAAGATGGAATACTGTACCAAATCATCGAAGTCTAAATATGTCAGTAAAATGTTGTAGCCAGTTATCTGTATCACAAAGCAAACTGTAATGACGTATTTCTGCTCCGGGGGCCGTATTACAGAAACATCCTGACTCTCTATTTAGTCTCCATGACGACTTCAGTAGGGACTGAATTTTGGACAGTAGCTATTCCAGAATAACAGTTCCTACCTTCATAATCTCATCATGAACTCCAGATAAGAAAACAGCATCACACAAACATCCTAACTGGACTAAACCTCCTAAATCCTGTCCTAACTTTAGGATGAACCCCAACAGGGTCCTCACTTCTGTTTGAGGTCCGTTTCTATGGTTTTTAGGCAGCTGAGTCAGCAGCATAGTTCACTACCAGCATAATGAGCTCCATTTATCTCTACTGTAAAACGCTGCTTTCACTGTGAGATGATTTTCTTTTCTAACTCTGCGTTTTAAAGATCTCAGACGCTGCAGACTCGATCTCCACCGCCCCTCTGATCACCTTCGTGTGTTAATGTTGATGATGAAATATTACAGTGATGGTGGTGAATAATGAGGAGGCGGAGCTGAACGTGTGTCTGTTTATTAGGAGGAGTAACGTTAGCGCGCTCGGCTAAAGCGTTTGGGAAATGGAGACTGAAACTGGGGAGCGGCGATGCTCTGATAAACAGCAGGGGGCGCTCTCACAGTATTCACACCTTACAGTTTATCACACTTTAGTTCTGTTTGAGCTTTTTTACATCAGTAACAGCAGCTGTGACTCACATTTTTAACATTAAATTTGATTGTGTTTACATTTCAGGTGGTTGGTTGCTAGGCAACAGACAGATTGTTGATTTCAATCGAGTAGTTTAGGATTTCCTAAATTAGGATAAAATATGATTCTGTAAGATAAGACAAAATGACTAAATTAAGATCAGATTTGATGAATTACATGATAAAAACAATATTAATGCCATAAACTGCATGCTTTGTTGGTTCTCTACATGGCCATATGAACAGTCTTTCATTTTTTGTATTTGACCCACATGTTAAATTCTCTGTCTCTATATCTGTGTCTGTATCTTTGTGATGATCCAGCTCAGAAATCCAGTTCAGACACTTCCTGAATCTGTAGAGTCGCCCTTTCCATTCCATCTTATCACGAGATCATACGAGACTCACATCCGGAGTTATGAGCCTATGAAGAGGGGCTGAGATACACGTCATCTGCCTCTCACCGTGTGGAGCTGGTGGATTGGTGTGTCCGTCTACATTCTGTGTGAAACTGACCGATGGACACTCAGGAAATGACTAAGTACTGACCATCACGCCGGAAACCCTTCATTCTTCACTCAGTCCACATCGGAGACTCATGTGAAACGGCGTGCAGAGAGTTTACAGCTGCTGAAGCTGCTGCAGCGGGTTTTGGAAAGTAGTGATGAAGATAACGGAGCATTTTAATATGAAACATATGAGGATCATGTTATATGAAGAGCCTTTAATAACAAGAACTAAAGTGTCTGGATAATTATTTTCTCTCAGTGTACATTTTAATTCCATTTATATTTAAAAGTTACCTCTAATGAAATCCACTAAATAAATAAATAAATAAATAAATAAATAACACAAAGAAAAGGCCTTTTTCCTGTGCTAAAAGAAAAAAAAGTGCACCTGTAAGCACTGTCCCATTAGCTCCCTCAAAATATTTGCACGGCTTATGAGTGAAAAACATTAGTTTTCTAGTGACCCTAAGAGAATATCATTGCCCTGTATATCAGTACTGGCCTGTAGTCTACACCCCTTTTGTACATACTCAGCCTTTGAAGACGTGAGCCGGCTATAAGAGCGACTTCTACTTAATAACCCTCAAATCTGTTTTTACCATAATATTATTAGTAAAGTGGGAGCTCTTAGAACTTGTGTTCATAAACGCACCGCACTCTGACTCGGCCTTCACCAAAGGGAAAATAAGTCATGATCATGGTTTTGGCAAATAGCCTGTGGTCTGGGCCTCAGTGAGCTCTGCAGTGAGGGCAATGGACCACGGAGATGTCAAGTGTGTAAGCACGCTTTATTTCTCTTTACTCTAGGGAGATTGTTGCTATGGTGACATTGTGATGGTGTACCGATTATAATGGGTCTTATGACAGTATCTCACAATGAGACAGTGGAAGAAACTGGTAAAATTACTGGTACTAATCTGGTTTAGAGCTACATGTTGGACAAAGCCTTGTATTTATATCTCAAAGATTTTGACAGATAAGAGCTTCCAAAGGAAGATTAGCTTTCTGATCAATACAATGAGTGAGGTTCAGCCTCAGTCGATGGGACTGATCCCTGATCAACATGGTGGAGAAGATGTTTATGTGTGCATTATTAATTTAACCCTCTGTTGCCTCAGAACAACAAAGTTTCCTTAGTTATACATATTTAACTTCATGAATGTATAATGTACCTGTTTCTCCACTGGCAGAGAAAACGACTCTAAAGGCTGTTACACACCAAATGTGATCTATTCTGATGACAGTAAACTAATCTGAGCACATGGAATACTGACAGTATCTTGCATACCAAGCTCGATTTTTCGGATGGCGAAAATGTAGCATTATTTTATTTGCCCTTTTTGTTGTTTTTTTTTGGTGAACTTTTTTGTGGACAAAAATTGACTGACCAATCAGAATTGTCTCTGCTGTTGGCAAGACAACAACCAAGATGATGGAGCAGCTGTGTGCCAGCGAATAGAACTCTTTCACAAATGCTAAAAAGATAAGAATCTCTAAAAGCAGCTCAAACTGATCTATGAACATCAATATAAGCATTTTGTATTTTGTGTCAATGTTCTAGGTCACATTTGACGCGTGAAGGCTTTAAAACTGCCCTAACAGCAAACCAGAATTCAATTGGAATAGTGCATTGTAAAAGCTTCAGGATGTCTACACTTGTCTATCCCCAAATGTATCATCACTAGTCTAATAACATACAAATAAAATTGCATTATAGCGCCCCCTGGTGTTGGGCAGACTTAGATCTGCTAAGTCTACTGAGCTAACTAGTCAAGTGTTCCTATTAGTCGGTGACAAAAAAAAATGACATTCACCTCCAACTTTCAGCACTCTCCAAATTTTGTGTGGTGGTAGAGATCCTCCTCTTCTCCACTCCATGGACTAAAAGCCTGTTCTGATGATGTATCTTGAAGATGGAGGAACCTTTGGAAAACTGCAACTGCTTTGCGGTGGAGTTTTGGGGGCTGTTAGCTGGAGAACGCAGAGTGAAGGCAGATTACTAACATCACTGCTACGAAGCCAAATTTCTTACAGCAGCTGTAAAACTGTGGTAACTCTCTTTAAATCATTGTTACAGTGGAAATAATCACTCAAACCACAGAAATGACTCAGATGAGGAACCAGCTAAAGCTACCAAGGTCACCATGGTAGCTGTTTATCAAGACATCTTACCTCAGTTTGGATCTGAGTGAAAGGGTAACAATTCTTCTTTAGTCTAGCTTGGTTGTATTTATTATTTAGTGGCCAGGCCAGGGGTCGGCAACGTGCAGCTCCGGAGCCACATGCAGCTCTTTTACTGCCCTGTTGTGGCTCCACAGCTGAATCAGATTTGTAGGTAAAAATAAAATAATCCTCCTTTACAGTAAAATAAAGCTCTGCTGATCGTTCAACACAGTTTAACAATAAATGGTCTTAAACTCTGGAGTTAATGTAGAACTGCTGATTCACCCTTTAACCCTGAAGATCAGCGCAGACTGCTGGTCACCATAGCAACACAGACAAGAGCCTCGCCTAGTTAGTAGCTAACGAAACGGCAGAGAGAGAGATTTAAGATGAACATCGATAATTTGGAGACGAATGGACTTATTAGTGTTTATAATCACTCCAGCTGGTTTCCTGATACGTTTAATCTGCAGTGAGAAACTGAAACACTAAAAAGTCGTGAAGCTGAAGTCAGTTTCTCATTTGAATTAACCTTAAGGTGGAACGGGAAAATTCGAATGAGAAGCTGGTAAACGAGAAGCCGACTACTGTCTCATTAAAAATTGAACATTGAGAGACATTTTACAAGAAACTGTTCTACTTTTAGAAAAGTTTCCTGCTGGAGATGTGAGAAAAGCGACTATAGCTGAGCTAAAGTTTAAAGCAGAGCACAGTAAGTCTGTGTTTTCAAATTATTGAATGTATTAAATTTGTTACCCTATACAGGACATCAGCACATACTGAGACATATTTACAGCCAAGATGGTAAAATGGACAAAAAATGTTGTGGCTCCCAAGGTGGTTTGATTTTTGCTGAAATGACAAAATTGCTCTTCTTAACATTTGGGTTGTGACCCCTGAGCTAGGCTAACAGTCAGGATTGGTTGACAACACAGGGATCCCAATGGCTGTGATCAAGAGAAGATTGTAGTGAGAGAACAATAACGAATGAAAACATGAAAATGATTTGTCATTCATGTCAATCATGAATTTTGTCAAAAACAATGATATTGAGTGATATAATGCTACAGAATACTGCATGACACAACAAATAACATTTATACTCTAGTTTTAGGCCCTTAAAAGAAAGAAAGAAACGCATTCTAATGAATTTACATCAAATTTGCAGACATTTTGATGATATTTGTTGATATTTGAGATATTTCAATAGGAGGGGTGTAGGTTGATCTGGTGGGTGTGGTATTGTAGAGCGACTGTATGTCCTGTGTATACAGTATCTGTAGAAAATAAGTTGAAGTAAAGAAAGCGAAGTGTGTGGACAATAACAGCCAGTCCACCATTTCAGCCCTCCGTTTCCGCTCTCTTCCTCTCGCTCTCCGCCCACAGTGTCTTCAGAACGTGCTGCCAGCAGACGAGTATTCCTCTTACCCAAACAGTTTGTTAATGTTAGTTTTGGCTGAAAGCAACTCGCACTTCCCACTTAGACCCATCTTCCTGGAAACGTCCTCCACGCTCCGTCACATGGCGTTTGTTTAAGAGAGCTCAGCTCCACTGCTTAGAGTCGCTAAGACTCTCTGCGTGTTTTTGAGCCA
Organism: Colossoma macropomum; assembly: GCF_904425465.1. Classification (NCBI taxonomy): domain Eukaryota; kingdom Metazoa; phylum Chordata; class Actinopteri; order Characiformes; family Serrasalmidae; genus Colossoma; species Colossoma macropomum. The sequence goes on from NW_023494790.1 coordinate 39,032,547, forward strand.
TCATTTGGCTGAGATATTGGCGAGTTTCCTGATGTCTGCACATTTAATGCCACAGTCTTTTCTCTTAGAGCGACTCCTTTTGGTGACTACAACCAAACACGGGATGGGCCACAACAGGATCCCAGAAGGTTATAGGGGGGTAGCCAGACTTCTGAAAGGCCTTTTAATTTCAAGCATGTGGTATCTTAGCCAGCCAGTCAGCACTTAGTAGCAGTAATGTTAGCCAGCCAATCAGCACTCAGTAGCTATAATGTTAGCCAGCCAATCAGCACTCAGTAGCAGTGATATCAGCCAGCCAATCAGCACTCAGTAGCAGTTACAGCAGCTGTATAACTGTGGTAACCATCTTTAAATCATTGTTACAGTGGAAATAATCACTCAAACCAGATGAGGAACCAGCTAAAGCTACCAAGGTCACCATGGCAGCTGTTTATCAAGACATCTTACCTCAGTTTGGATCTTTTTCTCTGACTGAAAGGGTAAAACTCTTTTAGCCAGCCAATCAGCATTCAGTAGCAGTGATGTCAGCCAGCCAATCAGCACTCAGTAGCAGTGATGTTAGCCAGCCAATCAGCATTCAGTAGCAGTAATGTTAGCCAGCCAATCAGCACTCAGTAGCAGTAATGTTAACCAGCCAATCAGCACTCAGTACAGGTAATGTTAACCAGCCTATCAGCATTCAGTAGCAGTAATGTTAGCCAGCCAATCAGCACTCAGTAGCAGTAATGTTAGCCAGCCAATCAGCACTCAGTAGCAGTAATGTTAACCAGCCAATCAGCACTCAGTAGCAGTAATGTTAACCAGCCTATCAGCATTCAGTAGCAGTAATGTTATTCAACCAATCAGCACTCAGTAGCAGTAATGTTAGCCAACCAATCAGCATTCAGTAGCAGTAATGCTAGTCAGCCAATCAGCATTCAGTAGCTGTAATGTTAGCCAGCCAATGAGCATTCAGTAGCAGTGATGTCAGCCAGCCAATCAGCACTCAGTAGCAGTGATGTTAGCCAGCCAATCAGCACTCAGTAGCAGTGGTTAGACAGCCAATCAGCACTCAGTAGCAGTAATGTTAGCAAGCCAATCAGCACTCAATAGCAGTAATGTTAACCAGCCTATCAGCATTCAGTAGCAGTGATGTTAGACAGCCCATCAGCATTCAGTAGCAGTAATGTTAGCATCCCACTACCCAAAGCCTGTTTGCTGTAGGAAAATGGACATTTACAGGCTACATACTATTAAAGGAACTTTAATACTTCTCAAAATTAAGAACTATTAATTACTAAATTCCTGCATAAATGGCTCAAAATATGTTTAATTTTTATTTTTACCCATTTAGCTCCATTGACCCCCATTCACTGAGGACTCGCTAACACCTTGCAGCTATTTTTTGATATAATGGGAGAAACAGGAAGAGGCTGGGCTCCCCTTAAACTGGCTCTCGTATTATAATGTGTACAGTATGTGATTATGTAGTTCTGCACATGCTCAGTTGTGCTTGTCTTCCTCTGAGGTACCCACCCTGCTCTCAGTCAGCCCAGTTAAGTTCTCTTCAGGCTCTCTCCCAGTTTGAGTGCTGTGAGGAGGCGGGGCTTACAGAAACCATTCCAGCTATTGCTAATCAGCGTTCTTGGCACCGAGCACACTTTTCCAATCCAGATTCATTTTGTTTTTTTTCTCCGACTGTCCGTGTTTTGGTTGGAAGAGGTGTGCGGTCGATACCATCAGAGCAAAATCAGATATTAGCGGTTTATCGTTCCACAAATTATTTACAATGGAAACAGGAGCCGAGCCCCGGCCCCCCCTGCTCAGGAGCCTCGAGCCGCTTATATCTCCATCAGTGTGACGGCTAACTCCGCCGTGCCACCGATTGCGCAGCCGGAGCGGCGACTGACCCAAAACTGTAGAAAATTAGGCTGCGGCCGCGGAGTCTGAGTCGGGCTGCTGCCCAGAGCTTCAGCTGTGGCTCAACAGAGCTGGACGGGAGTCAGCTGAACATGTGTGAGATAGCCATCGTCAGCAGAGCTGACCAGCCTCTCCGCCGTCCTACGTCAATCCCTAATGCGACCCATTCAGACAAACAAACTGAGGCAAATTTACAAAGTCATTTACCATTTATGTGTCATTAACATAATCTCTTTTCTATAACAGGCAAGAAAACAAGAAAAATACTTTCTTGTAAACTTTAAATGTCAGCATGAGCTCATTGCAACAAGGTTTCATCATCTAATGTTTGAGTGTGTGTGCATGTTTTATACTTCTCTCTTATAGATTCAGAATCATACCATCATCCGGGGTGGAGAAGTCCAGAGAAACTGTACTCAGGTCAAAGTACGGATACTAATGTCAAACTTGCTCAATTAAAAGCAAAACCAAAAATATACACCATTTTTTAAAAGTTTGCAGTCAAAGTTTTCAATGATGTCAAATAAGTATGGTGGCAGATAACTGTATAAAATGTTTCTGATATGCTTCTCCTGGTTATATAATTACAAGAATTAAGAAATATTAAATGTATTCAGAACGATGAGCTTGTATATTTATTTTGCAAGGAAGATAGTGTGACAGAATTCATATAAACAGATAATAGGGTATAAAATTTATCCTTCTTTTTGACCAAAATTCTTGAAAGATTGAATACATTTTTTTTCTAATTTACAGTAGTAAAATCTGCATTGTACAGTCTTTTGGAAAGTTATGGCATATTTTGTTTGTTTGTTTGCTTGTTCTTGTCTTTTTTAATATATTTAAATTAGCAAAGATTACAGACATAAAAGAATTTGCAGAAAAATGCCAAATTTAAGTCTAAGTTTCACAAAACATGTAATCTGACCAGGGGTGTTCAAACTTGTGCAGACTGTATGCTAACATACATAACAATATTCTACAATATGTCCTTTCAGTGCATCAAAATAAAATGTGCTTTAGGCATTTATGCCTCTCACAGTGTAAAATGTCAGGTGACTGTTCAGCCACCTATGAAGATTAATTCAACTAGTAAAAAGTTTGCCCTGATTTTATGTTTGAAAGTCGTTGCAAAATAGAGCAGCTTTAAAAAAAATCATCTCTTTGAAACTCCTTTTGTTCATAAATCTTCTGAAGTGTCACACAGCACAGCCGACAACAAAGGACTTTTATTCTGACATGTTTTAAAGAAAGAGTGAACAGCGTAATGCCTCATAAATAGGACCCCAAGAGGCCATCACAGCAAAATGCTAATGTCAGCAGCATTTTCAAAAGTATTGAAAAATTTTCGTCGTGATTAGGATAGTTTGGTTCACAAAATCACATGATGCACCTAATTTAAAGTATATTAATCAATAATCATAATAAAAAATTACATATAACCTTGATTTCAAGGACAAAGGACCAGGTTATAAACAATCAATACATTGAATGGATTATTGCAAATAAAAACATGCACCTCATATCCTTTTTAATATATGTATATGTATTTTGAAAGTCTTATTTATCACTGAGGCTTTCAAGTATAGTAACAAAGTATAATTAATTAATTATCTTCCACTCCTCAAACATTTCAACCATTAATAAAGCGGTTGTGTTTACACAGATCAACACTGAATGACAACAAGGGCTACCAAATTCTCCTGGATCAGCCTGCAGCTGCAATAATGTGGTCCAGAAAGCAGGAGGAGAACATTCTAAAAAAGTAGTGTGAAATCGATGAGCATTTATCAGTGACGTTTACCTCTGACTGACGCACCAAATGTGATCTAATTTTCGGCACTGATTAGTCATATTGCTCCCAGCTGAGAGCAGTTTGGTACGGTGATGCAACCTGGAGCAACCTGGAGAAATCTGGAGACAATCAGCCACTGACTGATCTCACTTGATCAAGTAGGTCAAAGCAGCGTCAGAAACTCCGCCCTTGGAGTTGCATGGAGCATTTGATATATTTATGGTACACTACACTGGCCACAACTCACAAAACAACACCACACACTTGTGTGCACCAGTTTTAAACAGTCTGACAGGAAACAAACTTTTGTTTATCAAGCTGAATGCTAGTAGCATGTTCTGTACACCTTTCAGAGAAAGATGTAGACACTGGATTGAAATACATCTCTGAGACGTATCCATCTTTAAAAGTTATTCAAGAGTTTAGTTTGAAGCAGTGCTAAGTAAATGAAATATCACATTTTTAATAGGCACTTGTTTTTTGCAGTTGCATCATTTTATGATGGCCTGCCCCATATGTCATTCATAAGCAATGGTCAGTATTTCAAATGGCTTCTTCATGTAAAAGTAGGTCATGAAACCCACCAGACCTTCTGACAATAGTCAGAAGTCTCACCTTTGAGACAAAGTCGACAAAGACAAGGAAAAATATTACCAGCAAACTGTGAAGCATCCCAAGCTAAAGCATCCTGCAGGTATGAAAAATGTTTATGGACGATTTATATCTTACTGCTGATGACTCGATGTGAGAAAGTTAAATAATAAAATACTAATTAAATAAGGTAAGGTTTAGTTTGCACAGTCAGGAGTACGATGTGAGGAGGGTCATGATTTTAACTGGAAATAATACAGCAACAACTTACAGGAAAAAAAAAAAGTTTCTTATATATGTAAAACAATGGATTGTCTCACATTTCTGCAGCAAGGCTGGGTGAGTGTGGGGCTTCTTTTAGGGTGTGCTAAGCTTTTCCACACCCCCACTCAATGCACACTTGATGCACCATACGAAGCCAAATTATTAAGAAGAATATCAGTGAAGTCCACCTCTTCCAGTCAGAATGTGGTCAGTTGTGTTTCAGAAGAAACTCAAGACAGCACAGAAGAATTACTGCATAATCATGGATTTGAACCAAAATCTTCATCTTCTAGTGAAACAATGTTACTTATCATCTAATTTACTAGGATCCAGTAAGTTGTACTTTAGAGCTCCCCAGAGCCTGGCATAGTACAGTAACAGAAACTTGATTGGTTGGAGGCCAGTGGGGCCAGATAAGATCTGCTAACAAGAACACCAGGGGACAGTCATGAGAAATTTTAGATTTGGATATACAAGCATAGAACCAAACTGAAATTTGTGAAAGGTCAAAGGGGCGATGGTGCACTTGTCAACAAGCCTGTAACTAGCACATGGGTGTAGTGTTAGCATGGCAGAAAATACCCACAAAACTCAAATTAAGCATGTAAAAGCAAAGAGAACACAATACACACAGTATGAATAAACATTTCCTCTTACAAGAGAAAAACAGCTCCTTTAGCTAAGAATAGTGGTTCAGTGGCTTGTTTTGCTTGTGTTATTTAAAAACACTCAAAACTTTTCTGTTTGCACAAGCATTTTGCTGATATCAGTTGTTGCACTATTAACTTACTAATATCTCTCCATAAACGGACCTGTCCTGTTAATCAATCTCTCTCTCTCTCTCTCTCTCTCTCTCTCTCTCTCTCTCTCTTGCTCTCTCTCTCTCCCTCCCTCTATTTGAGCCCCTGAGGGACGTCTGCCTGAGTCGCCACATGGGAGCCACCAGAGCTGCTAGAGTCACCAGAGCTCCATCTCTGTTGGCTGATCTGCACCGTTTTGACCACCATGGAGTTTCATGCTGTACAAAGCTGTGCAAACCTCACCCTCATGATCTGACCCTCCTGCTGCTGCTGCTGCTGCTGCTGCTTAAACTCACACTATCTAATTAACCGTTGCTCCGCCTGTTTTTCCTGTTTTGTATTCTAATATTTTATACTAGCACTGTTTGCTATCCGGTGTGGTCCAGAGGGGGATGGGTTCCACTTTTGAGTCTTGGTTCCTCTCAGTGGTTCTTCCTCTTGCTCTTAGGGAGTTTTTCTTGCCACTGTTACCACTGGCGACGCTCATGGGGGCTCGGACCCGGATTTTTCTGTAAAGCTGCTTTGTGACAACACCTGTTGTAAAAAGTGCCATGTAAATAAACTTTGACTTGACTTGACTTATTGATTGTACTCTGGAAACAAAAAAAGAGCATGCACTAGAGAAATTTGGAGGCGGGGTTTTTTAACAAGTTGTCTCCAGACGAGTCTTCTTGTTATAAGATCACACCTGGCTCCACGGAGACTAGTTTGGTCGTTGTTCAAAATAACTACATTAGTGAATATACCAATAAGAGTCTTTGGGCAAGACTCCTAACACTGCCTTCGCCTACCTGTATGAAATGATCAAATTGTAAGTCGCTCTGGATTAGAGTGTCTGCCAAATGTCGTAAATGTAAATGAATGTGACACTTTTCCAAAGACATTATTGATGGGATTCCCAGTGATAATCTGTGACTGCACGTCTGAGTAACTGCACCGGAGGGGGCGCCCAAGAGCAGTGAACTCATGGAATCCGAGCCAATGTACAAGCTCTGTTCCTGATGCAAGACTGAGCTGAACCTCACTAAATTTTGCAGAACTGCCATAACAGACAATTATTACACGCATCCACCCAGAGGACACTTGTATAGCCTAAGGCAAGTAGGGCGGGGCCTCAAGCCCCCTGGTGGTCTATCTATGCACGTGCCTGGATGAAACACATGGCACAACTGGACTGGACCTTGAACCTAAATTGCAGAGTTATTTGCTGAGCAGCGCTTTTACCTGGCAAGTTCTTCAGGCAGAACGGTTAAGAACACAACGAAATGTGGTTTATCTTTCTTTTACAGGCCTGTGTTTCACAATCACTTCCAGCTGTTACAGCCTTAATATCAACTGCGAGTCTTCCAACAGCAGTTTATCTCTTCCTACATCTCAGCTACTGATTCATCTGACCTGGCAAAACACCTTTTTCTTTTATTTCCCCAGCAATATCAAAAAGTTTTAAAAATCCACTACGGTTCATTCACAATTTATTAGAGCTCTGGGAAACAAAAGAGTAAGTAAATCTTGCTGCATTCCGTCATTGTTCCCAGTTTTTCCAATCACCATCAACAAGAGTTTCATCCTCTGGCAGGACCACCAAGACTATCCCGTTCCATACATAATAAAACAAATTTTAATCCAATTTCAAACATGCACAGGCATCTATTTTATGCTATTTGGATTTTTTTCAACAACACATAAAACAGATTTCAGAGACAAGAACTGATAAATACAAAGACTAAAAAAGAACAACCTTCACTGAATCTTCTCTGAGCTTATAACAGTTTACATATTCAGATTACAACCCCTTCTATCCTGCCATTAGGGTCCGTTTCCATAAAAAACACCTTATATGGCATATTCCAAATACTCCTCATTTATTTAGTTTTCTGTCAAAGTGGCCATTAAATGATTTTAGTCATTTTTCAGGAGACACTTCTGAGAAGATTGGATAATAGATAACAAGATAATCCACTTGCATACGAAAGGAGGAAGATAAAGCAGGGGAAAAAATGAAAAACAGGAGTTTCCAAAACTACTAAAATAATTAACAAACTGGGTAAAATCAACACAGAAAATGAGGCTCCTAACAACCACCTGGAAGACCTGATAGACCCCAAAACTGCCCCCATCAGATAAACAGCACTTAAAGCTTTCATCTCTGAGAGAGAGGAGAAAATCAAGCTGCTTCAGATCTGAAAACATCCACAGGTGTTTCTGTCCATCCTTCCACTGTGAGAAGACGACTCAGCGCTGTGGGTCTGAAAGGATGTGTAGCTGATCAAGAAGAACCTCACTGAGAAAAGGAGACGGACACATCAAACAAAGAAGCTGAACAATGGACTGACCACCCCAGAGTCCAGACCTCAACACCACTGAATGTGTTTGATTACTTCAGAAAATGATCAACCAGCTTCTAAGACTGAACTTTGGAGGTGTGTCTGCAGATTCTTTGAGGAACTGAAAGTGAGTCTCCTGAAAAGAATGGAAGATGGAATAAAGGGAGAGAGTAACTCACTGACTCACACGGCTGATATGAGATGTGGTTATTGGGGCTTGTCAATCAAACAACTACTTTTCCAATTTGCCTCTTAGACTCTTGCGCAGGTCTCCTATGCCTGCAGAAATATGGTTCCAATAGCAAATTATCCACATGTGTTTGTTGAAAACTTACTGATGTACTAGTAAAACTCTGCTCTCTGTTTCTCGCACTGTTAGTGTAAGTGAGGGTGTAGCAGCCCAGGGGGGATTTCGCATCCCAGCTGCCTTTACTCTTTTCCAGATACTAATTGGCTGTCTCTCGTCTCTGTTTCTCTGAGGAGGCTCCGGGAGAGCTTGGCTATGCTGCGGCTCCAGTGGAAACGGGCCAGAGCCTTAGTTGGGTGAAGAGTTGTTCCATCATTTGTCAGGCAGATTCCCTGCACACTGTTGGGCAGGAAAAAGGAGGGTTTCATTAGCGTGAACAGACTGACGTGCAGTGAATCCCCCATCAAGACAAACAGGATTTAAAGGAATATTCAATGTTTTTCAACCTAATCTGCCAAGTATGAATCGAATGGTCGATTTCCTTAGAAAATGAAATGTATGCATTTTTCTCTGCTTTAGAAAAACCTGTTGGCTCAAATTGGCCACTTAGACAGGTGTGGAAACACGCCCACTTGCCCAGCCTTCATACTTTCACCCTAATAGCCACGCCCACTCACCCAGCCTTCATACTTTCACCCTAATAGCCACGCCCACTCACCCAGCCTTCATACTTTCACCCTAATAGCCATACCCACTCACCCAGCCTTCATACTATGCCACCCCCTCACCCGCCTTCTACTTTCACCCTATGCCACACCCACTCACCCAGCCTTATGTCTTTAACCTAATAGCCACGCCCCCTCACCCAGCCTTCATACTTTCACCCTAATAGCCACGCCACTCACCCAGCCTTCATACTTTCACCCTAATAGCCACGCCCACTCACCCAGCCTTCATACTTTCACCCTAATAGCCATACCCACTCACCCAGCCTTCATGTTTTTAACCTAATAGCCACGCCCACTCACCCAGCCTTCATACTTTCACCCTAATAGCCACACCCACTCACCCAGCCTTCATGTCTTTAACCTAATAGCCACGCCCCCTCACCTAGCCTTCATACTTTCACCCTAATAGTCACGCCCACTCATCCAGCCTTCATACTTTCACCCTAATAGCCACGCCCGCTCACCCAGCCTTCATACTTTCACTCTAATAGCCACGCCCACTCACCCAGCCTTCATACTCTCACCGAATAACCATATCCACTCACCCAGCCTTCATGTTTTTAACCTAATAGCCACGCCCACTCACCCAGCCTTTATACTCTCACCGAATAACCATATCTACTCACCTAGCCTTCATATTTTCACCCTAATAGCCACGCCCACTCACCCAGCCTTTATACTCTCACCGAATAACCATATCCACTCACCCAGCCTTCATGTTTTTAACCTAATAGCCACGCCCACTCACCCAGCCTTCATACTTTCACTCTAATAGCCACGCCCACTCACCCAGCCTTCATACTTTCACCCTAATAGCCACGCCCGCTCACCCAGCCTTCATACTTTCACTCTAATAGCCACGCCCACTCACCCAGCCTTCATACTCTCACCGAATAACCATATCCACTCACCCAGCCTTCATGTTTTTAACCTAATAGCCACGCCCACTCACCCAGCCTTTATACTCTCACCGAATAACCATATCTACTCACCCAGCCTTCATATTTTCACCCTAATAGCCACGCCCACTCACCCAGCCTTCATGCTTTCATTTTACTTAAATGTCTGTAAAGAGTTTAAAATGTCTGCACTGAAGCTCGGAAACTGCTACACACACACACACACACACACACACATAGATATGTACATATACATATATATATATATATATATATATATATATATATATATTTATATATATATATATATATATATATATATATATATATATATATATATATATATCATAACATTGAATTTGGAAGAAATTATCATTGTGTCAGGCAAATAGGTAAATAAGAGCTATGTACAAAGTGAATTACAGGGTTCAACTGCAGCAAACATGTAAAATGGAGCACATTATCTGTCATTATCGATTTTTATGATGCATTTTCATCTCCATTAAAGGAGCCACTGACCATAAAGTATGATATTTTTTACATATTTTACTTTGGGGAGGATTTGCAAACAGAATTTTGTTGAAATTCAAAACAGTGACCTTTTTCTCCCCACAACCAATACTCTGACAGAGTGTTGACTGCTGGGAAATGTAGTTTTATTGACTTTTAATCAGAGGTAGGTCTAAACAGAGTGCTTTAAACATCTGTAGCGCTGTTCTCTCTGATGGCTCTGAGGTCAGATATGAAGAAGAAACCAAACAGAAGGAGACCTAGAGAAGCTCACAGATCAAAAACCTGAATGAAAGCTCGCGGTTTCTTTCCACAGACCCGCTGAAGATGTGCGAGTCTGATAGCGTCAGCTCCTGCGGTCTCTTTCTGTCGTCTCAGCTGTTTCTGCGCTCGTTCCTCACCTGCGCCAGAGCTTCACCTGCGTGCTGCAGCCGAGAGGAGGATCAGAGCGCGCAGTGATGACAGGGCACACTCAGAGCGCTAATTGAAAGGGATCTCGCTGATGTCAGAAAGGACGAGTCCAGCGACGCTACAGCTGCCAGAGTCAGGACGGCCAGCCCAGGCCGGGCCGCTGGAGCTTTGAAGAGTTTCAGCGCAGTTTTTCATGCTTTTTCAGCGCAACTTCCCCCCTCCCCCCTCCGCTAACAGCTGCCAGCACACCTGGAAGCCTCGGGAGGCGCAGGCACTCGGGAGATTACATGCTGACAGGACAGAAGAGGTTGTGCAACAGTTATAAGGATCCAGCAGACGACCTGCTTTGAAATGTCAAGAGCAGAAGCAAGCGCTGACTCTCTAATGAAAGCTTTACAGCTTTACTCTTTATGATGACCTGCATCTTCATTTCAGGGGAAATAATGAGAGGGCGGCTCATGCGCATCGTCACTGTCATATCAAAAACACTGCACGGCATTTGATCCGATCAGTAAGAGAAGCTGCAGACTGAAGTGTCTGACAGAATTAATGAGAGTCTTTCCTTAAGAACCATGCCAAAAATAATGATGCATAGGTGCCTTTAACGCAGCTTATCACACAGAATATTCAGAACAAATATCATACACTGCAAAAATGGCATCTTCTCAAGTGAAATGATCTTAAATTTAGTCAATATATCTAATATTTCCTATTTTGAGATGGTTGTGCACTTAGTATTAGATTATCTAGCTTATTTCTAGACATTATTTATTTGTTTTAGGTCAAGTAAAACTATTTCACTATACTGGCAGATAATTTTGTTGGTTTCAAGCTCATTTCTTACAACAAGCAAAATGATCTGCCAATATAGAGAGATATAAGTTAAATAACCTTAAATGAAGCTTACAACAATCTCAACAGGAGAAATATTAAATGTATTGACTACAATTTTTGCAGCGTATACCGTCATATCAAAACATACATAACATTGTGTGAAGATTTCATAATGAATGCACTGCAAAAAATGAGTGAAATCATCTCAAATATTGTCAAAATATATCATATTTCTCAGTTTGAGATTGTTTTAAAAAATATAATATTATTTAACTTCTTTTTAGACATTCAGCATGTTTTGAATATAAGCTGGCATAAAATTTTGCTTGTTTCAGGATTATTTATTGAAAAAAAAATATATATCTGCACTTTTTTTACAACAAGCCAAGTAAAACAAGTTAAAACACCATAGGAATAATAAAAAAAAATAATAATAATATTTTAATATTCTTAACCTCTTTCAGCAGTGCCCCCTAGTCGCAATTCCACCAGCAGAAATCAACTCTAATAACTTTTAATCGATATAATGAAATAAAACAATTCCTCTCTATAACTCAATTAAAGTTAATCAGATGAACTCGGACTCTGCTCTCTCTCTCTCTGTGAAATGGTGTTGAGCTGCTAGTGAGCAATGAGGGGTGAAAGGAGAGGGGTGAGAACCCCCTGCTGTGAAAAACACCCCTCCACAAAAACATCTGTGCTGAGATAAAAAGACACCTGCAGCTTTCTTCACATCAAACAACACTGCACAACTGACACAATGAACACACTTTTATGAGTGATGCTCACCTACAAAGATTAAAATCCAGTTTGCTTTTGTGTATCATACGCATTTCCATTGAAATATTATATTCATTCAACATTATTAAAGAGCATAAATCCCTCATAGTTCATAGGAACTTTGCCACAGTGAAAAGGGGTTAAAACAATCTCAAAAGAGGCCAGGGGCCGTACTGCAGAAAACTCTTATCTCTTTATCTTAACTTAAGATCTGACAGGTCAGGATAAGATACATCATACATACATACATCTTCTAAACCGCTTATCCTTCTGGGTCACAGTGGGGTGCTGGAGCCTATCCCAGCTGTCATTGGGCGGAAGGCAGGGTACACCCTGGACAGGTCGCCAGTCCATCGCAGGGCAGTCAGGATAAGATTTTTCATAAATTCATATTACAGAAGCAAATCTGATCTTAATTTAGGAATTTTATCTTATCTTACAGCATCTTTTCTCAAGTTAGGAAATCTGGACTTACTCGATTGAAGTCGACAATCAACTGTCGTGTCTGTTTCCTAGCAACCGACCATACGGACACAGCTGAAACGGAAACATGTAAACAAGTTAGTTAGTCAGACAGCTAACGTTAGCTACCGTTACTGATGTAAAGAAAGTAAAATAAAACTAAAGTATGATGAACTATTGGCTGTGAATACTGTGAGAGTGCCCCCTGCTGTTTATCAGAGCATCGCCGCTCCCCAGTTTCAGTCTCCATTTCCCAAACGCTTTAGCCGAGCGCGCTAACGTTACTCCTCCTAATAAACAGACACACGTTCAGCTCCGCCTCCTCATTATTCACCACCATCACTGTAATATTTCATCATCAACATTAACACACGAAGGTAATCAGAGGGGTGGTGGAGATCGAGTCTGCAGTGTCTGAGATTAAAAAATATGCTGTTTAAAACAAAAAAGTCAAAGCTCCGTTTTCAGTGTAGATAAATGTGGCGTCATTATGCTGGTTATAGTGAACTGAGCTGCCTCTCACTGCATAAAACAATAGAAACAGGCGGTTAAACAGAAGATAAGACGCTCTGGAGTTTATCTTAAAGTTAAGACAATATTTAGGATATTTTGGCAACTTAGGATGTTTCTGTAAAACCGTTTTCTTATCTGGAAATAAGATTATAGACTTATAGATTGGAAATAAGATTATAGACTCTTGTTCTGTAATGGCTTCTGTCCGAACTTCAGTCTTGACTGAAGTTGCCATGACAACAAAGCAGATCTCAGACTTTTCTGTAATACGGCCCCTGATCTTACTTTTTTAGCAGTGCAGGCCAGTAAAAATGGTCCAGAATGACGGGGAATAAAGTCTTGCTGCATAAACATTAGAATGTTTATTTGTTTGTGCTATAGAGTCACTTGAGATACAGTGTTTTGTCTCTACAGCATTTTGCATTACAGTGTTCATGCAAAAAGCTCCACTGAGGAGCCCTGTTTGACCTTCATGAAGTTTTTGTCTGTGTTCTCATATTAAAGTCTTTACTGTCTCCTCTAAATCCGTTTTGCGTGTACCATATGGCAAATCTTCACGTTCCCAGTGATCGTCAGAATATTCTGTTCTTTGCATTTCTCCTCGGCTCCTTGCGGGTCCGCCGGAGGCTTATGCGATGCAGTAAGTCTGAGCCATCTGGGGCTCCTCCAGGCCTGCAGTGCCGAGAGCCGAGAGTCCACCCACACAGCCGGTCCCGCCGGACCTGCGGCCTCGGAGATTACACTCGCCTCCTCCGCTTATTTTGTCTGACTTTCATAAACAAGTCCTGGGGTCAAATAATCTGCCCATATATCTGTCTGCGACTCACGCCGGCTGTTTTCGGTATTTGGACAAGCGCTAACGTTCCTCATGCCAAATGCGCTGCTCTGACAGGCCTCTTTAAAAGCCCTGGTGGAAATGCCAAGCGACTATGCAGGTCAAGGTTTGGCTTCCCTAAAAACAGTCTAATCGTGTTTTGTCGTAGATTCAGGCCGCGTTCAACCATTACGCTGTTTATTTAAAGGTCCTTTATCAGCCATTGGCAACACATTTGCTGATCTCACTGTCCCAGTGGATGTGTGATGACATCATTGGAAGTTTTGGTCACTTCCAAACTCTGGTCAGTCACTGGAGGGCCTGCTAGTAAACTGAGAATGTTTCCTCGGCTGGTTCAAAAGGTCTTGAAACAGAAAATAGCTATTTATTCTGTGAATTAGAATGAAAAAAGTAAGTTTTAATTGATTTCTTCTCAATCTCAGTGTTACCTGTTAGTTTATCTTTAGTTTCTAACTCTCATAAATTCATAATTTACATGTTTTATGGCAGTTATTAAATCATTTGTGGAAATTGCTGGACTATAGCCTTTATTGTTCCTTTTTTTTAGACATATTTAGTCTTTATTATCATATTCTAGGATTTAAACAATTAAAACTCACTTATTGTGTAAATTCTTAGTATAATTTGTAATCTTTTAGATGCTACTGTACAGCTAAGCAATAAAACATTGCAGTTTGAATGTTTTTTACAATAATCAATCACCTACACTGAATCAAATGTGTATGCCATTTTCTCATCAGTACAACACAGTCTTCGCCTGATTGACAGTACTGTGTGTTGTATTCATGTGAAAATGGTCTGCTCATTTGATTTAATGCATCTGTTTATGCTTATTACTGCTATTTATTTGCAAGACATTTATTTTTCCTCTTTTAAAATAAAGTATCTTATGCATACCAATGGAGAAGCCTTTCAGATTAATCCATTATAAATGGTAATTTTATAACATTTCTTCATTGTTAAATGGTTGATGGAAGACAGAAGGAATAGAAGATGCAAACAGAGTCATTCAGAGTCATTCAGAGTGGTTCAGAGTGGTTTGGTGTGAAACGTTCCGTTCTAGATAAACTTACTGAGTCAGAACTGTTCACAGTGGTGGTGATAGGAACCAGACGTCCACCTCTAAAAGCTCCCTCACAGAAAGTTCCTACATGAAATGGTTATGAATTCACTGCCTGATGACTGAGACACTGTTTTATGGTAGTTTACTCTGATAATAGACAAATAGATAATAGATTTAATAGATAATCTGCACTAGAAAACTAGCATGTGTGCACACTGAGTGCTAAAATTGATTAAAAATAATAAAATTCTAGGTTGCATAGATTGAGCTCTGTGAATATGCTGGTTAGCTAGCTGTCCAGAACAGTTTAACCCCTTAAATTCCCAGGTTTATTAGAGTATGCACAATGATATTGAATTCATATTGGATTCATATCGGTTTTGGCAGATGATTGCTTTAGAAAAATGATTGTATTGGATTGGATCTGATCTTTAGATTTGACTGATATTTTAAACTTACATTCGATGATGTGTTTATTGTTCTCATAACATGTAGGTAAAACTGGCATAAAATATGTGCATTTTATTTATTTTTGTGCATTTGTAATATAAGAATACATGTTTTTTATATTTAGGTATTTATCCATAATGCTAATGCAGGTAGCTGTAGTCCTGAGTTTTACAGTTTATTAATGTAAATGCATCACTGGCATCAACATCAGCAGATGTGTACATGAAAAACATCAGATATCAACATCGATGCACAGTTCCCAGATTGGTGCATCCCTAATAATTGAGCAACTACATGGACTTGAGTTACTCTTAAGTTGTAGACATGGCCAGTAGAAATCTGGACCTGCTGGTCGGTCCTGTCCATTTTAGGGTTTAACTTTAACTCACATCAAGTAAAGGCATATGGCATAGGTTATAAAATGAAATAATACAAAATTTAATACAAATTCAGAGGAAAAACATTCCCAGCAGTGGGTGCTCCACATGACCATATCTGTACACAAACGTCTCTCAAACATGAGTGTGAATCACTGCATTCTCTCCATTACATGATCCTCTCTGGCCTCCTGAGTACTATGTTCTTTTAACAGCATCATTTTTGATGGTATTTTTTTTTTCTTTTGATGGCTGACACAATGGAACTGCACTGCAGTCTCAGGGGTGGAGTTAGTGATTCTGCAGTTCTGGGCAAAAGACAAGGTTTGTGTCTCCTGGACAAAAATTACATTACCTTATTAAGTTATAAGTATGCAGCTCACATCTAGTCGATATTTCTAATAATCCTTATTTTGAGACTGTTGGAAGGGTTTGGTAAAATGATTTAACTTCGATTATATCATTTCTGAACACTGTTCAATTAAGTATCACTAAATTTGCTTGTTTTTCTGAGGAACAATGCTTGAAACAAGGGGAAAACAACTGAAATGGAAACTACTGAAAAGAAAAGAAGCTATTTACACTGAAAAAATGGAATCTTGTCAAGTAAAATGATCTTAAATGTAGGCAATAAATCTAATATTTCTTCTGTTGAAGTTGTTATAAGCTTAATTTAAGATTATTTACCTTATTTCTAGACATTTTACTTGTTTTATGTAGTTTGAGTAAAATTATCTCACTATATAAGATTATTTAGCTTGTTTTAAGAAATGAGCTTGAAACCAGCAAAATTATCTGCCAGTACAGTGAGATCATTTTTTAGAACCTAAGTGAAAAACGTCTAGAAATAAGATAGATAATCTTATAATAAGTGCACAGCCATCTCAACATGGGAAATATTAGATATACCGACTAGATTGAATATCATTTCACTTGACAAGAGACCATTTTTCCGCAGTGTAATCCAATGTTGCAAGGCCATTGACATGCTTGGCTGAACCTAATGTGACATCTATGTATATCTATGCCTCAGACCCCCAATCTGATCTTGCATGATGTCAAAAAGACCCTTATTTTGCAGCAGAGATTCCAGTTAAACAGAAAATGATGCGTCACGGTGAAGCTGTAAGTGAACACGTACTGAAAGAGGAAACACTGTGAGGCAGTGCAGCTTTAGACTCTGAATGAGTGTGGAGAGTAGGCCGGTCCAGATCAGAGCATGTGTTTCATGGGCTGAGCTCCTTTAATTTAGAATCGGACCAAAACCAAGAACAGGATGCAAACCGCTGAGTCTCCTACACCAACATGCACTCCGTGAAGCTGAGCAGCGTCTCAGCGGCCTGTGCGTACACGCTGCGTGTATGTGTGTATGTGTGTGCGGTTATATAATCAGCCTGGAGGCCGTCTGTCTGTAATTACAGGTTAAACACCTTCACACAGGCCGAACGCAGAGAGAGGCGGAGCACATATGGTGTCAATACGTTTTAATTACTCTCTCTAATTCCCTCTTTCCTGTGCTGGACGTGCTAAGACACACTTCCCCTCAGAGATTTATCATCGGCTGGCAGCCTCCAGCCCGGCCTCTCCGGTGGAGCTACGGTGCCCTCTATTGACCACATGTGGAAAAGTGGACCTGTGATATTAACCAGAAAGCACTGCGGTTTACAGAGTAGCATGCTGTTTAGTAACAGCATGAAATCCTATTCACCTGAAGGAAGACTTAGACAGTCAGTCAAGTCACCTTTATTTTTAAAAGACAACAAGTGTCGGCCAAAGCGCTGCACAATAATATCGATTAATAATAACCACTACTAACTAATCATAACTATACAATACATTGATCAAGGAAAAGAAATAACAACACGCATACAAAACAAATTGAATAAAAGCAATAAAACAAAAAAGAGCTAAATAAAACAAAATTGAAGAGCTACACTGGCAAGACAGAACCAACCAAGATAGAACAGATACTGAGTGCATAATCATTGAAAAGCCTGTGAAAATAGATGGGTGTTAAGATTTGATTGACAGCAGTAATTTACTTCTTCCAAAACTAAAAGGACGAAAATACAAAGTTTTTGATGAACTGAAACATCTAACAAGATATGCTGGTGCAGTTAAAAGTCATTTAGAGTTTCTTCTGAAATGAAGGTGTTAATAGTGAGTCTGTGCTGCAGTAACAGCCTCTACTCTTCTGGGAAGTCTTTACATAGATGTTGGAACATTGCTGTGAGGATTTGATTGAGCATTAGTGAGGTCAGGTACTGATGTTGGATGGTCAGTTCTGGGTCATTCCAACTCATCCCAAAGGTATTGGATGGAGCTCCATCACTCCAGAGAACACAGTTCCACTGCTCCGCAGCCCAATGCTGGGGGGCTTTATACCCCTCTAGCCCACGCTTGGCACTGGGCATGGAGACCTTAGGATCATGTGCAGCTGATCCAGAGCATCCCATTCTATTGGTCAGTGCTTTTTTAAGAAGATGCAAGCTGTGTCAGCAATGCATGCACCTTGAATAGTTCACTCATTAGAAGAGTGGATACTTTTGGAGAGAGAGTCTAAATCCTGCTGAATGTAAAGTGGAATAGATTCGCTTTTCATTCAAGCAAAAAAATTGGCCAATATAAGAAGATAAACTTATGTCATAATTTGATCATCACTGTCAACCCCTGCATGATCTTCTAACTTGTTTTTAGAACTTGTAATTACACTGATACTGGTAGCCACCATGTTCTGATATCTAACTTTATGCAGGACACAATTGGTGCCCTAGCAGATCTTCACGCTCGTAAACTATTTCTCGCTTGGTCGCTGTGATTCTTCTTTATGCTCTTAAGGAGGTTCTCCTTTTGAGTATTGGTCCTCTCAGTGGTTCTTCCTCATGCTCTTAAGGAGGTTCTCCTTTTGAGTCTTGGTCCTCTTAGTGGATCTTCCTCATGCTCTTAAGGAGGTTCTCCTTTTGAGTCTTGGTCCTCTCAGTGGTTCTTCCTCATGCTCTTAAGGAGGTTCTGCTTTTGAGTCTAGATTCTTCTCAGCGGGTCTCCATCATGCTCTGATGGAGGTTCTCCTTTTGAGCATTGGTACCTGTCAATTGGTCTTCATCATGCTTTTAAGAAAATTCTCCTTTTGAGTCTTGGTCCTCTCAGTGGTTCTTCCTCATGCTCTTAAGGAGGTTCTCCTTTTGAGTCTTGGCTCCTCTCAGTGGCTCTCCGTCATGATTCCTTTTGAGTCTTGAGGCCCTTCTTCATTAAAGGGCTGGATCCACATTTCTGGAAAGCTGCTTTGTGACAAACTTTTAAAATGAACTGTAGACATAAAATGGAATTACCTCGAATATAAAATCATCATATCTCTTATTTCATTTATGATGCATCGACTGATTTATCCTTCTCCATGTAGAACAGAAGAGTGAGTAACATAGTTCAGTTCCAAAAAAGCCTTGAATTGAGATCAGTCTGAGCACCGTAAACCTTGATATGGCAAACAGATGACTCGGAGGACTTTTATAGATTTCTCAGTTTGGCCTACAGAGTCGCTTGTCACGTCCATGTGACCCCATCTCAGCCTATAACCAGCTCGATGTCTCTATTAAAGCTCTGTTCACTCCCGTTATGCGTTAAGGCCGTGCCATTAGCTATTGCCTTCGCTCTCTTTGCCGCAGGCCAGGCTGTGAGATGACAGCAGAGTCTGTGAGAAGACACAGCATTCATGTCGGGGAAAGTCTGATCTGAGTTTATGTGATCTGCTCTCGCTCACTTTCCCCTTATAAAAGCTGAGCAGGAGCTGAGGGAGCCACGTCTGCCTGTTTTTTAAGTGACCCAGTGGACTGTGTAAAGCGAGGGAGTCAGCGCACCCCTGTAGAAGATCGAGGGAAGTTCAAAAATGGGGAACCACAGCTTAACATGTACACTAATCCATTCCTGCGGTGGCCTGGTGGCTACAGCATAAAGTATACAAATCCATGAGGGCTAATAACCGTGCCTGCCTTTGGCAGCCGAAGTCAACTGCCTCAAATGTGAAGCGTTTTTAAATGAGCATTGCTGAAAACAGATAGTAGGCACTCTTGAGGTAGTTCGTACTCAAGGCCTCTTGCCAGCCACCGACGTCCTTTCTCAGTAATCTAGGATTGACTGATGATAGCAATAAAACGTGTATGAACATTTATGAAGTGTTGCATTTGGTCTGAACAATAGTCGCATGGCAGTTCACTGTGAACAGAGAACGTGGAAGGATAAACCGTACTGCAAAATTTGGCATAATATAAAATAAACCTTAATATATTAAGTTACACATAGTAAAAACAGTGAATATCGCTGGCTAACCGCAAGCCGGGCATGCAATAACGTTACGCCTCATTAGTAGTGAGTACCTACAGGTTGCAGTCTTGTGCACTTCAGTGGGCGGCCATTGACTCCCCGTGCCAAAGTAATGAGCTCTGCGGTAGCTGGATTCTCTAGTAATTGACATGAAAAATTATTGCCACAGAAAGGAACACCATAAACCTAAATGCTGCTCATTTCTGTTGTTTTCCATGATGAGATTTTTAGCTCTGTTGTGTTAAATTCACCTATGGATTTCTGTACATTGTTGAAAGAACAGCATTCCAGAGCCACAGCTCAGGATCAGGTTGCACCTCTGAGTGGAGTAATCTGGCTCATTATGTCTATAAGCAGTTAGAAATATAGTCAGAAAACAAATAACTTTTCAAATCTTAAAGTAAATGAGTTTGAGCACAATGCAGCAGCTTGTCTGTTTACAGCCATTTTGCTCAGTCATTCATTCTCCCATTCCACAAATGAAGTTTGAACAGATACTACAGGGAGATTCACTCGAAAGAGGCCCCGAATATTCTGCTGTAACTCCCGTTAGGATGAAGCAATCTGAACCAAAAAAAGTACACTACATACCTTGACGTCTGTGTAATAGATTGCATTACATGCGATGCTGGAAGTGATCTCCGTTTTCTGCCAGACACATGAAGGGGTAGGGGGGTCTGCACCCAGAAGTTGCAAACGGAGGTTAAATGTCGTGACAGCTGTCCGGCGCCTACCTCATCGCTCTGACACAGGGGCATCCCGGCTTGTTCGAAGCACATTGCACATTGTTTCATTCAGATTGCTTTGTCCTAGAGAGAGTTAGTACAGAATATTCGGGGCCTCTTTCCAGTGAGTCTCCCTGTATTAGTGCTAGGCCTTCAGTTTAGGCCACAAATGTCAAAATTCAGTCAAAACACAAGAATAAATCTCACCTTTTCAACAATGCTGATTTCTCCTAGTGCCCCTGTATGATAGCACAAAGCTAACGGTGGTGCACATGAACTTTTTTGTTTGTTCTACATTAAACATAGACATTTTAAGCTTGTAAAAGACAATCAATGCGCTCAATAATCTGATCATAATCTGATTTCTGCAGTTATCTGATTATTCAAATGGTCATGTGAACAGCACACTCCCATTTCTAAGATCAGAGTAAGGTCTAGAAATCCGATTGAGAAATCCAATAAAGAGCTGAATTTTAGCTCAGTAATCAGATTTATCTTCTCTGATTTCTTTCAGATTTCTCAGTCTGAGCATGTGCAAAAACAGACAGCGGTACCGGAAAAAAGTGATATTCATATTTTCAGGTAAAGTGATGAGATGTTTGGAAATAAAGCTGTGGCATGAAGTTAGAGTTTCACATTACATTTACATCACATCTTTTTCTTTTTGTTGGCCGGTTGTAAAGCAGAAATCCAATTACTGCCCGACTCATGTAGACCTGGAGTTTCCCCATTATCTGATTACCCAAGAGCATGAAAACACACTGAACCAGTTACTGACACAATCTGATTTTCTGCAGTTATCAGATTATCAAGTGCATGTAAACACACTCACTGATATATTTTACCAAGTGTGAATCAGTAACTCTTTCTTCAGAGCTGCTGCTGCTGTTTTCCATTCCTAACAACTAAACCAAACCAGCTTAGACGTGTAGTCATAGTCAGTGACATAACCAGAACTTCTATAGAAGAAAATTCCATGCAAAATTGGTCCAGTTTCACTTCCTAATTATGTAGGTAGTTAATCTAACGAGTAAGGCCTTCAGTTCAGCTCCTGAAGTCCTAACCAATGGCAGAGCCTCCTTGGCTGTATCTACCTAGATGCCACAGAGAAAACAATCCTGATTGGATACTTTTCTGTATGGGGATTTTAAGATTTTGACTTTCCAGTCGCATTTTAACAAAGAAATAAATTACTACTACAATATCTTTGGGGTTTGAAAACAGCAAACATGATGATTATATTAAATAAAAAATAGAAACATGTATGGTTTTAGCTACTAAGGCCCTGAGGGGAGTGAGAGAGAAGGAATATGAGTGAGAATTTGGATATTATATCGTTCAGGAATATTACTTCAGTGTCTATAAGTATCTTCTCAGTGAATATCTAAGTAAGACATGAGATTGAAGTCTTGCTATTACCAGGACAACCAGAGAAATGACTGTAAGGCAACTGTTTAATATTATGGCTGCAAACAGAATAATAAAAAAGTGTTTTGGTAACAGTAGGCGGTGTCTATTCCTCACATTGTTTTACAACAGCAACTTTTGAGATGTTTAACAAAGGCTTAGCATGTGTTCTGGCTTAGCAGTAACGTCTGAGATGTCAGGATGGCACCCAAAAAATTAGAAAGACACATTTCTTCTTACGTAACAGGTTGATTGTGTTTGTTTCGCAAGGAGGCGGCTCTACTCCAGCGTCTTTTATTCAGACAGGAACCGGCGGGCTGTTATTAGCCCTCTGCCGGGTAGACGGTGTCTGTAATATCTTTATTTTCTCTCTGAAGAGCTGAACAAAGAAATAACAATGATGGAATGTCCAGCCAGAGCCGAGTGCCAAGTAAAACTGCAGCAGATGTCTGAGGAGGAATCTCACTTATTCTTCCAGGCTCTTGGGAATTTCACCGAAATGAAGGAGTCACTGGAGCAGAGACGGAGAAGCTCAGCAGAGAGCCGGACCATGTGGTGAAAGCTTTTGTCTGAAACTGACCAGCCCTCTTGGGCGATGCCTTTGGGCTGAGAGCATCTTAAAAGCTGTTGTTCTCTGAGAGTTCTAGGTAACTTAAGTGAAAGTGCAGGAGCGTAGTTGGACAGCAACAAGAGAGCAAACCACACAGTCGCTCTCTAGAATGAAGCCAGCTAGAACACCAGACTAAACAATATGAACTGCATATCAACACAGTGTCACTAAATATTTCTCATTTTTTAAAATGCTTTTGCTGTTTAACAGTCCCTGCACAAACAAGCTGCCACAAAAGTGTTCTTTGAGCAATAATGGTTCCTTAAAGAACCATATTTGAACAAGATATTGAAGAGTGTGAAGAATTTTCCAAGTTTAAGGAATGTTGCCATAATATGGTGGTTCTACACCATTTTGAGGGTTCCTCCGAGAACTTTTAGATTATGTGGATTATCCCATTCGCAAGAATGGTTCTCTCAAGAACTACATGGTTAAATGTGTGTTTTTTTTTAGGATGGGCAAACTGCTGTAAGTGTTTCTCAAAGAACTATGTTTGAAAAAGAGATTTGTAAGTGTGAAGAACCTTCAAAAGGTTTAGAGCACCCTCACATAATATAAAGGTTTTATACTGGATAAAGCGTTCTTGCTAGAACCTTAACACACACTTAAAAAGAGGTTCTTGGAGGACTCTTTCGTAAAGGTAGTGCTTCTATTTGAATGGTTCTCTGAAGAACCATCCATTGGTTTCAGCTGAAAGTGGTTCTTCAAGCATTCTTTAGGCAGTGGTTATACAGAACAATCGAAGCATCTGAATGCATAAATCTTATCTGTAATGGGAAACCTGGTGAAAATATTTCTCAAAGAACAATGTTTGAAAAGAAGATCAGTGAGTGTGAAGAACCTTTTAAGGGTTTAGGAAACCTTTACATAATGTAAAGATTTAATACCAAATTAAGGGTTCTTGCTAGAACCTTTGCACACCCTTAAAAAGTGGTTCTTGGAGGATTCTTCAGTAAAGGCAGTGCACATTTTAGTGCATAATTGGTTCTTTGTGGGGTTAAAAGTTTGTTCTCCACACAATCTTGATGTATATGGTTCTGAAAAATAAGATGGTTCTACCCAGAACCATGAAGGTAATATTTAGAAGCTGTCTTTGTGCAAAGAACCCTTTTCGGGAAGTTTAAGAGTGTACTCCTTGCACAAACAACTCTCTTAGCATGAGTGCAGCGTTTTATCCACCTACAATTTCAGTAAGTTTTTAAATTCAGGGGTGAACAGTGAGTAGACACCAGCTACAAAACGAACCACAAGATGAACTTTATGCTCTTCGCGCTCCTGCTAAACCTGCCAAAGCTGGGCTGGGAATAGTAGGAGGAGCTAAACCAAACATGCCTTAGCTCATGCCGTCCCATACTGTTTCTCCAAACATTGGGTCATCCCTAGTGAGGCAGACTGAGAGGTCAGGGGACGAGGCTACAGCTTCGAAATAGTGCCTCGGCGTCGCTGCACCAATGTTATCCTTCCATTACTTAAAGCTCAGCTCTGAACCGCCCGGCTCCCGTCTCTCTCTCTGGTCTCTCTGAACAGCTTTAACTCACTCTCGGGAAACTTCTGAAAGCTCTTGCTCTCCTGCTGATGTCTAGAAATGCTCGATTGCCTTTGCACTATGAAGAAAAATATTTTAGATATAAAATGGGCTTTATGGTTATTATTCGCTTAGAAGACTGGTCCCACCTATATTTACATATTGTCTTATTAGTTTGTAAGATATTTAGTATAGATATAAGATATTACTGCTTAAAAATTATACTAAGTGTTGTTTACCCCATTTTGCAGCATACAATTATATTCCTGAAATAATTCGACATTTCTGTATGATTCCACTTTTATAAAGACTTACAGTGTAAATTTTCCACGCTTTAAAATGATGGTTCCTCAAGGATTCTTTAGTAAAGGAAATCGTTCTATGTAGAACCATGAACACTCAAAAAGCCCTTTGCATGATTAAAAGGTTCTTTGCATCATTAAAGTTCTTCACATTGATGAAGAATGTGCTGTAGATGGTTTTTGAAAAGGGTTCTTCTATTGACAAAAGCTTGACATCGTAACAATACCAGAACCTTTTGGTGCTATATAGAACCCTTTATAAAAAGGTTCTATATAGAACCAAATACAATACATTCTCGAACAATCTGAGCAACCCTTTTGTGATGCAGTGAACGCTTTAATCATGCAAAGGGTTCGTTGAGTGTTTGTGACTCTATTTAGAACCATTTTCTTTACTGAAGAACTCTTGAAGAACCTTTTTTTTTAAAGAGTATTTTACTCTTTAAGGTCATTTTATCTGTTGGTATATTCGTAGAAAGATGGTTCTTCAAGAGTTCTTTAGTGAAGATAATGATTCTATATAGAAACACAAACTGTCAAAGGACTGTTTGCATGCTTAAACAGTTCTCTGAGAGGGAAATTGGTTCTTCAGACTGAAGTGTGCTATATATGGTTCTATATAGAACATTTTTGAAAAAACACCAAAAAGCGTTCGGCTATTGTTAAGATGTCAAGCTTGAAACAATGGATGAACCCTTTTTGGTGCTATATAGAACCCTTAACAACATGTTCTCCGTCAATCTGAAGAACGATTTCACCATGCAAAGAACAGTTTCATCATGCAAAAGACTGTGTTCATGGTTCTATATAGAACCAGTGTCTTTACAAAACAAAAACGCTTTAAAGAACCATCTTTTTTAAAAGTGATTTTACTTAAAGAAATAAAAAGTTTGGAAATAAGTGAAATTATATTATTTAATAATATTCTTACAACAAAAAGACTAAAAGGAAAAAAAGCAGGACAGAAATCCTTGGCGGACGCTGAGGTGGCCACCGATATGCCCAACTAATTTTTACAGTCGGGTTTATTGGGGTGCCAAGAGGGGCACATATGGTGAGGCATCTGAACAGGTATCCCAGGCGTCCTTACATCTAAACGTTGAGGCATTTGCTGGTGAAGAAGTGCAAAGGCGCCATTGGACAAGCGTGAAATCTTCCTTATGGGAGACTGAATGGGTGTAGGATGTGCTACAGTCCCTTTAGCCCACATCCTAAACCTCATATAAGTTTCCTCTGGTGACTCATTACCACCTGCGGCTGAAAATGGAAGTTTACAAGCTTCCATCCTGATAGTCCCCAGCATCCTCAAAGCAGTACTACCCAGAGAAGGTCTGGAGAGAAAGCAAAGGTAAATAACATCCATCAAGTCCAAAATTTACTGTCTTTTTTGCAGTTGGTTGCAAATATGATCCCCTTTGCAGCTCCTTGTGGTAGTGTTATGGTCTATGTATGTCCTCAGGACCATCACTTTAACAGTGCCCTCCCTGCATATGAGCCATTTGTCATGGGACGATCTATCACTGTGAGTAATGCTCTGGATGAAGGGAACGGCTACAGTGAATTTACGAAAGGAGAGGTAAGGAAGCTGTGGGTGTGGGGAGACATCTAAACTGCCCAGCTTCAGCAGTGATTGGTTTTTAAGTCAAAGGCTATCAAGGGGCCCTGCTCTGGATTATGCTTTGGCACGGTGCTCTGCTGGGATGTTTCTGCAGTGTAGCAATGAAATTACAAAAACAGTCTGACTTCATATAAAGTGGTAGATTGTGTCAGATTTATTACTCAAGATTTAAGCTCTACCTTCTCTCTCTCCGGTGTACAGAGCCCTGCCAGTGAAGCCCATTCTTAGTTGGATGGCCACAAGTGCAGGAATGAGGTAGTCAAGTCGTGAAAATGTCTTACGAAGGCATAAAAACGAGACTGTTATGTCACATCCGTGACTTATTAAGGTGTGAAAATCAGATAATTATGTCACATCCATGAGATAGTATGGTGTGAGAATGAGATAGGTTACATCTATGACTTAGTAAGGTGCGAACGAGATAGTTATGTCACATTCTTGACGCAGTAAGGCATAAGAATGAGATAGTTATGTTATGTCCATGACTTTTTAAGGTGTAAGAATGATATAATCATGTCACATCCATGACTAAGTAAGTTGTGAGAATGAGACAGTTAAGTTATGGCCATGGCTTAGAAAGGCATAAGAACAAAATAGTTATGTCACATTCATAACTTAGCAAGGCATGAGAATGAGATTAAGTTCAGTTGTGGCCATGACATAGTAAGGCAAGAACAAGATAGTTATGTTATATCCTTGACTTAGTAAGGCATAAGAACGAGATAGTAATGTCATGTCCATGACTACATAAGGCACAAGAATAAGATGATTATGTTACATCCTTGACTTAGTGAGGCATAAGAATAAGATAGTTGTTACGTCCATGACTAAGTAAGGTTTAAGAAGGAAATAGTTATGTCACATGCTTGACTTAGTAAGGCATAAGAACAAGATGGTTATATCACATCCATGACTTAGCAAGGCATGATAATGAGATGGTTATATTACATCCTTGACTTGGTAAGGAATAAGAATGAGATAGTTGTTACATCCATGACTTAGGTAGGCATGAGAATGAGGTAGTTAAGTTGTGGCCATTATTTAGAAAGGCAAGAACGAGATAGTTATGTCATGTCCTTGGCTTAGTAAGGCAGGAGAATGAGATAGTAAGGTCACATCCATGACTTAGTAGGCTTTGAGTTAGTTAAGTTAGATGAGACAAAGATAGTTTTGAACTATTTCCCTAATAGAATACATGTTTAGCAAGCTTTTTTAAGATTTGCATTGCTTTATATTCTTTGGCATGTGAAGCAGATAATATTTTTGATTTGCCATTTATTTAGATCTTTCGCATTCAGTCTTCCCTCTCAGAATTATTTGTTAAAAATAAAAATAAATACATAAATGACAATTAATTAATTGTGTAGCTGTTTACATGCATCTATATTCTGGGTCATTTTCTGCTGTCATACAATCAATAGTGACTTAATTGCCTTCATCACACTTACGACGTCTGGCGGTCTCTTCCAGTGAGAAGACTCGTTTTGGAATTTACTGTGAAGGTGTCGAAAGAGGTCAGACACTTTGAGGTGATGAGAGCACCGTAACACAGCCCACCTGCAGGTTATATCACTGTAAACTTATGACTAGCTTCCACCTGCAGCTTTGAGGAATAACTGAGGAGCTTGAGTCAAACATATGGATGTTAAAGGGACACTTCAGCAAAAATGAAAAATTTAACCATCACCAGCTTTCAGCATCTGTCTAAATTAAGCTTTCTGTTTAAAGGGTAGGAAAATCCCCTTAATGTTGGTGCTAAGCTTACTGTAGTACCTGTCTTCATCATTACAGTGGAGAGAAAGGATTACTCAAACCACAGACATCAGATCAGAAGAACTTTAGCTAAAAGCTAAGTTAGAAAAGTAGCTATCTGGCTATCTAGATATCTTAGCTCATTTTGGCTCTTTTTCTCTGGCTGAAAGGGTAAAAGTGGCTTCATTTTGCGCCAAACAAAGACAGTTTCACTGTTTTCTTTACCACTTTGTTCAACGACTGAGGTAAGAGTTACACTAATGCTAAAGTGACCAGATTTCTGAAATGAAACCTAAGGAAGTTTCCAGTTTGGCGGTCAATATATTATTCAAATATCCAATTTTTTTTAAATCTATGAAATAAAAAGGGAGGGAGGGGGGGGAGTTGTGTGACTCTGACCAGCATGCGTATGAATAAATTACAGTAGTCCTATGAAAGATTTATATTTCTTTCCCCCCTCTGAGATTTGTTACTCGTCGCTTTTTAGAAATAAAGTCTCTCAGTAAAAAAGAGTCTCAAAAGTCAGTAAGTCTAGCGGCTCAGGCAGCGACGAAGCAGAGATACATTTACCACTAAGGATTCAGTGGATGTATGAGCCCATAATTCATATTCATATTAAATATTTTGGCAGTAAAAAGAGACCTGTGGCTACAGATAAAGACCCGTGTCTGTAGCCCAATATCCAGACCCTAAACTCACCCCTGGGCCGCTCCAGTTCTGGACAGACAGAGACGCTATCAACATAAGCCATATGTTAAATATGGAGACTGAAAAAGTGACGCAGTTTAAAAATGATGCTCTGTTTGTTTGTTTCATGGTAGCTTCATTCTAGTAGACTGTCTGTCTGTACGAATCAGAGCCACCGATCAGCTGGTAGAGCGATTCAGCCCCATAACTCCACCCCTGCTAAAACCCCTGGGTCACCTCGAGTCCTGAAAAGACGTTTGTGGATTCAGTGGACGCTTGCGATCTTCTGGTGGAGTTTTACACAGCAGAACTAAAACTAGGCGAGCGAGTGGTAGAAGTGGTCAGTAGGGAGCAGCAGTAGCGCCCTCTCCTGGACAAAACAAGCATAACTCAAGACATCTGCCCGTCGCTCAGCTGCAGGTCTTTCTCAAGATGTTATATTATCTTCTAGCTTAGTGGCAAAGCTAACAGTCAGGATTGGGTGACACCACAGGGATTCCCAATGGTTGTATGAAGTATCTGCATGATATATTCTGGGTTTTGTAGTGAGAGAACATCGATGAATAAACAAAGATATAAAATCATGAATTTGGTCAAACTGATGAGGCTGATTAGGCGGGATGGAAGGCTGCACTACGGAACTAACATATTTTAATATTTTTATATTTTATACGGTATAAAGGTATAAAAGTGCACCACTCCACACATGCACTTTGGTCTAGTTCTAAGTGAAAGAAATGAGCGTACGACACAGACCGCATTACTCATCTGGTATGATTTCCTGTTCTGATAGTATAACGCTGAACCGGACTGCTTCGTCTTTGAGGGCTGATGGATGACTTACTGTCAGCAAGCACTTCATAAGACTTTCTCTGATTACATAATTGGCTTACAACATCATAAGGAAAAGGATCTGTTTGATATTTCATGCCTTCGGTGGGTCTTTTTGGCTTTAAACAATCTGCGGAGGAAAGCGCCACTGTCCGTCCTGCGGGTTTAGTGTTGGATTTATCTTGGCCGTCGGACGCATTTCACTCTGATGACATTGCGCAGACATTTCCAGCTTTCTGTTTTACCACCATCCATCTCTCGGCCTGTCTCCCTCTCGCTCTCCCTTCAGAGGAATAGAGAGAGGAGAGTTATGTCTCCCTCTGTGTCCTCTCTCAGGTTTATCTCGAGAGTATAACGGAGCAGTAGAGTCTCCCCACGCCTCCTCATTTTGGCAGCCCTGAGACCCTCCTGCGTCCCTATATGCCCCTAGGTCCTATCTACTGATGAGTGATTGGTAATAAAAGGCCCTGTCTTGCCCTGGAGCGTGTTAAACATCTCGCTGGCAGCTGAGAGGCGATTCTTCACTGTCTGGTTATCCATGTCGACTCTTGTACCCAGCGCTCTGCAGGCAAACGAGGCCAATGGGGGGAGAGGAGCTTTGGTAAAGCCATCAGGATGTAATATCATTTAGGGGAATGCAAAAAGCACTGAGGGGGAACAAGATACAGACCTTTTTGTTGGTTTTCCATGAAGATAATTATGGTATAATCAATTCAATGAAGTAGCCTTTTTGAAATGAAGTGGGAATAAGAATGGCCAGTCAACACCACCAAGAATTTTTTGTTTATAATATTGTGTTTGAAACATTTGAGGAGGTTTCATACCTACCTGGGTATGGGTGTACACTTAACAACAGAACAGTGGACCTCTGCTGATGGGAGCGATGGTCTACAACAAACAAGCGAACACAAAATCAGTGTTCTTTTCTCTTTTTCAGCTCGCCAGCACTGTACTGTCCACACTATCTGCCTGGTTTAACCCTCTGGGGCTCACAAACTTGTCTGCACATCAAGTTCTCTGTTTCTATATCTGTGTCTGTATCTTTGTGATGATCCAGCTCAGAAATCCAGTTCAAACACTTCCTGAATCTGTAGAGTCGCCCTTTCCATTCCATCTTATCACGAGATCATACGAGACTCACATCCGGAGTTATGAGCCTATGAAGAGGGGCTGAGATACACGTCATCTGCCTCTCACCGTGTGGAGCTGGTGGATTGGTGTGTCCGTCTACATTCTGTGTGAAACTGACCGATGGACACTCAGGAAATCACTAAGGACTGACCAGCACGCCGGAAACCCTTCATTCTTCATTCAGTCCACATCGGAGACTCATGTGAAACGGCGTGCAGAGAGTTTACAGCTGCTGAAGCTGCTGCAGCGGGTTTGGAAAGTAGTGATGAAGATAATGGAGCATTTAGATATGAAACATATGAGGATCATGATATATGAATATATATGATATATGCCTTTAAAGGAGGATTTAAGAAGAGATGAACAAATCAAGAAAATCACCTCAGACCACAGAGGGTTAAACAGCATGAGCTGCTGCTAATAACGGCAAATGCACTTCAAAAACTCGTACCTTGGAGAGGAAAATTGTCTTACATCTAGCCAGTATATCTAATATTTCTCATGTTGAAGTGTTAAGCTATTTACAGGATGATTTAGACTTTTTCTAGTCTTTTTACATGTTTTTAGTGAGTCAAATTATCTTATTGGCAGATAAGCATATTTCTCACTACAAGCAAAATTATCTACCAATACAATGATATTTCTTGCAATGTGAGTAATAGAATAATAGCAAAGGATTTGATTTTGACACACGGGCCACAAAATGTATTTTTGATAGATTGATTTAGACATTTTTCACCTGATTGGTTCATTTTAAACTGATGCATAATTACATCAATTGATCATAAAGAAGCAGTGATCAAATGATATCTATATATAATATTGTTTTCATTGTGACACGTGTAGACATTAAGTGTTTCTACTTTATTTAACCAAATGGGCAAGATTTATTTAATTTATTTATAAAGAAAATTTGAGGGACAGATCTGGATTTTATGCTACACTCCCTAAAAAGATGGTTATTTAGTAAAGGGAATGGTCCTTTGTAGAACCAAGAGTTCCACATAGAACCATTTCATGCTTAAATGGTTCTTCAGATTGCTAATGTTACAATGTTGACATTGTAAGAACAGACGAAACCTTTAAGGTGCTATATAGAACCATTTTCAGAAACCATATACAACACATTCTCCATCAATCCGAAGAACCATTTCACCACGCAAAGAACCATTTAAGCATGAAATGGTTCTATTCAGAACCTAAACAAAGCCAGGGCCTTTAGTAAAGGAAGCTTGAAGGACCATCTTTGTAAAAGATTGAAAGTATTACTTATTGTGTAGCCTTAATTCTCTGTATCAACACTAAGATCTTTGCTTGACACCAGAGTACAGCGAGGAGGAGCTGGTGTTTATTGGTAGAAGCTGCTTTGTGAGAGTGATGACAGGTACACATGAACATGGACATGAGCAGAATCCTAGATCCTTCAGCACCTCCCCCCAACATCTCCTCTCCAGCTACTCTACAACCCTCAGCTGTACCATCTTGGGGTTTGTTTGTTAGGGCAGATGGTGAACTGAAGGAGGCACCTCGTGAAGATGGCATGGGAAAGAAAGCAGTTCATGGAGGACTGAGTGCTGACAACCCAACATGCAGCTCCTTCCTTTGGCTGGAAACTCAATTTGAAGACTCAAACCAAAGAGAATAACTCACAGACCTTTTGATGTCCAAAGTCTCAGTATCCTCTAGCATTTTTTAGGTTGATCATCATTTGGGCTAGATATTGAAGTTCAGTACTTTTTATAGTACTGACTGAATTACTTCAATACCAGTAATGAAACATTATATGGGGAGGAATTCATTCCAAATTGAAAAGCAATCACTACAGTGGAAAAATGTGAAGTGCAATGCACATACACTATATGGACAAAAGTATTGGGACACCTACACATCACACCTACAGGAATCCCATTCTAAACCCATAGGCATTGATATGGAGTTGGTCCCCCTTTGCAGCTCTAACAGCTTCCACTCTTCTGGGAAGATTTCTACAAGATGTTGGAGAGTCTGTGGGAAATTTCTGTCCATTCAGTCAAAAGAGCATCTGTGAGGTCAGACACTGATGTTGGGCGAGAGGGCCTGGCTCACAATCTCCATTCTAGTTCATCTCAAAGGTGTTCAGTGGGGTTGAGGTCAGGACTCTGTGAGGGTCAGTCAAGTTCTTCCACACCAAACTCACCCAGTGAAGCCTTTATGGAGCTGCTTTGTGCACTGGGGCTCAGTCATGCTGGAACAGAAAAGGTTCTTCCCCAAACTGTTCCCACAAAGTTGGAAGTGTACAACTGTCCAAAATGTCTTGGTGCTGAAGCATTAAGATTTCCCTTCAGTGGAACTGAGGGTTCTAGACCAACCCCTGAAAAACAGCCCCATATCATCATCCCTCCTCCACCAAACTTTACAGCTGGCACAGTGCAGTCAGGCAGGTAACGTTCTCCTGGCATTCGCCAAACCCAGACTCGTCCATCAGACTGACAGATAGAGAAGCTGATTCATCACTCCAGAGAACACGGTTCCACTGCTCCAGAGTCCAGTGGCGGCGCTTTACACTGAATGCAGTCTGCCTGGAAATGTAACAAAGACACTGCTATACTGCTTCCCACTGTGCGGTTCTTTAAACAATGTTAAATCAGTATAATGGATCTTTTACTTTTTCAGTTTGGCGTGTTTTCTGCATGTTACTGTTTAAATGCCGTCTCACGTGTGCACTGCATTTCACTGTTTTGGTAGCATTTCGATGAGACAAATACATTTAACATGCAAAAAAGCAATCAAGTAATGTGAAAACAGTGCACCAGGGGTTTTGCTTTTCATTTTGGCACATATTCTGCATGGAAAAGTAAAGTCATAGGCACTGCATTTCATTGTTTCCACTGTTCTGACTGCATCATTTCAATGAGGAAAATCTGTTCAGTATGGAGAGGAATTTGTGTCAAATTGAACAGCCATCACTACACTAGAAAAATGTGAAATGCAATGCACAGATGACATTACTTGTCCATAGTCACATGCAGAATATGCACCACCATTATATTGTTTTCACATCACTTTACTTCACTGAAAAACAACTTGTGAGGATTTTAAAAAGGAAATGTTGAATTCAAGTCAGAACTGAATACAGTCAGTCTGGAAATGTAATAAATCTATGGCTACACTGCTCTCCACTGTGTGGTACAGTGTTAACAGTGTAATGCATCTTTAACTTTTCATTTCCTCTTTTCATTCAGTTACTGTCTAAATGCAGTCTTGCGAGTGCACTGCATTTCACTATTTTGGTTGCATTTCAATGAGACAAATATATTTGAGGTACAAAAAAGTGGTCAATGATGTGAAAACGGTGTACTACAGGTTTTACTTTTCATTTACTTTTCCTTTTGACACGTATTCCGCATGTCACGTGTGCACTGCATTTCACTGTTTTCACTGTTACGATTGCATTTCATTGCCGTGCCTTCATTGCATTTCATGGGGAATTGTATTCACTTCTGACACCAATTCAACATTTTGTTTTTTAATGCAAATTCTCATGCATTGTTTTTCAGTAAAGAGGTGATGTAGAGATGAGTGATATGGCCAAAAAAGAGCTGGTAGTGCTACATAAAAAAAAAAAAAATACTATCAAAAACTGTGAACACAATGATTCTTATTTAAAATTTGGCACTAAATCCAGTTAAATGGGACTAAATTTGCTCTCTTTATAATGAAACATGCAGTTGGTCAGTGTCTACAAGTACTGATGATATACACAATATACTCAATATTGTATTGAGACATAATTTATCACAATAATGAAATAGTTGTCATATTGCCCAGCCCTAAGATGAGGCAATATAAAGACAATGTAATAGAAGGTTTTGTTTTTCCATTTTGGCATGCATTCAGCACATCACTGTGGAAAAGCAATGTGATGTGTGCACCGCATTTTACATTGTTGTGATCGCTTTTCAATTTGGCACAAATTCATCTCCATACTGATCAGATCCACTCTGAAGAGTTTCAAAGTTAAATGTCGACTCTCGGCGAGGTCACCAAGGCTACCTGTGTCTGCTGCAATGAACCAGGCACTACTATCCTTTTCTTCTCAGTCTTTACAGCTGGCAAAGTCTAAAACACGTTTTCTGAAGGGGCCAAAGCGAATCTCTCTCTGCTCTGTCCTGACATCACAGCCTCCCTTCCCCTCTCTTATTTAAGACCGCTGATCTCCTTTGCTAGCATGAGGACGTGAAGGCCTGCTCTGTGCTAGTTTTGGCCGATGAGGAGGCTGATATTTACATGCTGTTTAAAGCTTTCGGCTCCTCCCTTGGATGAAGGATTACAACTACCGCTTGTTATGGAGCCAAGCAATCACAGGTAACAGGGGCCCTACACAAACCCCGGCCCAGCCGAGGGGTGAGGTTATGCACTTCATGGAGAATTGACTTTATATTGAGTCTCATAAAACACTGCTGCTTTCTCGGCGAGGTCACTATGGCAGCGGATAAACCGGTGTGTTCCTTTCCTTCCTTTTCGGAGTCAGGAGCGAGATGGTCACAAGCCGGTCAGCATCCCTTTTGGCAGCGCTGTGTAGGTGCGCTCGGAAAAGCACTCCTCCGAGGCTTCTTGGATCATTAATAAAACGTAATTGCAGCTACCCGAGCTGTTATCGGCTTCTCCCTCAACAAGCCACGCGGTATGAAATCCGAGAGCCTCCGCTCATTTAGGCCATGTTGGTCGGTGCAGCGTTCGTATAAACACTTTATAAATCCTTCATACGGAGCCGGGCAGGCCTGCAGGCAAGCTCCGTTGCCTGGAGCTCTCTCCATGCTTATTTTAAAATGAGGCCATCTCAGATGTTTCGTGAGGTTTATTAAGGAACCACAATCCACTGAGTGCTTGGATCGTGATTTTTTTTTTATTCCCTTGTATGAGTTATTGCCTTTGTCTGCGCTAAGGAAAACATACGTTTCATTTCAGGCGGGAAGGTTGAGAGAGAGTGAAGCAGACGCTGCCAGCCAAACTGGAATTGAGGGCTGTTTAGCAGGAAATTGCTAATCTGTCCTTCAGACGATAGCATCCTAACTGTACATCTCGGGCTGGAACCCACAGGCCTGTCAGCCAACTGGTCACTGTAAACACTGGACAATGCCTGAGTCAGTTATTCATTCACTATTTTTCTTTCACGCTGTTTCTTTCCTATAGAAAATATAATTCTTTAAATCTGTGCAGTACAACATACATACTAATCTTCATTTTACTGGTATCATTTTAAGATCTGCTTCTTAAAGATATAAGCAATTATTAACACCCCAGTTAATGTAAACATATAATTGGTAAGTGACCCTTATTAGTCCCAGAAAGGGGAAATTTCACCTCCATGTTTTAACCCACCCGTGCAGTGAAACACCACATACACACTAGTGAACACACACACTAGGGGGCAGTGAGCACACTTGCCTAAAGTGGTGGGCAGCCCTATCCACGGCACCCAGGAAGTAGTTGGGGGTTAGGTGTTTTGCTCAAGGTCACTTCCGCCACGTAATTTCAGCTCAGGGGATCAAACCGGAGACCTTCCGGTCACAAGGTTGGTTCCCTAACCTCCAGCCTATGACTTCCCCATTTAAGCTGGTAAGTAAGCTTAGAAATATATACATATATGTATTCATATTACACATTAATAAAGTTTCCGACTTCAGATCTCTTTGTTGACTTTAGTCAGTTATACGTACACAATGAGTTCTGATTTAACATATTCATAACATAACGTGTAAATGCTTGTAATATTACATTTATTAGCATTTACTAACAAGTTTGGTTGTTGTTAATTTAAATAATCATTACCTGTTGATACTCCTTGATTAACATGTCACAGAAAGACATTTCAAATATGCTTACAACCGAAAGATTATAGTTAATAAACATTAGCAGTTTATAACCATTTATGGAAGACCATTATTTGTTGATATTTACTAGGGCACTATTATTGACTGCTAATAGTTAATTAAATATTAAGAAGCAGACATTAAAATAAAGCATGATCATAGATATTTAACACTATTTAAAAGCTGCCTATATAATGACTTCACAACACATGCATAAGCACTGATTAACATATTTATAGAGCAAAGCTTGAATATTTATTAGCAGCTTATATACAGTTATATCAAGATGACTTTTTTAGCTGTTTTATGAAGTATCTACATAAGGGTCCTTAAAGCTATATACATACAAGCTACATACATACATTTAAAACACTGTTATTAAGCATTATTACCAAGTAATAGAATGCTGTGTATTGGTTCCATTCCCACTTCAGTACAAAATGACTTGCTTTTAAAATGTCCTTAAAAGTAAAAGCACTGTGAGTAATTACTGTTTGTGTTCTGCAGTCACACAGCTCTCCTTAGCTTTGATATTTGGTGCTCTTAATTAGGCCTTAGTGCCTTTTAAGTGCTATTACTTGGGAATGATGCTTCATAACAGTGCTATAAATGATTATAGGTGTTACAAATGTCTGTCACTTTACTTTAAAGCCTCTTTTGTCAATACAGTGTTGTTTACGTCAAAAAAAACATCTCATGTTATCTTGTGATTACTGGCATAGACTGTTCATAGTCTATTCCATTATCATTTTATTTAATAAAAATGTTATTCAGTGCTTACACATGTGTTATTAAGTGTTTTTAAGGCACTCCATAATATGGATCAAAGAGACAAACATGGAAGAACAAAGTGTGCTTGAAAGCATTAGCATAAATTTGTCTTCTAAGCAAATTAAAATGTTAAACGTCAATTTTCCTTTCCTTTTTGTTTCTTTGGCACTTTGAAATTCGACCAATGAACATTGCCATTACTCTTTTACTTCTGTATCAGAAATGTTCTACGAGTCCTAAAATACATACTCCATTATAAAAGATCGTTGCGCCCCTATCAGGCTCAGTACTCCTCATGATTAGATTTGCTCTCAGGTTACAGAAGTTGCTTAATCTCTGTTTAAAAAACCCTGTTGATGTGCTTGGATGTGCCATCATTCACTCGCAGGGCCAGCTTCCCCATCCCTCGTGCGAGAGGTGGGAGTTTGATGAGGATCCAAGCGAGCGCAGCACATGGCGTATAAACTACAGTCCGACCGACAAGGGCCCCATTAGGAAATCAGCACTACATCAGGGCCGTTACCGCCGAGCAGAGATGAAAAATGAAGTTTTATAGTCTATGTCTTCCATATGGAGGCCGCGCGCCCTCCGCCCTCGGGCACACAGCTGTGGGCCGCAGTGGGAGACCAGAGTTGTGCTGTCATTGGCCAACAGCTGCTGATGTCATTAGTGGGATGGGGGTGGGGGCGGGGGAGTGGGGAAGGAGGAAGTGGACACTGGAACGCAGGGTCTACTACAGCTTCTACACCTACATGAAGGTGCCTCGAAACGTCCACTGGGGACTCAGAGAACCTCAGAATATAGTTTAGTTGCATCAACATTATGAGGTTG
Organism: Colossoma macropomum; assembly: GCF_904425465.1. NCBI lineage: Eukaryota > Metazoa > Chordata > Actinopteri > Characiformes > Serrasalmidae > Colossoma > Colossoma macropomum. The sequence goes on from NW_023494790.1 coordinate 39,070,628, forward strand.
ATGGAGGAACCTTTGATGGTCCACAAGCTCTCGCAGGAGCCTCTAGCTACCTCAATGGGTTCCATCAAAGCTGTGAAATAGTTCATATGGAATTACTCTGGCCTTCTACCAAATAGGGCTAGACTCCGCCCCCCCTTATCACAACAGGGTTAGGATTAGGGCCAGGGCTTTAGTTAAAGTATGGATTGGGATTAGGGCCGGAGGGAGGGTTAAGATTAGATTTTGGTTAAGTGAGGGTTGGGATTAGGGCCAGGGTGAGGATTAGGATTAGGTTTTGATTAAGTTTAGGGTTGGGATTAGGGCCAGGGTGAGGATTAGGATTAGGTTTTGGTTAAGGTAAATTTTAGGATTAGGCCCAGGGTGAGGGCTGGGATTAGGTTTTGGTTAAGGTTAGAGTTAGGATTAGGGCCAGAGGGAGGGTTAGGTTTAGGTTTTGGGTTGAGATGTTAATAGTTGATCCAAGCAAGCAAAGGCTGTCCAGTACTAGTCGATCAATGATAACGTTACATCAGGATTAAGATTAAGTGAACCTTATTAGTCCCATATCTGTGCAGTGAAACACCACATACACACTAGTGAACACACACACTAGGGGGCAGTGAGCACACTTGCCCTGAGCGGTGGGCAGCCTTATCTGCAGCGCCCAGGGAGCAGTTGGGGGTTAGGTGCCTTGCTCATGGGGCACCTCAATCATGTACTGTTGGCTCAGGGGATCAAGCCGGCAACCTTCCGATCGCAAGGCTGGTTCCCTAACCTCCAGCCCACGACTGCAGGTCAACATTTATGTTTTATCGTGTTTAAATGCTGTTTGTTGTTGTGTCAGTTGTGCAAGATTGTTTGATGTGAAAAAAGCTGTAGATGTCCATTTTATCTCAACTCGGCCGTCTTTGTAGAAAGGTGTGAACTGTTTTTCACACCAAGCGATCCTCATCCCTCCCCTTCCACCCCTTATTGCTCACCAGCAGCTCAACATTTCACACACAGAAAGTCCTAGTTCATCTGGTAACAGAGTTGCGGAGACAGAATGTGGCATTATGGTTATATAAACTCAAAACGTTAGAGTCGATTTCCATTCCGCTGTTGGACTGACCACTAGGGGGCACTGCAGAAAGAGCTTAAGTCATGAGGATGCAAGAAAGTAGCACCTGCCTATGATGATCTTACATTTTGTAATATTTTTACTGGCATCAGAGAACTTTTCTCTGGGGTTATGGCTTCCAAGTGAGGGGGCGTGTATTGAATCCGCTCTGAGAGTGAAAACACAGCCTCCTCAGGCTCTGATGGACCATCCATCTCGCTCTGTTCATTTTAAGGAGTCATTTAAAGATGTCAGATAGAAGAATGGTGCAGTCCTTCACCACAGGCCAACATTTACACCGTGTGTCTGAGAGGAGAAACTAGTGGACGCAGGATGAATAATGTGCTGCTGACCGTGTTTGCGTAGTCCACTTTAATCTGTGTCAGTATGTCTGCTGCGCTGTGGATGTTGGCACAGCTGTACTGGATGACAGACAGCGCCCACCACACCCCCGTCCACTTATGTGGTAGCCCCAGCCCGCCTGGACCTACATTAATGCGGACATTCTGTTTGACCTGACGCTGCCCAAGTGCCACCTTAACAAGCAGTGGCAACCACTGCCACCCACCTGCCACAGAAATTAGGCACTCGATTAGAAACAGGAACATGTAATAACTCCGAATGGTGACTCTGAAGATTAAAAAAAGCAGCTGGCGAGAATTTTGGCAATCAGAAATATCATCTGAGTCGGGATTATGAGCCAGATGAAGTAGCGTCTAGTCTCTAAAGTGGTAAAAAGGTGAGGTGACTTACAGGGCCAGGGAATGAGAAAAGAAGCTGAGTCTCTCTCTATCTGTCTGTGTCTCCTTATTGAGTTTGTTTTTTACTTTCTTTACTTTAAATCAGTCCAAATAGACTCAAATCTGGAATAGCAATAAAACGACTGAGGGCCTAAATATTGATGTTTGTTGGCTGATGATGAGTGAAGATACTAAACACAATCAGGGCCTATACTAACAAATAGATATGGGCTTTAAGATTTATAGGTCCATCTTTTGTGATGGGCTGGTAAATTAAGAGTATTTCTAGTAAATACAATAAAGAGGAATTCCACTGATTAATTAATCCACTCCATAACTCAGTGTGTGAGCTGTAATCAGAGAGACTCAGAGTGGTTTGGTGTGAAATGGTTCAGATGTCTTTACAGTGGTGGTGATAGGAACCAGGGGTCGCCATGACTACAACACAGATATAGACATTTTATTTACTATCCAGAACCACCAGTGAACCTACACGAGTCTTCTGAGTTTATATGGAATGTTGATGATGGGAAAATAGTGGAAAATCTGAAATATTAAGTTTTCTTTGGGGACTATTTTGCCTCACAGCGCCCTGCATGTATCCCTCCACCATGAATGGAGTTTAAGTTCTCTAAACTGTCATAAAACAGTGTCTCAGTCATCAGGCAGTGAATTCATAACCATTTACTGTAGTAACTTTCTGTGAGGGAGCTTTTAGAGGTGGACGTCTGGTTCCTATCACCACCACTGTGAACAGTTCTGACTTGGTAAGTTTCTCTAGAACAGAGCGTTTCACACCAAACCACTCTGAATGAATCAGTTTACATATTAACCTTTTAATTATGCAGAAATTTTGAAATTCCCCTTCCCATTTCCCACTTAGGGCCAAGCCACATACTTTCTTTTTGTACAGATATATATAAGACATATCTTACAAAACGATATTTTCAGGTGGATGTGGAGGTGCTGGATCGTGCTGGTAACAGATTGTTGTGTGGGAAGGCTCTGTGAAGTTTCCACTAACAGAAATACTGTGAAAATTTTCAGATTAAGTTATGCACATGTACCTTTTATGTCACCTAGTCTATTGTAATGCTCAGATTTGTTAACAACAAGTTCTATATGTACCGTACCTGCATAACCACTGTGCCTTTTGCTGTGTTCTACTTGCAGTTCAGCAGAGCTGTTTTACACAACGTCTTCCAGCTGATTCTAGAAAATCCACAGAAACCTGGAGCAGCGTCTCGTTTCATTTAGCACCTACACTAACCATATCCCTAGTGTTGTTTTAGTTAAACACAGAAGAGTATGGCGACTGCCTCTGCAAGGCAGCATGCTTGTTTAAGCACTTAGACCTTCCAAGTCTTTTCTGTGTCTGTGTAGAAACAGCCACTCCTGAGCGGAATGGAGTCCAGTGAAGTCTGGAGTCCAGACCACACGCATACAGACAGGTTCGTACGAGACAGTCGTTGGCAAAATTATGCAGGACAAAACGAGTCTCAGTGTTTAAAACAGTCTCCCCAACTTTCAGACAGTGAACCCAGTAAAGAGCACATTCAACTAGAAAAGTGCATTTTCTGAAGGAACGTGCAGTGATCACACAGTTTAAGCTTGCTAATATGTTGCTGTGCAGTTGCTATGGTATCCCAGGTGGTTGCTAAGGTGTTGCTTTGGTATCCCAGGTGATTGCTAGGGTGTTGCTGTTGTATCCCAGGTGGTTACTAGGGTGTTGCTGTGGCATCCCAGGTAATTGCTAGGGTGTAGCTATTCAGTTGCTATGGTATTCCAGGTGGTTGCTAGGGTGTTGCTGTGGTATCCCAGGTGATTGCTAGGGTGTAGCTATTCAGTTGCTATGGTATTCCAGGTGGTTGCTAGGATGTTCCTGTGGTATCCCAGGTGATTACTATGGTGTTGCTATGCAGTTGCTAAGGTATCCCAGGTGATTGCTAGGATGTTGCTGTGGTATCCCAGGTGGTAGTTAGGGTGTTGCTGTGGTATCCCAGGTGGTAGTTAGGGTGTTGCTATGCAGTTGCTAAGGTATTCCAGGTGGTTGCTAGGGTGTTGCTGTGGTATCCCAGGTGATTGCTAGGGTGTTGCTATGCAGTTGCTAAGGTATTCCAGGTGGTTGCTAGGGTGTTGCTGTGGTATCCCAGGTGATTGTTAGAGTATTGCTATGCAGTTGCTATGGTATTCCAGGTGGTGCCTAGAGGGTTTCTAGGTGGGTGCTGGTCATTGCTATGATATCATAGCATTACTATGACATCACAGCAATGATAAAGCCATTCTTTCCTGTGGGGAAAAAAATGTCATTGTATGACAACAATCAAAATGTCCAATCAAAAAAGCTGTAAAAAGAAGAATATACTGTCGTATAACAATAGTGTTACCTGCTAATTCAGTCAAGAGACTCAGTGCTTTACTTGCAGTTGCTACAGTACATTCCAGCGTGTTGCTAGGGTGTTGCTGTGGTATGTCTATGCTGCTGGCAGATAGTTTTCCGTATGCAGTTGACTAAAGGTTCGGGTGTGCAGGTAAGTGTTTGCTGTGGTATCCCAGGTGATTGCTAGTTTGTTGCTATGCAGTTGCTAAGGTATTCCAGGTGATTGCTAGGATGTTAAATAAGTTTTTCCAGGTGAAAAGTTCGTATTTGTACCTTTTCATAACCGAATGAACAGTACAGTAATCAGAACAGTAAAATAAAAGCCTGGAGACGAGACGGGGTGTGTGGAGTCAGTACAGCTTAGAACATATCATTTCAGTGGATTATGGTTCAGTTATGTTCCCTGACTAAAGGTACTGAGATGGACCCCTGAGAGTCCCACCCCAGTGAGATTTACAGTTTAGAACCTTTATTTCTGAGAGTGTATAACAGTGTCATGTTATATGATGTAATGAGGTGAACTGGAATACCACCTGCAAACCGGGCCTTATCTCCTAATATCAGTGATCTCACTAATGCTCAAGACCCAAAACATAATAAAAACCCAAAATGTTTGTGTAAACACAAAAATAAGAAAATCTAAATTACATATACATTATTTGACCAAAAGTATGTGAACTTCTGCCAATTAGTGACTGAACATCAAGTCAAGTATTTGCTCACAAGCCCATGTGCAATGCAGAGCGTTGGCTAGAGTGGTTCCTGCTAACTGCCTGAATACTGAATGCCAACCGTAAAGTTAGGAATAATGGGCTGGGGCTGTTTTTCATCGATTGGGCTCTTCAGTTACAGTGAAGATCATGCTGCAGCATATAATGACATTCTAATTGTGTTCTTACAACTTTGTGGACATCTTTGAGGAAAAACCTTTGCTGCCAAGCACAAAGCTTCATAAAGTGAGTCGTAGAAGAACTTGACTGGCCTCCATAGATCCCTGACCTCAACACCTTTGGGGTGAACTGGACTGTCGACTGAGAAACAGGCCTTATGACCCAACATCAGTGACCTCACCAATGCTTTTGTGGCTAAATGGAAGAAAAGTATGTTCCAACTAAACTAAACCTTCCCAGAAGAGTAGAGACTGTTACTGCAGCAAAAGGAGACAAACTCCCTATTAAACCCCTTCGTTTTGGAAAGAGCTGTTCAATAAGCACATTTGGATGTGATGTTTGGGTGTCTGCATACTTTTGGGTATGTAGTGAAGACACAGACATGCCATCTGCCGTGATACACAAAAAATATCCCGTTAGCTGCAGGATTCTCATAGAGGCACATGAGGATAGGCCTCATAGAACTCAGCAGGGTTTTTCTAAAAAGGGAAATATGGAAAAGTCAGTATAGCCTGAAGAGCCCTATATCATGACTGTAGGATGTATGGAGAACAGCAGAGGAGTTAAAGAGCAACTCATGCATTCTGTTAAAGGAACTGAGCTCAGAATGCAGCCAACAAACAATGAGTACAGACCACATTTGAAATAAAATAAATTTACTGAAACAACACTGTGTTCTCTGTGGATAGGAGGAGATGTGGAGGGGTTTTGGCTTGGAGCTCTGGGTGGCGTCCGGCTTTAGCTTTATGGCCAAAACCTCCTAAAAGACTAAAAATAAACAGAAAACAGGGAGTGGGGGAAGTAATGTGTGTGAGTATATGAAAGGACAGCATGTAGTGAAAAGTGTGGTTATAGTCCGTACACTGTGTTATTGGAGGAGGGGAGGAGTGCAGGCGTGGTCTTCCTTCCAAATGTCATTGCATAACTCCATTTAATAAAGGCTGCATAATGTTAACTGGCTCCTAAAAGCTTTTTGTGTAAAGTAATTCTTATAAGTGTATTAACAGCACTCATTCTATCTTATATAACCATGATATAAACACAGAAATGACAAAATGACATTCATTTGCCCCAGAAAAGAAATAAATTCCATGGTTTTGGCCCAAAGAGAAATGTTCCCCATTATTTTGTACAAAAAAAAAATGTTTGCCATCATTTTGGCCCAAAGACAGAAATGTTCTTCAATAATATTTTGTGAAAGAGAAATGTTCTCCATTATGTTGTTCTAAAAGAGAAATGTTCTCTTTTATTTTTGTTCTAAACAATACATGTTCTCCAATGATTTTCCCCAAAAAGATAAACGTTTTCCATTAGTTTGCTACAAAAAATAAATGTTCTCCATCAATTTGGCCCAAAGACAGAAATGTTCTCCACTGGATTTGACCTAAAAGATACATATTCTCCATTGTTTTGGCCCAAAAAGAGAACCATTCTTAATTATTTTGTACAAAAAAGAAATGTTCTCCATTATTTTGGCCCAAAAACAGAAACATTATCTATCGTCTTTCCTGCAAAAGATAAATGCACTCCATTAGGTTGGCCCTAAAAGAGAATTGTTCTTTATTTATTTTAATTTTTTTTCTAAAACTGTTTAGGCCCAAAAAGAGAAATGTTCTCTATTATTTTGGTCCAAAAAGAGAAATGTTCTCTATTATTTTGGTCCAAAAAGAGAAATGTTCTCCATTATTTTGGTCCAAAACGAGAAATGTTCTCCATTAATTTGGTCCAAAAAGTGAAATGTTCTCCATTAATTTGGTTCAAAAAGGAAATTTTCTCCATTATTTTGGCCCAAAACCAGAAACATTATCCATAATCTTTCCTGCAAAAGATAAATGCACTCCAAAGTTCCTCAAAAGAGAGAAACTTTCTCCATAGTTTTACCTGGAAAACAGTATTAGTTTCATTACAGTATTAATTCTGCGTCATTTTGTATTTCATGCTTATATTTCGTATTTCGCTTCATATTGAAATACTGTTCATAACTTTTAATAAGAGAAGGTCCGGCTATCTGTTCCTACTGGATTAGCACCTCACGGTTATGAAAGTTTATTAAAGGTGATGACACACATGTTCCACAGTAGCTATGTTGACCGCGAGTCCAAGTTTGGTGGGTTTGAAGCCCACCCAGGACTGTTTGTTTACCGTGTGCCAATCAGTCAGCGCACCGTGTGACTTGCGTGTGTATTTGTGTGTTTGAGGGCAGCTGGAGGAAGGCAGAGGTGTCTGGGGGGGTTAATTTATGGAGCGTTTTCTGCCGTCAGAGGAGACAGCAGCGCTGGAGGACCCTCGGGAAGAAGTTGAGATAAAGTGCTGAAAGGTGGGCGCATGGAGCCGGGAGGTGCATCCAGACCTGGGCTTTAACAGATGGTGAATGAAGATGAAACAACACATTCTAATAACTGAATATGACACTTTTGTTTACAAGCACAGAGTCTAAAACAGCTCAGTGAATGAAAGCAACTTAAAGGGCCCAAACTGGGTAAAAATTCATTTTCACTTTTATGAAATAAATGAGTTGCTGGACCATGTGATGTATAAACATTATTAAATCTTCACAACAAATGGTCACTGCCCGCTCCACATGTGGAAACTAAGCTGCACAAACAGTCCATTTTGAATTCAGTGTTTCTGTGATGTCGCAAAACCTTTTTCCTGAAACGTTAGTGCACAATTTCTATTCATTTGATGAGTTTAACATGAAAAAAAGTATAAAATGCAAAAAGTGCTGCAACTTTTGCACAAATCTCAAGCTAAATTCTTCATTCTTAAACTCTAAGGATATTATTTAACCTGATTTTTGTACCTTCTCCACTGGCTTGCTTAAATAAATCATTATTTTGATGCAAATTTCAAGAAAATGAGTCATTATGTCAAGACACTAAGACAAAATTTAAATAAAACATTTAAACATTTAAAGTAAACTTTTGTTTACATTTGGAGATACTAAGCCAAACTTTTGAAAAAAATAGGTCATTAATTTAACAGAGTAAGTAAATATTCCAAGAAAATAAGTTATTTTTTTGAGATATGACATCAAATTTAGAGAAATTTGCATTATTTCAACATAGTCAATATTTCAAGGAAACGCGTCATTACGTCAAGATACTCAGTCAAAATTTTAACATACTGCTGGCAGAAACAGAGAATGAGAGCATACATGTAGGTGATTTCTCCTACTTCACCTAGAAGGGAATGAGCTTCCACCTCAAATCAGATATAATAGTGGGGGTGGGGCACAGCATAACACATTTGGGTTTCTGTGAAATTATTGTAAATATATTTAAGATGGAATAATCATGTTTTTATATACGCAACATAAACATCTCTGCTACAAACAAACATTGTTAATTCAGTTTTATTCTGTGTTGTAAGAAATATATTTTCCAACCAAACTATATTATATATTATATATTATAATATATTATAAAATATATATATATTATATATTATATATTATCATGTATAAGACAGACAGACAGATCAGCTGATACACGCACATCAGATTATATATGAACACTGACTCAGTCTGTGTCAAACAATGACAGATTTATTTTAGTCCAGCAAATAAATGAAGTAAAATATGAACATTGTTTCTGAATAACTACAGCTTTACCAGCTGTTCTTTAATGTGCTGCCAATTAATATACATTAATGTCAAATTCATTAATAAACTTATTAAAAAAACCAAAACACTGACATCTGAAAGACACTAATAAAGCAGAAGATCCTGTTTTCAGATGTTTGTCTGTTTCAGTTTAAAATCTGTGTAAACTGGAACTGAAAGACTGAATGTCCTTTATTAGTCTTTGTGTACTGAAGGAGTCTGAGCTGTAACGCTGTGTAAGAACTGACCCTGCAGTGCGGAGGCTGGACTGAAGCCCAGCTGTGAGCTTGTCAGCTGCTTCTAAACAGTGCTGCACTGTAGGAAACAAGATGGTGATTACAGTAATATGAGGTTGGATTTTGTGATTTACACAAACAGCTCAGTGACTGAAAAAACTTGTGTTGAAAAAAATGACTTACATGCCCTGAAAACACTCTTTGGCTCAGATCTCTTTAAAACGCTGACCAATTGCTCTGAATTTTGGTGGGAGACCGCAGCTTGGAAATGTGGTGGTGTGGCCAGAAGCTCACGCTGACTGACCTTCTACAACAGAATAAAAAGTCTGTGTTAAATTGTTCCCCATGTTAGCTGTTCCCCACGCTGCCCTACAGTGTTTAATAGCCTGCATGAGAAAAGTGGACCAGTCTACAGCAGTGAGTGCCAGTGAAGGAAGGAGATACGGACTCACGCACTGCACGTCTGCTCCAGCGCACAGAAAGTGTTGAGAGGTTTTGGAAGGTGTGTTGTGCTTTCTAAGCAGCCGCGCTGCAAAACAGAGTAAAACAAAACGTGTGGCTCTAATCACTAACCTGGCCCCAGGGTGAGGAGAGCTGTTTGATGCCTGACCTGCCCAGAAAGAACTCTGCAGCTTTCAGCCCTTAAGGGGGAAAATATCATCTTACTGTAATGCACTGATTCCATGGCCTGCTTTAGTAGGTCAGAGGAATGTGTTCTAGAGTGTGGGTTCTGGGCTCTAATGGGGTACAGAGCCTAGGGCTGTCTGACCCACACTGTCCCCAGCCTCGCTCTCTTATCTAACACAATTAAAGGGTTCATTACATGGTGAACGGGTTATTCAGATTGATGGAAAATGTGCTGTAGATTCTACAGGTTCTACACAGCACCAAAAAGGGTCCTGGTATTGTTGTGATGTCAAGCTTGTAACAAGCTTGGTGCTATATATAACCCTTTTAAAAAGGTTCTATGTAGAATCATTTACAGTGCAACAATCTGAAAAGCCCTTTCACAATACAAAGAACCCTTTAATCATGCAAAGGGTTCTCTGAGTGTTTATTGTTCTGTATAGAACCATCCTTTTGAAGTGTTTACAGTCAGGTAAACATTCCTTTTACTCAAATAAAAGGAGCAGTAGCCTCAGAAAAACGCTTGAGTGAGTGTATAAACTCCATAAAGCATTACAGGTACCAGTACAGGTACGGTTCTGTCTTTCTCTTTTTGGATCTTGCTGGTCTAAAATAAAGTGCTGGAGCTCCAAACTGAGAGGAGTGAACAACAGTGAAGCAGAACAGGAGCTGAACCAACTCAACAGAAGAAATTAAACCCCAAAACCAGAATTGGAAACTAAATATTACTGACTACGATGGGACTGAGTATCTCATATTTTATGGTATCATAGTGTCTCATACTGTATTGTATCATAGTATCTCATATTTTATTGTATTATAGTGTCTCATATTGTTTTGTATCATAGTGATGTAATAACGTACTGTATTGTATGTTATTACATCATAATGTATCATTTTGTATTGCATTATATTATGATTTGTCATTTTGTACTGTTCCATAATGTATAATATATAATATATAATGTCATAATTCATCATGAAGTATCACACTGTACCATGATGTATCTTATTGTAACATATTGTATCATCATTCATTATAATGTATCCTGATGCATTATATTGCATCATAATTCATCATAACATGCACTTAATGGTTCTTCAAGGGTTCTTTAGTAAAGAAAATGGTTCCATATAAAGCCATTAATGCTCAAAGAACCCATTGCATGATTAAAGCGTTCTTCGCATAGTAAAAGTGTTCTTCAGATTGATGGAGAATGTGTTGTATATTAAAAAGGGTTCTATATAGCACCAAAAATGGTTCTTCTACTGTTACAATATTGACACTGTAACACTAGAAGAACCATTCATGGCGCAATATAGAACCCTTTTCAAAAAGGTTCTGTGTAGAACCATATACAACACATTCTCCATCAATCTGAAGAACACTTTCACGATGCAAAGAACCCTTTAATCATGCAAATCATGGTTCTATCATCATTTTAAAGTGTGTTTATGATACTGCATTGCATCTTATTGTTACATAATGCATCAAATTGCATCAGAATTCATCATAATGTATCATACTGTATCATATTGTCTCTTATTGTAAGATAATGTACCATACTGTTTCGTACTGTGTTGTTGTGGTATGACTGGGGGGTTAGCTCCCAGCTAATGTTAGCTCATGGCTAGCATATTGATTGGCAACACTTTAAAGAACAGCTGGGAAGAAACCCCACTGAGCCACATCTAAAGACTCTAATATAGTACTATAATAACATTGAATGCTCTAATAAGCTGAAAGCAGAAAGACAACATATCCACATTAACATATTAACATAAGGCACGTTTTTTTCAAGCACACCTTATTTTTACTATACTGAAAAGTGCACTAAATCAAGACGCTATCAGATCATTAGGTGCTACTAAAACATCTGGTGCGAAAGCTGCACTGAACTGTGTGAAGTAATCAAAGATGAAAAAGAAATTGGAACCAAGTATCGCAGGCAGGTAGCAACGGCAGCACAGCTGCTCACAGTGCTTTCCTCCTGGTGTTTAACCCCGACACCCTGCTAAACACAGCGCCCCCAGGGTCAGAGAAAACTCAATCACTCCGAGTCCAAAAACGTAAAACACCCTGGCTCGCATAATCCCCTGGTGGTGTGTTTCCACTTTAGCAGTAATTGTATTTTCCCTCCACATATCTAATAGAACAACACCAACGCTCGCTGCTCTTTAATTCCTTCCATGTGTTCAGCGCTCCGACAGCAGAGGAGGCCGAAACAAAGAGGGAAGGGCTCTGGAACGAGTTCCGCTCACTGGCTCTGCATCTACAGTCTTAAAATCTTAAAACTCTGGAGTGACATCATAGAAGAACCACTTCTGGCTCTGACATACAACAGTACAGTACTGTGATTAGAATGGATGACTTGTGGTATAAGAGGTTCTAAAACCTATTGAAGGTTCTTTCTAGCACTGTACATCAAAGCTAGAACCATTCATCATTAAGAGTGTAGCCTGGCTAAATGAGTTAGCCAGTAGCAAAACTCAGAAGATGATCAATAACCTGTTTGATCGTTTTATAATCAGTTGTTCATATCAGCAAAAGTAAAAACATCAGCATTTAATTAATGTAATTTCATACAATAGCATTAGAGCAGAGATAGATTGTATGCATTATTATAGAATACACAATCTATACATATAGAAATATAGATTAAAACATTATATACATATATATATATATATATATATAGTGTGTATGTATGTATGTGTATATATATATATATATATATATAGTATATATACACATATATATAGTTACTGTTATATATATATATATACACATACATACATACATACACCTATATATATATATATATATATATATATATATATATATATATATATATATATATACATATATATATAGTTACTGTTACAGTTAGTGTTGTACTGTTATAATAAACCCACAGATGAGGTAGTTTACAGTTACAGTACTGTTTCCACAGTAATAAATGCAGCCCTGCTGTAAATACAGTGTTGTATAAGAGATCATGAGCAGAGAGAATAGACAGTGATGAAGTGCAGTGCAGATGATACAGAGATGTAGAATGATGAATGAGGAGCAGATGAATCAGAGTGCAGAGCTGATGGCTGCAGCAGTGAGCTCTGCTACCTGAAGTGTCAAGCCGTGTTCGCTGCATCAGACTTTTCTTGATCAATGACGCCATCTAGTGGAGAGAGCAGGAGTTGGGGAGTTCTGAAATGTAAAATAAAAAGATCTGCTGCTTATTTAATTGCTGAGCCACCAGGGTCTAGTTAAATCTTGTATTCTGAAGAACCAATGCACCATTAAGCACTTGTAAATTTACCATTTTGGAGATATATGGGTCTAACCAGTGACTCTAACCAGTAACCAGAATGGGTCGCTCTCAGGAGCTCAGTGAACTCCAGCGTGGTACCGTGATCGGATGCCACCTGTGCAACAAGTCCAGTCGTGAAATTTCCTCACTACTAAATATTCCACAGTCAACTGTCAGTGGTGTTATGTGGAAGCGATTGGGAACGACAGCAACTCAGCCACGAAGTGGTCGGCCATGTAAAATGACAGAGCGGAGTCAGCGGATGCTGAGGCGCATAGTGTGCAGAGGTCGCCAACTTTCTGCGGAGTCCATCGCTACAGACCTCCGAACTTCATGGCCTTCAGATCAGCTCAAGAACAGCGTAGAGAGCTTCATGGAATGGGTTTCCATGGCCGAGCAGCTGCATCCCAAGCCTTACATCACCAAGCGCAATGCAAAGCGTCGAATGCAGTGGTGTAAAGCACCGCCACTGGACTCTCTAGAGCAGTGGAGACGTGTTCTCTGGAGTGAACAATCACGCTTCTCTGTCTGGCACTCCGATGGAAAAACACCTTGAAGACTCCAGAGTTTCTTCTGAAATGAAGGTGTTAATAGTGAGTCTGTGCTGCAGTAACAGCCTCTACTCTTCTGGGACGGCTCTAGATGTTCAACATTGCTGTGAGGATTTGATTGAGCATTAGTGAGGTCAGGTACTGATGTTGGATGGTCAGTTCTGGATCATTCCAACTCATTGGATGGAGCTCCATCACTCCAGAGAATACAGTTCCACTGCTACACAGCCCAGTGCTGGGGGGTTTATAGCCCTCTAGACTATGCTTGACACTGGACATGGTGACCTTAGCCTCATGTGCAGCTGCTCCAGAGTGTCCCATTCTATACAAGCTGTGTCAGCAATAGGTGACCTTAAAGTAGCTGAGTTCACTGATGGGTCTGATAAGTGTTTCTGTTAGCTGAAGTGGAACCAGAAGCTGGTTTGGTTATTTAAGCGGTGGAGGTGGTTAATAGGAACAGTGGCTCTGGCTGGAACTGAGTCTCCCTCTAAAAGCTGTGCAGGTGAAACTGCAGGGAAAATCCCGCTAAGAGGCTCTGTGAGTGAACCTGCTGCTGTTTTGCGTCAGCGCTGTGTCACTGAGTTTACCCAAGACTCTGAGGGGGAACCTGACTGCACACAGATAACACACAGCAAACGACAGCATCGACTCGACCCCACAGCTCACACACGTGTTCATGATCCATTGACGTCAGCTCTTAGTGCTAACATTCCCCCCCATGCCCCCCCCCCTCACTGTATACAAACAGCAGAATGAGTTCTGTTATCAAGCACTGATAAATAACCTGTACGTATTTATTTTCATCCACAGTCTAAGGCAAAGGAAAAATTAGAATAATGGCGATGTATGGCACTATAAGGTACTGGTAAAACCAACCTGTAAATACGTAAGTAGGCAGAAATGAAAATAAATAAGGATAATATGATTAATTTTAATTGTTAATGGTCCAGTCACTCTATTGTTACTCGATTATTATTATAACCCATGGGTTTAAAATTTTTAAGAACATCAGAGAGGAGTTATGTTGAAAACGTTTGTAGTTTCCAGGATAACTATTAAATTAATGAAATGGTAATTTTATCATTTTTCTATATTTCTGCAGAATTCAGTGTGTGAGGTGTAAACAGAGAGATTCAGAGAGGTTTGGTGTGAAATGGTCCAGATGTCTTTACAGTGGTGGTGATAGGAACCAGGCGTCGCCATGACTACAACACAGATATAGACATTTTATTTACTATCCAGAACCACCAGTGAACCTACACGAGTCTTCTGAGTTTATATGGAATGTTGATGATGGAAAATAGTGGAAAATCTGAAATAATAAGTTTTCTTTGGGGACTATTTTGCCTCACAGTGCCCTGCATGTATCCCTCCACCATGAATGGAGTTTAAGTTCTCAGAACTATCATAAAACAGTGTCTCAGTCATCAGGCAGTGAATTCATAACCATTTCATGTAGTAACTTTCTGTGAGGGAGCTTTTAGAGGGGGACGTCTGGTTCCTATCACCACCACTGTGAACAATTCTGACTTGGCAAGTTTATCTAGAACAGAGCGTTTCACACCAAACCACTCTGAACCACTGAATGAATTTTTTTGATCATATGCCTTTTTATAAATAAGTGCAATTCTACTTTAAATTAGGACATCAGTCTAAATCAAATGTGAACGTGAGAGTTCAGAGTCTGCAGCTGCCTTTCTCAGTCAGTGCACAGTGAGCACACAAACCCGTGTGCAATAAATAAGACAAATTTATAGGTGTTTTAAATGCTGCCCACCAGAGCAGACGAGCATCACACCAACACACACAGCATCAGTGAAAGCTCTGAGCTCATGGTCACCAGCTTCAGCATCTCTACGGCCAGCAATGACACTGCTGACCATTTCTATTTTGACCATTTTTGCCTTAAGATTTTTCCACAATGCTGCTTCAGGAGAGCTGGACGCACACATGTTTCCCGACAGAGGTGAGTCAAAGCTGTACTAAGTATATTTGTAATGAGTTTCTGGTCAAATTACATATTTTGTTGATTTTCTACACTGTAAAAAGTGGCTCATCAGATCTACCTACACATGACTTCCTGTGGTGACAAGCAATTGAACTAGTTTTATTCAGTTCAAAAAATTACATTGATTCAAAGAATCATTCATTCAAAGTATCTATTTAGGTTGAATAAAGCTAGTTAATTTACTTGTTACCACATGAAGTCATTTTTAGGTAGATCTGAGCCACTTTTTACAGTGATAGGTGAACATAAGTGAACACATTCTTTACAAACAACCTCTGCTAATTTGAATGTACAATTTGTGTTTATATATTATTATTAAAAAAATGCTTCATGTGGTAACAAGTAACTTAGCTTTATTCAACCTGCATATACTACTTATACAAACTTCCTACACAGCTTCTTGTTCACTTGGTTTCATATTCAAATTCATCTTAATTGGTGCAGCTGGTACATTCTGGCACATTATAATTCATAAAGCTCCTGTGCTGATATGCTGGATGGACTAAGAGGTTCCCCTGCAGCTCTGTGAGGTTATTTATTTAGTGCCTTTCTCTAGTTCTACTCGAGTCTGGTTTGTGTTTTCAGAAGCATCTAAGAAGCTCAGCTGGAATGAGCTTCTCCGTCTGAAGGAGCTGCAGTGCAGTAAGGTGCCTCAGTTCATGAAGGAGCTGTACGCAGCCATGGTGGACTCAGGTGGAACCATACAGAAGCAAAACAAGCTGGATGGAAACGTGGTAAGGAGTTATGCAGGTACGTAAAAGCAGCAGGAGTGCTGGCCCAACATATAAGCAACTATTGTGCATTTCCTCTTAGTATGTACATATCATATATATTTAAATGTAAATAACCCTAGGAACCAAGCTCGTAAAATGCATAGTTGATTTATGGCCTTCATAACTTCAGAATGGTTTAAACTATAGACATAAACCACAAATCTGAGCATTCAGCAGGCCCAGCCCACACTAGCTAGTGTGATGTCATCAAGCTGTGATGTCAGCATCAGTGAGTAATTCGGCTCGGAAAATTACCAAAAATCCTGATATTATTGCTCTGATTTTAGCCTTCATAATTCAACAAAGGGTTAAAACAGCGACATGATTCACACATCAGACCACTCAGCAGACTCTGCTTCACCTTCCAGAGTGATTTCATCCACCTGTGACCATCTATCAGCCAGAGATCAGCTCCAAAATCACCCAAACCCACTCGCTACTGTTATATTACACCTCTGCTTTTAACCCTTATATTATAAACAAGGGGTTAAAAAAACGACATGGTTCACAAACCAGAACACTCAGAGGAACCTGCCCTCACTAGCCAGAGTGAGAGAAACCAGCTCTAACATCCCACAACACAGAAATACAGCACAAACACACAGCCAGATCACTGTAAAACCTGCTGTTAGCTCTCTACTTTAGCCTTCTTATGGCTACCAAAGGGTTAAATAAATTTGAATTGTGTAAACATTTCATGATGAACAGACTGATTAAAATGGTTCTCATGGTTCTTTCTTTCTGCAGCGCGTTCTAACGGGGCATTTCACTTCTTCAACCTAACATCCTTTAGCCGGGGTGAAAAGGTCATCAAAGCGGAGCTGCGATGGTTTCGGCATGCGCAACCGTTTTGGATGGGGCATCATTTTTATAAAGTAAGCTTTAATACGTTGCAAAAAAAAAAAAAACTGCCATGCCTTTATTATTCCTAACTGAACAGTGTTCAGATTGTGTACATCTGTGTTTTGCTTGCAGTCAGCAAACAGTTTGATTGTAAATGAGCTCTAAATTTACTTTCTTAATTTGGAACAACGCCATTTTATTACACTGTAAGTCAAAATTACGGCAATTTTCCGCACCGCTTATTCCAGTTAGCCTCCTTCTGCAGGCCCCCTATTTCACCTATGTTGAGCTGCTGTCAAGCAATAAGGGTGAAAAGGGAGGGGGGGAGAACCCCCTGCTGTGAAAAACAATTCACACCTCTCCACAAAGCTCAGATAAAAGAGACAACTGCAGCTTTGTTCATATTAATTAATCCTGTACAGCTGACACAATAAACACACTGCATTTAAACACAATAACAGCACTTCTTTAGAGATGAACATCAAGTTCGCTTCTGGTTTTGTTACTCGACACATTTTCATCAAGATATTATTTTCCATCAACATTTTTGAAGAACATGAGATCTCCTCCACAGCCTGTGGAAGTGACATTCTATGACTAGTGTTAAAAAGGGGTCAACTTAAATTGAGGGCAGCGGTGAAGTCCGGTTGCCTTAAGAACGACTTGCCTATTTACAGACAGTACAGTTCAACAGCTTTTCTGATTATTTGGCACTAATGTTTCCGGAACTGCAGGTTGATTTGTACGAGGTGCTGGATGGCAGAGTGAAACCGTGGCGAGGAAACCTGATAACATCAAGGTTGTTGCCTATGAACACTACAGGATGGGAGGTGTTTAACATCACAAACACAGTAAGCTGCTGAGAGACATCATAGCTTATTTTTTCCCAACCAAACCCTTACATTTGTACTAACCTTCAAATTTATGAATCCTATAGCAATCACTCTATAAAAAGATGGTTCTTCAAGGGTTCTTTAGTAAAGACAGTGGTTCTATATAAAAACCATGAACACTCAAAGAACCAGTTGTATGCTTAAATGGTTCTTTGCATGGTGAAATGGTTCTTCCAACCATTCACTGATTCACTGATGGAGAATGTGTTGTATATGGTTCTATATTTTGAAAATAATTCTATTTGCAACCAATAAGAGTTTGTCCATTGTTACAAGCTTGACAGCGTAACAATATCAGAACCCTTTTTGGTGGGTTTTCAAGATTTTCATCATTCAAGCTTTACCGAGTGTTTGAAAATGAAAATACTGGATAACTGCAGCCCTAATTGAGGATCTAGTGAGAGTAAACAAACAGAAGTTGGGCATCCTAAGCCCTGCAGACCCTGACAAGAATTAACACACTGGGACTGCAATGATGAGGGGATGTTCATCATTTATGTACATATATATGAATCATATAAAACAGCAACACAAAACAAAGTGAACTGACAAAAATAATGATTTTTTATTTGCTATTGTGCTAAATTTATAACAGGCAACCAAATGGATTCTCAACAGCAGCACAAATAACGGCATTCTGGTTGTTTCGACTTTGCCGTCGGGACAGTGGTTTGAGACGACTATGCCAACAGGAGGAGCAACAAAGTCAGAAGAAAACGATGCCTATCTGGTTATCTACTCAGATGATGGTCGCAGAGGCTCAGGTGAAGGTCTTATACCTGTTTGTGGTAACACAGGTGGAAGTTGGTGATAGATTATGCTGCCTTTACTAAAATCAACACAGCCTTTATAAGCTAGTATACAGGTTATGCTGTCGCTTTTATGTAGTGCTGTCCGCAGCCAAAGCTTGTTCAGTATTTTAATTGCATGGACCTTATAGAACTTTATATGTCTATTAACACTCAGGTCAGAAAAGTGGGTCACCCTTGGATTTGGTCTTCGAGCCCAAACTCTCTCGGCAGACTGCAGGGCGTATACGTAGGAGCACAGCCCGATCGACGCCTGACCACGAGCAGTTTGTAACATGTCAGAGAGCGCCTCTCTACGTGGACTTTGCGAAGATCGGCTGGTCTGGCTGGATAATATCACCTAAAGGCTACAACGCCTACCACTGTGTGGGATCCTGTCCGTTTCCTCTGGGTGGAAGTTTGCCAGCAACTAACCACGCCATCGTCCAGTCCATAGTGGATGCATTAAAACTGTCAAATAAGGTTGAACAACCATGCTGTGTGCCTGACATACTTCACCCAATAAGCCTGTTGTACTTTGACGATGAGGAAAATGTTGTGCTCAAACAGTACGATGACATGGTGGCAGGTAGCTGTGGTTGCCACTAAACTGTCACCTGTTAAATATCATTTTTTTGCCCATACTGTATCCAAACTGTCTGCTGACATTGATTAATTTTTGAATAAAGACATTTATTGCAACAAAAAACATTACAAGTGTGGTCACTGGCAAGACTAAGTGGCATAATGATTTTTGGGAATTTTTGGTTTATTTTTTATTTAATAAAATCATCAGTTGTTTATACAAACTCTCAAACTATGGTAGAAATACTATTATTTCATTATTAAGCTTTGGTCAGGGTTACGATCTTGAAATGCCAGATAGAAAACTGTTCAATTAGGATTGTTTTCTCTCTGGCATCTAGGTAGATACAGCCAAGTGAGCTCTCTCATCGGTAAGAAGGCCTTACAGGTTAGATTAACTACCAACACTGGGCCTCATTCACCAATATCGTTCTGTTCTTAAACCACAGAACTGTTCTCACCTTTGTGCTTCTGAGTGTGTGTAGATTCTGTTTTTACCTAAGAACAAATCCCAGATAAGAAAATATTGGTGAATGTCAGAATCTTAGTGAAAACCATGTAAGTGGGTTTTAAGAAGAACTTCCTTCTTAAGAATGGTTGGCGAATAGAGGAACCAACCAGTCAGGTTTTAATTTACAATGAGGTCCCATTTCATGAGAAAAACATCACTCTAGGCTTTGGAACCTCTAGATACTTTTCTTACTGTGAATATGAGTCAGAGCCCAACCAGGTTTCAGTAGTTTTCTGAAAGAATCAGTGTAAAAGTGTTGCATACAAGGTCAAATGTATGTTAATTGTCTACAACAAGCTATAAATAAAACATATGGAATGTTTTTTAACAAACTTCAAACATCCATGTTTAATTCAGAGTGGATAAAATATGTATGCACCAGTGTTTGCTTAGCGCTAACATACTATTAGAAATCCTATGGGGTGCTAGCACAAATTAGCATTATTAGAGAAGTGGGTTTTTGATATTTATAGTCAGAACTGAAGGCCTATCTCTAATACTCATGGTTCACCACTGCATAAGAGAAGAGTTCACTAGTACTTCCCAGGGTGCATATTGTGCATATCGAAAACCTCGTATCTCCAAAATGATAACTTTACAGGAAAAGAAAAAAACCTACTTTACTTTTTATGTAAGTCAATGGAACCAGAGTTTTATCAAAGTCATTTTGGGTCATTTCTTTTGGTCGATTCATCATGAAATTTACACAGAATGTAAAGAGTAACAGATGTTTTCAAATTATGTCAAAAACTGAAAAACGTCAAAAATGGAGATGCGAGGTTTTCTTACGACAACAGCGATATGTACTTATAGGCAGAGTGCAGTTAGTCAATGTTCAAAGTTCCTCAGTAATTATCAAATAATTATATACTAAACAAAACAGCTTGAGGAAAAAATATACACAGTGCATTGTACATCTAAGTGGGATCAGCATGGTTATGGCACCACTTAACACAGTCTGTATTCATTGAGAGGTTTTTATTGGAATGGTTTACATTGTATGAAGCCAACAACTCCTTTACTCTATCATTCATTCCAAAATACACCCCAAAAAACAGCATTTATGGCCATTGTAATATGCCGTTTAAGACATACAAAGCAACTATTTTTCATGTCTTTCTTCAGTGCATCCTTTTATCTGCAAAAGTACTTAAAATACAACCTGTATCAAAATGACCTGGCAAAGCACTATTGTCAAACATTCTTACGATTGCACAGTAGCCCAGTCTAAACCTCACGATATCATTACAAAACAGTCAGTGCCTCAGGCAGTGAGGAAACTAGTGTTACCTTAATTTGATGAGAATGAAACATTTACAAATTCTTTACTGTTCATTAGATACTTACACATGAAGTATAAACATTTACTCCATCTCATACCAGCATGCCACTGCTTGTGAAAACACTTTTTAAAAACTATGTTCATCAGAAAAGAAAGTCTAAATGCCTGAATTCAGACACACCAACTTCAAGACCATTCATTGGTCTATAATGTCTTTTTCTTCATCTGTTTTCAACTAACACCATCAATTCCATCCTCTGCTAAGTGCTTTTGTGATACATGTGCAGGCTCAAGGTAGGGCCGCCCAGCTGCTTTGTATCTCTGATAAATGTCCTCATGCCTTTCAGTTTCACTGGATTCAAAAGCCTCCGAGTTGTCAGGGGTAACAATGGAGCCTAATTTGACTGTGGATTTCTGTGCTGGTAAGGATGAGACAGACACTGGAACAAAGCCATGATATAACACAAGCGATGGTGCATTCACAACTTCCATGGACTGTGCCTTCGGTACCGAGCCTTCTGGAGACTGAACTGGCAGCTGGACGTAACTTCCTGTCTCTGGATCGAAGAAGGTTTTTGTCTTGACTTGCACCGGCATGTCCACAACAAAATACTGTCCTGAATCTGGATCTTGCAAAAGCTTCCGTTGGGTCATTGGGAAAGACTGTGCTACAATGTTGGTAGAAGGATACGCATGTTCAGCGCTGTTTTGACGCAAAGGTGCTCTCTTTGAAGGGTGGACATTCTTTGAAGGTTCAGCGTTCATTTTGGAGACAGGGCTAAGTTCAAGTTTATCATTCAGGAATCTATCCAAACTTTGAGCCCGACGATCCAACTTATGAGGCAGACATTTGACACCTGTACGACCCGGTCTTTCAAAATCGGCATCTACATTCCGTTGGACATCAAGCTGACCTTTGTGTTTGGATTCCTCTCCAGTTTGCTCTCCATTGATGCAGTTTTTTGCATCTTGGTTCCTGAATTGATTGCCATGTTGTCTCCTACTAGCATCTTTCTCCTTGCTGTGGCTCTCTTGTCTGGTGTGCCTTTCACTTCGGTGAGCCTTGGACAGAAGTTTGTCGTTGATGTTTTCTCCAGCGCTTTGGTCAATGCTGTGCACTTTGTGGTCTGATCTGCCGTCACTGCTGTGATGTCTCCTCTCAGGTTTGTGATTAGCACTTCTCTCACTGCTCCGGCCTTTGCGCTCTGGTTTGCTTTTGGAATCTGCTTTCTGGATCCTCCTTGTGGTCAGCTTCATGGCACGACGCAAGGCTTTCTCTGTTTTCGGAGGGACAGCAGGAGGTTTGCTCTGAGATTGATTATCAGTGCCACTGTAGATGGATTCTGATCCGTCTACAGTGGCACTGATAGAACCCTCTGTGTCTTCTGCAGGTGCGGTGCTGGATATAGTCTCTTCCACGGTATCTCCTGTGCTTGTTCCACAGCTCTCTATCCCTTCGGAAACAGAGCTCACGGCAGATCGCTTCTCATCCTCATCAGGCACTGTGAGACTGTCCATCTCCTTCCTGTCTGTGGTGAATTGAGAGATTGGAAGGAGTAATGGATGCATTGACAACTGGTTGGGCTGGGGGCTTCTGGCAGGTGTCGAAGGTGGAGTTGGAGAAAGTATGGTTGGACTTTGCACTTCTACACAGTCCTTGAAGACATCCTCACCCTTTTCAGACCCACTTAAGCTTCCCCTTGGAGACCATGGTTGGCAGATTTCAGAGACAGTTTTGTGCAGGACAGGTCTTACAGTTTTGGTAACAGGGGATGCACTAAATTTGTTGTCTTTCACTTTGAATAAAGAAGGCTTCCCCATTGTTGGAGAAGATGGATTGGACTGGCATGCCGGTGATAGATTTCTAGCTGATTCTTTTAAAGAGTGCACCCACCCTCCTTTTGCCACATCACTTGGAGGTGAAACCACCCTGTCAGAAATACACGGTTCACTCATTTGCCCTGGGTTCTCTTCAAATTTGCTTGCTTGACTTGTCAAATCATCTTTCTGCTGAGATAGGGACTCTTCTGTTTTGTGTAAAAAGGAGGATTCCTTTGAAGAATTAGAAAATTTGTTGCCTTGGTCTAATTCTTTAACATCTACCGGTGATTCAGGTTGGTTAAGAATATCATAAACTATGATGCTGTCCAACATAGCAGTACCATGTTTCAGTGATTCTGAGGTTTCTGGTGTCTTTGTGGGGACTTCTTTTTGAGATTCACTGTCAGGTTTTATCTTTTTTGCATCTGACTTTCCAATAGGGCCACCTGAAAGCTCTTTGACAGAGCTTGTACTGTGATCTTTGGATTGGTTTTGATTGGCATCTGGTTCCCGTGAAACCTCCAAAGCAAATCCACTTTCCTTTTTATTCACATCCTCTTTCTCCATTGTCATGTCACTTCTGAAAGTTTCAAAATCTTGAGCATAATCACACTTTCTATCTGTCTTTTTGTCTGTCCTCTCTGGTAGTTTTGAATTTTTGTCAGATTCCTTTTCTAAATTTGTCCATGTTCCTTCAAGATTATGTCTTGTTGATGCATTTTCAAATGCACTCTCTGAAACATCCGATCCCGTTTGTTTTACTTTATTCCTTTTAGGGTCATCCTTGGGACCCTCTGCTTCAGTCAAACCATCCTGAACATTTATGCTTTGCACTCCTTTTTCTACATCAAATCTTTTCTTAAGGGCTGACACGTGCCCTTTTATGGGTCCTCTATCCTTTGGTAAATTCACTTTCACCTTATCCTCACTGCTTATTGATTCCTCGTGTTTAACTGATTTGTCAGCTTCCTTTCTTTCCGTTTCACATACTAAACCTTCCTCACTTTGCGAGTTTGCTCTCCCTCTTCTAGGAGGAACCTCTGGTCTGGAAGAGGTGCTCTTTTTCTGAACAGCCGACTCCTCACCTTGCCTAGTGTTACTGTCAGTAATAGAAACTCTTGTACTCTCTTTCACAGGGCTTATATTTTTAGGCTTAAGCTCTTTTTTATTATGTTCAGTTACCTTATCCAGTGGCTTGACATTATCAGTCTCACTTTGTCGTCTATGTCTGCCAGATCTGTCTCTCTCAGTATATTTTATCTGTCCAGCTGCATGCTGGCGGTACTCGGCAGCACCTTCCTGCTTACAGGGCCCGGCTAAATTTACCTCAGCCACATGACTTTCACCATGTTTGGTATCCCTTTCTGGCATTCTTTGAACGATTTGGCTTCTAGGTTTAAAATCAGAAATGCCCTTATGACCTCCTCTCCTGTCTCCTGTAGCACTTTCTAACATGTCCTTCTGACTTGCTGCTGACATGTTCACCTGCTTGTAGTCTTCCTGCATGATTAAAGCTTGTTGCCCCTTAACATCACCTCTACTGGTGGACAAAATGTTTTGACTTTGCTGTTTTCTATGTTCTCGCTCAGCAATCACTTCCTCCAATGCAACTTTTGCTAGCTCATACTTATCCATTACAATACTCTCTTTCTTCTGCGCTACAGCCGTCTTGGTGAGCATTTGTTCCTTTGTAGCAAACAGAGCTCTTTTCGCAGACGTGTTTCCCTTCATAGACTGAGCATCATTTTTGGCCACTCTTTGTTCACGGTAAGTAGCCACAACATTTGTATAGTCTTTTATGCTGAAATTATCATTTTTAGCACTTTCACCTAAGCCTGAATCTGGTTTTCCATCAACTATTTCTTTAGCTTTATGCACACCTACGTTCTTTTTACTTTTCCGTTCTTCCCTCACATTTGAACTTCCTGAGTTCCTTACGAGTACGTCGCCATTATTTTCCTTTGCTACTGTGGTAGCTACGCCCCTCTCCACCATAATCATCTTCCTCCACATCATCTGCGCTCACATATCTCTGGTTTTTTGATATAGTTGTTCTGTCTTGCAGAAAACAAATGTTTATGTTTTGGCTCCTTTCTAAGACATTCCTGATCTTTGACAGGTTTTTGTTCTACCTTTCTGAGTTCTCCTATGTCCTTTTTGTCCTGATTTCTGCTAACCAAATGTGTCAGTGCATCTGATCGTGTGTTGTGCTTTCTTACAACTGCAAGGGGATATTTTTCCTTTACAGCGTTCTCAGTCTGTACTTCTCCTGCAGTTCTTTTAGTCTTGGCATAGTTCATATGGGTGCTTTCACTCGTATTGTCAGCAGGGTTGTTCCGATGTGTTGCTGGTTTAATCATGCTAGGTTTTCTTTGCAGTTCTTTACCATCCTTTTCAGGTGAATGTCCTTGTTTAGTGTTTTTATCTGTGACAGGATGAGAATCAGGAACACTCATGGTTTTAATGTCAGGACTAGCTTTCCGGTACATATTTAAAGATGGGTATGTGGGTTTGTTAGCTGCAGAGCTCTTTGACTTCAGAGGTTTAATAGGAGAGCCAGCTTGCAGTAGACTTAGTGCCAAGAAGTCATCTGGCAAAACCCCATTTATATGTCCACTCTGAGAGTTTGGTTGGTCTGCACTCTCTGGAAGAAGACGCACTGATGATGCATGGACTTTCTGGTGAACAGGCGATGGGATTTTAGCTTCAGGAATCTCTGGAACCTCCTGAGCACTTTTGGTGATGACCTGTTCAATCAGCGGAGACAGTTTGCTTTGGTCTGCTGAATCTAAACCTTTGAACCTCGGAGGACTGTACATCGCCTTGACCCGTTTTCTGTTGTCCTTGAGATTGAACAGCAGACTTGATGCCATGGATTTGTAGCCTTCCCGTTTGATCTCAGGTGAAGGGCGCATCTCTGTTTCAGGCAGCGGTGGTAAATCAAGGGTAGATGGTGAGAAAACACCTTGAAGGACCTCTGAGTTTCCTGTCCCCTGCCTGGAGGGTATGACCGGAGTTAGCAGGTGTAAAATGCTAAACGGAGTTGAACTTGAGGAGGCTTGTTCTTCCATTGTCCTGACCTCCTTCTTGTTCGGTAGTACACCTTCATCTTCAGCTTTTGTCTGTTCACAGACAAGTGAGCTCATAAGGGGCTGACCAATAGGGACTGCACTTTTTGCCCTGTTACGGTTCTTCCTCCAGGGGGCACAATGGTCCCCTTCAGACTGACACCTCTGCTCAGATCCAGAAGATGGCAGCAAAACTTGAGGCTGAGTCTTAGTGTGGATTTCTGCTTTCAAAGGCACTGTTGGCAAAGTCTGTGCCGGTTGTTGTGATACCTCGGGTTCAGGGTTATCTTGAACAGCTGGAAGTGACGTGTTTTGGCACATCTCCTCCTTGTTTTTCTCTGGAACATGTGATCTGTGTGACATGGTTAGTTTTTTGTAAATTGGGGAATCATACCATTCAGGTGGGCCATTGCTTTGGAAAATTTCCATGTTCTCCAATCCAAAAGGAAACTTATTTAGGTCCCTCCAGGACTGGAATGGGCTGAATTCGCTGTGGAGAAAGAAGTTTTTGGAATTCAGTTTTTTTAGTTTGCTGGATTTGCTGTGTTTGCCTTTGGTTGATTTCCCTGATTGAGTAGCTGTGTCCTTGCTTGATTTGTTGCTCTTCTCTGAGGGGTTTAGATGATTCTTGACCTGGGAAATCTGAAAATCTGATGAAAAGTCTGACAGTTCTCTTTGAATGCTAAGCAGTGCCGATTTGTCCCACGAGTCCCCATTTATTGTCTTGGTGGTGTCTCCATTTTTCTTAGCCATGAATGCTGCGAATAGTGATGTACTTTTATTAACACCATTGAGAGGGTGAGCTCCATGCTTCTTGACAGCCAAAGAAGAGTTCTCTTGAGTCTTTTTTGGCACTTCTTCAGCAAGCGGCTTGTGGCAGCTCACTGGTGATGGTGAGAACTCTGAGTCATTGTAGATGGCCTCATCGCCGATGCATAGGCTCTTAAAGGCGCGGTCTGTGAGGTTCATGACCTCTCGATCCGTCTCATCCATAAAGCTATCCAGGTAGCCAAGGTGCTGCATGTTTGCTTTATGGCTCACATGTCGTTTCTCTAGGCAGTTCATGATGAATATGTAGTCCTGTTCTTCAGGCTGAAGCTGGAAACATCTCAGGCTGCCATGACCAGAATTTTCACTACCACGATTCTCCTACAAAAAAGACAAAGATATATTTGAGTAACTTGCTCAAGTAAGCTTTCTTTTCAGAACTTCTAACCTTCTTTTAAGGTATGTGGGTAGCTGTCGTGGATAAGTACAGTGCAGAGAAATACGGCATGCCAAACATAAGCTATTTTTAGAGGAGGGCGGATGCCTTTCTGCTTTTCCCAACACACAAGCCATGTGCACCAGTCATGACTACAAGGATGAAGATAAGCACACGCAATTTCAATCCCTGGGCTTGACCGAAATAGCTCAAGGTTTACATGGTGCAGAGGCAAAAATCTCATCCTTCACTCCTGTGGTCTGAAATAGGCATCATTTCTTGACGCTAGATGTCAGTGTTGGAAAATATGTATATAGTTTTCTATGTTGTGTGCACCACTGCCTCTGAAAACTGCCCACAAATGATATAAATCCTCTCTGAATATCTATGCTGTGTTAAACAAGATATAAACTAAGAGAGGCATGACAAACCCACACAGATCTTTCCATGGCTACTGAGTTTATGGCCTACTAAACCAAACTGTCTTCATAACTTATTAACCCATATTCATCCTCTAACTTGAACCACAACTTCCACAGAAAATATACAGCTCTCCAATGTGCAGGACCTGGCTTTGAGCTGGTATTTTGTATGTTAGATATCTTGACAGAACTCCAGTGCTGACCAAGGACAAATCCCTAGAGAAATGTATGAACCATGAGCCATAAGCAAGTAGCCAAGGTGATTTGGACACCACCACTTTTTCCAGTGCTCATAATTTCATATCAACTTGCCGTCTGGATGATATCCCTCCATCTGTTATTTAAATGTAACTAAGAACTACAGTATGGTGATAAGTCCTGCAAACCCTCAAGAAAAGCCTACATCTATTCAAAATATTTTTCAAAGGTCTTTCAAGACTTTACAAGAGAAGGAAAAAAATACTTAAGTCTCGTGGAAGACAATGGAAAAATATTTTATTCTAGGTAATTTTGGACAATTTCTGGTAGCCTGTTCATTATGGAATTGTCACAGAATGCAAAACCCACATTTTAGAAGATTAGACGTATTAAGCCTCGTCCTGGACTGCATACCATTTTGGTTTGGTTTGGTTTTGAAACTATATTTAGTCATACCATATTTAGTTTAACCATATTTATAGAGTTTTTTGAGTCATGTACTTACAGACCATGGGCAGAGATCAAGCCTAGCCCTGGACTACACACCATTGTGATTAGAGATTCTCCATTCAAAGGAAAGTGTTGTCCAGGGCTAGGCTTAATCCCATTTTTGCCCCATTATCATTAAATCCAGTTCACGACTATATACCAACTACAGTTCTTATCTAGTGTCTAATCAAAGGCCTCAAATCAAAGTACTATGTTGCTAGGAGAACTATAAACATAGGTACTGACAACTGCTCAATGTGTTCAATCAGGTGGTCATTATATATTAAAGATAAGTGTGTCTGATTTACCTTTTACATCTTGGTTCTTCATATTCCACCCTGCAACAAGTCCATTGATGGTTTACACAGAAATCCTCACAGTTGCTCTCCCAGAAGCCCCCTGCTGGAGACACTGTTTTGAGTTAGCACTGACCAATAAACCACACAGGATCTCGAATCTTTCAGATTGAAGGTTAAGGTAAAAATCCAGGTACGAAAGAGAGCGGACAAAAACGCAGCCTACCGGAACAGATGCAGGAGCCCAAACACAGTAGTAGCATGGGCAGGGGCTGGAGAGCGCAGTTGGTGTCCGGTGGCAGGCAGATGAAATGGAAACGGTCATCTGCTATTTTGGTTTTTGGGCGCATAAGCGCTATTACTGTCCGCTTATTACCACCCGGCCCCCAAAAGAGACGACAACAGCTATTCGCTCAGAGCCAGAGCCGGTTGCCTGTTTTCCCTGTTGGACACTGGGGCTGTTTTGGTGTAGGTGGCTGGGCGAGTGACTCATTTGTCTCTTGCAAACAGGCGAGTCAAATATAGCCCCTTGCATCATCCCAACAAGTGTCACACAACTTTAAGTGAGGAATGAGAGGCAAATGGAATCTGATTACCATGAGAGGCTAGGCCTGGTTAGCACTCACACTAGCCATGCTTGTTAGTATAAACCTCTCTGGCTGGAACCTACTTGGTTCTTATGAATGGAGTTCTGCTTTTCAGGTTTTTCCCTACTCCTGTCAATGGCCTGTTAGTGAATAAGCCCCTCAGCTGTGAGTATTTATATTCATCTTCATTTTTCTTTAATTTATATTTTAACTCTCTCCAACTGTGCAGCTGATTCCAGCCGTCAGACTTTGCCCTACTTGCTCTAACTCTACTGTACCATGCCATGTTATTTATGCTGCTCTATTTCCAGCGTCATGTATTTCTTACAGTAATGGCTCTGCTCTTCTTTCTGTCACACCTTTCGTATGTCAGCAAATCTATCGCAGGGCAAAGCTCGGATGCTCAAAATGAGCACAGAAAGGCCTCTCTGCTGATCTGGCAAGTATAAATGTGGTCTTAAAAGTAAAGGTGCCAAAAAAAGGGTTCTTAAGGACCTACACTGATACCACACACTGAAAAGGTGCCAAAAAAGCCTATTTAAGGCTTCCTAGTTTGTCTTTTTCTTTTGGACTTTGGACTAATTGAAAAACTATGCATGGTTAGTTATGGTTCAGTCCATTTGAATTGTTTGGTCTTCTCAGATTATTCAGTTAGTCATCAAGATATTTAATACTGCTGATGTAATCGATAAGGACAGCCATAAAATCTTGAGAATGAACACATGAAAATGGTTCCTTACCTGACGGCATAGCAGAACCACTTTTGGTTTTCCTAAAAACTTTAATGAGAACCTTTTTGAAGCTTGAAAAAAGTCCCAAAGTGGAATAGGATGTTTTTGCATCATCTGAAGGTTTTTTTAAGGTTTTTTTACCCTCACAAATATCTTGTGAATATAGTTTTAAGCATATTTTGAGCCATATTTGCAAGAGATTTGTGAGAACCTTGAAGAACCTTCACATAATGCAAAAATGTCCAATTCCGAATTTTAAACCTTAAAAATGGTTCTCACTGACGTTTTTAGGAAACTAAAAGTGGTTTTGCTACACTCTTAAAAATGATGGGTTTTAAGGGAACTTTAGTAAAGAAAATGGTTCTAGATTCAACCATGAACACTCAAAGAACCCTTTGCATGATTAAAGAGTTCTTTACCTTGTGAAATAGTTCTTCAGATTGATGTAGAATGTGTTGTATACAGTTCTATATAGCACCAAAAAGGGTTCTGCTATTGTTATGATGTCAACCTTGTAGCCTTTTTTTGCAATATAGAATCCTTTTCAGAAAAGTTCTATAAAGAACCATATACAGCACATTCTCCATCAAACTGAAGAACCCTTTCACCATGCAAGAACTCTTTAATCAAGGGTTCTTTAAGTGTTTATGGTTTTATATATATAACCATTGTCTTTACTAAAGAACCCTTGAAGAACCAGCTTCAGGTAAGGAACCATGTATATGTATGGAGTGTCAGCTATCAATTACATTAGTAGTATTAAATATTTTGAGAACTTTGCTGAACACAAGAGCAAAACTAGGCTGCTGGAGCTGAAAGTATCCACTGATTCTCAGCAAAAGATTTGACCTATAGAAAGACGATATAATGATATGGATCCCACAGAAATGCAGTGAAATAGTGCGAGTCCCTCCAGGCTATTCCTGCACTTATCTCACTATCACTATATCTTCCACTGGGGAAAGTCCCCGTATAACATGTAGAGCGTAGCGCTCCCTCTTCGGCTGCGTCAGCAGGGAGAATATGGGACGGAACTAGAGAGCTTTTACTGTCTGCTAGCGCTCACCTCCCAGTCAGGAAGGTCAGGGGTGTAGGCAGATGGCCCTCCACCCTTAGCAACCGAGTCTGACCGTTTCCAAAAGGCTCTTGTGTCAAGTCCCCACAGCGTCTTATTCCAACAAGCAGGCAAGGCTATAATAGGACAACTGGAGCACCACAGCAAATTCCCCCCTGGAGCTCTGGGTGGTAGCAGAGATGTGCATGGTGCATTTGAGATGATGGACGTCCACACATGCGCAGCTGAAGGGGCATGCCATCATTCGCAGCCACTGGAGACTGGAGAATGGCTGACTGGTTGCTGGCAAGCATGTACTGGCATGTCTGACCCATTGGCCCGAGCGGTGCCCGCAGAGAACCCTGAATGCTGGGGGCCCTGGGCTCAGCCGTTCACTTTCCACTGTTTATTGATTACCACATCAGGGTTATGGTTTCTTAGTAACCCAGTAACTACGCAAGAGCAAATCAGGAACAGTGACCACTTGAAAAGAATCATGGAAAGGGATCATTTGGTCCTGCAGTAGCTAACAACAGATTATAGTAGTGATCATGAAAAGATCAAAGCCTTGCATTTCCATTTTTGTCATTTAACATAATTTGAAAATGCCAGCTGCCACTTACATTGTGTCAAAATTTCATGATGAATGGACCTATAGAAATAGTCCAAAATGACTTAGAATAAAACAAAACTGCATAAACTTTGACTGAAATTTAAAAACTTTTTTTTTCATTTTACTGTAAAGGATTTGTTCCAACTGTGACAGTGCAAATTAAGACAACAATTTATCAAATCAAATCCATTTAAATCACATATACTGTCACATCACATTAACACAGGTGTGAAGGTGAGGCATAGCCCTCTTATATATATATATATATAAATGTAAATGTGTACAACTGAACATACATTAGTGAGTCTGAGGTAGATAAATGAGAAGCAGGGTATAGTATAAGGGGATAGAATATTATATACATTATAATGTATGTAATGTATAATTTATATAGTTTATACAATTAAATTAAATTGTTAGGCTATATACATAAGAAACGCTAAAAGAAATAAGAAAATACCAAAACTTTGCATCTACATTTTCATTTTTTTACATAATTTAAAATTGCCAGCTGCCTCTTTTATGGTGTCAGAGTTTTATGATGAATGGAAACAGTCAAAAGTAATTTAAATAAAATTTTGTTGCATTAAAATTGCATTAAAGTTTTTTAGTAACTTTTTTGGGAGATTTTGTTCTAAAGCAACAATGTATTCATAGTGCAAATCACGACAACAATGTATCACACTTAAATAAATTGTTAGGCTACTTACATAGGAACTTCATAACACATGCATAAGCTTTGAATACAGCAACACTGTACTATTTTAAACAATATTTATGAACAGCTAATTCCAAATCTTCCATAGAACTGATATATGATGCTCTTAGCTAGGCCTCTATACTATAAGTGCTATAACATGGGAAGTGATGCATCATAACAGTGTTATAAATGGAGCACTTTATAAAATATATCATAAAACATCTTGCAAATACTGGCACATACTGTTCATGGATATTCAGTAAATATATTGTTCAGTGCTTATGCATGTGTTATGAAGTCCCTATGTATGCAGCCTTCAAATGTTTTTACCAACAAAGGTTATGCTGGATTTTAAATGAGTAATGAACATGAATTCACTCAATATTTGAGACTGAACATTTAACTACTGAACATTTATCATTTAACTACTGAATATTTATCACAGTAACAACCTGGAACAGTCACATACTTCAAGATTGGCCAATGATTCCTTCTTATCCCGTTGTGTGTTAGGAGCCATAATTAGTTGAACTTGAACTGCTTAATAAATCAGTGATTTGCCCTTGCGTACTTACTGGCTCTTTCTAAGTCTTAAACTACATGAGGCTAAAAAGAGATTCTAGCCAGATAAATCTGATACACTAATTCACCTCCAAGGTGAACTAAGGACACGGTTACTGGGCACTTAAGCATGTCTGGCACTATGCTTGTGAATATGTGCTTCAAAGGACCTGTATCATGTTCTGTATGCTGTTCCATATGATATTTTTATAAAATAAAAACAAAATAACAGTGCATTATTCTACTTTTAAATAAAAAACCTTTTTTATGCATCAAAGATCTTGTCAGATTTGTTGACATGGCACGACCCCACTTTTCTTTTTCTGATACCAATACTGAAAACTATTTGCCAACTAATCTTTAAAAGCCTCACTGTGTTCATGTTAACACTGGCTACTGTTATCCTGTGATTATTGTTATTACATGATCTGCTTTGCTTGTGGCACTATGAGCAGTTCTGTGAGATTATCAGGCTAGATTTATTACACAAACGGATTGAATTCATTTCTTATCTCCCCCTGATATCCCAGAAGGGAACGCTCTGGGCCTTCTAGGCCTTCAGAGAAGGTTTAAAATGTCTGGAAACTAGAAAATTTGTTAACTGTTTTTAGTTCTTTTTTTATTCAATAGAATCCACCCTGCTTGTACTTAAACTGCAGTATTATATTATTTCTCACGTGTCATTATTATGGAAACAAAAGGGTTAAATTCTTGAAATTCAGCCAAAAACTGGCCAATCAGGAACTTTCTCTGGGGTATTTACATAGATGTATCTGAGTGAGCTGTCCTATTGGTTAGGGCTTTAGGAGCTGTAGAGAAGTCCTAACTCTTTAGATTAAACACCAGCATAATTAGGAAGTGACACATTTTCCAATGGGCAGGATAGATTATGTGTAAGGAAATGTCACTCTAGGCTTTCTGGAAGTTCTAGATACATCACAGAACAGGAGAGGCATCCTGATCAGTGGGTTGGTAGAAACTGAAAACAGTGGCGGACACTCTGAAAGGGTCACTGTGAAACTGCTACACGGTTAAATATATTATAATATAAAATGTCTCTCATAAGCTTTAAGTAAAACATGGAATGTCTTTTAGAAGGTTCAAATGTCTGAGTTTAATCTAGAACCAACAAAACACATGGCCAGCTTAGATAGCTTGGTGCTAATGAGCTACTAGTTTCCCCTTAGGGTCACCAACAGAAGTTAGCATCATCATAGAGCTTTTTCCTTGTGTTTTGACCAAATTTTACATTTATATCCCAAATTGAAGGCCTAGCTCTAATAGTCATGGTTCGCCATAACAATGTCCCATCCAGCATTTTGTCAACCCAATAATCCAATATCGGATTTCTACCGTCGCTAGTAAAAATGCTACCTGCTCTTCTAAATGATAATATTTTTAATAAAATTGTGCTTGGATTATCAACAACAGTGGCAGATTCTGGAAGCATTAGAGCAACTAGATGGTCTAGGGGGACCAAAACCATCTCAGTTACTCTGCTAAAGTTATATTTTAAGGCCACTGTGGTCACTTCTAACATAGAAAAGTCTCAACATCATACGAAATCAAAATATCTGCTTATGTTTTCTTCCTCTTGCTTTGACAGGCAGACAGATTAA
This sequence comes from Colossoma macropomum, assembly GCF_904425465.1. Taxonomy (NCBI): domain Eukaryota; kingdom Metazoa; phylum Chordata; class Actinopteri; order Characiformes; family Serrasalmidae; genus Colossoma; species Colossoma macropomum. The sequence continues at coordinate 39,105,088 of NW_023494790.1, forward strand.
TCACAGCCAACTGCAATACAAACAGAAACAGGAGCTCGAATGTATGAGCCCTGCTCGGCTCTCTTCAGCAGATGTAGATGTAAACAAACCATCTTGTGACTCAGTTATTCTATCAAGTTTTGATTAACCAATATCTGCAGACGGATGTGGGTGCTAACTGGCTGAGTGGAGCCCTGGGTACACTGAGGATAAGTTAGATTTAGATGGCAGCTGCGCCTCCAGACGCTGCGACATGTGGCTCAGACCTGGCAACTCACCACAGCAATTCTTAGAACGCCACAAGTGCAACTGGCAAGCAACATGTTTATGTAATAGTAAAAGACACGGGATACTGAGTGACATGGGATCACTGCTGGACAAACTAAACAGATATCCACACTTTTAGGTGATTAAGCATGTGACTCCAATAGAATTTGTTGTCCGTTGCAGGTATTTTTAGCCAGAATTGTTGAATTATGTAAGAGGTGCAATAAATCACAATGACATGCAATTAATTATTATTAATGCCTTGATCTGTCTTCAGTTTCCATGCAGGATAACAGCTGCTTCGGACATTATTTATCAGTACCAAAACACCATGTGGCCTGACAGCTTTAATCGGTGGTAACAGCTCAGAAATATCCCAAACATGCGTTAAAGCCACTTTGCCTTCCTTTATCAGTCCTCCCTCCAGTAGCCGGTCTATTTTAGACCCTGCAGGCTTTGTGGAAAGGCCAAAGTATGCAAAGCAGCTGGGATACAAAGCTGTACCGTTGTCCCAACCTTGGCCTTTGCAATTAACAAGAGCTGCAGACATTAACGGCTCGGTTAATCACACCTTATCGTCTCAAGCTAAACAAGTAATGTTGCTAACTGTTGCTAATTTGAATGACAAGCCGAATCTGCTGGACTGTTGACAGCAGGGAGCAACATATTGCCTCGTTTTTGGCTTTTGTCAGTATATATATGTTATATATAAGATTACATGGCAAAAACTCTCTTCTGACCTACGCTAACAGTGTGACCTTTCATACACATACAAAATAAGAGTCATTTGAACTGAATAACTGACTCTAAATGTAGGTATTGTGATATAAACTGAGTCAGCTCTACAGTTTCTCATTAGGCTGAATGAATAACTGACTCTAAATGTAGGTATTGTGATATAAACCGAGTCTGTT